>NC_079215.1:31872239-32472239 GCF_029633865.1 Lampris incognitus
GGTTCGTATGATGTGCTGTCTGACCACATCAGAAATCAAATGTGTTTATACATAGTTGTTCTGAATGGCTTCACTTTAAGGTGGTGTGAAAAGCTGACTGTCACAGAGAGTGGAGGGGGGCGGGGAGATGTGGTGTTGTTTCACTATGGAGATATCAGCATATTTTAATAATAGTGTTGCACTCAGTCAGTGTTATAGGTCTCTTGTTTGTCATTCTGATAGCAGCGACACTACAGGATAACCAGGCTAGCATGAGCATGCTACAGCTAAGTGGTGCGCTGCCAAAACATTCCGGGTGGAACTCGCGCTCTTGAATTATTGTTCCGCACGACAGAGTAAGTGGATTATTAAACTATTTTGACTAATTTTTTGGGTTACGGAGCGTATTCTTCGTACGACTGCATGCACCGAACCATGATGTCCAGACTGTGACTGTTTGAGATGAATACACGTTCCATTACACCCCTCTACTTTCCACTGATATGATGATTACACACAGCTCTAAGTCCCATTCAAACCTGGAGAGTCCAGCATCTTAAACCAGTTTTAAGCTTACAAAACTCTGCAGTAAGATACCGTGTCTGGTTCATCCTGCTTCACAAAGCTCATGCAGATTTATCATGGCAGTCTGATGGAATAATGTTTTTCTAAGGCTTGAAGTTTTACTATACTATTCAACCCGGATCTCTCTTATGGCAAATAAATTTGGAAGTTATTTGGTTATGTTTCCTCCAATAGAAAACTATTTCTAAATTAGATCTTTTTCTCTCTTTGTCGACCTTAAGAAGGATATTTACACATTCATCTCGCCTTGTTTAGATTACTGCAACTCCCTCTATTCCAGTCTTGGCCGTAAACCCGTACATCATTTATAGTCAAAGCCCACTCATAATGCATTTTACAACATGAATTCTTCATTTTGTTTATGTTTTTATTTGTTTTCCCTTTTCTTGATTCGCTGTTAAGCATAAAGCATTTCATAGCATTTGTTTTAAAGACTATAAATATTATCCCTTTTTACTAAGGTTGCAGTTACATCACTTTGACCTTTCACAAGAGTGTAGTCAGTCAAAGGTGGAGTATCATCAAACAATCATTGTCCTCTTTCCAAAAACCATGAATTTATCTGTAGTTATTTGTTTGGATCTCTGTCTTTTATTGAATAAGTGTAATTCTTCAGTGCATTTTATTGGTGGCAGACAGGAAAGGTGGGAGAGTGTAAAATATTTTTTTGGGCTGGATTCAAACCACTAATGTATGTATGAGAAATGAGCATATGTGGCTCAGTCAACTTAATCTATGCGCCCCAGCTGTCAGCAGCTATAGATGCTGTAAAGCACGCATGTTTTATCCTCTTATGCTTTCGATAGTTCAGCTGTAGAGCCCAGAACAGTATTCATGACCTCATCCTTTGTAAGATCTCCTGCTGTGTATACCTTGACACTGCTGCTAAATCCCAAATGCTGCAAACTGCTAGGCAGGGACTGTAAAATCTATGGAGAGGATACCTCACAAATCTATCCAGTGATGTGAGACAGTTGCAGGGAACCTGGCTATCAGGATCTCTGTTTTAACCGAATGTAAAATGTTCAAAATTTCTAGCGGGGGGGACTCTCCTGCTATCAGTTCTCTGCTCTTGGCTTTAGTAGCTGTAGCCAGATGGGGCTCCATGAATACGATTTCTCTATCATTGATTCCAAGTTTTCTGTTAAAACAAAGGTTCTCAGGCTTTCTTTTTTTTTCTCCATCCAACATTTTGGTCAGGTTCTATTCAGTGTAGACAGAGCCTGTGTAGTAGTAATCACCATATGGGCATTTGTACTTTCTATCAATAGAGCTTTTTCAAAACAAGTTCCCTTGTTTTGTTCCCCTACAAGAGAGGGGCCCGGCATCCTCCCTGAGAGCTATGTTACCACCAGTATAGCTCATCTGTAATCAGTGCTTCAGAATATTAAATGTATGTGTAATTGAACACTTTAACTGTTGATCTTTGAACATGTTGGCCTCTATGCAAAAGAGAACTCGCTTCCTCTTTTTCCTCTCCTTTTCACTCTTTCTCTCACTCTGTCTGGCTTGCTGTGTGTGTGTGTGTGTGTGTGTGTGTGTGTGTGTGTGTGTGTGTGTGTGTGTGTGTGTGTGTGCTCACGTGCGCACATGCGCATGCGCACATGCTTACATCCTCTCTGATCTTGTCCCCCATCTGCATCGTTACCAGTAGTGGGGTAGGGATTGGGGGCAGGATAAAAAGGAAGGTCATGAGCTCAAAGAGCTGGGGTGAAGAGCTTTGGCATTTGTGTCCAGACTATCCTCATTTCGCAGGGCTCCTGGAAGGGTCAGCCAAGGCAGCCGGCCTGGGAAGGCTCCAGAGCCCTGGTTATTCTGGTCTGTGGCTCCAACCTGCAGCTGGGCTGAGAACTTAACTCATATGGAGGGAGACAAAGAGAGAATATGAAAGTGTAAAGAAGGGCATAGTTTTTTGAGCCATCACTTCATTGCCATTTTCGCAGAACCTGGCCTGATGTCAGTCCATTAGAACAATAAAAATTCATTTTATTACAGATGCTCACTTCCATTCTTTTTCTATTTTTTTTTTCCCTCCCCAGTTGTTACCAGCCAATTACCCGACTCTTCTGAGCCATCCCGGTCATTGCTCCACCCCCTCTGCTGATCCGGGGAGGGTTGCAGACTACCACATGCCTCCTCCGATACATGTGGAGTCACCAGACGCTTCTTTTCACCTGACAGTGAGGAGTTTCACCAGGGGGACGTAGTGCATGGGAGTATTCCCCCAAGTTCCCCGTCCCACCCGAACAGGCGCCCCGACTGACCAGAGGAGGCTAGTGCAGCGACCAGGACACATAGCAACATCCGGCTTCCCACCTGCAGACATGGCCAGTTGTGTCGGTAGGGACGCCTGACTAAGCCGGAGGTTACATGGGGATTCAAACCAGCAATCCCTGTGTTGGTAGGCAACGGAATAGACCACCACGCCACCCGGATGCCTCTCACTTCAATTCTTATCTTGGTTTCTTGAGTCTTATCTTTTTGGTATAGTATCTGGCAACTTCTTAAAAGCAGCTGTATAACTGATAAATCAAACTACACTTAAACATGTTGCCACATGCATTAATGTTTATACTGTTTGGCCTCATAATTTTATTTTATTTTGCTCTTTATTTTGCGTCACATGAGGTGCATTGAGATTAAAACAATTGTCTTACCCACTTGATTGCTCAAAAATCAACAATTATTCATAATTACTTAAGCAAGGATTCGAATAACAGAAAAATTTTAATATTCATGTGCCCGGCTGTTGTGGAGTTTAAAGAAATGAATAATTCTGAGCTGCACTGAGCAAATGCAGATTTCTTTACGATGACACTTTTGTAGTGCTTTATTGGCTGACCTGGGTAAATCTGGGTCTGATGAGGACTCGAAAGACCATGGACGTTTTGAGTGAGGGATTTCAGATCATCATCTTTGTTTGTTCTTTCTTTCTGGCATTCTGCTTAGGGGGGTTTGGCTTATCTCTGTTTTTCTGCACTGTGATCTCTCACACTGTGACAGAATACCAGTCATGTTTTTTTTTTTCTGCTATGGCCTCTAAGTGAAGATTGTG
This sequence comes from Lampris incognitus, assembly GCF_029633865.1. NCBI lineage: Eukaryota > Metazoa > Chordata > Actinopteri > Lampriformes > Lampridae > Lampris > Lampris incognitus. Next base: position 31,875,859 of record NC_079215.1, read on the forward strand.
TTGTAGATCTCATCACATACTTGGGGCTCAAAATGTTGTCAGACACGCACCCCCCACGGTGCTGGGTCCAGAGTGTCTGGCTGTTTGTTCTCGCATGCTGACCTGGGGTCTTTGAAACCTTCTCTTTTCATAATGACAAGCTCCTCGCTCACCCAAACTTTCTGATCTTTCCAAAAGCCTACCATTCTGACTTTCCACAGTGCTGTAATTTTTACACCTCAAAATCATGTTTTGCGATGATTCTTCAATGTGACAGTGTTGAACCTGTTCTATTTTCTCTCTTTCTCTTTGACTATGCATACTGGACGCACAGGAGAGGCATCCCAGCGACTACTCAGGGACACAGTGAAGGATGCATCAGAGAAGGCTAAGGAGGCAGCATTTGCTGCTACAGAGAAGGCCAAGACACTAGCTTCAGCTGCTACTGCCCAACAGAAATCCCAGCAGTTTGTCTGACAGGGACACGTGCGCTATGGTTGGGACTTTGTGGGAAAACGCACACAGAGGAACGTGACATATCGTCAGTGCAATGCCTCACTGTGAACCCCACTGGATAGGAGCATGTCTGTCTTTCTGCGTGTGCCATTTGTGTTGCTGTGTGCAACCAAACCAACCACCGCTGGCTTTGGTCCTGTAGGGTTCAGCCCAGTCTTATCTTTGTCTCTACCTCTAGCTGGCTGGCTGGCTGGCTCTGTCTCTGTCTCTGTCTCTCTCTCTCTCTCTCTCTCGCACACACACATCAAGACTCCTCTCTCTCTCTCTCTCTCTCTCTCTCTCTCTCTCTCTCTCTCTCTCTTTCGCACACACACATCAAGACTCAGGTACTAAACTTTTGTCCCCGACCACCTTTGTGTAAGCTGAAAATGCTAGCAACCTTTTATATGAAGCTAGTCAGTAGTTGTAGTAGAATTAGATACATAATCATTTCTCATGCTTATTTACTCTGCAGTGACAAAATGTTCAAGCTTCACCTCTGCAGGTTCCTGAGTCTGCTAGACCAACCAACCACTGTGGCTTTTAATGTTGTTTTAGCGGTAGTTCTGCAGGTATGGGAGGATTGGTATTATTGATGGTTAAATTTTGCGAAATAAAGATGGTGCTCTACCTTACGTCATACTAAGAAATCCCTTGCATCATGATGGCGCCATGTTATACCTGTTGGTTTTAAATCTTTATCACAAAATGACACTAGGGTTGACATGGTTTACAACATTTTATGCTTATGTTCAACATTGCAAACATTAATGGAAATCATACTCTAATGCTGTTGATTCATGGCTGCCAATCGAGCACTGACAATCGAGATTTTAAAGAGGTGATTTGTACAGTAGTTGAAATGTGAATGAAGCAAATCATGTGTGTTAGATAATTTAATAGCATCGAGTCAATAAGCCTTTTTCCACTCCTCCAGATATAGTAATGAAATGGTTATTTTGAGATATTGTGAATCTTGTATGTATGTGAATTATTACTGTGACCAGAATACCATTGTATGTTGCTGTGTCTCTGCGGACACTGCAATGATTGCATTTCTCTAGAATGATGGACTATTGACTACGCTCTCCATTGTGAGACTTGAATGGTCATTAAAAATGTCATGGTATATAAAATGGGACTAGTTCTTCAGCACTTGTCAAATAGTCACCCCCCCCTTTTTTTCTCTCCCCAATTGTACCTGGCCAATCACCCCGCTCTCTGAGCTGTGCCAGTCGCTGCTCCACCCCCTCTGCCAATTCGGGGAGGCGCTAATGCAGTGACCAAGACACATACCCACCTCTGGCTTCCCACCCGCAGACACGGCCAATTGTGTCTGTAGGGAGACCCAACCAAGCCGGAGGTAACACGGAGATTTGAATCAGTGATCCCTGTGTTGGTAGGCAACAGAATAAATTGCTGCGCTACCCAGATGCCCTGTCAAATAGTAATATAGGCTCCAGCATCCCTGTGACCCTGAGAGCAGGATAAGCAGTTTGGATAATGGATGGATGGATGGATGGATGGATGGATGGATGGATGGATGGATATTAAATATGTATGTAGCGCTCCTTAAAATTAAATTAAAAAAAAAATCTAAGAAAATTCAAGATTAAAGTCCTACTACAATTAAAAGGTTACCTTTGTTTGATTTTTTTCTACACCAAAACTGTAGTTACAAAATCAAACAACAGGAAATATCAGACTAGGTTAAGTGCCATAGAAGTAAACATCTTAACAAATGCTATACCAGATCCTCCTGATCACTTTCGTTCAGTCATGGGAGTGTGCACTGAACCACTCTGGAAACATTTCACAGGCGACAGTGAGGCCCCAACAACCTTATGTATAAAAATTTTTTTATTTATATTACAATGAGAATACACAATACCTTCCAAGTGTTTGCTAAAATGTAGCAGCACCAGGTACTCGTGTGTACACACACACGCACACGCACGCACACATACACACACACACACATACACACAGGACAAAAAAAGGAACTTTTATAATATAACACATCTTCTGAATGCATATTACACATCTGCTAAAAGGAACATATTCACAGATCTCTGGCACAGAACTCTCCCTGCTGTTGTTAGCCTGACTACCAACACCTGCCCAGGAAGATCTCAGCCAGATCTCCCCTCCACGACTGTCTGACCTGCTGTCCTCCAGCAATACAGTGGGAATGTACACTTAAAACCTTCCTGCAGTGTGAGGCGGCTCGTCCCATGTCAGCGCAGGACAATGCGAGGGCCAACACACTGCCGGAGCTTCAACGCGGATGAGAGCTCGTTATTTCTCTCGTTCACAAACACATTAAAAGAGAATGGAGGGAAAGGGAGAGAAGACGGGGAGGCTGTGGTTCGGATGGGGGTATTACTGCCCTAAAATCTAGATACTATTAAAGCTATTGATTTAAAATAATGCAGGGACCCTTCCTTTGTTGTTCTGCGTGGAAGGGGGAAAATGAATAATGCTATTTCGCAGGAATCATATGCTGAAGTTATTCTCTGTATAAGTATTATTTGGCAGGACATGGGGCTTCTGTTCTAGTTTTTTTTTTTCTTTTCTTCCCCAGTGTGTGGTGGCTTCTCCCTTTTTCTTCTCTGCATAGGCTCTCCTTTAGTACGAGTCTCAACCTTCATCCCCAAGCCCAAATCCCTCTTAGATGTTTCCTGCCCATTGGCATCTCTATACTTTTGTGCTTTTAATAAATCCACACTGGAGCAGGTCGCTTCACAGAGCCGCCAGTGCAAAGTTGAGTGCTCCAAGGCCCTTCTTATCTGAAGCTAACGACTTTTCTTTCTTTTTGTAAAATGTAAGAGTCTGCTGACCCCTGTCTCCTGAGACACAATGTTTGAATTATCATTTCATGTTTATGAAGGAGCCTCGGCCACTTTTGCAGATAAACATCAGCCTGTGCAGCGAGAAGGGAAATGAACCTCTGTGTATTTTCAATTTTAAGCAAACTGGTGTTAACCAGGGCCCCGAAATAAGTCGCTGATGAGCCCACAATCTCCGTCGTGATGTACAATCTGCAAATTTAACAAAGTGTATAGTTTTCTCAAGGCACATCATTAAAAGAAGCTCCATAACCACTATCTGGCAGTCAATTACATGCTCCCACCCACAGCCTACCGTGCAGAGACCGCTCATCCTGAAAGTGTGCTATGTGCATGTTTAAATGATGCCGTTGAAAACTGTAATCTCATGTTTGGCCCACTTTCATCCCATTCATTTTTTCTTTGTCACTCACTTTCCTAATGGGAGGTTCTGTGCAAGAGAGTTTCTAATTTTCCCATATACATGTGTTCTCAGTTGTTCATTTGACCAACAAGCTGGCATTGTTGCAGCTAAAAGCCATGTACAAATCCTTGACATGAATGTAAACTCAAGGCGAAACGAGCTTTCTTCAGTATTTTTCTCGGTCACCTGCCCCCCTGCAGTGTGAGGGCAGTGCAGATAAGAGATAGAATTCCTTGTAAGAAATGTGGTAAGAGTTGGTCATGTAATGCAACACAGAGTCAAAAGCAAAAACACCTGTTTCTGTGTAAAACCCTATCTGCCCACCCCTCTCTCTTAAAAAGCACAAGATGGTCATATTGCTGTCTCAGGAGTCCCCCGTGTTTAACTCGGGATGACTTTTCAAACCCTAAGGTCGAGAAGGGTCACTGGTCCAAGGAGCGAGGAGAACACCTTCAGCTGCCATTGATTGGATTATTATTTCAACGCTCCTCTCCAGGTGACTCCCTCTCAATGTTCCAGGACATAAACAAAGCACATTGTCATCATACAACACAGAAGTAGCCATTGTGGTGAGAAAAAAAAAAAGCTTCAAGCCTGCAAGGTTTTTCGTGCCTCCCGTTGAGCGTCCGCGTCGGCTGGAAGCTGCCATTGGAGTTTACCAGTGTGGTCGCTGTGAGAGGTTGCATGGCAGACAGGCGGGCGTCAAGGAGGGCCGGGGAGTGCCCGGACAGGGCTCACACACGGGGCTTCTCAGTAGAGGCAAAAGGAAATCAATTTAGTTCTTCACATGCCCCCTCTGCACGTGGAATAGCTGACGTCACTGTTTTGGCATGGGGGAGTAGTTGCAATCAAAAGTATTCTATGCCCTCTGCAAGGTGTGGCAGGAGGACGAGAAAGTGGGCAATGTGGGAGTGTGTAGCAGGGTGACGACCTGAGTAAGGTGGATGACAGGACCAGGGGGTGGGGTGGTTTGGGTGCTGTAGGGTGGAGGGGGGGGGGGTCAAATGGGGCATGACAATAGTCACCAAGGCTCACCAAGGCACAGAATGACAGCAGGAGAGTAACCCAGGAAGAGGGAGCGCTTTTATCAGCCCTCCCTTCTAACGCTCCTGTTGACAAGCATGGCCTCCTGTCATTATATATATATATATATATATATATATATATATATATATATATATATATATATATATATAGTATATATATATAGTATATATATATAGTATATACACATACTCTTTTGTCTTTTCAATACAAGAGGACATTTAGGAAAATATAATACAAAATTTAATAGAAGAAATATAGAGTACACTGGCTAATATCACTTCTAGTGACAGCATTTCTTGTACGCAGGTTGTTTTTTTTTCTGTTATATCTTTTGTAAATTTTTTTTGCTCGTTTTGTTTTTTGTTTTTGCTTTTTTTTCTCGGTCAGACCTGACATCGTGGACTGGCCCTTTTTGAAGTGTCGGGATGCCAAGCTCTAAGGGCTGCCAGAAAGTGAGGCTTAATGGTTAATTAACTGGTCAGAGAGCAACAGAAATGGCTCCTCCGTCAAAAGGGACCACTGGACATTGCATTGCAGACACGTTCATTCTAGCTGACTGATATGAATCTATTACATTGGTCGGAAGCAACGCCCAGAAGTGCCAGAAGTCACTAACTGATAACAGAGAGAAAAATAAGGTTATTATTAAGCCTTGAGTTAAAGAAAATTCTACAGTGTGTGATTAGTTTCAACAGCTAAACAAAAACACCCCTAACAGAAAGCAAATCATTAGAGCTGGCCTTTGTTTGTTTGTTTTTGTTTTGTTTTTTTTCTTATGCATTTTCCCCTCACTTCTATTGCTTTGACTTGTTAATGAGAACAGAATACATCAAATGCAGATGTTGGTGCACACCGTTGGAAAAAGTGACAGAGCTTTAGAGAACTGAATACATGGGATAGGAGGATCCATTAAACAAAAAGGGTATTCCTACTTTTTGGGGTTCCACCCCCCAACAAATTGCCCTCCATGGCATGGTGTTAAAAAAACAACAAAAAAAAACAAAAAAAAACAAAACACTAAAAACTTAAATTCATGCTGCCATTTTAGTGAAGAAGTTTCCCATACCCACATGTCCTTGAAAGACCCGCCAGAATTGGTTTAATACTTTCAGAAAGCAGTGGCTTCCTTTTTATTGCTACATCAATTCGCTACTGAAAAGTAAAACACAATTTCAATCCTGTGGATCCATTTCAACTTCAAGAGGTTCTCTAAAAGGAGTTTTATATCTGGGGTAGCTCCCTTTTCTTTGCAGCTGGACTCCATCCACATAGTAGGATGCTATCATGTAGTGGTCAATAGTGTGGGTTAGTGGTTTGGGAACCAAACCAGAGGAGGACACAAGGACAGTAAACATGACTATGTATTATTGTACGACAGCTCTGTGACTTTTTCAGCCATTTGTATTGTCTTTGGCAAAACATTTTGTGCATTTTGTGATAAACTGCTATCCACATATAGATGTAGTCATTGTTAAAGTCCCACTTGTTTTGCATTCCTGCTAACTAACTGCAAACCTCTACTTCCATCTTCAAGAGGAGATATGCTTGGAAAGAAAATTAGCTTTTCATCACTTCTGAGCCCTCTGAGTGGAAGAAGTAAGAAGTATAATGGTCAAGTAATTCTGTGGAAAGTTGCTTGACTTTCAAGTTATAATAAACTGATTTGTTTTTACTGTATAACATCCAAGAATTCTCTGCAGTTTCTGGTGCAGGACAAAAGCAGGATAAATGCATAGAAGGACATGGACAATAGCTACCGGATAAATACAGATCTTAAGTGTGTCCATGAAATAAATAATGTAGCACTTTCAAGATGTTGAATGTCTTCCTACACAAACAGAAGCTCTTTACTCTCACCATCAGAAACTGATAATACAACTATTGAGTGTGCTTAATTCAGATACTGGATATCACCTCATGGAGATAATACAGACCTCAGTAGTTGTATTTAGCAGGTCTCTCTCCTTTTATACCTCTTTTTCTTTCTTCTCTCTCTCACTCCCTTTCTTTTTGTCTTACACAAATACATACCAGGTCCACATTAACAAGTCAAAGCTGTCCACCACACCACAGAAGTCCCCGATAAAACCACAAACTCTGCTGCTCTCTTTTGCAGCCTGCAGTAACACTTGGTAGAGGTTATGTGGGCAGGGAGGAGGGCAAAGTATGTCAGGAAGGGCAGTTTTAGGCAGAATACAGTTGGATGAGGTAGGGTCAGTGGTCTAGGGGAGAGAGGGGCAGAAAACCTTGCACGGAATTCAGACATCTGCTTCCTGGAGCGTTGGGGCTGGTGGGAAAGGGGCTCAGGGTGTACTGCCATTTGGGGGTTGACTGGTGATGATGATGATAAAGGTAGTGGGCAATGTTGGTGAAGTAGGGTTGTGATTGGCCGCGAGGAAGAAAGGGAGGGGAAAGGCAGGGCTGGACTAGGGCACAACGTGGCCCTGGCACCCTAGCAGTGGTGTGGTTGCAGTCTGTGGGAATGTGTGGCTGTGTAGCTGGCATCACTGGAGCTGCTCTGGAGGCTGTAGCTGTCTTCTTCACCGTCACTAACACTGCCCACACTGTCTGCCTCTCCGGGGGTGAACTCCATGCCCTCGATGTCCACCTCTGCACAAACACATGCAAATACACACACCATTATTCTCACTATCATCTTGAGAGAGAGAGAGAGAGAGAGAGAGAGAGAGAGAGAGAGAGAGAGAGAGAGAGAGAGAGAGAGAGAGAGAGAGAGAGAGAGAGAGAGAGAGACAAAGAGAGAGGAAACAATGTTTGAATTTATTGCACCCAACTCTGGAAATGTGCACTGGGATTCTCACTGTGCCTGTGGATTAAACAAGGATTTAGGCAGCTATTAACTCTCTGCAAACAGGCTGGTCTTTGTGCTCCCACTGCTAATCCCTCTCCATTGATAAACAACCATGTGTATGTGTTTACCACCTCCAGGATTAGTAAACATAATGGACCTGACCAAGGGTTTCAAGGGGCCTGGAAAAAATGGCTGGGCCTAACACTGGCTGGAGACAATATCATTTGGAAAAAGAAAAAAATAATAGTACTTGCCATAGGCAGTGATGAAGAGACGTGCCTCTTAAAATTACAGTACAGACTTTGTGCTTTTGGTTATAAAGACTGGTACTTCTGAAATTACTTTCATGGCATTACTGTTTTATTAGATCATGGTGCAGAGCAACAGAGAACGATGATATGTGACCAAACTAATGAGCTGGATTTGAAACCACAATGTCACAAGTTACAGTTTTTCTCTGCTGAACTATTCTCTGCCAGTGAGACTGCCAAATTAACTCCAATGTGGCTTTATCAGAGTTGCAGTCATATCTTCTCAAGATGACTGTAGAAAAAAAAAATACACTGAAACCTTATCACAGAATGTTTAGTAGCTGAGGTGGGGCCATTAGTGAGAGTTAGGTGATTTTGCTGGAATTTGTCAACACTTGACCTGTGGGTCAGGGTATGACCTGCAAACAAAGCTGGACCAAAGCAGGAGTATGTGGTATTCCCACCGGCTTCAGCATATAACCTAGTGTGCATGTGTAGGCGACCATTGCAACAGCAATTGGAACAGTCAACTGTTCAGGCTCCATGTGGATCTGGATGTGGGTGAAAGCCCTGAGAGAATCATCAGTTCGCTTGTAAGAAGGGAAGGATTGTTCAGAAGATGGGAGGGACAGAGCTGTTATAGTGATACACTGTAAATATGCAAAAACAGCAGATAGCTCTTTAAAGAGATACTGTAAGGCTTGACATTGTAAGGGTGTAGGCCTGTAAGAACCATGCTCCTGCCTCGGACAGTGATTTACATACAATGTGTAGGATGGTCTTTTCTGTTGAGGCGAGTGACCTCCCTCGACATTTTATAAGTCACAACCAGTAAAAAAAAACCCTGGCATAGTTCAAAGACCCACACTGACTCAGAGTCTCTCTGAAGATGAAACTAATATACTTTATTGATCTACATTACATATAGGTCAGTTCTGCCATTTCAAGCCAAGGTCAACGCCTGTGGCTGTTAGGTTTGGATCAGTGCCCAGGACACACAGTCCAGTACAAGCTTGTTCCAAAACCCAGCAGAATCACAGCAGTTCTAAAATCAGTCAAAAATTGTGACTTACAACACACATGCAGCAGCAGATGGAGTGAAATCTTATATTATAGTATTGTATATGGGCATGATGGGTTGTGGAGTTTTGTTATTGTTATTGGCATATGGTATAGTCTATGGGCAATATAGTATACAAGCAATATGGTATAGATAATATCTGGGCATAGGTTGTTGATTATTCAATCATAGCAAAACTCTGTATAGTGGTGACATATCTGTTGTGCATACATGCTTGCCTCCAATGTACCGTTTGTTCTTCCATTTATTTCTTCTGTTTTTTCTTTTTTCTTTTTGTTTTGTTTTGTGTGTGTGAGCGATGTATGCAAGTGCTAGAAGCTGCTGTGAACCAGAGTCAAATTCCTCGTGTGCATCGGCACGACTTGGCGAATGAAGTTGATTCTGATTCTGAATTTTTGCACAATTTGAAAATTTCATTATAATACATTCCTGAAACGCTTATTTGAACGCTCCTTTTGGTAACCAACAAAGTTGAATACAAGCCCACCCTCAAGGAAACCTAAATCAAACAACGGTTTACGTCTAACATTATATACTGTCGTCTGAATCTGTGGAATCAGGGACAGTGAGCTACTGATGGTTGGTGATGGGTGTACTGTTTTGGATGAAGCCAGCTTACCTTGCTCGGAGTCAGTGGAGATGGCGGAGCCCATACTATCAGTGCGAATCCTCTCCACGTTCCCCGACACAGAGAGCTGCTCCAGGCGGCGTTTGAGGTAGCGGTGCTCTCTCTGCAGCTGCTCCTTCACGTTTAGTGCCTTCCTGTCTTGCTCCTCCAGCTTCTGCAGACATACACAGACAAAAACACACACACACACACACACACACACACACACAAATATGCCACAAATGAATAATGTTTGCAGGATCCAAAGATTTACCACCATACTTTTACTTTACCTGCTCTCTCATATATATATATATATATATATATATATATATATATATTATATATATATATATATACAGTATATATATATGTTTTCCTGTATCTGTGTTGATATTCCGCTCCTCGTTAGTTGAGCACTCACAACATAATTGACAGTTTCGGGAAAAAATGCTATATATACACACACACACACACACACGCGCGCGCGCGCGCACACACACACACACACACACACACACACACACACACACACACACACACAAAATCATTTAGAAAATCACTTAAATGTGTAAACTGTAGGGTTTATGGAAATGTATCTATAATGACATTGATTAAGAAAAAAACGTACTGTCCTACACTTTCCATCAGGAAATAATATCTTGGCCTGTGCTCAGACTGTTACTTTGCTTAAATTGTTTATTCAAGTTATATTCGACAGAGACTGGTTCTGGAGTTGAGTCACAAATGAAAGTGAGAGCTTGGGATAGACAAGCACCTTTTTCAGTTTGCAATGTTTATGTATGTTAATATGTGTATATGTATGCATGTATGTATATATATATATATATATATATATATATACAAATTGAGCCTTGAATTTCATTTCCAATTCCTTCAATTCTGCTTAACAAATAAGAAAGAGGATATGGCAACAAAATTCGCTGATTATAAAGGGGATCTTTAAGGAGGATCTACATTAAAGAAGTATGAGTCAAATCTTTTGTATTAACAGGTTTTTTTGTGATGAAGCTAAAGTTTCATGTGCGCGGTCACTGGGGATGTGATAAAGGAAAAAAAAACAACACAATTACAAGAATAGGCCTAGACCATCCGAGCAGAGAGGATATGCATGATAAACAGGAAATGAAGGGTTAAACTTTGCTACATCTGGATTTTCCACCAACCACACTGTCTTTGCTGCCTGTATGCAGAAACAGCAACAAAGCATGACACAAACCTTGTGAGATACAAAACTTTTTGAGAAGCATTTTATGTCACATCATTTTTTTTTACATTGTGCACAACGACATCTAAATGACACTGAATATCTTAGATTTTTAAGACCTTTTTGGTCCTGCAGCAGGCCTTTTATCTTGCATGTCACTTTATATACATGAGCTGCAACAGTTAATAAACCATATAGAAAACAAAATCCCAGTTCTCTCCCACCACATATCTGAACATCAGCCAAATATGCACAACCCCCCCCCGCCATCTCCCATCCCGTATTTCACTTTGTTGACTTATAATTTGTTTGAGCCTGAGTGTTTTTTCTATCAGACTTGGGAATAGTTTCTCTTGCACGCCGGCCCGTGACAGATCTGATAGAGAGATTTGAGAGTATTATACGTCTCTGAAAGAGAGCAAGAGAGACCAACGGTTATGCAGCGCTTACATAGCAAGGGAAGAACAGAGGGAGAGGAAGAGAATATTCTGCTTTCTGTCTGCTGGAAGGGATCGGCTCGTGTGGCATTACTCTAGGGCACATATTAATGAGCCTAACAGCACTTAGCAATGATAGTTTGGCTACCATTTTTCTCGAAAATCATCTCATCAAATCCCCATGTAAATCTTAGCGCTAAATACCGGGTTGTAGACATTTCAAGTTCAGTTGCATTTTTAATGAAGCTGTAGAGGCTTTGTGCTTTGCTGTGATACCTTGATGTGCATCTTGGCCCTTTTCAGCAGGCTCAGTGTGGTGTGTCTTGTGCTGTCTGGACCCAAAGGCACCAGCTTCTTCAGTTGCTCCAAATAGAGCCGCAGTTTGGCACGTCTGCAAATACAGAAACGCAGAACAAGTCAGAAAGTATCTATCGGCAGGACAGTGGACAGGCACCTATGCAAATAAGAGTGTACAAAGACTGAAACTACCTATCACCTCATAAACTGAGAAAGAGGTCTGATATCAGATAGAGATTTACATAACAAGATTATTGGACGTTCAAGGTGTCGTTCTACTTGTTTGGTTTTTAGCTCTGCTTCTGGGCTTGACCACACGAGGCCTGTTCAGAGAGGTGAGTCATTTAACATGCCGAAAGCTTGTCATGGCTGGCTGCAAACCTCTCAGATCCCAATGAGGAATCACATCCTTGGCCATCTACAAAGCAAAATCCCTCATGCATAACAAAAGGCACAAGGCAGCGCGTTACATAAGTACACCATCATTTACATCCTGCTTCATTAACACAGGCAATCCCATTCTCACTGAACATCCACTTTGAGCACCCATGCTTGCTTTCATTCTTCAAGGTCACATACACACCCATATGGACAAATGCACGTACGCATGCATGCACACTTGCCCATGAACACACAAACACCCCTCGAACAATCATATAAAGATGCACGGGAAGTGGTGGTGATGTGCTTTCTGTCGTATTACATTACATAATTCTTCACAAAGAGAGTAGTTTCCGTGTGTTGTCAGAGCAGCCAAGATGACTGCTTCTGACGTAAGCACTTCAACTAATGAGCTACAAAATTAATGTGAGAGGTCGAGTGAAAAGGCTTGGCAAACATCAAACAGGCAAGACCTTCAAATGACAACCAAAGGAGCTGCACCTCCATCAAAACAGGCAAGCCATTTAGAGCTGTCATGGCTGAAAGTGACATCTTGGTAATAACAGGAGGCTTGCTGCCACACACACACACACACACACACACACACACACACACACACACACACACACACACACACACACACACACACACACACACACACACACCATTGAGTCTCTTTAGAGGAGAACTCAGTGTATAAGCCTATCTGTATTCAATCCAGAATGTCAAACAGACCCGTGGCATAATGGCATTTATCTTGGCCAAGCAATTTATTGTTTAGCTGGTTGTGCCATCAGGTTTCATTTTTGACGTTTCATCTGTGTGCAAGTGAGCATGCGTGCAACCACCCGTACATTAATGAAATCCAAATAGAGGTTGCCATAATATGATACATTAACAATCAATGATCTTGGTGCAACAATCCTCAGTCCCTGTCTGTTGAAACAGGATACCATGCATTCAATAAAAAAAGAAGGAAAAAAACCCCAGAAAATACAACTAACCCGTGTTACCTGTTAAAAGCTTTCTAAACACACCTCTTAAAAGGCAACAAAGCTTGAGTTTGTTTCTGTCTGCAGAATGTCTTTAAGAGGATACAGTTTGATATTTCACCAACGGGCGACAGTGACTCGGGGGTAGAGCAGGTTGTCTGGTAACTGGAGAGTTGCCGATTTGATCCTGGGCTCCTCCTTGCAAAAATGTCGAGGTGTTCTTGAGCAAGGCACCTAACCCCCTAACTACTCCTGATGAGCTGGTTTTCACCTTGCATGGTTGACACCGCCATCAGTGTGTGTGTGTGTGTGTGTGTGTGTGTGTGTGTGTGTGTGTGTGTGTGTGTGTGTGTGTGTGTGTGTGTGTGTGTGTCAGTAACGTGCAGTGAGGTCTATGGCTGGTTAGGCAGTGAACTATATTTATGTGTGCCAGAGAGAGGCACAAGCAGACTCTGCCTCAGCAGCCTGCATTCATGAATGCTAGCTTTGGGAGCAAGCCATCCTGAATAGGGCATTGTTTTTTATTGATAAAACAAGTTTTACATGATTTTTTTAAATTATTTTTTACAACAATCTTAACAAATTAAAGTTAAAAAAATAACTAAATAAAAAATAAATGTTTTTGGTAACTATCTTGATATTTCTTTTTTTTTCTTTATTAGCCTAGATGAGGCACTGCCTCCCCTGCCTCCCCTGACTGCACATCACTGGTATGTGTGTGTGTATGTGTATGTGTCTGTGTATGTGTGTGTGTGTGTGTGTGTGTATGTGTATGTGTATGTGTGTGTGTATGTGTGTGTGTGTGTATGTGTATGTGTGTGTGTATGTGTGTGTGTGTGTTTGTTAGGGATATAAATCACACGTTTCATCCCGATACGGTATTATATCGATTGTTTGGACAATGATACAATATTTGTTGAAATCACAGTCTGCCATGATACAATTTTGATTCAGTTCAATTCACAGGCCTGCGATCGATGTGAGATTATACACACCCATTTAACACAATCAGTTACCAACTCACAAAAGGCAACTAAATTTGATTTGATGGTTTTATTACTGAGCTCTTCCAGACATTTAAATGAAAAACAATATATTCTTTTTAGTGAAAAGACTAAAAATATACCTGTTGTTCACCATAAAGTGCCACATTTCTCATGTTTAAGTGTACATTTTTTTTTAGCAGTTAGCTTAAAGAGCCCTTGATGACCATTCAATTATGAACATAAACCATTCACATTTCTGCTTCTGCTTCATCACCTTGGATTTACAAGGCTCTCTCTGTGTGCTCAGTGGTTTAGAGATATTGAGCTTTAAAATTTTCACATCCTAGGTGTATCTTAAAGATGATGATATGGATCAATGTTTTCACTTTGCATCGATGATATTGGATCATTGATCATTGAATCGGTACGTCGACCCAGATTGACGGATCGTTACACCACTGGTGAATGTAAGGCATTCATTGATTGTAAAGCAATTTGGGTGGCTGTTGCAGCTAGAAAAGCACTATAAAAATGCAATTCATTTACCATTTACCAATGGATGGTACAATAGACTAATTTTATTGCTGCATCAGATACCAGTATATTATCCTCATCCTCGTAGTCAATGCAAATTCACCCAAACAGGTCTTTCAGTTTTCTATTAGTCAAGCTCTTTCTTTGTCCCATGCAAGCCCTCCTCCTCCTCTTCTCCCATGCCCCTCACTAACTGAACAGCTGAACAGTAAACACACTTCAACAATACAAGGCCTCCACCCGCCATCTCTGCTCTTACAATAAACCTAATCACAGAAATGAAGCGCTCCTGGGCTAGTTGTGAAGCCAAGGGCACATTAGTCCATGGATAGTGCACATGCACGCACCTTCTCACATGGACTCACACTTTTACACGTGCACACACATGGCCTTTTCCCTGTTTATTTTTTCCCTCCCCCTTTTCTTTCTCAGGGCGTCGCCTGTTTTTCAGAGAAAGTAAGACCCTATTATCAGCCCCCTCTGCTTCATTTAGGGGTCAGCCAGGCCCAGACATAGCCTGTGGGCAACCAGAGTGAAGAAGCTGTCTTCTCTCACGGACCAAACATAACTTTTCACTACCTTAAATTATAAATTATTTAAGTGGTCTAATTGATAGCAAAAAAAAATCAACAAAAAAAAAACTGCATTTCTATAAGGAGTGAAGCAAAAACAAACGTCAAACCATTTTCTACCTCTTGCAGGTGCTGACAGGCATTCCCTGAGAATGGGGCGTGTGAAAGTGCTCCAGTTCTTTCATTCCCACTTCTCCCATGGGGCAATACTAACCCTCCCCCCCACCACCCACCCACCCAACCCCAATCAAACCTCTCATGCCACCCTGCAACTCCACCCTGCCAACACCAACACACCCTCACCCCACTGGAGAACAAGTGTCTTCAGAGGACAGGGGCGGGGGCCTACCTCCAACCTGCCTCAGTCCCAGCCACATGAGGCAGTTGGAGTACGGCCAGGGGGAAGTGGGCAGGAAGGAGCTGGGGGTCTGCATGGGGGAGGGGTGTTTTTTTTGGAGGGGAGAAGGGTCCGATCTGGTGGATGACTTTCTCCCTAGTTGAAAAAAGGGCTCATTGAGTGCAGTGTGCTCAGCTGCACTAGGCAGCACTCCATACACATCATCCAAGGGTAACTTGAGCCAATGGGCAACCATCTTGCACCCTTCTCTCTCTCTCTCTCTCTCTCTCTCTCTCTCTCTCTCTCTCTCTCTCTCTCTCTCTCTCTCTCTCTCTCTCTCTCTCTCTCTCTCTCTCTCTCTCTCTCTCTCTCTCTCTCTCTCTCTCTCTCTCTCTCTCTCTCTCTCTCTCTCTCTCTCTCTCTCTCTCTCTCTCTCTCTCTCTCTCTCTCTCTCTCTCTCTCTCTCTCTCTCTCTCCTTTTCTGCAGGGAAAAACAAAAACAAGGCGTTTTCGGAAACACAGCCGAACTACCCACCTCCCTCTCCATTTTCACGATTATTTGTTTCACTTGTTTATTTACCAGAGTCAAGTCCAGGTTCTCACATGTATAGTATGTCTAACACACAAAAACCAAAAGAAGCCACCATATCCAAATAAATGTCGGTATTTTTAGCCAGCATGCAGAGGACAAAATTGTGCTTAAATGTGCACCGACTGCTACGTTTTACAACTTGTAAACTAAAAACACTGTATTAATTGGTGTTCCTATTCCAACTTTTCTTTCTTTCTTTATTATAGCTTTTGGTTGGAAACAATATTTCACCACTAACTTAGTGTTGGTAGGGCTGACTCATGTCACTGCCATCTCTTGTAGTTTCAATAAGTCTGGGCAAAATCCAACATTTGACAATAACATTCTTAAAGCTATGACAATAAATAGGCCTCCCTGGACCAACATTTCACGTTTAAAGTTTCACGTTTATCTAGTATCAGCCAGGGCGATGACACGCCTGCTCATGGATGCTACCGACAACAAAAATGTAAAGAGGAAAAGTGAAAAAAAAACACATTTCCTCAATGCCAGATAAGAGATAAACATGAGGAGTAGGGTACACAGTAGAGCTGCTTGATATTGCCATAAAAAAATTACATTGCTCTTTTTGATTGTGCTGAATATTGCTGAGACTTCATCCACCTTATGCGTAATAACGAGACCGGCACTGTTGTTCACATCCGTAGCTAAATGACTTGCTCCAGAAAGCTGGCAGCGTGTCGCTCACAGCCCCACAGCACGTGCTCTCCTGCCGAGACACGCACACACACACACACACACACGCTGTTTTTCTTCCAGAGCACACCGGACTTGGAGCAGGGCAGACCCTCCCTCATTCACGTTTGTTATTCCTAAGCCAGGCCCTAGTCACGCAATGTTTATCAGATTTGCCTGAAACAGCCGTGCAAAGAGTGGCACCGTGAAAACATGAATACTCTGTACTTGAAAGAGGCGAGACAGTTCATGTTGCTTGTAATTGACATGGTTATGAATCACTTAAGTGTTTTTCCGATTTGTCAAGGTTGGATTTAGGGTGTGAGACTGTTGGTGTGACACCACGGAAGAGAGTTTGCGTTTAAGAGCAAGGCTAAAGGAAGAGTACTAGCGTAGTTGGAGGTTTTTTATCAAACAACTGTGTCGCAAGAAATTTGTCATTGCAGAAGTTTCAGTAGAATCAAAGGGGATATTTCAAAACCACTAATGATCCCATTCTAAAATGTAAAGCATTTTAAGGGCAACTGCTATACGTAATAGGTTTTGGTTCATGTTAGCATCCTTGATGTAACAACAAGACTAAAACAAGTGAGGCAATACCACAATTTGAGACAATCATTATAAGACTTCATGTTTTTGCGGTTTAATGCAGCAATGCAACATCACACTGACCCATCTACACAGATACTTAAACAATGAGCTCTGATGGCTTGTAATGGGGTATAACAAGGCAGTAAAAAAAAATTGCTCTGTGGGTTGCTGCACGGTTGTTTCCACAGGGAAATGACCACCTGATCATTCTCACGTGCCAGGCACCACGGGGTTATTTTTCTCTGATCTCTGCTCCCCACACCCCACCTTCGTTCTCTGCCAGGGAGGCTCAATGCCAAAACAAAGCAACGACTGTGGAAAGCCAACTTCTCCTCAGAAACTGCATCCCTCTGACAGTAGGGCAGGCTGTTGAAACTGCTGACTGATACACAGGGGTTACTGGGTACGCACTCGGCCTATGTCTCCTTAGATCTGTTCCTACTTTGGGACTTGAAATGACAACAACCATGAAAATATTAACTTGATCTGCAGCAAAAGAATAGAAATACATTATATGTCCAAAAGTATGTGCCCCCCTTCTAACAAGTGAATTTAGCTATTTCAGCCACACCCATTTCTAACAGGTGCATAAAATCAAGCATACAGCGAAGCAATCGCCATAGACAGTAGAATGAGTCATACTGAAGAGCTCAGTGACTTTCAACGTGGCACTGTGATGGGATGCCACCGTTCCAACACGTCAATTGGTCAAATTTCTGCCCTGGTAGAGCTGCCCCGGTCAACCGTAAGTCTGTTATTGTGAAGTGGAAATGTCTTGGAGCAACAACAGCTCAGCCGTGAAGCAGTAGGCCACGCAAGACCATAGAACAGGACTGCTAAATGATGAAGTGTGTAGTGCATAAAAATCATCTGTCCTCGGTTGTGACACTCACAACTGTGTCCCAAACTGCCTCTGGAAGCAATATCAGCCCAAGAACTGTTTGACAGGAGCTTCATGAAATGGGTTTCCATGGCCAAGCAGCTGCACACAAGCCTAAGATCACCATACGCAATGCCAAGTTGAAGTGTTGTAAAGCACACTGCCGTTGGACTCTGGAGCAGTGGAAACACGTTCTCTGGAGTGATGAATCACTCTTCACTACCTGGCAGCATAATGGACAAGTCTGGGTTTCGTGGATGCCAGGAGAACGCTACCTGCCCAAATGTATAGTGCCAACTGTAAAGTTTGATGGAGAAGGAACAATGGTCTGAGGCTGTTTTTCATGTTTTGGGCGAGGCCCTACGTTCCAGTGACAGGAAATCTTAATGCTACAATGACAATGACATTCTGAGAATTGTGAGCTTCCAACTTTGTGGCAACAGTTTGGGGGAGACCCTTTCCTGTTTCAGCATGACAATGCCCCTGTGCCCAAAGCAAGGTCCATAAAAACATGGTTTGCCGAGTTTGGTGTGGAAGAACTTAACTGGCCTGCACAGAACCCTGACGTCAATCCCATCCAACACCTTTGGGATGAATTGGAACGCTGACTGTGAGCCAGGCCTTCTCCCCAATATCGGTACCCAACCTCACTATGTGGCTGAATAGGGGTGAATCCCCATAACCATGTTTAAAAAAACTTAGTGGAAAGCTTTCCCAGAGGAGTGGAGGCTGTTATATGAGCAAAGGGGGAACCAACTCCATATTAATGCCCATGCTTTTGGAATGAGATGTTCAACAAGCATATATGTGTGTGATGTTAGGGTGTCCACATAAGGAGATTATTTAAGCAGCGTGTGCCAGAAAAGACTAAAAAGGTTGAACAGGCTACAAGCACTTTTACAGAGCTGACTGGTTCCCTGACTGTCCAAAAGAGAGAGGCCTGGACAATGTCACCCAGGACATTCTACCTTCCTGTCCTTTGGGAATAGGTCTACGTGAGCACACAGAGACTGGCAGGATCGGAGAAGGGGAAGCAGAGACAACACAGGGCTGTCACCCCTCACTCACTGCACCGTTAAATGAGCTCACTGGAGCCGAGTGCATTCCTCCAGCCTGTATGCTTCGGACTGAGTGGCTCGGCTGGTGCAGAGCCAAACTAGAGTCACAGGTCATCAGAAATATTATTGCAATTTTGTCTCCCTCAAACTCTTGACTTGGTTTGTCATTTTTGAGAAGAAAAAAAAACATAACATGCGATCAATATCTCCGATAGTGTTTTGACTTCAGCTCATTGTTTAGTGTGTCTGGGATGTACAAGTTCCAGCCTGTGAGCTTATCTCTTCATCTTAAATACCAATCTTGAAAAAGATCCTAAAAAGATCTGTTTTTTTTTCTTTCTCTCCTCAAATATCTGTGAGAGCAGTTATCAATTTGATTTCAAATGGATCTTGCATTTTGGAGCCAAATGTTTGTTTTCAAACTTGTTACACTGAACACAAATATGACACCTGCAACAACCTGTGCAAACTGAATAGGTTATCGTACCACTTAGCAAAAGCAAAATAACATTTTCATACAGGCCGGGTCTTTTGTTTTCAGTCCCAGTCAGTTTTGCAAAGGGACAGTTGGGGCTACATGCATGCCTGCATGTATTGCCATAGTGAGGTGGCGGTATTTGGGGGTTGCCAGTGAACAGCACCACATCTGGCCAGCAGGTTTCCGAAGACCACAAAACAGAAGAAGGAGAACTGGAAGTGGGGCAAGAAGAACTGACAGCGGCGTGAAGGGAGGAGTGGAGATTCAGCCAGCAACCGTCATTCATGTACAACACAACATACAATCAAGGCTCGTCAGCGGTCCCTCATCAGTCTCCCTGTCACCCTCTCGCCCTGCCCAGCACATGTTTACACTCAAGAAGGAAGAAAAAAAGAAACCAATGTGCCGTCTTGAAAAACACGAGAGCCGGTGATCACACGTGAAACCAGCAGGTCATTATGACGCACTGCCTATGGCACGAGACAGAAACAGAAAGAGGATTATCATGCCGATATGAAATGTCAGCAGTCTGAGACAAACCAAGTCTACTTGTTTTTTTTTTTTGTCATTGAGGAGGCGACACCCAACGGCAATGTTTGTGTGCTATGGCAACTGTGAGGCGAGGCAGACGGACGAGTTGTCCTTCTGCAAACACGTAGACCTGACAGCAGGAACAAGGAGCCCTGTCTCACATGACTCTCTTAAACTGGCTTTCAGACAACAGTCAAAGAGCAGGCAAAGGGAGTGATACTGTCACCCTCATCATGAGAAGATTAAGCCTGCTTCAGCAAAAACATGACCAAAAAAAAAAAAACACACAAAAAAAACCCCATCACCTCCATGTCAGTTTTGGGTTCTTTTTTTCTTCTTCTTTTTTTTAAATCAACAGGAAATGGTAATATTAATCAGTTTGTTGGTCACTCATTGGTTTAATTTCCACAAAGCAAACTGAAATTTCCATAGGACGTGCTTGTGAATACCTGGTAATTAGAATCACTGGATATTTCTCTTAACTAAAACAGCGTGATCAAGCACGGATCATTACAAAAGTCTTTACTCGCCATTGCCAGTCTACATCTGTGTTTACTGAAAAACAGATGTTGAATGCCATAAAAGAAGAGGAGAATGCGTGAGCAAATAGAGACGGAAATGGTTTTCCTGGTGGAAATTGATACTTATGTGTGCATCTCCGTGTCACTTCAAAACAGCGTCACGTGACAACTCTGAGCAACAACAAAGTTCGACTGTACACATCCAGAAACTGTTCTTGGTGAGAAGGAAATAAACAGAAAAAAAGCACAACAACAAATGTTCCACAGACTAGTGCCAACATGTTGAGCATGCTCAGTAAACACATCACTCCCTGACACAGGGACACGGTAAAATAGGCCAGCTCTAGTTTCATATTGAATCATGGTCAATGATTTACAAACATTAATCAAAAGGCATGACTGAAGCTGCAAACTTCCTTATGACTGTCATTAAAGATAGTCCTTATTTAGAAAGTTAACATCTTTAGATATAAGTAAATAAATAAAGAGGACATTATATTGCACGATGCCGACAGCTCTCTCAATTTAATATGCAATATCACGCCACAGTCAACAGCCACTCGCTCCTGACAGTTACTTCTAACTGCATGTTTGCAAAAAATACTGGCAATGGCAGATGTTGATATGGTTGCAGAATATTCTGGTTTTTCACAGTTGTGTTACTTCAGTGACCTGCACTCACTCACATACTCCTGCCTCTGTTACTTAACTCCACATTCCAGTGTATGTGTGCATGCTCTGCTGACCTGAATTTCAGGTTACTTACCCAATTCCGTTCTACAGAGCCTCTCATCTCTCCCCGTAAACGCACAGCCTCGCCCCAATATTTCCGCTTATTCATTCCCCTCTAGGCTCTTTTTTTTCCTGATCATTTCTTTTTGTCTTCGCACATTTCCAAATGCATCTCTGCACAAACATTTGGGACTTGTTAGCATAGGGCCTATACTGTAATTCTTATGAGATGCAGCATCAGCTGCTTTGCAATGGTGAAAATGATTAACTGACGGAAAATTTGGTGCAAGCTGCGCCCTGCAGCATTGGCACCTGAGATGGAAGAGGGGTTTCTTTTACTGGGATGAGGGTCTACACTTTGTGGAGCGTACACATTTGCATAAAAACATCTCTGGATATAAGAAATGTAAACATCTACACAAACAAACAATATATTTTATTCTGCAAACATAATGCACAGCCTCCACACTCTCACACAGATGCAATCCACAATATGTACTATAACAAGGTACACAACTGAGCAGCTGTTGATTGTATTGTTACACAGCTAATAACTTTCTACTGTGTTAAATGTACAATAAGGGTATGTGGTCTTAGCTCTCTCTCTCTCTCTCTCTCTCTCTCTCTCTCTCTCTCTCTCTCTCTCTCTCTCTCTCTCTCTCTCTCTCTCTCTCTGAGGTTCACTGAGAAACTCCATACTTCAGTTAACTGTGCAAAGGAAGAAGGGGTGGGGGAGGAAAAAAATAAAAAGAGTTTTGTCAGAGGGACCGGCAAGGAATGAGAAAGGCCCCTCTGTGAGGAGGGGGCTCAAATCTCCGCCTCTTCCTCGTTTCCTCCGGTTTCTGCTGACTCAGATGCTTTTAGTGGGCAAGAGAGAAAGACAGCCAAAATCAGAAAGCAAGAAAAAAAGACAGAAAGAACAGATGTGGTCTCTTGGGAAGGAGAGAGGGAGAGAAAAGAGACAAGGAGGTGAAGTTACAGGAGGGTGGACAGCAGCCCCCACCCCTCCCCCCCAGGGGAGGCTCCATCCATCACAATAGGGAGTACAGGGTACTGGGATAGTAAATTTAATTAGAGCAAAGATTATAACGAGAGTGAATACTCCCATGTCCAAGAGGTGCATCTGAATTTTAATGGGACTCAACAGTCTTGCCTGTGATCCTTGTGAGATGCCAACAATACTTTTTATCATAAATAAACACAACATATCTCTGAGGTTTGAGTACGTGCTCCCAGCTAATGTGCACTTGCTGAAATTATGAAACACTTAACCATTGTGTGGTATTCTCAGGGCTTTTTTTCCAATTCTGTCAAAATGCTACTTTCATTTCTATCAGTCAGAATGTTCTGACTGACGAAACTAACACACGAGTCACAACTGCGCTTCAGTGCAACACATGTTCGCCATTGCAACATGTGTGTTTGCCACCTTGCTCTCTGATTCCTGCGAACCTCAGTGAGTACATGAGACAATGACTGGTTTCTTGGAAGCTGATCCCAGCTTGTTTGTTTTGAAACCAATTCCCAAGATTCATCTTCAGTGATCTCAGAAATGAAACCAAAAACACCTGGCTGGAGAGGGTGGTGTCTGAGTCTGGAGAGATAAAAATAGAGTCACAAATCCTATCTCTATTGAGGAAGGCAAACATACCTTCTTCACTTGTGCTTAGTTTCACGTCAACCTGCAGAATCAAATGGCTCTTCCAGTAAATAGGTGTGGTAAACAGGATGAGAAGTTTAGTTTCAAAGAGGAAACTTATGGCATGGACGAGTTGTCATAAGCGTCATCAACAACAGTTGAAATCAGAAATGGGAAGGAAGCAATGCCAGTGGAGACAAACCACACAGCAGTATGTGGTTTCTCCAAAATGTCATACTGGCTCTCACTGGCAGCGGCCTGTGAATTTCTGGTTAATATAACAAGAAAAGAAAAACAGCAAACTCACTATAACGATGTCAGTGCAAAGCTGGTGGGGCCACACTCAGCCTCCGGTAGATAACAAGTCTGTGTTAGCATAGAAAAACTCTGCAGTGCACAGACAACTTCTGTACGTCAGTCAAGGCTACCCTAAGTCACAAAACCTAGTGGCCGTCAGCCAAATAGCCTGCTTCCGTAGGGAAATTAATGGTGGCACAGTGGCGCAGTGGTTAGCACAGTCACCTCACAGCAAGAAGGTCCTGGGTTCGAACCCTGGGGTTGTCCAACGTTGGGGGTCATCCCAGGTCGTCCTCTGTGTGGAGTTTACATGTTCTCCCAGTGTCTGTGGTGAGTTTTCTCTGGGCACTCCGGTTTCCCCCACCATCAAAAAGACATGCATGTTAAGGTTAATACTCCTGTCTGTCCCCCTGACCAAGGCATGGCAAGATGAACTGAAGTTGGTTCTCGGGTGCTGCACAGCGGCTGCCCACTGCTTCTAGCTACACAGCTAGGATGGGTTAAATGCAGAGCATAATTTCCCCACGGGGATCAATTAAGTATCTCAAAAAATGGAAAGGCTGGGTAGGCATGAAGAAAAGTACCATTTCTAGACCATAAGACCAGAAGAAGTAAAGAGAAGATACTGTATCAAGGTAGTCCACTGCCTTCCCCTGAATCAAGAAAGAAATTCAGCAGCATGCAGCAGTTAATCGTGGCCACCACAAGAACATACAAGCAGTTTGTGCCGTACTGGTGCAACCAAAACAAAACAAAACCAACAGAGAGAAGAAAAGAAACGTCTCCCTACAATGGTGTCTGAGGGTGTGAGGGAGGTCAAGCTTATCTGGGATCAGTCACAGACAGCGATCAGCCTGCGGAACCGAAGAGCAAGATTAATCAAGCACATACCATGTTCCTTTAGCTAGACACGGACTGATATGACTTGGCTCTCCTCTCATGAATAGAATATCAAATTGAATATGAGAAAAAGGACATGTCATGAAATAAAAACCTAGAGATGTATAAATGCACACGTGCTCACGCCAACTCAAACCTCAAAACCTCCCCCATTTCAACTATCTGTTAAAAAAAGGAAAATGACAATGTAATTTGAGGAGACTGGCCAAGACTGAACCGGATGAACAACCGCTGAGATTCAATGTAAAGGTTCTCATTACAGACTTTTCTTTTTGATGGGGAAAAAAAATAAGTAGCCACAAAAAATGAGAAAGAAACACACATGGGTCTAAAGCACTTTTTAAAAATGATATTAGGTTTTATTTTGTCCCCAAGACTGTGGGGAACTTGACTGTTGTTTACCCAAACTTTACTTCATTTACCCATGATGCAGTTCTCGTACTTGAACACCAGTTGGTTTGCCCATGCTTGTTAGAGTATTTTTTTCTACTTTGCAAAAATGTATTTTACACTATGTCCACAGAACATCCCTTTTTAGCTGGTGGCCATCTTGACGACAGGGGGAAATGAGTAAGGTGTTTGACGAACACTTTACCAGCACTTGCAATTTCTACCGGCCGGACACCACAACATTGGTAACCACACCCATTAAATATTTAGTAACTATTGTGTCTCAATAACTCCAGTGGAGTCACCCTTTGCTTCTTCGTCAGGTCATGGTGGGATATGTCCTCACTTGTTTTTCACTGCACTACAGTCGTCAATTACTCACTTGAAGGCATGTGACCGGCAAACCTCAAGCTTTCAATGTTAGTGACAGCATGTCACGCACACAAACACACACCCAGACAAAACTGCAGATGGCCACTCAGCCCATTCCTAAATCCTTTCTTGTAGACATTTTTAATGAGCCAAAGAACAAATCAGATTAGTTGAAGGGGAGGGTCATTATATACCTCATGTTATGAAACAAGGCTAACCCACAGTTCACATGGCAATCAGCTTGGTCAACAAGTCACCAGACACCCCATCTTTCTCTATTAAGCCAATCAAACTTGCCATTTTCCAGCCATCAATTACCTTGTTGGCCGAGAAAAGTCAAGAAAAGCTTAGCATTTACTGGTGATTGACCATCAACAGTCTGATTTCTCGTTTTCACTATTTCCCAGCTGACGTGACGTCCATTCCGTAAAAACATTTCTGTTCCAACACAAGAATGGACGGTTGTTGTTGTGTGAGATCAAAGTCAGGAACTCGGACACCGCCCAGAATGTCTCAGGAGTGTTCAACCCATCACATAAGTACACAGCAGTGTGAATGGAGGGTACGTTTCACAAAGGCACTGGAATTAAAGCAGGGGTCTGCTTCCTGGCTGCAGACTATTTTGCATCTGTGATGTCATTTTCCTCTCAGTAGAGTCAAAACAGACCTCCCTTTAATGAGTGAGGGTGTCACATCCCCACTAGCTGGGGGTAAGAAAACTATGTATGAGCTCTGAGGACAAGAAAACTATGTATGTGAGCTCTGAGGACAACTGGGTGTTGGCACTATGGGTGTATCAATGAGGAGAGGTAACAGGCCAGGCCAGATGAACTTAACCATAGTCAGTCTTTCCAGAAATATCACATTTCTGACAGGACTCACTTGCTGTACAAGGTCATGAGTCCTAGCCATGAAAAGGCAGACAAATCGAAATGAGGGTGCCCTTTGAAATCAGATTAAAATCTGTCTTCAGACACTACATATTCATGGAGCAGATCTTTGGCTCTTATCTTGGGCCAAGCAAACACCAGATGAACCCATGGACCTTTGGCACTTTCAGCTGCAGCCACTTTCACTTTACTCATTAGGGACTGCAGACATTCAAACAAACAAGACAAACAAATAGGAGAAAAGTGGAAATTGAACCAAAAAACAAAAACAAAAAGAAACCCAGCCAAAAGAGAAACCATGTATGAGGTTTTCACCTTACCTGTGTTTCTCCAGCTCATTGTGCGAGGATCTGAAAAGGCAAATAGACAAAGACCGGATGAGCACCAAGGCAGCCAATACTACGACACCACCGATGAAATCAAAGGCTTATCAACTCATGACATGAGGCATTGGAGAGGAATACCAAATTAAAGTTATGATGTGATGTATCTAATATTATCCAAGGTGAATGTATGGGTTAGTGAGTGTTTTTGGCTTAAAAAACAGGACAGATGGAAGCCAGAGTTATGGAAGGATATGCAAGGGAATAGTAGATCAGCATAACATTTATATATCAGAAATAGGTGTGACGAGAGATCAAAAGAGAGCTTAAGACTTTCCCCCTATTCCCTATGCCTTGATATTCGATGGCCGTAGAGCCTTGAATACTGATTAACTGAACGGTATAATCTGAAAACTATCCTAAAGCTAGATTTGCACTTAAACGTTGGTGTGTTTCCAAGCGTGTGCGACGCATTAACACTGATGTTCACAGAGGTGTTTGCCTGCGTACTTGGACATAGTGCTGGGATGTGCCCGCAAGAGCACTGTCGCATTCACAAAACCAAATTACACAGAAATAGCCGAAGAACACTGGAAACAAGGAACAAAAAAAAAGAGACCAATAAAATCCTCAGTACGTGTCTACTTCTTATTTTGTACAGTGTTGTGTTGTTTTGTCTTTCATTATGTGTTGAGTTCATGTGTATATTGTGTCAGATCCTTTGTTCCCGCTACTGTTTTGGTTTCATGTTTGGTCACATGACCAAATATCCTTTTCAACTCGAGCTAGTCAGCATTGCCATGGTCAAGCCACAGTCACCCAGAAACCCCTTCTTTTTTTGTTGTTGATTTATTCCCCCATTTTTCTCCCATGTATCCGGCCAATTACCCAATCTTCCCAAGCCATCCCAGTCGCTGCTCCACCCCTTCTGCCGATATGGGGAGGGCTGCAGACTACCAGGTCTCCTCCAATACATGTGGAGTCGCCAGCCCCTTCTTTTCACCTGACAGTGAGGAGTTTCGCCAGGGGGACGCAGCGCGTGAGAGGACTACGCTATTCCCCCCAGTTCCCCCTCCCCCCTGAACAGGTGCCCCGACTGACCAGAGGAGGCGGTAGTGCAGCGACCAAGACACATACCCACATCGGGCTTCCCACACACAGACATGACCAATTGTGTCTGTAGGGACGCCCAACCAAGCCGGAGGTAACACGGGGATTCAAACTGGCCATCCCCATGTTGGTAGGCAATGCAAGAGACCACTATGCTCCCCGGATGCCCCAGAAATCCCTTCCTTATCGTGCTGTGCAGAGACTTTGATGTGGGCCTAAACAGAAGTGTGTTTTTATATCATGACAGCCTCCATCTCAGTTAATAATGCACAGAATCTATGTCACATGTACACTAGAGGACCCTAAACTCTCACAAACAGCCCTGTTTATATGCATGTATAGAGTTAATTACATATTAAAGAGAGACAGACAGGGAGAAAAGGACAGAGTGAACTAGCAATAGAGGCAGACAGAAAGAATGAGGGCGAGAGGGAGAAAAAGAGAATATCTGTCAATGACAAGTAAAAATAAATACATGATTACTTGTGCCAGGAAACAAATACACAGTGGCACTTAGGAAAAGTGCTTGACAACCCAGGGATGCAAGCTATAAAACAACTGGTGTTTCAACAAGTTTCTATCCTAATGGTCTTCGATATTTTGTGTTAGCAGACAGGTTTCCCAAAATAAATACAAATCATATGTATTCCATTGAGTGCCACAGCCCTGCTCATCTGATATATATTTTTTAAAACTCAAAACCGTGACTCATTTGCAAAAAGAAATCCTTCTCCTGCAAATGTCTGTCACATCTGCCAGAGGCAAAAATGGCCTATAGTGAGAGCAAGATGTTGACCCCCCCCCCCCCCACACACACACACACACACATATACTGTTGTTGTTGCAACTTGCTGAGTGAACAGCAACGTTGACATGAGTAGGGACATGCTCAGACGTCTGGAGGCCTACACACTGAGCGTGTTTACATGGAAACCATTACACCGATTACTGAGAGTAATTGGTTAATATTTCGATTAAAGGGCTGACATGGTTTGAGATAACCTGATTACTCTAAAACACAGGTAGACATTAGAATTCCACAGCACGTGGGCTTTCCCGAGGAGAGGCTTGTTATGATCTGCGACTGGGAGAAGCGAGGGCACTCCAGTCCATCTGAACAAACCTTCTGTTCATGTAACAAACTGAGACCGTCATGGATACCAAGGCAATAAAGAAAAAAACTAAACAGAAATGACAAAGAGCCAGACTGACAACAAACCTTTTCACATTTTCCAGTCTTTGAGTGCCCTTGTGCTTGCAAATCAGTGGTTCTCACAGCTGTGCTGTGGGGGCTGAACTGCAGCTAAAGATAAATCTGCAGAGGACTGTAGCTCAGTGCACAGAAATTTTGAAAGAGATTAGAACAAGTATGCCAAAAATATGTATTCATGGTGCATCTAGATAATGTGGCATCTAAATGAAAACTGCAGCACGGTGGCCCAGTGGTTAGCACTGTTGCCTCACAGCAAGAAGGTCCTGGGGTCGAACCCCAGGCCATCCCAGGTCCTTTCCATGTAGAGTTTGCATGTTCTCCTCGTGTCTGCATGGGTTTCCTGCGGGTGCTCCGGTTTCCTCCAACAATCGAAAGCCATGCATGTTAGGGTTAATACTACTGTCTGTGCCCCTGACCGAGGCAATGGAAAGAACTAGAGTTGGTCCCTGGGCACTGCATGGTGGCTGCCCACTGCTCCTAGCTACAAGGCTGCCCACTGTTTCGAGTGTGCGTGTTGGGATGGGTTAAATGCAGAGGATAAATTTCCCCACGGGGCTTAATAAAGTGCATCTCATCATCTTAGATGGACAATGGGACCTAATGAGGCCAATAGCCAGATATAACCTTATACATCCTTCCTTTCAAAACTCAACAAAGCAGATAGGAGTGCTTTATGGAGGATGTCGTCCCATTCAAATATGTGCAAATTGGAAAAAAAAACATCACAAGCAAAGCACAGGGTTTTACAAGGAAACCTAATGCACACACACCTATAAAAATGCAAAGATAACACACACCTTTACATTTTATGTAAAGCATCAGTGTGCCATGCAAATATCTCAAGGATCTAACATCCAACTCGGTCAGCTGGGCTAAGTCACGACACCAGTGAGCTGGAAAGTCATCTTACGTCAGCTTTTTTTAAGGTGTTCAAATAGACAGAAATGAGCATAGCCTTTTCACAACATCTGCCCTGTACGCCTACAACATCCTCATCACATATTCTGCAAAATATAAAGGTTCTAAGTAAAACAAGAGAAGTTAAGTATTTCCTGTTTGCTGATTTTTTTGGGGGGGGGGGGTCTGGCATGCAAGAATGGTGACTATAAGTGTTTTTGTTCTGCAGTATATTCATAATGGCCCAGAGCGCATTTGCTAACTTTAACTGTTCTCTTAAACAATGCAAAACTGTTCTTTCAGATGTGTTTTGATTTATAATAGCCCCTCAGTAAACAAGAAACCACACTGTACGTTCTTCTTTCTGTGTGCAAAACTAGATTTCCACTGCTCTCTTTCATACACTGTACGTTACACCATAGTTAACATTATGTATCAAATGCCAAGTAGTTTTTGCATCCTACAAAGCAAAGGCCTTGTTATGGAAAAGAGAAATAAATTCACCATAGGCTGACTTGAAGATATTTACTACCATCCATCTAAAAAAAACAGTATATACATGAGAATAACCGTTTTAAGCATACTAAGGTGTGCTAATGTTTTGCAACCAACATCCCCAACTTCACTAAGGGTAGAGAGAGGGCATAAGGGGAGGTTCATTTACATATCACGTAAAACGTTATGATGCTGGCAAAAATACGGGAAGTCCAAGTTCAGCCCACGGATACTCCAGCTGGAGAGTAGGCTCAGGGGTTGGGTTTGTGAGGCAATGGTGTTAACCACAGCACCCACCTGACACATAATACAACCCCAACCTGACTCACACCCCTGTGTCTCTCTTGTCTCTCTCTTGTCTCTCGTCTCTCTGTCTTCTCTCTCCGTCTCTCTCTCTTTCAAACACACACACTCACACACACACATGCAGAAGGGACCACCACAATGTTATTTGCAACTGGGTGAACTGCATTGCTTTCAAATGAAACGGCACACACTGCCTAACCGAGCGAGCATGGCGTGCAAATTATGCTGGCAGCAAACACCAGCCAGAAAAACATCTCCAATGTGTGCCTATATACTTTGTTAACAGGCGACTGTGTTTATTTGTCCACAACTTCGCAAGCAGCTAAAACTGTGGGAAATCTACTTGCATGTCATTGAAACCACACACACACACACACACACACACACACACACACGCACACACGCACACACACGATGTCTTTGACATTTTGCAAAAGAAATTGAAAAGAAATGCTAAAGAATGATGGCATGAAGGTCATCGCAGGCGATTCACTTCAGAGAGGGTTAGCTGTCAGAGTGAAGCAGGTCGGCTGAGAGAGAAAGTAGGAGCACCAAAGTTGACATTGTACGCGTGGCAGTGTTTATAAGGAGATCAAAACAGAGCCAAGCCCAACAGAAAACGATGGCGCGCACGCGTGTATTGTGTGTGTGTGTGTGCGTGTGTGTGTGTGTGTGTGCATGGATGGTGGTGAACAGTAACATCTTTTCATCTACACCTAGTGCTAGCAGAAAATGGACATATTTACCTATTGTTCTGAGCTTTTCTTGAAATTGGCGAAGCTTTCGTTTTCTTTCTGGAAAAGTCGCTATTGTACGGTAAAACAGACGCATAACCGTGCTCTGCCTCTATTGACAAAAGTAAACAAAATGAGTGTTAATTTCTTGCAGTGTGGTGGAAAATGTACAACTTTAGATCAGTCATTTTTGGAAACGGTTAAAATATGAGCTGTCATACTCCGTGGATGACGTCGTGACGGGAAGGAAGCATGTGATCAATCACCAGTTTAATCGCTCCCAATAAAGTCAAACGGAGCTTGACAGCCTACATGTAGATAGGCCTATATTTTAAGGCATTAATGAGACTTGATTGTTTACGAGTATGAATCATTGTGATAATTGATCATTTTGTCAGTGCCGCTATGGTAAACACCGGCTTTTTATTTTCCCTTGGGGTAGTTAAATAACACACTCTATTCTGTGAAAACAACCATTAACATCTGGGTCTCTTACGAAACACACAGGTCTACGTTACAAACTGTATATTTTTAAAAATGGGCCATATCAAGTCTTGACATTTATTCCGCTGCTTTCAGTTTGCGTCAATCTCCTCTATATCCCATTGCCAATGAAGTGACATCATAGCTGCACTGTGGCAGAGCACGTTAGAACTTCCCATCTGCTAAAAATATTGACAATTTTCATTTTCTTATCTTAAAAAAACATTAGACTGAATCCTATCAACTTGAATGTTTAGCGTGCAATACCTCTGTCTCTTCTTTCCAAGTACTCTGCAGCCTCCAGCAGAATTAAAAGAGAATTAAGTTCCATCTTGGTATCTTGTTATAAAAATAGAAAAGAATCTATTTACAGAAATTTACACGAAATACAAAAATGATGAAAACTAAAACTGCCGTTGTTTTGATGCGAGAGTCCTGTAATCAGTTCTGAGTCTTGGGGACTCCAAACTATTCATATCAACAGCACCGAAGTAAAACTCAATCGGTGAGCGATCGTACTTCTGTCCAATGAGTAAAGGCAAAGGGCGGGTCGTCTAGGGCTGCCTAAGCCTATCATCAGGATGGACGACCATCTGCTGCGTCGTGATTGGCTAGATGGCAAGGAGAATACATGGCCATACCCTGGCAACAACATTCATGACCCAGCCCCCTCGTACACTATTGGTCTGACACTCGGATAACCGGCTGCTGATTGGCACAGACATTTTGGGCGTTGCTCAAAGCTGAAGTTCACTGTCGTTTGCGTTGACAGCGTACTGTAGATGCGTCCTTATAATCATGTTTTGACCCCTGAGGGAAGTCACGTGACTCAAAGGGCTCTTTCTGCATCGCTTCTTTATTTAGACTTGGTTATTCTATTCATTTAATCTATAATACTTTTTTTCCTTGTGTTTCTTGATGTGTTTTGTGTGTTGCTAAACCAAATTCACCGTATGTGTGAATTTAGGCCTACTTTGTGAATGAAGGATTCTATATCTGATTCTTGTTCCCGATCGTTTTTTTTAAAATTTATTTATTCCACACTAGGCTTCGCAAAGGAAGAGGTGTTGAGGTTGCCTTTTGTGTTCATTTCCGGTCAGTGTCATCTTGCACGACTTGCATGCCACTTCAGATAAGCACAGAGGGAAATAATCCCCGTGCAATGTCAGTTGCAAATTTAAAACTTTTAAAATAATCAAACTTCCAACAGCTAAAATTGTTGGTCTGGCAAAAATGCCCTTTTTGGTGGGAAATTTCAGTTATTCTGCATTAAGTTCTGCACCATTTTGTTAGACAAAGAGATGGGGTTTCCCCATATTCAGTGCAACATTTTGGATAACTAAACCTTTCAAAACATAAGTGCATAAGGGTCACAGGTAAGCCTTATACATATGCATATATTTACACAAGCGACTGTAATATAACAACAAGCAATTTATGAAAGTTGTGCATAAATATAGGGCGCACTTGGTTTCTTCTACTAAATTGGTTGGTAATGATGCCCCATAGACATATACAACAATGACAAATGAAATGAAAATGAAAAATATGACATGCCATATTGTGCAGGAAGTTACTCAAACGTGGAATTTGACATTTGCATAGATAAGCTAGACTAGCTACTTATGTTTTTGTTTTATGACTACTTGAATTTAATCAAATATTTTGACTTGGTTACAGTGAGAGTTGCTGGATATTGTGACATGGAGAAATTGTGCAAAAATAGAAGACCAAATCAGCCTCACTATATCTGTGAAACAGTACAGCCGTCATACTTTCAAAGTGAAAATATGGAGGTCACATACATAGTTTATATATTTCACAAACGTGCAGCTGCATTTTCTCTGGTTGGGCCTGATAGTCTTGGGCCACACCTCCAGGCTATTTCTAGGTTAACAACATAGAAGTTATGCAACTTGTACACTTTTTATCATCTTTAGCTGACGCAGTGGGCAGTGACATCACATGGGAACTGTACTGCTGAACTGTTCATCTATAATTTCTTTGATATTACAGAGGGTAAGGACCCCAGAGTCTGATGCTGCATGTTTGTGCATCTCTCCCAGTCAATTTGCATGAGCATAATTTTGACATTGGTGGAGAGAAATATAATAAAAACAATGTCAGGGAAAGTTGACCCACCAAAAACAACAATTCTATCAGTATCTATGGAAGGGAACAGTTAATAGGGTAAAATTATGTACTAGGGTCCCATTATTGCCATCTTCGTTTGTTGCAATTGTCAAGCATACCACAGGGAATCAAAGAGGGCTCCTGTCACGTGTTACCAAGTAGGATACGGCCCTCCTCAGTCATAATATAACACATTTTACAGTCATCATGCAAAGACACAAATCAAGCTGCTTGGACTCTCTGGATCTCAGTGTAAATCATTTAGGGAAAATGCCATTTCAAATCAAAATGCCAACATTATCATTCCTAAAATTCTGCAAGGGCATCCATAGCTTTGTTGTTTGGGCAGCTGACCAATGGGCCTTTTTGTTTGATGGAAGTGACTCCATGCACATCAGAAAGAGTGTCATGTCCAAATATAATTTTATTTCAAAACTCTTTTTTATGAGTCTCATGTATAGGTGATATGTTCGATTACATTCTGGATTCAAAAATGTTGTAAGTTTACTTTGTTAAAATTTTACATCTGTGAGAAATGACGTGAAGGTAAACTAGGTCTTGTTATTGATACCAGTTTTCCCTATAGCAATATATGTTGGGCAATTTTATCTTTATGTAAAAGAAAATATTATGGTTGGGTGCTTTAGGTTATTGCACCTAAGTGAAAATTGCAATGACCCAAAGGTCCAGAGGAGCAATACTTAATGCAATACAGCACTTTCCCTTTGTCCCTCCTGCTGAATCTATCATCTGCTAGCTTTCTGGTCACAGTGCCTTGGACTTTTTCTTGCTTTATGGCCTCAGGCCTTGCAAACAGCTGACCACCTCTCTTTCCTTTATGCTCTCTTTTCCTCTTCCTATCTCTACATTTTATTGAGGCATTTCCATCCATCTCACCGAAAAGAACTTTTTTTTTATGGAACATTCAATAGAATATCTGTTCAAATATTGCAATATTACCTATTTTTAGTCTCTCAAATTGTTTCTAATTTTAAGTTGCAAGAGTTAAATCACAGAGTTAAATAATGTGTGGTTTGATGGTAAATTTGACTAATCTATATACACTGATAAGCCAAAACATTAAAACCACATGAGGGCACTACCATCAGAGAATGCCATTGCCATGAAGGGGTGTACTTGGTCTGCAACAATGTTTAGGTAGGTGGTATGTGTCAAAGTAACACCCACATGAATGCCAGGATTCCAGGTTTCCCAGCAGAACATTGTCCAGAGCATCACACTGCCTCCAGCGGCTTGCCTTCTTCCCATAGTGCATCCTGGTGCCGTCTCTTCCCCAGGTGAATGACGCACATGCACCCGGCCATCCACATGATGTAAAAGAAAATGTGATTCATCAGACCAGGCCACCTTCTTCCATTGCTCCATGGTTTAGTTCTGACACTCACGTGCCCATTGTGGATGCTTTAGGTGGTAGACAGGGGTCATCAAGGGCATTCTGACTGGTCTGTGGTTACTCAGCCCCATACGCAACAAACTGTGATGCACTGTGTGTTCTGACACCTGTCTATTATAGCCAGCATTAACTTTTTCAGAAATTTCAGCTACTGTAGCTCTTCTGTGGGAGGTGGGATAGGACCAGACAGGATAAGCTTTGCTCCCCAAGCGCATCATCAATGAGCCTTGGGCATCCATGACCCTGTTGCTGGTTCACTGGTTGTCCTTCCTTGCACCACTTTTGGTAGATACTGTCCACTGCATACTAGGAACACTCCACAAGACTTGTTGTTTTGGAGATGCTCTGACCCAGTCGTCTAGCCATCACAATTTGGACCTTGTTAAGGTCATTCAGATCCTTACACTTGCCCATTTTTCCTCCTTCCAACTCATCAACTTCAAGAACTGAGTGTTCACTTGCTGCCTAATATGTCTCGCCCTTGAAAGGGGCCATTGTAATGAGATAATCAATGTTATTCACTTACCTGTCAGTGGTTTTAATGTTTTGGCTGATTCTTGCATAGCTGGCTGCCATAATGTCAAATGTATTATCACATTTGGTAAAATGTATTTTAACATTCATGAACATAAAATATTCACCTCTCTGAGCAACCCTCTATTTCGAAGGCTATTGGTTTCCATAGTACGGTTGATTAAACTGCTACAATATCCATCTAATTATACCCTCATTTCCTTTTCCT
This sequence comes from Lampris incognitus, assembly GCF_029633865.1. Classification (NCBI taxonomy): domain Eukaryota; kingdom Metazoa; phylum Chordata; class Actinopteri; order Lampriformes; family Lampridae; genus Lampris; species Lampris incognitus. The sequence goes on from NC_079215.1 coordinate 31,911,540, forward strand.
CTTGTTTACATGTATTTCAGGGGATGGCCTGTTTGTTTTGGGTTAAATTTATTGCGTGGCACACCAACGGCTGGGCAGCAAATCCAAGAAAGCTCTCCAACAGCAATCAATGTGAACATAGAGCAGAATATTAGCGAGTTAATGCATCGTTTTGTTTTTACCAGCCACTGAAGGAAGTTCACTCTCCCTTGTTAAGTTATATTACTCTCATCATAAATAATAAAAGTCATTGTACAAAGCTACACGCAATGAACTAGCTATTTTAGGATGAAGTAGCCAGTTGTTTGGGTCTAATTAATCATTTCTAATTTTTAAACTTGCCACTTTATATGCACAAAGTGGAAAAATCTGTTTTCGTGTTCACTTGTCTGGTGATGCTCTTAGGCCAACAAGAGCATCACCAGACAAGTGATGCTCTTAGGCCACAAAAAATGCTTTCAGTTTGTGTCATGAAGTTCATGTCACATGGCGCTCCTCAGTATTCACAGACATTTTTGTGGCCTGCGAAACTTTATGTTTTCAACATCTGATGAGCCAGGGCACATTTTTCTCTAATATTTTGTGCAATATGGAAATCAACATAAACTTTCTTCTTGAGCTTCATTGTTGTTTAGCATTCCCCATCTTAGTTCATTTTGTCAATGTAAAGGTCCATTTTGCATTTCAGGTTCCCATAAGAAAGGTTTGTGTCACCATGAAAGACTGAGAATTAAAGACAGACAGACAGACAGACAGATAGATAGATAGATAGATAGATAGATAGATAGATAGATAGATAGATAGATAGATAGATAGATAGATAGATAGATAGATAGATAGATAGATAGATAGATAGATAGATAGATAGATAGATAGATAGATAGATAGATAGATAGATAGATAGATAGATAGATAGATAGATAGATAGATAGATAGATGGATAGATGGATAGATGGATAGATGGATGGATGGATGGATGGATAGTGGAGGTTTTTTTTAAGTCTCTGTAAGAGCCTTACTGACTGCATATAGAAATCTCACAGTAAAAACCTTGGTTCAGATGTGTAGTGTAAAACAGGGCATTTCCTACAGATGTGTCAAAATGGTGTCCACATGTCCATTACATTATAAAAGTGATGAGATTGGGTAAAGGGAATTCTGGGATAGTTTCTCTCGGATGTTGTCTGGCTAGCCACATCCTTCTTGTGACCATCAAGGCCCGCCTACCTCCCCTCCTCCTCCTTCTTTGGGTTAAAGGTCTATTGGTAAAACAGCACCACTTTCATTCTCCATGTAATCAGGATTAGGCCCTGTTAATCCTGCTCCACTACAGTGTATCTGCACAAGGGACAAAAGTCTAAAGACAAATTCTGCATTTTCCAACATGGCTAGATTATTGTTAGCGAAGGGAAGGATTTTTCAACCCTTATCAAGTCACACAGGCTTTGTGGAGGTTTAACTACATGATAAAACCCTGACCTGATGGCATAAAAGCCCATTAAAAACCTATATGTAAAATAAATAAAAAACACGGTTCGGGTAACAATGTCCTTTCCTTTGGTGCTTGAGTGGGCTCGACCAGGATGTCATGTCTGGTGGGCTCGTGACGTCCCATCACAAGAGGGTGGTTATATGTTGTGTTCATGCATAAAGAGAATCCCTTGATCCTTTTGTGTTACTTCACATCCGCTGAAACAATTTTCCATTCAGCATTCCTGTGGATGCCTGTTGTAACAAAATACACTGATTGCACAGCGGACACTCACACAAATGTCTTAGTCAGTTAAAATTGCTGCGAGGGACAAAATTATCAGCAATTCCTCCCCAACTGCATTTTCAGGAGCATCCTGTGTGTCACAGACAGTAAATGCTTCACTGGAAGGCAAGTGAACTGTGCAAAGGTTTCAAAGGCCGTGTGGGGTGTGTACGAAAGAGTGGCTGACACACACAACTGCACGCACGCACGCACAGGCAGCACCGTTCCATCCACAGCATGAGTAATCTGGTAACCTTAAACAAGCAATTTCATCAGTCCTGGTTTGTCACTTCTCTATCTCACCCTGGCTGTTAGTGTACAACGCAAACTGTTCTAACACAGCAATGGATGTGCAGCGGGAATGTCTGTCTTCATCGACAAGCCAAAGTGGCACAACAGGCTGTCATGTGCATCATGTTATTTTCATTTCGGGGTTCTCAGCACAAACTTAGTGCAATGTCCTGATTTCTGCATATGAGAGATCAGGGATCAGGAATCAGGATCAGGGATCAGGAACATTTATTTCTCCTTTCATTTCATGCACTTGCGTACATGAAAGAAAATGAAATGGCATTTCCCCCCAGCCCACAGCAGTGCAACACAAAGACAAAAACACATATCCAAACTACAGGAACACATATATCCAAACTACAAAAAAAAAACCTACAAAACTACAAAAACACATATTCAACATATCCAAAAAAAAATTCTGCAAATGAGAGATGTACTTAGATCAACATTTGATATGTTGACTATGAGCTAACCATGACATGAATCTGAGAGGACAAATAACATGACGGCCCAGAGACATCATGTCAAACGTTGATCTGAGAACATCCCTGTCTTGCAGAGATCTGGGGTTAGTGAAGCTAGCGGTGTGTGTGGTGTGTAATGAAACTAAGTTGTGTGTGGTGAGTAATGAAACTAAGTTCAGCCTGAGAATTGAGTGAACCCTGGCTTGTAGCCTTTGATGCTGCTTGGCCTCAAACCCCCGTCTGTGGGCATACGTTTCTTTTGTTCACTTGGAGTATCATACAGACATAAAAAAAAAAACAACAAAAAAACAAAACACTGGACAGCCCTCCCACATATGCGGGGGCACAAAACAAATACTCAGATACACACAAACGCATACATGTGCGTGGACTCATCTAGTGCACAGTTGGCTCCACGCTTGTCTTTGCTGCAATGGACAAGGAGAATCTGTAAAGAAATCAATGTCATCTTTAATTCTGCATGATTTTACTGTGCTGTATCTGATTCAGCTGAGCGCCGTCTGATCTAGCTAACGACAGAGGGCCATCTGCTCTACGAAGGAGTGTAAAGACAATGTTCACCCAGCTTTAGCACTCCGGCACTCAGACACTGTCAGTCACATTTGTTAGGGTGTATTTAAAATTGCTATATTTACCACAATAGCACACAAGGGGACTTTTGTGGAGTGCAAATGTTGAAGATACATCTAGGGCGTTAGTGTTCAAGATGTGTGTAAGTGTGGTTATCTCTGACATATGTCTATGACTGTATGAGACACCGAGGCATTTTACAAGACACACTATCACTATTGGTTTGTACGCACTGTATACACAGATAAACCAACAAGGAAATGTTTCTGCTTTTTTGCATGCATGTGTATGTGTGTGTGTGTGTGTGTGTGTGTGTGTGTGTGTGTGTGTGTGTGTGTGTGTGTGTAAAATGCAATCTCTACCGTGCCCCCCACCCCCCAGTCGTTCCAGCAGTCTCCCATCTGTGCCCATATCCTCTATCTTGCTCTTCCCCAGCACGTTGCAGCGTCACCCACCCACCCAGCCAACGGCTGTTCAAGTAGCAGAGGATAAAAAAGAAATTATACGGTTACCCATCCGGAAGGTCATTTCAGTTCTGCCTTTCCTCCTGATGATGACAAGCACCAAGTGCACTGCGTTCTGTCAGTCTGCGTACATGGCCTTAAGAGTAGAGCGTAGGGCAATTTCAGGCACTTTTTCCTGGATTCCCCTCAGACACCCTGGGCCTTCTGGTTCCTATTCTTCCAAGCTGGCGAGCAGGACTCATACCACTGTTTCCAGCTCCGGCCTCTTCCTTGTAGGGACCCACATGACCGCACCATATTGCTGTGAGCATATGTCCACCATTGGACCTTCTGATGCGTAAGCAGTATTTACACGATACGTCGGTACAAGAGAGTGTTGTATTCAGCTATCCTCTTGAGTAAATGGCCCATGTAGGAAAGATGCTGCGGAAAAAAACCACTGAGAGCCACATATTGGTAAAATAAAGCAACTGAGGGGTGTCCGGGTAGCATAGCGGTCTATTCTGTTGCCAACATGAAGATCGCCAGTTCAAATCCCCATGTTACCTCCGGCTTGGCTGTCCTTACAGACACAATTGGCCGTGTCTGCAGGTGGGAAGTTGGATGTGGGTATGTGTCCTGGTCACCGCACTAGCGCCTCATCTGGTCAGTCGGGGCGCCTGTTCAGGGGGGAGAGGGGGAACTGGGGGGAATAGCGTGATCTTCCCACACGCTACGTCCCCCTGGCAAAAGTCCTCACTGTCAGGTGAAAAGAAGCAGCTGGCGACTCCACATGTATCGGAGGAGGCATGTGGTAGTCTGCAGCCCTCCCCGGATTGGCAAAGGGGTTGGAGCAAATGACAGGGATGGCTCGGAAGAGCGGGGTAATTGTCCAGATACAATAGGGGAGAGGAAGGGGAAACAATCCAAAAGGAAAAAGAAAAGCAAGCAACTGATGTGCTTGCTTGCCAATACAGCACTAAAACATTAGCATCTAGTAGCGACTTCATTGTTATGAAGCACTTGGTAGTTTATGTAATATAATAGCGGTGAATATGGTCTCTTTGTCCTCCTATTCCGTTGTTCCCCGTGTAGTTTTGGTTTAGCCCGTAAAATGTTACTGATCTGATTTAGTTTCATGGTGGCGATGGCTGTGAGTGAAAGGTCCAAGAGTGCCACGCAATCACACTACACAAACCAAAGCACATACATGCGCATGTGCATGTACGCACACGCACACACACACATGCTCCTACATACATACGAAGTAATAAAAGCCTGACAGTGTCAGAATCCAAGGAAGTCCGAGGGGGTTTAGGAATGTGTGGGTGTGTATGGGGGTGAATGGGCCCAAATAAAACAGCCATATCTGTGACCATAGCAACAGGCCAACTTTAGCCAATTCATACACCCAAACAGACAGTCTCCAACAACAAACATCCTCCCTATAAATATGCAGACCGGGCCTACCGAGTCTTGTCAGTTGGGAATGGAGACTGTGAAGGAAGGTGACAGACCACCCACAGCTGGCTTGTGTTCTCTCCTTATAATGAAGGATTATAACAACTCTCAAGTGGTCGGTTGTTTGACAAACAACCCCCTCTGAGCCCTTTTAATACGAAATTGATTCTTGAGCTACCTTTTGCTAAGATGTCTTAATTTACAAATTTCTGATGTGCATTTATTTCTAACTTTTATGAAGTATTCACTGCTTCTGTGCAGGTTTTTTTTGGTTTGTTTAAAACATCAAGCAGCAGGGACTCACTCGACTCTGATTTAAAGGTTAATCATAAATTCATAATACATATGTGTATGGAGTATGATGCATGTGCACCAACATCTACCAATATCGTTTTGAATATCATGACTGTGTGTGTGTGTGTGTGTGTGTGTGTGTGTGTGTGTGTGTGTGTGTGTGAGTGTGTGTGTGTGAGTGTGTGTGTGTGTGTGTGTGTGTGTGTGTGTGTGTGTGTCTGTGTGTGTGTGTGTGTGTGTTTGTGTGTGTGTGTGTGTGTGTGTGTGTGTGTGTGTGTGTGTGTGTGTGTGTGTGTGTGTGTGTGTGTGTAAATATACACAGTACCCCTCTTCCGCCGTTAGCCATAGAAACAAAATCATAGCTGTGGGACACGTGTCCTTTTCTCGTATCACCCTCCTTTAGTGAGAAGGAGGAGAGTCACTCACTGTGAAGATGTTGAAAAAAGTGGTCGAGGAGGGTGAGATAATTTTTCTCGGTTTCGATCCTCTATGCCGCCCCCTCCCCTCATCGCCACGTGTGGGTGCAATCCTGTGAATGTAGATGTGGGTAGAAATGACTAAATGGGCAAAACGTTTGCACAAGCATACACACACACACACACACACACACACACACACACACACACACACACACACACACACACACACTCACACGCACACACACACACCATATTAAATATTCCCCTTAAACAAGCGTGCAAGGAGGTATACACTGTACACAAGTGCTTATATTCAGAGAGTTGTTTTGTCACTTGATATTTGTTGCTGCTCTCCCCTGTCATTACTTTCCTCAGCAAGCTGATGAAAAGCCTGGGCCAGACAAAAGGCACACACACACACACACACACACACACACACACACACACACACACACACACACACACACACACACACACACACACACACACACACACACACACACACACACACACACACACACACACACACACCATGTCATCCTATACTTGTGGGGACCCATCATTGACTACATTAATTCCCTAGCCCTTAACCCTAACCTTAACCAGCACAACTACATGCCTTAACTTTAACCCTTACCCTAATCCTAATTCTAACCTTAACCCTAAACCCAAATCCTAACCCTTAAAATAGACCCTTTTCCTCATGGGTGCCCATAAAATGTCCCCATAAGGTAGGTAAGTGGTTTCAGGTTTTTTGGTCCCCATTAGGATAGAAAAACCTGGTACACACACACACGCACACGCACGCACGCACACACACACACACACACACACACACACACACACACACACACACACACACACACCATGTCATCTTATACTTGTGGGGACCCATCATTGACTACATTAATTCCCTAGCCCTTAACCCTTACCTTAACAGCACAACTACATGCCTTAACATTAACCCTTAACCTGATCCTAATTCTAACCTTAACCCTAAACCCAAATCCAAATAGGTAAGTGGTTTCAGGTTTTTTGGTCCCCATTAGGATAGAAAAATTTGGTACACACACACACACACACACACACACACACACACACACACACACACACACACACACACACACACACACACACACACACACACACACACACACAGACAAACATTTGGTCCCTATTATGATAGAAAACCCTGGTATACACACACACACACACACACACACACACACACACACACACACACACACACACACACACAGCCAGCCAGCCAGCCAGCCAGCCCATCGTGAGGTGTGTATGAGAGTGCTGAATGCAAGGATTTATAAACAAGGGGCGCCTCTCCACAGAGTGAGCAATCTTTCTTCTCTCCCCAAACCAGTGGCCCTGACAGGTGCGCAGCCTAAAGCCCCTGAGCCGCAGGCAAGAGACGATATTTGAGGTAATTACCCCCCGGTGGTATTTGTGCATGAGCGTAAATGTGTTGGAGAGACAGCAGTGGGAATAGTGGCAGAGTTGGGGGGGGGGGCGACAACGACTCATTTAGGCTTCAAAGTGGAGATGTCCCTGAGAGCAGGATCAGCGGTTCAGACAATGGATGGATGGATGTCGCCTTTAGGCCCCTCACATCTCTGACTCGGTCAGTTGAGGTTATCTCACTCGTGGGGTTCACCGGCAAACTTACGCTGAACATCGGCCATTGTCTTGAAGCAGGAAGAAAACATATTTTTTCTCACCTTCGACACACCCCGACTAGATTACTGTAATGCCCTTCTCCTCGGTGTACCCACTCGGAGGTTAAAAAGACTACAGTATGTCCAGAATTCGGCCGCAATAGTTCTCTGCCGCATGTGGTCCTGGGAGCGCATCACCCCTACCCTTCAGCAACTGCACCGGCTCCCAGTTAAAATTCTGCATTTGTATTAAAGTACTTCTCCTTGTCTATAAATCTCTCCATGGCTTGGCGCCTCCCTGCCTATCCGATCTTCTCCATCCCTACGCACCTTCTCGCTCACTACGTTCCTTGGATGTCCATCTACTCTCCACTCCCCGCTCCGGGCTCGGCACTACGGGTGACCGGGCCTTCAGTGTAACCTCAGGGTCTGCACTGCTGCACATCCATAGCTTCTCTTAAGTGGCAACGGAAATTCACCTGTTTAGATTAGCCTTTCCTGCTGCCTTGTAATGTGTATATTTGAACATATCCTTCTATCTGTATATATATTTCATTGCTGTTGCTGTTGTTCTTTGTTTTTTTTAATAATTTTTCTTTCCACTGTGTGCTTTTATTATGCATTGACTGCATTATCTGGATTTGTAAAGTGTCCTTGGGTGACTTGAAAAGTGCGTATAAACAAAACGCATTATCATTATCCTTATTATTCTGCAGCTGAGCAATGTTTTCATTTGAAACAATAGGTAGAACCAATGATATGCTGGATTGTTTTTAAGGGCTTGTCTCATGGGCTGGAAGGAAGGAGGGCAACGAACTCCCAGAGGTCTTTTCTTATGAGGGAACTGAAAGACACACATGGAAAAACAAGGGAGGAAACGGTGTGCGTCTGGAGAAAAAGGACACATGAAAGCACCATATTCACCCATCTACATTCACCCAGGGCAGTGGGACAGTGGGCTGTGACTCACAGGGTATCTTTATTAGTATTCAAAACCCTCGACACACAATGCACAGCTCACAATAGCTGACCACAGCTCTCATGCTAACCGCTTATTCATCATTTTTAGTGTCGGGGTTTGGGAGCGGGGTCGAGTGGACTGCAGAGTTTTCTCAGAAGGGGGGGTTCGAACGCTGGCAGCAGAGTTATCTCAGTGCTGCTTGGGGATGTCTGCTGGCCTCAGCAGACAGAAAGAATGGCCCACAAAACGCACAGCTGTTTCTAATCGGTAACTCAGCACCGACGGCTGACCTACATTCTGCTGCTTGCATGTCTTTGAAACCTACAGCCCTGCCAGACTCAGCCATGGGGGAAGGTAGAGTAGACTAAGGAGAAAAACAAGACAGAGCAGAGCTGGAGAGCAGGAAAAGTTGAAGAAAGCAAGAAAGAAAGAAAGCAAGAAAGAAAGAAAGGGAAACTTTTAAGAACGAGAGACAAGTTGTTTTGTGAGCGAGAGAGAGAGAGAGAGAGAGAAGTATGGAATGCATAGGTAGACCGGGGAGGACAGGTTGCAAGGTGTGCATGCATGTTAAATGGCAGTGTGTCACACAGCCACAGCTCTTTGCGTGCTTGCAAATGTTTTCGTAGCCCACAAGTGCAGCTGTGCACTTCTCAAAAAGAAAGAAGGGAAAAAACTCATAAAAGCCTGACCCTCCTTTTTTTTTTCCAGCTCTCTGGATGGACTTTGCATTGCACTTGGAAAATATTCACTTTTGGAAAATTGCTTTTCTTTGTCAACACTCCGCTGTCTATCAAACCTTCATAAAGTTCGGCTGTCTGGATCCGAATGAGGCTCCCCTTTCTTTATTACCGCTTTTCGCCAGCATTCCTTGTATGCACAGGAGGGGAACAGAGTGCCAGGGGTCCCTTGGTAATGACCCAGTGGCAAAGATCCCTATCCGCCCCTTCAAAACAGGACTCTTCCCTGGGCTGGGCAGGGAGGGGCGGGGGGGGGTCGTGTGGAAGAAATGGAAGAGAGGGAGAGAGAGAGAGAAGTGTTGTTTTGATGGAGGTGCCTGGTGGAACAGACGAACTGATAAACACCACTAGCCGTCAGCTTCAACGTTTAGACCAACTCTGTTTCACAGGAGAAGAAGAGGAAGGAACTAGAAGTGGGTCACTGTGTCTAAGGCGCCCGGTAGAAAAAAAACCCACAACAAATAAACAAACAAACAAACAGGGAGCGAGGGAGAGGGGAAAAGTGTGAGGGGCAATGGCACAGCAAGGCCAGCTTTTCCCTCACTCCTCAGGAATTCACTGGAACTGAGTTTTGTGCGGGGGTACATAAAGGGAGGAAATGGGGCAGCCAAGACAGAAGTTTTTTGTTTGTTTGTTTATTTTTTTTCTCTCTTTGAGAATCAGAAAGAGAGGGAAAAAAAAATCTGTTTGCAAAGTCTGTCTTTTCAATGGCCAGCTCTCTTCTTCTGTGTTTTTATGAAGTACATGTGTGACGCACAGATGCAGACTCGCTGCTGTGGTTGTTGAGATTTTTCTGCTAGTTTACTCATTTTCTATGAAACTGCATTATTTTATGCTTCTTTTTTTTGCTGTGATTTTGTTCATTTTTGTGGCTTTAGTTATTTGCTATTGCTCTGTTATTTTGGAATTCTGCATCGCACTCTGGTTAACACTTGATGTTTTTTTTATAAATGTTCCTTATATAAAATTGGCCTTGGCCTTGACCTTTACCACATAGGACAAAGCACGTAACATTAATCCATCTGTTTCTGTATAAACAGAGTTCTGAAAGTGTCTTGCTAACATCTGAGTTAGCAACTAGAAACCTTGAAATGACTCTTGACGAGAGATGGCTTGAACCACAGCCAAGGGCTGTTTGCTTTACTCTTGTAGACCACAGATAGACCAGTTGCATGCAATTAAAGCTGAGCATTTCCAAATTGCATGTTACTGTTAATGCTATTTCCTCAACAAAACATCATTCATTTCATTATTTTGCTCTCATTATTAGTAATGCACCAAAAAGTCCTACTGTCCTTTTTGATCAGCATAGGGCGTGCCACAGTAATATCTAATAAGCTGTGCCATAGTAATATGCATTGAATAAGTCAGTCTGTATTTTGTAGCTGGTGTAACTCTGCTGTTTAAAGCAGCATGTTGCACTGCACTCATTTCATTGTACTGAGACACAGTTTACAGACGTACGGTGGGAACCAGCCTTTCTGTTTTACCACACAATTTCGCTCAACCCTGTTACTTGATGCACAGTGTGTTGAAATGTGGGTTGGTGTCCGTTTGCTTGCCTACTAGTGCTGAGTAGGCTTCCTGCGTCCTCCCCAGACTCAGAAGGTCCTCTGGGCTCCTCTTGCTTTGTGCTAGGCTGAGACAAAGGCCTTGTGTCAGCAGCACCACACACTGAAAGAAAGCCACGGAGGGAGGGATGAAGAAAGGGAGGAGGGGTGGGATAGTGAGGAGGGCATCAACACAGTTCTTTCCCCCAAAATATTTTACTTAGTATGTTAACCCTCTCTGTTCTCTCGTATTCTCTAGCCTTCTTATGGTTTTCTGATATGCTCTTTTTCTTGGGGCCTGGCAGCTCTCTCTGTGTGCCCTTTGCAATGTTTCTTCTCTCTGCTCCCTTCCCCAATTCACTACCCCATTATAAATCAGTGCTGTCCAAAACCTGACAGTTTCACCAGAATCATAGCTCAATTAACTATGTGGCCATTTTTACCCCCCCCCCCCAAGTAATTTATTTGAGACAAACAGAAGTGAATGCACTCCTACTGCTGAACGCCCTGCTGGGTTAACTTAATATAGCGTGTTACCGAGTGAGCAGAACGACCTATTAGTTGCTGCTGATTGTGTGTGTGTGTGTGTGTGTGTGTGTGTGTGTGTGTGTGTGTGTGTGTGTGTGTGCGTGCGTGCGTGCGTGCGTGCGTGCGTGCGTGCGTGCGTGCGTGCGTGTGTGTATGCGTGTGCGCTCATGTACCTATTAAACATTATCAATCATACTGATCTACCATCCGTAATTGTTGTGATACGAACATGGATTGCGCTCCAAGATGTTCCTGATTTTGTGTATCATTAACTGGATTTGCATCGAGCATTGCAGATTAGTAATGCAAATGGAAATGACAAAACAAAGCAAAACACCCTGATATCCTGAAAACGTTCATAGGGCGGTTATGTAATAGTTGTGGAACCTGATTGTTCCAAAATCCGGTTTTTATAGCCTGCAACCTTCTTGATTTCTGTTTTGAGCATTTTTGGTGACCTCATCTTTCATCAATCCTGCACATGGTGGAGATTGTTTATCCATTTGGAAGAATAAAACAGCTATTCGAATTGCATCTGAATCACACTATATTTCATTCACCATCTGAAGGTTTGCTTGGAAACAGGTCTACTGATGGATACACAAGTACGCCTAGCACAGGTGAACTTCATCGTCCTGATGTCTGTGAATGTTCTCATTCGTCCTGATGGTTTTGCCCCCGCCTGTCTCCGAAACCTGAACAGCTCAATGCCGCCCCGCCACAATATCCCACATTTTGTCCTCCTTTACCCAATACATATGAGTGAAGGGATAGAAAAATCCCTTCGCTCACCCCCTAGAAAAATACCACATGCCTCCTCCCATACATGTGGAGTCGCCAGCCAATTCTTTTCATCTGACAGTGAGGAGTTTCGCCAGAGGGACGTAGCACGTGGGAGGATCGCGCTATTCCCTTCCCCCTGAACAGGCGCCCCGACCGACCAGAGGAGGCGCTAGTGCAGCGACCAGAACACATACCCCCATCCGACTTCCCACCCGCAGACACGGCCAATTGTGTCTGTAGGGACGCCCGACCAAGCCGGAGGTAGCACGGGGATTCGAACCGGCAATCCCCGTTTGGTAGGCAGCGGAATAGACCGCCACACCAACCGGACGCCCAAAAAGAGCCCCTTTTAATGTGTTTTGTGACCCTTCCCCCACCTTCCAGTAATGCAATTAGCTTATCTTTTTGACGGCATGTTCTGTTATTATCTGTTTCAAACTATTTAGAAAACCATGACAGCAAGGTCACGGCTAAATATGTAATCATGAAACAGAAATATCTAAAGCAGGTTTATTTTTATCAGCTCTGTTGTTTGACCTGTGCGGGGGAATGCAGTGATAAGCGCACAGCGTCGTGGATCTCAGGACATACTGGTAGTTAACCCGGCACAAAATGTTTTGAAGATGTTCCTCCTTGTTTCATTCAACAACATGGTAATTGCCTTTGGTTGTGCGTGTGTGAGTGCATGCGCGTGTGTTTGTGGGTGCACGCGTACATGCACGCGTACGTGCATGCGTGTATCTATGTATATGCACACGTGTCTAGGTCTCCGCTACCCTCATTAAGTTAACTACGCATGACTTGCCAGAACTTGTCGTTAAACCTCTGCCTGGCTAATGGTGCCTGTGTGTGTGTGTGTGTGTGTGTGTGTGTGTGTGTGTGTGTGTGTGTGTGTGTGTGTGTGTGTGTGTGTGTGTGTGTGTGTGTGTGTGCGTGCGTGCGTGCGTGCGTGCGTGTGTGTGTGTGTGTGTGTGTGTGTATACCGGGTTTTCTATCCCAATGGGGACGTGTGTATGCACATACATACACAATGGGAACGTGTGTATGTGCGTGCATACACACGTCCGCGTGCGTACATATGCACATGCATGTGGGTTTGTGCGCACGCGCATATTTTGGCTTTCTCAGACTAGTGCCAGAGAGAGACAGAAGAGAAGGAGTGTAGCATAGCCGAGTGCTTTCTGTTCCTGTACACAGCCAGTGTTTGACTCCGGCTAAATATGCAGAGCAGTGCATCTGTGTACGCGGATAAACAAAATGTGAATAGAAAAAGGGGAAAGGAAGGTATCAGCTAGACAAAGCAGTTACCTGTGTGTGCTTGTGCAGAGGGACAGTTGATGAAAAGAACTGATGATTCCGAATAGGAGTTGTTATTTTATTTATTTGGTTTTTAAGGGAGTAATTAAACACTGTCCTCCCCTTACATAATGACTCACATTCATGAACGTGCCGTGTCTCTGTGAAGGCAAATACCATGGGCAGCAGCAGCAGCAGCAGCACACATCGCACGGTCTCCTCAGATGACCTATAGACTGCATTCACACGACATAGGACATTTCCGTTGGCCGTTTGATCTGCTTAACGGCGCTGTAATATGACGTGTAGCTAGCTGTACGACGTGTTTTTCGAAGGGTGTTGTTAAAATGATGCAGATGATGGCAAATGTTTGCACGTAGATTCAGAGACCGTTCTCTAAACATCGGAGGTATTCATGGTGAGCCTCTCCCTTTACGGGACTACATGACGGCCGCATTGCATCAGCGCAGATAGGGCTGATTCGCAGTGCGGCGGGTGACATGTTGTCTCAGCTAAAACAAGCGAAGCTACAAATGGCGAGACACGACCTCGATGATTTGCTTGACGTAGATGATCTCAAATAGCGCTGTCTATCCGAGCGTGGTGGGAGACGGAGGCCCCATGCCGGACACCAGGCAAGGTTCGCAAGTACGTTAGGTGACGGAGGGATGGAGTCCTAAAGACATTAGTGGTTCGTTTATTCTTCTCAGAAATATGTTGCGTGTATGAAAGATGTTGCTGAAGTTCTCAAAAGTTGTCTTTTTTTTTACCCCCCCTCCCACTTTTTTTCTCCCCAATTGTGCCTGGCCAATCACCCCACCCTTCCGAGCCGTCCCGGTCGCTGCTCCACCCCCTCTGCCGATCCGGGGAGGGCTGCAGACTACCACATGCCTCCCCTGATACATGTGGAGTCGCCAGCCGCTTATTTTCACCTGACAGTGAGGAGTTTCACCAGGAGGACGTAGCGCGTGGGAGGATCACGTCCCCCAGTTCCCCCAGTTCCCCTCTCCCCGAACAGGCGCTCCAAGCGACCAGAGGAGGCGCTAGTGCAGCAACCAGGACATATACCCACATCCGGCTTCCCACCCGCAGACACGGCCAATTGTGTCTGTAGGGATGCCCCGTGTTACCTCGAATCCCCGTGTTACCTCCAAGCAACACGGAGATTCGAACCGGCGATCCCCGTGTTGGTACGCAACGGAATAGACCACTACACTACCCAGACGCACCACAAAAGTTGTCTTTTATGAGGTATGTTTTCTTTAGCAACCTTTTGGCATAGCTTTGTGTCCATATTTAATGGAATAAGTAAACTATTCTGATAATAGAACATTTCACACACGCACACGCACGCACACACACACACGCACACACACACACACACACACACACACACACACACACACACACACACACACACACACCCTACGGGACATCCTGGTGGCTAAACCAGATAGACAGATATCATGTGAGCTCACAGCAACTTGTGACTCATTGGTTTTTCTGAACAACTGCAGGATCTTTTGGCGTGCATTGTTCCCCTTCTCCCTCCACTATGTTTCATGTCAACTTTCACTTTTACTTCTCAACAAAGGTAGTAAAAGAAAACAGAAAGAAGGAAGAAAAAAATGAACAAAGAGAGAAAAACAAAGACGGCAAGCGAAGTGGAGTTGAGTTTTATGTGAAGGTCTCTGTGTGGGCCTTGGATGGAGAAACTCGTCCGTCTCGTGTCTCATTCTGCAGAGGTTCACCCTTGCTCACGCTACACATCCCTTCCCAGCTCTGCTGCACGTTCACGTTTACAGGCTTCCCCCGGGTGCTGCCGAGCCCCAGAGCAGGACTACTTAGAGCAGCACCAGGACCTGAGGGCCCCGTCTGCTTCGACGTGTCCCTGATTCAGCCACTATGCGTGTACTCTTCCACTGCGGTGGTATTTAGAGATGCTGTGTGTCCTTGTGGCACAGGCCATGAGCTGAACAAACCGTGGTTGTAGACAGATACTATGTTGTGCTGCATTGACTCGTGTTGCATTTCAGAGTAGTAGCCCGTTTCGATTATAACACATTTTTCTTTTCTTGTTGGGCATTTTCAAGAAAAAGGAAGGAATTTTTGCAGTTGCATGCTTTGTATTATTTCCTTAATTATTTTTTTTTTGTTTTTGTTTTTTAAATGACATCATTGTCAAGACTCGTGACTACAATTTGATGGATGGGTTTCAAAATAACATTATGACACAGCATAGCAAATGAAACCATTCCTTACTGTCATATAAGGGCATGGTTTTTGATGGCAGTGTCAAAAGTCCACAGTATGAACAAGCACTATATGAGTCTTGGCCCCGGCTGCATCTTATCTTTCGCCAGACAGCCTATGCTCTGTCATTTCCCATGTCGTCATAGGGTGGTGACTGAGTTTGCTGTCGTACTGGGTCAATTTGATGTGTATATGTGCCTTAATAACAGTGGATCTGTAAAGCGTTTAGTGTATGGGAACTCGTAAGACTTTACCAGTGGATTAGGATCAGGAGGAAGGATGCCTGGAGGGAAACAGGGGAAAAAAAGCCTGGCTCCTCTTGGAATGGTTAATCTGTATGGACATTGTTCTGTTAAAGAGCTTACACAAAGTCATACGTAAAAGTTGATAAGCAAGTGTATATCTAACTATAAATCTAACTATAAATGCTTCCCTCTCTCTCTCTCTCTCTCTCTCTCTCTCTCTCTCTCTCTCTCTCTCTCACACATACACACACAACTTTTCAACTTTTCTAGTGTAATATGTTGTTTGGCTCAACATACATCTCTGTACAGTGTAAGCTGCCAAGCTCACGAAACTCCATTGACACCTGTGATATTTGAGTCACAACAGTGTTTAGTTTGTATTTGTTGCATCGTATGTGTTGCAGTACCTGGCCGGTAAGTCAACATTTCAAATACCACCCAAACCTCCCCCAGAAGTGTTTTCATGGCTCTCTGGACACAGAACATTATTTGAGAAGGTCCTTTATCAATGTCCGTGAGAGTCCCAATATTTATTTTTTTAAGCCTTGGTTGCTTTCCACTCGGTCAGTCAGTCATACCGTGCTAACAGACAGCTCTGCTGCGATGAGCAACATCATCTCATGTGGCCCTGCTGGTTTATTATGTGCCAGGAGAACTTTGATCCGAGTCCCCCATAAACGGTTTCCATGTCCTGATTATATCAGCGGCTTTATTAGGGGAAAAAAAGAGTACATGAGAGTGCAAATGATTCTGTTCCAGCAGGATCACATTCGATGTCCTTTTTTTTTCTTTTTTTTTCATACGTTTGTGGTCAGATGTGGATGTTTGACTGCTGTGGAGCCACTCCCCGAAAGAGGGGTGAGGACTCTGATGAATGAGCTCTGTAACCAGTGCTTTCTACACAACTCTTTGGCATTGCCTTAGAGTGGTGTGTGTGTGTGTGTGTGTGTGTGTGGTGAGGGTATGCATATGAAACATACTCCTGAAATACTCTTGCACGGTATAAAGTTATTTTCCACTTTACTTTGCTCCGGACACAGTACGGCCATAGCTTCATATGGCCTACTTTTCCAAAACACATGTGAAGTCATCATCTGAAAAGAAACCAAAAAGGACTGGAGGACATATAGCAAATCCCACTTCTCAGTTCCTCTTGCAGAACGACAACAACAAAACACCAGTAGAATTTCAACTCAGTTCAGCTCAAATGACAAAGCAGCTAAACTCTGAGATGCAACAGGGAGCCTAAAGTATAAATACTACATATTTTATACTATATTTTTCAATAAATAAGGGACACTGGCTTTTTAATGTTCTGTACAGGATGTATCGCGATGATGTTCACTTAATTCAAAACCAGTCACAGAATATTAGGACATAACATAACCAGTCCATGAATCCGTATCTGACATTTCCAATGTGTGTGTGTGTGTGCGTGTGTGCGTGTGTGTGTACATGCTGCCGGGTGTGTGTGTGTGTGTGTGTGTGTGTGTGTGTGTGTGTACGTGCCTGTGCACACGTGTACGTTGTTGTTCACACATGGGTGTTTTACAGTTCAGAGGAAGGCCTGCTGGTGGATGTGGTGCCTTTAAGTGGGTGAGCAGGAGACTCAGAACTCAGTACTGTGGCTTTAAATCCTGACTTGCAGTCTTTTTCTGAATTTTTCTTTGGATAAATCATTGTTTTGCAGATGGAAAACAGGTGTTTCAAATCATTCTTTTCATTCTATTATAAGCCAAAAGGGAAAAAAGTCCATCTCCCCAGCGAATTAGATTTATTTTTTTCCCATTGGTAGTAAATAATGAAAATATGAATATCACATGAAGACTGCCACTGGAAGAACGAATTAAAAGCCACAAGATTTATTCCAGATAAATTCTAACTAGTGTGTTGACCTAATAATGTCTGACTTCTGTGGAAGCTTGGTAAGTATTACAATTTGAATTTCATCCTTGGTCATGCATTATGTTAATGGAGATAAATTATGTCCTTAAAATCTCTATCTCCTGTAAGAGCGTGTTTCACGAGCAGGTCCATTGGAAAGTGATGGGTTAGACCTTGGGTTCAGTCTCTCTGTGGTGGGGCTGTCCTCTCATGCCCTAAATAAACATCTGAATATGTTAAACATCTTGATGTCGCCTTAAACACCCTTTGGTGGTTGAATTCAAAACCCCTTACTAAGACATACACGCCCATTATCATTTCCTTGAATTTTGATGGGGTAATGGGCATGGGATCACAAAAACTAACAGCAGTCAGCTTTTCAGAAGTGTTGGCAGCATAAGGCGCGTGCGCACAGGCATACGCACGCACGCACAGGCGCACGCACGCACGCACACAACAAATGGAAGAGCTGTTTCAAGATTCAGTCGCCACATCACCTTGAACAAGTGTGAGGAATGTTGTTGCAGTGCAGGCACAAAAACAATTCATGGGCTGCATGCGTTATTCTAAACTAATTAAATTCGGCCTCTTTTCGATGTGTGTTATTAGCTTTTGTCTGACCTGCTGCGCCTTTGTTGTCACGTAGAATAATCATGAGTCGTACCAACGTCTGAGCTGGACCCGTAGCCTGCAGTCTACTGCCCTCCAGTGACCGACACACGGAGGAGCAGCGCATCGTCCGCACGCAAGCGTTTGGTGGGTCCACTCATTCAAGTGCATGGTTACTTCACAGACCTCAGGACAACATTTACGAAACCGGAGTCAAATGCCATGTATGTGCAAGCCTACATGGCCGATAAACATGACTCTGATTCTCACAGAATGATCAATGTTGTCAAAAGACGAGGAATACTTCCCCGGCGCCCGTTTGTCACACATTGTGGAGACACTTTCTTACATGCACGTCCGGTGCAACTGTGGAGGGTGACAACATCAAAACACAGACCTTGGTATCCAATGATGCAGGTACAAATAAAAAGGTGGGTAAATTATGATCATCAGTCAGTGATCAACATTTGGCGGCCATTTACCAACGGGCAACATTTTCAGAAAAATGTGAATGTATTGATTACATCAGTCTGAGACCATTTACTTTGATGGATATAATTAATTTATGTAATGAAGATGTATGTCAACCCTAAAAAAAACTATGAAAGGTCGGTTAGATTGCGTTTAACCCCACCAGTTGTATCCGGCCAATTACCACACTCTTCCGAGCTGTCCTGGTCGCTGCTCCACCCCCTCTGCCGATCCGGGGAGGCCTGCAGACTACCACATGCTTCCTCCGGTGTGGAATCGCCAGCCACTTCTTTTCACCTAATAGTAAGGAGTTTCGCCAGGGGGGCGTAGCGCGTGGGAGGACAGGCGCCCCGATCAATCAGTGGAAGCGCTAGTGCAGCGACCAGGACACATACCCACATCCAGCTTCCCACCCTCAGACACGGCCAATTGTGTCTGTAGGGACGCCCAACCAAGCCGAAGGTAACAAACATGGGGATTCGAACCGGCAATCCCCGTGTTGGAAGGTAGCGGAATAGCCCGCTACGCTACCCGGATGCCCCACCCTTCCCCACTGTTGATTTGGTGTTATGGCGATAATTGTGACCTTCGAAAATTAGGACCACATGGTTATCCTGAACAATACCCCTGATTGCAGTCTTCAGATCTGGGCCGTTCTCAATGTGGGCGGGGTCAGACGTTCGACTCCGCCCACATTGAGCAACGCCCCGTTTTTCATCAGAGGTCCACATTGGCTAACTGCAACACAGATCTGCTGCTTAAAAAACACACACACAGACCTGCTGCTAGCAAGCATGCTGATGAAGATAGTTGTTATACATCAAGGTAGCCAACTGCATTATAATAATGATAATAATAATAATCATTGCATTTATATAGCACTTTTCTAGACACCCAAAGCGCTTCACATTGAAGGGGGTAACTCACTTCAACCACCACCAATGTATACCTCCACCTGGGTGATTCACGGCAGCCATTTTGCAAAATAAGCGTAGTAATTAGATACATGTCCTCGTCTAATGTTATGTAATATGGCTGCTGGTATAGGCTCCATCATCCCCGCGACCCTGAGAGCAGGATAAGCGGTTTGGATAATGGGTGGATGGATGTTATGTTATGTTATGTAATATATTACTTACTAACAGTAATGTAGTTACCATTGCCATGACTCACATGACATTGTTATCAAAACTTGGTTTTGTGAATTCACATTATTCACATTAGCTAACTCAATATAAACTTAGTGCATTAAGCATTAACAGTGACACTGAAATACAAAATTGGGTTTCATTTACTATATTAAAAAGCTATCATTATTGAGTTAAGTGTGCTATCTTAACATATTCATTCCAGGAACAGCAAAAGAAAATTAACGTGGGCCTTGACTTGACTTCTAAATCCGGCACGTTTACGCCATATTTGACGATTTAGTCGCTCTTATGTTATTTATTAACAGATTCTGGCCATTTTCGTGTTGGTGGCTGGCATCATGATCAACAGAGATTTATTGGAATGATTAAATGTTGATTCGCTCCCCTCCAGAGAAATGTATTCTTCTGACAGTTGGGACTATGCTGCACCCACACAATACCACACAAGTAAAAACTAATTTTTCTCTCTCTCTGATTATCATAAGGCACTACAGCAGACTATTTTGGACAATATAATTCTATTCAGTATTTCTAAAACAAGAGAATACTGCAGTCATATTAACTAGGGCTGCAACTGACAACTGTTAGATTAATCTGTCGATTATTTATTTGATTAATCGAGCAATCAGACACGTTTTTTCATTATTTTATTCAAAAAGCAAAATGTTACTCCAAATTGAAAATACTACTACTACTTTTGGCTACTCCCGCCGAAAGCGTATCACCCGTTTCCATTTCTTCCTGTCCTCTGCGTCTTACTCTGTCACACCAGCCACCCGCATGTCTTCCCTCACCACATCCATAAACCTTCTGTTTGGCCTTCCTCGTTTCCTCTTCCTTGGCAGCTCAATATTCAGCATCCTTCTCCCAATATACCCTGCATCTCTCCTCCACACATGTCTCAATCTTGCCTCTCTTGCTTTGTCTGCAAAAGGAGCTCCGTCTCCTTTAATGTTTCTCCACTTTGCATGCATTCCCAGAAGTACCGGATCCACCAGCCCTTCACTGCCAGCCGAAGGCCTCAGCCTGGCCGAACACTCTTACCCTGTAGCTGGACTACAGAAACACTACAAGCACCTCTGTGGCCTGCCCTTACCGCCAGTCGACCACACCCAGCTGCTGCTTCTGATTGGTTCAGATATGCCACACCTCCTGATCCCAGTACAGCCCATACGTACAGGCCTGCCAGGTGGTCCTCTCAGCATCTGCACCCGACTAGGTTGGTCACGTCAGGGTCCTATGAGCCTTGCCCAGACTACGTTTCCTTCACAGTGCCTCTACATCTTCACTGTCTCCCCTGCCACCGAACTCTTCAGGAATGTTGAGCGCCTCTGGCAAGTTGACACTCTCCTTACGCCAGTAACAAGGAAGCCACCTACTCCAAGCAGGCCGTGCTGCAAGCCGTGGCCGTGCTCCAAGCTGTGGCCGTGCTCCAAGCATCCACCACCAGGGTCGAGGCCGATGGAGTCCAGCGCTACGCTACCCCCCTGCTTCGGTGACCAAACGCTACTCCACTTCATGCTCCAAAGGAAGCTGTGCTGCCATGACTCCACAGCATAGAGAGAAGACTTTCCAAGGACCCTAGGCGGGCAGAGGTCTACTGTAATGAGATACGGAAACTGGAGAAGTCTGGTTACGTGGCAAGGATAACCCCCGAAGAAGCCGACCAGTCTGCAGAATGCTGGTACATTCACACCATATGTTGACCCACAACAGTAGGGACAGGACTGTCTTTAACTGTTGGTTTCAGTACCAAGGCCTGTCCCTAAACGATCTTCTGCTCCCTGGACCTGCACTCGGGCCTACCCTGCTTGGTGTCCTCATCATGTTCTGCCAACATGCTGTGGCAGTCAGTGGTGACATCAAAGGCATGTTTCACCAGAGCCACCTGCTGCCCACTGACAAGCCAGTGCTACGCTTCATCTGGAGGAACATGGAGAGAGAGCAGGAGCCGAGCATTTATGAGTGGCAGGTACTCCCCTTTGGGACAGCATGTAGTCCCTGCTGCGACATTTATGACCTCCTGCAACATATTCAAAACCACACAGAGGGCAATCCCATCTTGACAGAGACAGTCGAGCAGTCCTTCTATGTCGACAACTGTTTGCACAGCACACACTCTGCTGAAGAGGCCAAGCATCTCGTCGATAATCTCCACCAGCACCTACAGACTGGAGGGTTTGAGGTACGCCAGTGGGCAAGCAAGATGCCCATGGTCATCAAGCACCTCCCGCCTGAAGTCTGCTCTGAAAACAGCGAACTGTGACTCTCCAAGAGCAGTAGTGACCTTCAGGAGCCTACCCTGCGCCTATGCTGGAACTACCTCAGCGATTCCCTGGGTTATAAGCATCGCCATGTGGAGACCTCAGCACCCACCATGAAGAACCTCTGCCAAGTACTTGCCTGCCAGTACGACCCCCTTGGGTACATCGCACCATTCACCACGAGGGGTAAGGTTCTCATACAAGACCTTTGGACGGAGGAGGCTGGTTGGGACGACCTGCTCCGACCTCAGAGTCTGCTCGACAGATGGCGCACCTGGGAGCAAGAGATTTCTCATCTCATCCACCTGGAGTTCTCCGAGGCTAAGCTCCACCACACACGGACACTGCTACAGCAACAAGGACCTCCACATCTTCTGCAATGCATCTGAGCGTGCATACGGCTCTGTTGTCTGCATGCAGACCATGGATGACTAACAGCAAGTCCACGTTTCCTTCGTGCTTGCTAGGTCTCGGGTGGCTCCCAGGAAGCAGCTGTCGATATCCCGACTTGAGTTGAGTGCTGCCTTCACAGGTGCTCAGCTCACCGACATACTCCCAGCTGAGCTTGTCATGGGTGTGCGATCTGGGTCATTGGGACTCGCCCATCCTGACTGGTGTTTCAATTCACCTGCGCCCGTTTGCCTGAGTGACCCTGATTGCCCGGCTTCACGCACGTGTTCCCTTCTCCCATTGGCTGTGCGGTTCCTGCGCATCTGCTCCCAATCTCCCTCCCCTTTCATCGATTGGCTGTCCAATTCCTGCCCTGTCCTGCGCACCTTCGCCCAATCTCCCGGATTGGCCCCCCCTAGGTATATATGCCCCGTGGTTTCTTGGGCTCCTGGTCGAATCGCCTCACACACTCACAGAGACACTCTCAGAAACACTCTCAGAGGCTATTGGTTACCGGACGCGGCACGTCATTTTGTGAGCTTTACTCTCTGTCTGTACCTGTCGTCTGTTCCTGTAATGTAAGTTTGTTTGCCTTATTAAAGCTTTGTTCAAGCCCAGCCTGTCCTTGCTGTCTGTATTTGGGTCCTCTCCCTGCTCTCGCCGTGACAGAGCTCACCGTGCCCATTCAGCGAGTTGTCTTGTGGTCGGACTCAAACACAGTTCTTCGCTGGAACAAGTCAGAGTCCTTCAGATACAAAATCTTCGTGGGCACACGAGTCGCGGAAATCCAGAACCTGACTGAGCCCGATAGCTGGCGATACGTGAACTCTGTCACAAACCCAGCAGATGACATCACTCGGGGTCTAACCCTGGAGGAATTAGGCCAACCACATCGATGGCACCGAGGTCCAGAGTTCCTCTACTTACCTGAGGATCAGTAGCCTACTATGCCCTCTGCTCATCCTGAGTCTGATGACAGCGAACTGTAACCATCTCTCCCGGTCCTCAGCTCCCTGCCATCGAAGACTTCTCTTCATGGAAAGAGCTTGTCCAAGCAACAGTCAGGTTCCTTCACGGGGCGGCTGATGCCTAGACTGCAGATCAGCCTTGTGAAGCAGCCGACTACCTCAACACTGAGAAGGTCCTCCTTGAACGAGCCCAGCTGGACTCATTCCCAGACGAGATCAAGGCTCTCAAGTCCGATCGGTCTCTTCCCTCAGACAGTCACTTGGGCTCTCTATCCCCGGAGTATAACAAGGCTACAGGTCTCCTCAGAGTAGATGGTAGGTTGCACAGAGCCGTTAACTTGGAGATGGACACCATTCACCCAATCGTCTTGGATCCGCACCATCCCCTGACAAAGCTGTTTATCCAAAAACTATGATCAAACTCTTCTCCACCCTGGGCCTGAGAGGATACTCGCTGATCTCCGTCGTAAATTCTGGGTTCTACGTGGAAGACGTGGTGGGGAATGCTTCATTGGTAGGTTGAGTGGTTGTGAATGCAGCTCCAGGCCTGACTCCTCCCTCAGCCAATCTCCTCATCAGGGCCAGGTTATCTAAGCCACCTGTGACCACTTGTGAAGTCCTTTTTTTTGCCTTCTCTCTGCCTTGGTCTCTGATGTGTCTGGTAGTTGGTGCTGCAGTTCCTGGACTTCTAGCGTGGAACCCGTAGTGTTTGCTGCCAGTATTGTGCTGGTTATCAGGAGTATTTCCTGGTGTCAAGGTCCCCTGGTAGAGGTGGTTCACCTGCTGCTGTTTTGCCTTAGTTTCTTTTGTTTGCTTTAGTTTATTTGATTACTAACTGGGTTTGCCCTTATTTAGTTTGGTTTTTTTTGTTGACCTATTTGATTTATTTTCCTCAGCGGTCTGAGTGTCATCTTGTGGGAGGCTAGGCACTTGTGGTGAGGTCCCTTCACGTATGTGTTTGTGTGTGTGCGCGCGAGTAGGAGCACCGGGACACGTGGAGAATTCGCCAGTCTGTTGTGAGGTTTGCTGTGCTGCACGGATGGTGAGTATTGGTAGCACCCCTAGACACTCCTCAGTTAGTCTGCCTTCCACAGTTGGCCTCAGCCTAGCTTTCTAGTTTGGTTACCATTATTTGTTTAGGCATGGCATTTTTTTGTATTTTAAAGTGGCTTTTAAAAAAAAGTCAATTGTATTAAAAGATCCTCCTTATAAATTATTTGTAGTAAAGATTAAATTGCTTCATGTTGGTTTTAATTGTTTTTTTCTTGATTTCCTTAGCAGCTCCAGTTCCGGTCCTTTCTTGTTTTGATTAATTAAACAAAATATTTATATTTTTGAACCATGTCTCTGTCCTTCTTCAGTAGCGAATCTCTTCGCCTGCCTAAGCTTAAAATCTTTAATTCTGGTTTTAAAGAGAAATAGTATTTCCTGGGGTGCAATTCCCCAGGTGGCGTCGTTGGCCCTTTTTTTTTCGTCTTAGCCCTCCACCACAAAGAGAAGCGATCCGCAAGCGTCAGCACTCCTGCCAAGAATGTCAACTGTGGCGAGCAAAGCAGACGTACCCTGGAGCTGACGGGCGTGTCCGCACCGCGGTCGTGCAGGTGAAGGACAGAACTTCCTTGTGTCCCGGTTGGTGCAGCTCCCGAGTCTCCCGGATACCGAGGACCCCTGAGAGGCTTTCCTGTTTCGTTCAAATGGTCTAAGTAGACTTTTGAGGGGCAGCTGTGTAGGAAAGCCCTTGTTAAGAAGGGGAGTTTAGTTTGGCTCCCACTAGTAGTACTAGCATTGTGCACCCGCTTGAGTTTACTGGTAAGGTTACTGGCCCTTTAAGAGGTACAGAGACCTTGCGGTTCTGACCAGGGGATTTCCAACCTGTTCTAACCCGCTTGTTTCGGCCCGTTGGTCTGCGAGTGAGCAAAAGTTTGCCTCTTCCATTTCGAGGAAATTGTGTGTCAGTGACAGATGTAAGTAAAGTATTTGTCTTCATTTGTGCCCGTTTCATTTACTGCGACTTACTTGGAAATATGTTTATGTAAGTAATCCGTTTTCTGTTGCTGTTGTTTCTCTCCGCTAGTGAGACGCTGTTAGCTAATAGCTATGCCATGCTGGTTAGCTTAGTTGGGCGTTAGTTATGTTCCGCATGTTATGTTTGTGTGTATGTGGATTATGGTTGATCATGTGTTATTATTGTTTATTAATATAGATGTTGTATTGTATTTCACCATAGACAACCACATTCTTCGAATACATATCCTCAAACGGAAGCTCTGCCCCCGTGATTCTCTAACCGGAATCACACTGTCATAGTGTTCGCCAGCTCTATTCAGCGCATCTGTAGAGGCCCTATACTCCGGTTTCTCCCACCATCAAAACGACCTGCATGTTAGGGTTAATACTCCTGTCTCTGCCCCTGACCGAAGCATGGCAAGATGAACTGGAGTTGGTCCCCGGGCGCTGAACAGCGGCTGCCCACTGCTCCTAGCTACCCAGTTAGGATGGGTCAAATACGGAGCGTACTTTACTTACGGGGATCATTAAAGCATATCCAAAAAAAAAAAGTTGTCTTTGAAAATAACACTGCACTTTCCAAGTAGCTTGCCCAACACTTGTGTGTAGACTCACTATGTGTAACTTAGGAAATCGGCATCAACGATACACATTCAGAGCCAGCCAACATAAGACATGCATTAAAGAAACGGCATCAACGATCAAATCGATTACATAACTGTACATGTAGACATAGGCTTGCTGCTCAAGTAGGCAAAAGATTCTCTCAGGGCGAGCAACTGGCTTGCTCACGTGCAAAGGGGTGTTAACACTATGCTAACGTCGGTGGAGTGGCTGGGTTATATAAAAATAAACCACTGCACCGGTCTAACATGAATAATACAAATAACATTATGCATAATGACAGTCTCGTAACTTCCTTGATTAATATCTTTATCCATGTAGGTTAGGTTCGATACGTGTTCGTTTGACACCTTCGAAGTGAACCTCAGTTGAACTTGAAGGAGACGGGAACGGAAGGGACGCAGTTAACGGAAGTGGGAAGTGAGCGGTGCTCAGTGTGGGCGGAGTCAAACCCCAATTGAGCATTCGGCACCGCCCTGAACTACACTGCCGTCAGCGCTTCTCGTCCTGGACGCACAAAAAGCGCCACCTTACGGTCGTCACTAGATGGCGTCGCTAAATGCCCCCCCCCCAATCTTTACATCAGTCATACATTTTCTTTCCCACACCTAAAGTTAACCACACTCAAAACCTAGTCAGCAGACCGGAAGACTCAGATGTTTGCAGAATAAATAAAGTGATTGTCCTCTAGTTTTTACGTTAGCTCAACGATGGCCACTATTTACGAAGGTCGCAGATTTGGACAAATTAAAGACAATTACTGTTGCAAGGGGGAAAAAAAGCTGAGCAGCGAATAAGCAAATTACTACAAGCACTATGAGAGGACCTATCTTTTTACAACCTCTGCGGCTGTTGCTGGGAAGCCCCGACCAATCATGTGCGCACCTCTCCATTGCAAATGGTTTGTGGGCTGGAAACAACGTGACATCATGTACAGCCCTGTACTCCGTCTGATAAATAGTTAAACATCTTATTTCTCTGCAACAGCCATCGACTGATCGGTGAATATTTTACATGGGCACGGTCCCCAACATTGATCCCCAATAAATGTGCCTTTAGACGGAGGGTTTTCTGTAATTTCGGTCTGCACCCGAGTCGTAAGTGTGCGGCGGCGGCGGCGGGGGGGGGGGGGCGTTCTTTACGCACGCAGAATGGCGGAGGGGGAGGTCGTTTATGCGGAGTGGGAGAGATGAGGGGCTTAGCACAGTGACATAGTCCCCCGTACTTGTTTTGTATTTGTGTGCGTGCGTGCGTGCGTGCGTGTGAGTGAGTGTGTGAGTGAGTGAGTGTGTCGATCTCGCAATGGATCCGGAGAAAACGTTGACATTCTGCCTTGGGCTGAAGGCTGAGGAGGTACGGCAATATTATCGCATACCATGTCTTTGATGAGCATGATGTCAACAGCTGGGCTTTAATATAATGATACCGCAGGGGTGGTACACGTTTCAGTCCGCCTGTGTTGACAAACAGTGGCCCGATTGTGCTGGCTTAGACTACACCATTTGCTTGTCAGCGGTTTCTGTGGCAGGGTGTTTTAAAACCAGATGATTATGCATGAGCACTATATTCAGACACATTCTCGAGACTGCAACACAAAATGTGCAGTGCACTGCAGCAAATGTCACCATTACAGCGTGGAAGTCAGTCACTTGTGCTTTCTGCGGTCAGAGAGACATGCTATTCTGTTTTCCTTGAAGTTTGTGATCTGTCACTGGTTGATGGTGTGCTGTGCTGCTGGAAACTTCACATTCATGAAAAGTTGATTACCTCCTTTCTCTGCTCCTTGTGGAGAAATTGCTGTAATGCACCAAGGAATTCACCCGTATGTACACAGACCATAATTAAGAGAGGTTTTACTTCCTGACACGAGTAATAAAACAAATAATACTGCTCGTACTAATTCAGAAAGCTTATGTCATCCTCTGCTAGACCAGTTTTCAGGATGCCCATAGTGTATAGCTACAAGGAATGGACTGCAACACCTGTTTTAAGTCTATTGAAAGTGGCTAACCTGTTCTGTGTTCGGCCATATGCTGTTCTATCAATGCTAGGATGATGACTCTGATTTGAGAATAGACATTTGCTTCATGTTTAGTCTAGTTGAACTCCGCTTTTACACTCACAGTGATGGATGGTTCTCTGTGCATGCAAACTGCCAGCATGACATGATATACGAAAACGTGTCCACCATATATGCTCCAACACTCATGGATGATGCATCGTGGATGGGGACAGAAAATATCTTCTCCCTTTGCTTCCATTTGTCAGGGGATTTGAGGAGAACAGTTTGAATTTGCATTAATCAAAGTTGTTCCACAGTCATTTTGGCTTCAGCCTGGATTGCACAAGACCTGAATATCACTATTCTCATCTATCCGGTACACGCACGCACTAAACTCATATACTGTTTATATGCTTGTAAACATATGGCGCATCTACATAGAGGCACATTAACAAGGAAGGAAATATGAAGAGGAGACGCTTTCACACATTTCTGATGTAGGAAGTGAGGCTGTGTATGTCTGTTTGGGTATTGTGGGATTATGTCAAAGACTTTTGGTCTGATTCTCTAGCCACAAATCGCTTTCATCATTTTTCAGTAGTCTCTAGAAGCAGCTGAACGAACATGTCGCCGTTACACACACACACACAATTTGTAATGTGGTGAGCTTACCACAGGAATTTTACTTTATATTATTGATGTGTGACATTTCATGATTCTGACTTTCAGAGTAGTCACAACACAGTACCAACACAGTACCAACACAGTAGCTATGAGGCTACTACATTTGAGTGTAGGGCCTGTTATACACCCGCTGAAATTATTTTGTCACGCTCTGAAACAAATGAGCAACTGGTGGAATTTCTTTATACAGCAAAAATCAGTGGTAATCTGACTAAAAAGTAAACAGGGCAAACGTTAGATATTCTTGAGTGTCACGGTGACTACTTGAGCTTCAGCAGGCTTTGCTTCATAGGAGCTGGACTTCTCTCCTGGCTAATGTTATCTTTACCAGGCAGTGCTGCCTGCTTGCCAGATCAAATTTTGGCTGAAAACCAAGACGCTTTTCCCATGTCTTGCCTGCTGCAGTCCTCTGTTTTATTTGTTTTGCATGTTTGGAGATTGTTGCACCACCAAATAAACATGTAATTTTGTGTCATTCGACGGTTATAAACTTATCAATGCAGTGGGGCGCATTGAGGGGGACTTTACAATACAAGTATGAATATAGAGATGTAGGAGTGTCTGTAATGTGAACTTACTACTATTATTATTGCCACTACAGTTAAATCTAGTGGTGTGCATATTCACTGAAAACGTCAGCAGTAGCTTTATATTTTGACATGTGGTGAGGGAAGCAAGAAGGTCCTGGGTTCGAAATCCCGGTGTAGTCCAACCTTGGGGTCATCCCAGGTCATCCTCTATGTGGAGTTTGCATGTTTTCCCTGTGTCTGTGTGGGTTTCCTCAGGAGCGCCGGTTTCCTCCCACAGTCCAAAGTGTGTGTGTGTGTGTGTGTGTGTGTGTGTGTGTGTGTGTGTGTCGGCCCTGTTATGGTCTGGTGGCATGTCCAGGGTGTCTCCCCGCCTGCTGCCCAATGACTGCTGGGACGGGCTCCAGCATCCCCGTGACCCTGAGTAGGATAAACGGTTCGGATAATAGATGGATGGATGTGGTGAGGGTGTTGTGGTGATTGTGAAGGCGTACTTGCACACACACGTATGTGCAGGTGTGGACACGTTGCAGTCTCGAAGCGATGTGGTTCCCTATGCAAACAAATGCGTCATAGCCACTAGTTAGAGATAACAAAAGTGCTGATTTGCATCACTGTCGCCACAGTGTGCAGGGCCCGTGGCACCAGCTCCTGCAGTATACAGCATTTTTCCTGTTACTCACATGCAACAGGCCTGGAGGACATTTTCACAGGTGTGGGGATCTTTTTTTCCATTGGGCACTTCACTGACACTGGTTTCCAGTGTAGAAATTTGGATATCCCAGTGCTCCTCTTCTGAACCCTTGTCCTTCATCAGTGTGGCTTAATGTGATCTGCCTAAATGTGCGTGTGGTAGTTGTTGTCAGCTCCACCTGATCTGGGCAGCTGTAACACTTTCCTGAGTTAGCTTAAGAGGCAAATTAATGATTTAATGGTGTGTGTGTGTGTGTGTGTGTGTGTGTGTGTGTGTGTGTGTGTGTGTGTGTGTGTGTGTGTGTGTGTGTGTGTGTGTGTGTGTGTGTGTGTGTGTGTGTGTGTGTGTTTGAGAAAGGGAGCGTTAGAGAAAAAGCAAGAGAGAGAGAGAGAGACAGTAAGAGCACATAACATTTTGGTGGTGGCCTTGGAGTGTCTGGGTCTCAGTAATGTGACTGTGTGCTTTCTGTCTAAAAACCCTTGCAGGATAAATAAGTTGTTGTAAAAAGGCTCTGACCTTACGGCATGCCTCATTACAAGAACAATGACACCACGTCCATTTAAGAGGGGGGAACAAAACATGTTTTTGAAATCAGTGGGGGCTCTTCTGTGGATCAGTTTCATCAAAGCATAATTTGCTGTTCTTGGAGAATGAACCATTGCTAATTGAGAATGGCAGTGCTATAGGTTCAACCATTCCTCTTCTTGTGGCCCTTTCTGTTTCAGCTCTCCATCTCACCCATTCCCATCTCCCTCTCCATCTCTGGTGTTGAGCCTGTCCTTTACCCCTGCTCCCCATTCCACTTCCAGAAGTCAGCAAATTTAACCCTTGCTTTTCTCTTGACCAACAGATGACCATGTCCCTGCAGGGCTTGAATGGTGCTGAGGATGCTATGGTAAGGAGCTCCACCTTTAACCCTCAGAGACCCGCAGTTGTTTCAAGCACACCAACAGCACCTGTTCTTACCTAAATGCTGCTAAAACTACATTTCCCTGAAATCACGCTTCTAAACTGTTATCGGAGTGATATTTTGGAGGGAAAATGTCGACACTTAAGAGAGTCAGCGTTCAAACTTCAAACAGCGCAGCTGTCTCCTGGTCTCAGTTATAGCTATTTTGTGATGATTTTGCTAATTTTTCAAGTAAGCACTTGAACTGTGATATTTTTTTCCTCTTCAATGGCCAGATTGTTCAGTGTTGGAAAAATGTTAAATCGGCGACATAAATATCATTGCAGATGTTGCAAAAGATGCAACACTCGGCTTCAGCGGATGTCATTTTGTCATAATATACACACAAGAGCCCCTGGTAATTTCAGAAAAAATTATGAACAACATAATTTTAAAAAAGAATTTATTTGCTTTCTGTTGTCAGAACTGTGTTGGGACTGGAACCTTCTTTGATAAACAACCAGTTAAGTAAAACGTGGTGTTGCCCTTCAGTAATCAGAAATCCAAATAATCTTAATGTGCTCAGGAGGCTTCTAGTCGTAATTACGGGCAGGTATTTTTCATTGTCCTCAACATGTATACTGTATGGGTGCTATTTCGTTTAAAAAAAATTCCCCCCCTTTTCTCCCCAATTGTACTTGGCCAATTACCCCACTCTTCCGAGCCGTCCCGGTTGCTGCTCCACCCCCTCTGCCGATCTGGGGAGGGCTGCAGACTACCACATGACTCCTCTAATACATGTGGAGTCACCAGCTGCTTCTTTTCACCTGACAGTGTGGGGTTTCGCCAGGGGGACAAAGCGCGTGGGAAGATCACGCTATTCCCCCAGTTCCCCCTCCCCACCAAACAGGCGCCCCGACCGATCAGAGGAGTCACTAGCGCAGCGGCCAAGACACATAACCACATCCGACTTTCCATCTGCAGACACGGCCTGACCAAGCCGTAGGTAACACGTGGCAATGGAATAGACTGCTATGCTACCCGGATAAGTTATTTCATTTCTACCTGAGAGCTTCTATCATACAAGAGTGTGAATAGCAACAACAATTAAAACAGATACGTGGTTTGGCTCCTCCTCAAGGAAACAACACATAGTAGAATTCAAATGTAATGATAATAATAATGTAACGTGCATGGGTAAGTAGACATGTTGGTCCTTGATTAAAGGGTCTGACCCTTTAGTCGAACGGTTAGCGATGTCTGCCGCTGTGCGGGCGATATGTGTTCACGTCCCAGCCGCGGCAGTTCCTGTGGTTGCCCCCCCCCCGAATTTGCTACAATAATAATAATAATAAATCAAACTTATATAGTGCTTTTCTAACACTCAGGGTCGCTTTACAATAAACGGTGGTGAAACAAGACAACAGATAAACAGCACAAACATACAGGGGTGGATGGGAAGGAGGGGGGGGCTACGAGAGGGAGAAGCGGCAGCCACACACGACGCCAGCAGTATTCTCCGACCTAAACAGATACAAAAGGGCAAAAACAAAACAAAAAAACAGCACCATAGACGTTGATTTTCTGTAAGGGTTTACTCCCGTGGCCTATTCCTCTCCCGAGGTAACCACTAGGCAGTGGCAATATTAAACCCATAGCTGGGGGCTGTTTCGTGGGCACCCAATTTCCCCTTGGGGATGACTAAAGTATTCTGATTCTGATTCTGATCAGGGAATATCCACACACCGGTGGGCCTGCGTACCGCACGTCTAGGGGCCAGACCTCCTCCGAGTCCCTTGCAGTTCAGCCATGGTCCAAGGTGTACCCAGTTACCGTGTGTCGCCACAAGGAGGCACTACATAGGGCTTGCTGTTGGAGAGACTATACTGGCTGGTAGAGACTTATGCTCGGCTCTCCTGTTCACATTTCTGCTAGCCAGCGGTGAAGGCTGAGAGTGAGACGTGACAGGCACAGAACACTACACCGACACACTAGACGCTTCACAACAACCCCACTTCTTACACAAGAATGTCTCACACACATTGGAAAGACGGTGACGTCTGTCTTCTTTGAATGCCTTCAGTAGATATGAGTTCACTGTGATTGGTGCATAGTTTTCTGCAGACATTTAGCACAACCCAGTTTGAGGTAGTCGGGATGAACAGCTACAAAAACAGTCAGTCTGTGTTTTTGAACACAAAAACCTAGCAAGTGGGGGGACGGTGAATTGTTCGCTTTGTTTCAATCATCAGCAGTCCCAACTGCTAATTAGTTATATTAGCTAGTTAGTTATATTAGCCAGCATCTCTGATATATTCTCTGCACCATTGCACTTTAATCACCTCTTATTTCGCCTGTATAAGTCAATCCTTGTGTATATATCCGAAGTTTGTTGTGTTGTAGTGTTGTTATTCTGTGTTAAGTGCACTGAGAGAGCCACAAAACCGAGTCAAATTCCATGTAGTGTAAACCCACATGGCCAATAAATATGATTCTGATTCTGATAGTTATATTATGGTTTAGGAAAGCCCGAATAACACACATACAGCCCCTTTAATGCCCTATAGACTGACAGACGGCGGATTAAGCAAAACCCCCAAGCCCCAGAGTGAACAAGATGCCCCACTCCGCTCCCCCACCTGTTGTTCCCAAGGATGATGTGGGACACACAGCCCAGTGCAGGTCGATTAAAGACCCCCTGCAGGACACTTCCTGTAGATGCACTAAATGTGATGTTCATTTTTACTTCAGCAATCAAAGAAACCGCCTCCTGTATAGCGTCCATAATACACACAGTGTGGCATGAGGTTCAAGTGAAGTTCAAGTTACAAAATGAGGACTGTTAAATGAAGATCCAAGTCTGAAACATTTTAAACAAGAAGCTCCAAGGACAAATTAGTTTTCTCACATTGTTTTCTCACGAAGATGAAACGTGTTTCAATAGGATAACAGTTATGGTTCTGTTGAAATTGATTTACTTGTTATTGAGCTGTATTCAGGTGTGCACATGTTAATATTAATAAATCCCCATTTTGATATATTTGTGTTACCGAGTCATCGATGCTGAGCAATAGAAGGACTTTGTTAAAATTATTCGTGAAATTTTGGTGGTTGGCCCTGTGATGGCCTGGCGGCCCGTCCAGGCTGTCTCCCCGCCTGTCGCCCAATGTCTGCTGGGATAGGCTCCAGCATCCCTGCAACCCTGAGAGCAGGATAAGCGGTTTGGATAAGGGATGGATGGATGCATTTTGCAATGCTTTCACAAAATCCTCAAAAATAATAAAAATTGCACAGAACTTATCATTTGATCATATGCTTGCTAAATAGAGTTTTAAAAGGAGGAAGAGAAAAGATCCATCAACAAAATCAGTGAAAAAAACAAGAATACAGTACATACAAAATGAAGCATATGAAGCAACTGAATCACAAGTTTGGCTGCTGTTACAAAATAATTTGTTAGCATGACTTGTTCTTTTGTGTGCTAAGTGACAAATATAAATAGTAGATTTAGCCTCCACGTCCTCACATTATTATTGACTTGTGGCTTTGCTGTAGTATCTACAGCAAAACCACACCCATCTCCCACGGTGGAAATATTTACTCGATTTGTCTTTTGTCTCAGACTTGACACAGGAGTTCAATTTTTCCTCTGATTTACTTTATTTCCATGGTTTTGCTGATGACCAAAACTGTATGCTATAATTCATAGTTGTTGTTTTTTACGTCTCCTTTTAGGTGACAGTCTCCCAGAAAGACACTGACATCGGGACAGTTCATAAGGTGGGTAGATTTCTGCAGCTTTTTCAAACACATTGTTGCCATAAAATGTGGTTTTAAGTGAAATGACGCCCTGTAGACTACGGCTTTCTATTATGACTCATATTCAACGTTCAGCGTTGGCCTTATATTGTACTATGGTACTTTGTCCACTAGGTGGTGGAGTACCATGGCGGCTCCGGCAGCCAGCCTATTGTCAGTCCTAAATACTGTCCAGGGATAAACAACAATCCGGGTTACCTATGTGAGACAGGCCACTGCTGTGGAGAGACCGGCTGCTGTACCTACTATTATGAACTCTGGTGTAAGTATGGCCATACCTGCCTTTTCAATGCAACTTCTTTTCAGAACACAAATCGTGCCTGGTTTGGGTTTGCACAAACCACCATTTGCTCACAACATAGGCCGCGGAACGCATTTCGAATGGGTAGGGCCAAGAATGACGTGACGCCCCCCCCCCCAAGCCACACTCGTAACGCATAACTTTATTTATTATTGCCGTTTTTATTTGTCCTGATTATAGCCTACACTTGAGTCACAATCAAATAGTATAATCAGTATGATTAGAAAGCATAAATCATTTGACACGTCAAGTCCAGTTGCATAGGATTAAAAAATGTCAACGCTCACTACCCCGTCTTAAACGTTCCCAAAGAAGTTCCTCCATCTCTCGTTGTGCTGGATGAAGGAAGTCACTGGCAATGGCGAGACAATCCACATTGGCCAAAGCATCCCTGTGTGTGTGGCTGCACATCAAGTCATTGAGTCTCCTTTGAGTCATTGTTGACCTTAGATAAGTCTTCATACGACAAAGGGTTGAGAAAGACCTCTCGGCGCTGGCAGTTGACACGGGAATTGTATAAAACAATTTCAACAGCCTGTGTACATCTGGCAATAGGCTCATAACGTTGAGGGTAGCGGCAGAGGGGCTAGTTGGAGCAGCGACAGTTAGAAATTCTACTTCTGGTTCCTCAGAGGGCTCATTGTGGGCTGGAGTGACGGTGGTTGTCTCAGCTACCTTGGTTAACTTTGACCCGAAGAAATCAGTTATTTTTCGACGCCTCATCATTCATTTTAACGTTACTATTGCTTAAAGTTTAGCGAACACATTAGCAGTTGGTCTACTTACATAGAGCGCTGGTATTTTGTTCTGTGAAATTCACGTCCTTGTGACGCTAAGCTCACGTGACACAAATAACCAATCAATCATTAGGAAACAGAGTTTGTTGCTTGTGATAGCCTATGTACGTAGGCTTACAGCTAGTGGAAATTAGCCCGGGAAGCGCGCAAAAGTGCAATACATTAAGAATGTAACGTATTTGCGATTTCAATTTTTACACATGTTTATGTTTGATGCACGCCAAAGTAGGTATGGCCACGGCCCTACTGGCCATACCGGTTCCATGGCCTATGGCTCACAAGGTTGTTGGATCTTTTAAAACCAGTTATTGAGGTGGCCAGACTTGCACGGTGCTGGCTTTTCAGCTTGGATGCAATCCACCCACATTGTGCGTCATAAATGCAAAGAAATTGAGAAACTGAGTGTGGGAAAATGGAGACTGAAGAAGATTTCACTCACTACATGAGATTCATATCAGTACTTTTCAAACTCAGTGTGGACAAATGTCAGTGTGATCTCTTAAAATTGGATCTTATAAAACAAAATCTCAGAAGTCAAATAGAAATGACAGGTCTAACTTTAGCCATAGCTTCCCATGGACAGAGCACATGGACAGGTCAAAGGTCAGGTCTAATGCATCCCTGTCTGTTCTCTGCAGGGTTCTGGCTGCTGTGGACTGTGCTGATCCTTTTCAGCTGTTTCTGTGCTTACCGTCACCGTCGGGCCAAGCTGCGGATCCAACAGCAGCAAAGACAAAGGGAGATCAATCTGATTGCATACAACGGAGCCTGCAACTACCCTGCCTCAATGCTGGACCTCAGTATGTTTCCATTAGCCTGGGAATTATTGCTCAGTTTGGTTCTTCTGATGTACTGAAAGACATTTTGATTCTCCAAGGCTTTTTATTTTGTTAGTCAGAAACGAGGCTTTTTCTGATCTAATCTGCAAGATTGTTAGTACAATCTACATGCTTTGGTTATGTAGTGTATACTGCATACTATTGGGGCATGTTATTTAGTTAGCAGAATGCGGTATGCACCGTGTACTATACTACCCATGTCACACGTAGCGGACTCATATTCAAGCAGAAGTGATCTTTTATAACACCAAAAGAGGAACTTTGTCGCTTTTGCTTAGTCTGTTTTGATTGAGCATTAATTAGAAATGACTAAGAAATTCATTTAAATTTGCTGACAGCAGCTGCCACTCTTCCTGCTTCGTTGTCCACCACATTGCTTTGTAAAAATTTCCACTGTCCAGTCGTTTCCATAGAAACAACAAAGGCGCAAGGAATTATTGGATGGTGTTGATTGTTTAGTTACCATAAAATCCATCCTTAACATTTTCACCAAAACACAGTAATATGAACACCTACCTTTCTACCCACTTGCTATCCACTTTCAGACCAAACTCTGTAATTATTTATCACATAATTATGAATTGTCCATACAACTTTACATGTCTAAGATACACAGTGCAATCTATATTTATTGTGCTGGAATATTTTTAAGTAATTTTGTTTTAGTAGTTCCTATTTAGCTCTCCAGCTAAAAGATTTAGGAATTGACTTTCAGTTTTCAACCAAATTCAGCCGCATTTTAGCCAACACAGTTCATACCATTTAGAAGTCTTTTAGATATAGAATCGATGTAAAATCACTCAGTGGGATGGTAGCCAAACAATATACTTTTGTACCCTGTATGTAGCACATCCAGTTTACCGTGGATTCAGTGTGATCTTTCGTTCTGGACTGAAGAATAATCCATATCTCATTTTAAATTCGACCTTTTATGTCGCAGGTTTCCTGGCGTCCTTCAAATTGCCATCCTATGAGGAAGTGGCGGCCCAGCCTACAACTCCTCCTCCTCCTTACAGCTCTGTCTTTGCCCTCCAGGGAGGTGCCATGGGGGGTCCAAGCTCATCCTACCCTCACCACCATTACCACCATCCCTGTCCTCTCTACAGGGGGCCTGGCCCGGGTCCCAGTGGCATGACGTCTTCTCAGAGCTCTGACAACTATACCAGCTGCTCCTGTGAGTCATGTTCTCTCACCTCCCCTTCCAGCACCTCCTTCTCTGTCCAGGTGATGGATGAGACGTACAACAGTAGCCGCGTCTCCACGCCCAGCGAAGCAGGGGTTGACTGGGCTGCACTGGCCAGGATCGGGAGCTCTCTGGAGGGGGCCAACTCTCCACCTCCTCTCCCATTACATGGTCCACCTGATGTCATACCTGCAACCGCTCCAGATATTATACCAATACCAAGATCTTCCTCCAGCATCTCGGATGGGACTTTCCGGTCACCCCACGCCTTCTCTCTCCCTCTACCCCCTCTGGGTCTCTCTCACCCCCCTCGCCTTTTACTCTCCCCGCTTATTCTCTCACCTCCCCTCTCTTCTCCTTCAGTTCGTGCCCTCACATTTCCTAACATGCCCGGAGCCGTTGCTGTGCAGAACGAGGGTGAGGCTTCCATATGCGATCAGAGGCCTATGTCTCGGTCCACCCATTCCCCACCAAAACACACCCTCTTCTCCACAAATGTGGACTTTTTCGAGCTTCGCAACCACAAAGTGGAGAAAAAAAGAGAAGAGGACAGGAGAGAGGAAGAAGGAGAAGATGATCAAGAATTAGAAGAGGATGAGGAGGACCATTTCCGTCATCGCCGGCTAACAGGCGACTCGGGCATAGAGTTGTGCCGCTGCCATGTGAAGAGGGAGGAGGATGAGGATAAGGAACTGGTGAAGGGATGTGTGGGTAGTGGAGAAAAGGAGGAAGGAGGCGATGGGGAGGGGGCGGACCCACATCGTGAGGCACAGGCCACTGCTGCCGTTGCTCGGTCACAGCGCCGTGAGGACAGTGCCGTACAGTGTGGCCATGGGCCCTCATTGTCTGCCATCATCCCCAAGACAGGAGACGCCATCATTACTGTGGAGTTATCATGAGTTCTCGGCCCATGGGATTCAGTCCAGTAAAATAAAATGACCCAAATCTCAGTTGAGCTGATGAGAGTGGCATGTACTGTTACTTCACATCCTTCTCTGACCAAGGATAGCCATTGGAAGGTGACATAGTCTAGCAGATGCCTAGCTATATGTATTTGTGGTTACTTGTTTGAGGGCTAGACTGAGAAGTATATAGTCTATGTCGTTGTTGTTTTTTCTTTAACTGTAATCTATCAAGAAAAAATAACAAATCAAGCATCTCTGGTTGGTTGTTTGAGAGTGTTTCTGAGAGAGATTTTTTTTCTTTTCTCAAAGACTCCAAGATAAATCATCCATGTAAATGCTTATGGATCAGAGCCACTACTCCCCCTTTCTTTTTGGAGTCACTGCAAGAAAAGCAACGGCTGTATGTGAGGTCAGCTTTTGTGTGTGTGCCTGTGCACACATACATACACATGCATGCTTACTTTAACCAAGCTGTGCCTATGGCCATGTGCCACTTCTTTTACTTTCCAGCACCCCTTCATTATTTTACCCTCTGCTTTTCACTGCTCTCTCTCTCTCTCTCTCTCTCTCTCTCTCTCTCTCTCTCTCTCTCTCTCTCTCTCTCTCTCTCTCTCTCTCTCTCTCTCTCTCTCTCTCTCTCTCTCTCTCTCTCTCTCTCTCTCTCTCTCTCTCTCTCTCTCTCTCTCTCTCTCTCTCTCTCTCTCTCTCTCTCTCTCTCTCTCTCTCTCTCTCTCTCTCTCTCTCTCTCTCTCTCTCTCTCTCTCTCTCTCTCTCTCTCTCTCTCTCTCTCTCTCTCTCTCTCTCTGCCACTAGCAGTCTTTAGATACAGACGAGAGTAGCTGCTTGCTGTATGTGGTACTGCAGGTGGGATAAGCCTGCAGCCTGCATCTTCCCTGTTCAACAGTTTTGTTTTTATAACAAAGATGAAGTCGTTTCCACCTGCAGTTTGAACTCACCACTGCTCAAATTAATTCACCAAAGGGAAATCATAGTCAACAGGTAAATTCAACTAGTTTTCTAGCAAAGTAAAACTTCATTCCAAAGTAAGCTATACCCTATATGAGAAGGGAACGCCTCATAAATGAAGGTAGGACTTAACAAAACACGGTTGCACAGTGTTATTGCACAGTGTTAAGATATCCCTCCTGAGCCCTGTGTATAATCCCAAAATATATGTACAGTACTATGGAAGATAACCTATGTATTCAACAACCAATATAATGTCTATACACGTGAATATAACTAACACGAAAAACAAAAAGCCTGACTAATTTTAAATAATCTGTTGAGAGTAAAAAAGAGACTGAATTTTGTGGACAATACTATTTCATATTGTCAGGTCAATTGTCACTTTTCCCATACTATCAGTATGCAAATTATTTTTCTATCATCTATCAATGGAGCAGCTACAGAATGGGCCCCTTGAGTACCAGAGATTGGGAGTCATGGTCATCTGGATTCCAGTGTTTGAGACCATTACCTATTTGCAAATATTAGGCTACTGTCTGGTATCACAGGAATAATATATGAAATCTATTGTAGGGTATGTTTCTGCTTTATCCAGCCTTGGCTTTTTTATTTGTAAGGGATGGGTGGTGATGAAGACTTAGTGCAAGAAAACAGTATTATTCAATCAAACTCTATAATGTATAATACACTCAATATTAATATGTTGTATTTTTTAGTCCTCACACAGCGAATGCTTATATATTGTCGAAGATGGTGTGCAGGTGACTGAGCATCACTTATGATTAGCTGTTGTTATTTCAGACTGGTAAATGAGTTTATCGCATCGTTGTTGAACTCTGAACTTGGATTTAGAGTATTTTAACCAATACGTGCTTGGGCGTAATTTGTTGCCCTTGTTCAGTATGATCCAATTCTCTTTTTCCTCCTGTGATGGACTTTTGACTTTTTACGAGATAGGAATTTTAAGCCTATTACTTATCACTACTGTTGAATGTAATGGTTATGCATCAAACACACGTGTGCACGTGCGCACGCACGCACACACACACACATCACAAAATAATCTACAAAGAATTTTTAAAGCATGGTGGTGGTAAAAAAAAAACTGCAGAAAGATGCTTTCCACACTACAAGAAGGCAGACTGACACTGTTAGGTGTGAACTTCTTCACCGAAAGCAGCATTGAAGGATTTTATTTGAATTGAAGCCTGTGGTGTGTGCATGGGTCCTGTTCTGCAGGTCATCCAAGATTTTGTCTCTGAGTGACTCAAAATGTATATGACGTGACAACACATACAAAGTGGACTGTTTTTTTTTTTTTGTTTTGTTTTTTTACTGGAGGAGATTTTCAGTCTGGCTCAGTCTATTTTTGTATTTGAAATAGCTGTCGACTGATAGCACGTCCTCCTAAAATCAGATTCAACTCACCAATGTAAAATGATAAAATAAAAATTAACCCCACAGCAGAAAATATAATGAGACAGAATAGATTAGAAAAAGAGAAAATCTCAGTCTTTGTCACCTATGTGTACCTCTAGGAGTGATTTAAAGACAAAGTTGTGTTCACCGTCTTGGTCATTCAACCAGCAGAGGAGCGGTTGTTTGAAAGCTATCAAAGCTTTTGACAAATTTCGACACGCTTGACGGTTAAGCTAATTTATGGGTTGGTGTACAGAGTGTCACTTCGGCTTTACAGTATCTCTGATTCACCAGAGAAAAATTGTGTACATGTGTTGTGCATTTGTATAAGCGTACTCCCTCTCATGTACTAATAATAAGAGTGTGCAAGCAGGTCTGTTGCAGTTAGATCAGGTTTTGAATGTTATTTCTTCTTTCCTCTGAAACGAGGTCTTGTGAGTTTACACCTTTAGAGGTATGGCTCGGCGGTGAGCACGCGATGTTGTGAACGTGATATTTCAGTAGATTCAGAAGAGGACCAGAGGTGTATATCCTGAACATATTCCCCATAAAAGCCCATTGATTGGTGCTGGGCAATATTTGGTGGATGAATGGACACAAGTCCAAGTACTATTAGTTTAGATTATGTTGTTTCTTGAAGTATATTGTGCCTCGACTAAAATGCATTTTCTGTTTGGCACATTACAATTTAGTGCTGTTATGTGTGTGTCAGTAATGTGTATTTGTGTACCAAATGGCCAAACCTTTTCCAGCCAAACTTTAGTCGTCTCTTTATAAAATATAGACCATGTATACTACACGTGAGACTTCAAGAGTGGTGTTCGGGAAGAAAAAAAAATAGCAACAATAGTATTTAGCAATAGTATATGATTCACATCTTTTTTTCCTATCTCTAGTCAACACTGGTTGAAAGGAAATGACATGTTGTGATAATGACTTTTACCTCTTTATACTTATCTATGACCTGTGCAGGGCATTGGCCCTTGATTGTATACAACTCAGCATTTTAAATGTCTTTTTTGACTGGAGTTTGCACACAGGTCTAAACTCAAGATTATCTGGTCTCACCTTAACTTTGATTTCACCCCGTCACACAATGAGTTTAGCGTATGATACCAGTTTAATAACCGCTTGCCTTGTCAGCAACTAGTGTAAATAGGCCCAA
This sequence comes from Lampris incognitus, assembly GCF_029633865.1. Taxonomy (NCBI): domain Eukaryota; kingdom Metazoa; phylum Chordata; class Actinopteri; order Lampriformes; family Lampridae; genus Lampris; species Lampris incognitus. The sequence continues at coordinate 31,953,822 of NC_079215.1, forward strand.
ACTCAACAGGCCACGGCCCAATGTAAGACTGTTATTATACCTTGTAGAGTTATGACTGCAAAGGACTGTTCACTTGTCCTCGTCCAAATAGTATCTATTCTATATTTGTACGAACTTTATTTTATAATGCCAGGGAATGAATGGAAAACATTTAGCAGCAGGGGTAGTGCCCAGTTTTGGTAGGGTTTAACTTGTGTGTGTGTGTATGGGGGAAATCCTAAAAGCCTGTTGTATCAGGAAGTATTAAGACTGTTTTTCTCCATCCAGTAAACACGTTCTCCTTTTACTACTACACCTGCCATTGAAAGATAACAGCAGTATCCATATGTGATTGTAAGTGGAGTAGTTCAGGTAAATATTACTAAATGTGATGTTTATTGAGGTTATTCTACGGTGCAGTTTTAACTGCGGTTCTTATCTGTGTACTAGGCATGTGTGAGAGTTAGTGGCGGCTGTATTGTTGTGGTGTAAAAACACTGAAGTTTATTCTGACGCCAAAGTCGATTTTTGTTGGTATTTGTTAAATATGATATTTTTCAATGTTGCAATCCCTTTTTAAGTGAACGCCCATAGGCATACCATGTATATTGATTTTATAGGTTTATGTACTGGAAATGTCTGGGTGTATATTCCCATGTAAATGCTTACCATTAAATGCGCTCACAGTTTCGAGTATACTTGTTTGGTTGCATAACTACAGTATCAGTGCTTTTTCTGAATGCTTAGTTATGTATGAGGTTCAATAGTACCGAAATATCTTGATTCAGGATATTTCATTGCTTTTGAATTTCCTGTGTGTTGGCCATTGTGCAGATGATGATTTTATACTTATCTGTTGTATTAACTTTTTTATTGTCTACCCTGCTTGTTTTGATTTTATGCTGTCTGATACAGTGCTGCTTGTTTTTTTTTTTTACTGTGTTCTGTAATGTGTCCTTGAGTGCTCTGGAGGGCACCCACAAATAAAATGTATTATCATCTGCCTCACTTTATTGGACAAATACTATGGATTTTGTGTCAAAATAAATGTTACCAAGTGCCACACAAAGCAATATGTGTTTTTTTTTTTTGTTCAAATAGACCAAAGTGTGATTTTATAACAAAAATGCCATTGACGGGGTGATGGAATTGGGGTTCTAAATGAAAATAAAAATCTCTGTTTGTATGGTTGGCGTAGCGGTCTATTCCGTTGCCTACCAACACAGGGATCGCCAGTTCGAATCCCTGTGTTACCTCCGGCTTGGTCGGGCATCCCTACAGACACAATTGACTGTGTCTGCGGGTGGGAAGCCGGATGTGGCTATGTGTCCTGGTCGCTGCACTAGCGCCTCCTCTGGTCAGTCGGGCGCCTGTTAGGGGGAGGAGGAACTGGGAGGAACAGCGTGATCCTCCAACGCGCTACGTCCCCCTGGCGAAACTCCTCACTGTCAGGTGAAAAGAAGCAGTTGGTGACTCCACATGTATTGGAGGAAACATGTGGTAGTCTGCTGCCCTCCCTGGATTGGCAGAGGGGGTGTAGCAGCGGTTCGAAAGAGTGGGGTAATTGGCCAAGTACAATTGGTGGGAAAAATGGGGAAAATTAAAAAAAAATCTGGATGTTTGATGATATGGCAAATTTGGGACACAGGCAGTCAACATTAAAACTGTCATCTCTGCTAGGCTGGGAATGAAATCAACACACCTACTCACCGGTTACTGCCAAAGTGATTCAAAGTGAATCACTGGTCAAGGTGAACATGTTTGGTTTCTTTTTTAGAGTATTAGACATGAATGCAGTTTTATGCATTCTTTTTTTCAATTTGCCTGCATATACCATATTAACCTACACATAGTATCAATTGAGTTTTGATGTTTTGAAATAAATCTGCATACAATTTGAGAAAGTCTATTCACATTGCATGTGCCTCATGTTTTATTTGCCTATATTTCTTGTCAGACAGTTTGCAGGCTATAGGCACACATGCATCCATGGATGGACAACATGATCCAGAAAGGGCCAGTGTGGGTGCAGGTCTTTGTTCCAACCAAGTAGTTACACACCTGATTCTGTTGGTCAACCAATAGTCTCTGCTAAGGACCTTGATTTGTAGACTCATGTGTGTAACTGCTTGGTGGGAACAAAGACCTGCACCCACACCGGCCCTTTCTGGATCATGTCGCCCATCCCTGAACTAGCTCTGTCATTTGCAGACAAGTTCTGACATGAAGGTGTTCCCCCTCATTAAGCTAATAAATAGGAGCAGTTGATTGTCCTGAGAAGACAACCTCTGAAGCAGTTAAAAAGAGCTGCAGAGACAAGTGGTACAATTGGTGGGGTGATGGTGAAAATCAGTAGTTCTGTGTCATTCCTTCCGGACTGCCAGAGACATATCCCCTTTGTTTACTGCCACTGGCAGTAATCCAGGAATTCACAGAGCCATAATTACCTTTGTAACTTTCGTTAGTGTAGTTAGTTAAGTTAGTTAAGTTTAGTTAGCTTATTAGGTATTATTCATTTAATGCAAGAGATAAGTAGTTAGGCCTGGTGAAGAGCAAAGGCAACAGGCCGAAGAAGAGCACTAGATAGATATCAAAGTCACTGATGTTTTGACTGCTAATATTTTCACGATGAAACACAAATTCCTGTAAGACTGTTTTTATGTCTCCCTTTCACTTCAATGCGTCCCCTACAGGAACCCGTCAGTACTATCTCCAAGTAGTCAAAATCCCCATGTGTCCACAGGAATCAGGGCCTTATAGGGTCCCCTCTTGACACCAACAAACATGGCAGCCTCGCTGGTCACAGAAAGACCAGAATTTATGGATAGCAAAGTCACATATAAGCCCAGAGAAATGGACTGAGGTTTTGATCCCAGCATGTGAATAGGCATCAAACAGTCTTTTCCCTGTAATCCACAGCTGCCTCTTTTTATTGCAATGCAGCAGTAGAAGTATCAGTTCTGGAAATATCCGTTTTGGCCTTAAGTATAATGAGAAATTGGCCGGTATATCAGATAGGACTGGCTAAAACGATTAACTGTTCAGACCCAGAGGCACTCTACTGCCAAGGGAATACAAAGCCAACTGACATTTAATAGACACCATAAACATTTTTAATATACGAGACATATGTAAATGGTAGATTATCTTATTGGGTGCTAGTAAACCTACTAAAAGTGATGGCTCTTTTTTTTCCATAAAAGTGGTTCTTTTTATTCCAAGCGCACTAAACTTTATGCTGGCCTTTCACCTCCATAGCTACAAATATGCCTAATATATACCACAACTTGTAATTTATCAGAATAATGGATATCTCAGGTCTGAAAACATCACATGGTAGTGACTATGAACGATTTTGTTCCTAAGGTACCCACTTCTTGGTTTCATTGAATACACTTTAGTTAGTTTTTTTTAGGACTTTTGTGTGTGTGTGTGTGTGTGTGTGGGGGGGGGGTCGCTCGAGAAAGGGGGCCATAGTTTTTACATTCAAACATAATGGAATGGAAACACACAAAGACAAAACAGAGCACTCTTGTATGGGAGAAAACATACGTGTGCACCTTTTTTGTTGTGTTGTAGCATCGCTAGTCTATGTTAAGTACACAGAGAGCCACGAAACCGGGGTCAAATTCCGTGTATGTGGCAACGATGGCACATACACGGAATCTGAATGTAAAAACGGTGGCCCTCTTTCTATAGGGCCCATGTTTATTGGCTCTACATGGCCAATAAACATGATTCCGATTTTTTCCCTCTTCTTAGCTATGCACATGACATTATCCATTACCGTTAACCCAGCAGACTGGTAGAAATTTACTATGATATCTTCAACAGCGAATCACGAAGGATGAAACACCAACGTGCATGTAGGACTCAGTAAATAAGGAGCTGGAATAAGGTCTCAACTACGGCACACATACACTAACGCCTTTTGTTGTAAATACATGCACGACGTCGCCGTGCTTGGTTTGTTGGTCCGTGTGCTGATTGGACAGAGCAGACGGGTGCCTGCCCCTTCTCTTAACCACTCCCCGGCCGCGTTTCAACCACGTGACTCCGCATGGACGGCCCCTCCAAAGTTAAAAACAGACTTTGTTTATCGCGCAAGCTGCCTGCAGCTGAGATGTGCGACGTGTAGTTGGCTTTCATTGAGCTTGTCGCGTCTGAACGGGCTCTCTTCAGATATTCTCTGGAAAGGGGTCGATAGTGTCCTTTCGTTTGCAATTTGCATTTCAATAGTCCTTTACTATTGTTTCGACCTCACTATCTCAGCACGAAATTTGAATTTAAAAGCTGAGGAGGCCTGGAGTTTTTTTTTCTCCCCCCCAACGCGTGTATTTATTTTTAAAATAGTATTTAAATTAAAGTAGCGTTTAATGACTTAACTTTGCTCCGGGTTTCGTCAATCTGTAGTGATCTTGTCGGGTTGCACGGTTAGTTTTTAAGAGGGCGAACGAGCATTTGTGAACGCCATGGCGACCGAAGTGGAGACCTGGTCTAATGCTCAGCAACACGACGGTAAGTGAATCCGGAGAATTCATTGCAAACAGTCAAAGCAAATTGTTTTACTGCACGTGGACAAATAACAGGAGGGTGCCTCGTTCGTCCCGAATCGAGTTTAACGCTCATTCGGCTGTGTGCTCCGAACAGCCATTGTCCCTGTCGGGGATGGGCTGCAGCACCAGCCATACTCCACCATGTGCTCCAAAGCACACATACCCCCCTCGACCACTTGTGTAACCCGACTCGCCGGAGCATACGGTGCTCAATTTCACATCAAATGGTTCAGAGGCAATTGCAAATACTTAATTTCGCACTTCGTGCGCTACTCTGAGTTTAACGTTTAACCCTTTCAAGGCTCCTGATTGGTTGAAAGTCCAGCGCTGACTTCCGCGTCAGCAGCGAGGCGTCTGTGTGCATGTGTGTACGTTTGCAAGACGTCGAGACTTGGCAAAAAAACATGACAGATTGAGCGATTTAACGTAAATGCTTGGAGGAAGACAGCCATACACGCGTATTCTGTATTTACCGACAGGAGTTTTCTCTCCAACGTGCAAGCGTTTACTTTAAACGCGTGTTGTTGTGACGGGAACGTTGTTTTACCAAGAAGCTTGTTCGTATGAGGTGCTTGTCAAGATTTTTTCAGCGTCTGTTCGACGGATTTTGTGTGTCGACCACTGTGCACCGTTTACAGCCCGATATAAACAATAACACCCATCCCCAGCGTCTGTCGCGATGTTTTAAACGTTGCACGATTGCAAAAAAAAAAGTTTGTAACAACAGATTTCAAGAGACGTGCTTTACGAATGGCGTTCAGCACGACGGTGACGTCGAGATTTATAGCTTACTATAAGACCCAATAGGAGAGCCTTACGTAATCCCAATGTTTTTGTCTTTAAATATTACATAATAGAATTGTATTTAGTTCTTCACGTATGGCAAACAGTGACGGACTGGATGCTTCTATTGCAGATATTTGTGTTGGATGTTTGAGTCAAAATTGAAAATGTAGGGACGAATGTATCGAGTCTCCACCCCCCCCCCCCCGCTGAAAATATCTGTTTGTAAATACGTCTAATTGAGTCACACAGAATGCAAAAATGTCACATGGTGTGTCCGAGGCACTACAGTTGGTGTCCCTGTAATGTGATTAAACTGCCTCAGGTCAGTGTTGTGGAAAAATGTCCCAATACCCCTTTGCACAGATGAGCTTTTCATTATGAACTACACTGGCCTTCTCTCAAAGAAGGTCAGCCACGCTTGATCAACCAGCTCTGTTGATAAAATGGTCTCTCACTGTCAAAGACTCTATTGTGTCTGTACAAAGAGGGGGTCAAATGTTGTAGTTACGATTAAGGCTAGACAGATCACTGAGATCACAAAGCAGCATGGGAAATGACTAAATCCTAAAAATGGCTATCTGGACTTATCAATAAATGAAAAACAAATGGGAACAGCCTCTTTTTATCCCCCACCAGAATTGAAACCCCTTTTCATTTTTGCTCTCTGTTTGGCTCAAGAATTGTATGTTGTGTCACCGGTTTATCCTGAGATTGGTGGCACTGACTGACAATTGCAGTAAGATGATTTGACATGGGTGTGGGACATCCCATTTTAGGATACTTATGTAAATGTTGGTGTAAACATACTGTTGTATGCTTATTGCCATAAATGCCAAGCTACACTTATATTTAATCTTCACTCTTTTGCATACTGCCAACTGACTCCCCCACAGCTCCAATCCAGCTTACACTGATTTTAGATTTTTGTTGTGTAAGCAATGTTAAGTTATCTACCCACGATTATACACAAACTGTCATTCTGATTAGTATTGTATTCTCATTACATGCCATGTTTGACAATATTAGATTGTGAAATTTAGTATATTATTTATCTTTATCAATTTGCATATCTAGATTATTGAATTACAGATGAGTTTTTTTTCTTGTTTTATCCCTAAAATTTAATCTGTATTTTTCTAATCCACTGTAATCTCGGTTTAGTTTTGTTGCTGGTATGTACACACAGCATAAGCGTTGTACTATTTAATACATTGACATATTCTGATCAATGCTTATCCAGCAGTCTGTTGATGTCAACAGGTTCTACTTATTAGACACCACTGATATAGCCAATTTTTATATTTGTGTTTATACCTATTTCATACCTATTCATGTCATTATATTCGCAGTAGTTCAAATTTGTTTCCATGTCACTCAGTCTAACACATACATACACACTATCTTTGCACGTGGCTAAGACACCCAGCAAACTGCTGACAGATACATGTAGCATGAACATATTTGTGTCCATATGAAGTTCCACCATCTGAACCTTTTCTGTTATAAGCAATTCAAATCTGTGTCATGCAACTGACCTTGTATTGTATCTATGCAGTTACGCATGCTTAATCAGATAATCGCATAGTCAGAAATGGATAACTACTCTATTAACACATTTTGTTCTTGTGACTTGCCAGACTGTAGTCCTAGCCTTGTTTTATGTAGAGTAAGACCGCTTTGGTTTTGCTGCTTCTGTGACCACGTGGACTCACATTCACTGACAGTCTTTATTATCCCTATCTTAAATTGCACAGTGTCCATGCAAGAAGACTCTACAAAGTCCCATAGTAGTTCACCAGTTTCTTAGCTTGCCTTAATATTTTTATCAGGAATCACTGGGTGTGTGAAGTCCGTTTTGAGGACAAAATACAGAGTATATTTCTATGGTTTTTTTGTTTTGTCAGATGACCGAAACACCCGAGTTGGGCTTGTCTCGTTTCAGAAATAAAGAAGTTTTGCCCTTTAGGCTTTAAAAAAAATGGCAGTTTAATCTCCCTGAACAGTCCCTCACCACACCCCTTTCTCACCCCTAAAGCTAACCACAACAGGACCTTATTGGGGGCAGGGTGGATTTTACTTAGCCTGACATTTTTTTTTTTTGCTGTAGAGGACATCACGTTTGCATGGGCTTCTATTAATTACTCTGTAGATATCATGAGTACATTGTCACCTCACACCAGTCAGCCATTTACAGTTGTGAAAACTAGGTCAGTCTTTCAGAGAGCCCTTTAAAAACTTTGCTCTACTGACCCCCCTCCTACTCAGTGCGTGGCCATCCCAGTGTCTTTATACTGTATTGGCCGAGGGCTTTAACACACTCTGTGTAGCTGGCTGTGGTAAACTGACAGCAGCGGCAGAAGTCCTGTAGGTCTGCATAGAGGATGCAGAGCACAGCAACATCCTAGCAGGGGTTTTTTTTGTGTTTGTATTTAATAAATAATAAAAAAAAACTTGTATCCGCCCTTTTTTGTTTGACATTGGTGGTTTGGACATGGTGTGGTGTGAAAATGATTTTGTCTGTGTTTGTACTTAGACGCGATGAAAGGAAAAAGGAGAACGAGTGTCTCGTTGACTCGCTTGGCTGTACATTTGAAACTACATAGACTAAACACTTTCTGTCGTGTTAACTAGAAAGTTCAGCCGGGTAAAAGATGCCCAACGCTTTCTCAAAAAATCTCAGTTCCCTATGTTGGGCAGACGCTGTCTGTCCCCCCACAGATGTTCTGTCAAGATTCACACAGGAAATAAAAAAAAGACTTGTTGTTCCTTTTTTACCTGATGGCTACGCTGCCATTTTTTTTCCTGCTCACTTCGTAAACCTAAATTTGGCTGCAGCGCCAACATTTCCCTTCTGCTCTCTATTTTGCTGTTTCCAATTGGCTAGTTGTGTACTTGACACATTGCCAGTGCTTGGTTCCTGCAGCCTGTATGGCAGAGAGAAAAAAGGAGGAGCCAGTGGAGATGAAAACGTGGTCATCTGTTTTTAGATTTTGCAGGACAAGGGAGAAGTGCTACCTGTAGCATACTGGTGGAAATCCGTGATTTGTTGTTCTGTGGAAAAGGGAAGCCGCTTTCCTTTGTCACGCGTGCATGAGGCTGTACTCTTGGCCCTTTGCAAATGTGAAACATTTTATAGTCGAACTTTATCTCCCTTTTTGAGCTCAATTGAACGAAGGTCATCTTATGTGTTTCTTTGTTCATACTGAATATAGTGCAGTGCCATTACTGTGTTGTTGTTTTGTGTGTTTTTTGGTGTCTAAAAGAGTTGGCTTGGATAGTTTTCTCCTCTCCTCCCTCTCCCTGGTGATTATATGTCCTGTAATCTTCAGCGCTATAACTTTTCAAGCGGACATGTGGGCTTCCTTCCAGAGATGGGTCACATGGCTGGCTGTGGGTCCAGCACTGCCATATGTAGTCAGACCCACCCTAGCTGGTATGGACAGAGCACCAGAAGACACCAAAGAAGAGGAGGGGGGGGGGAGAAAAAAAAAAGGGTGTCAGCATTTCTCTACCATGTGCTCCTGTTTGTTCCCTCACTTCCTCCGTGCAAACACTTAACACTCCTAGTGGCGGTTGTTGTTGTTGTTATCAGCTTGCTGAACATTGCAAACACTTAACCTAGATAGTTTTATATATCCACAGGAAAGTAATGTTATTGGGCAACTTGACATTTAACTGTGCCCAAAATACTTGACTGAATTGAATGGCGGATGAGTGTCAGAGGGCTATAGAAGTATTTCTGCTGAAATGCTCTCTTTCTTTCTCTGCTGTCTTAGACGCTTGTGTGACATTTTGGCTGTTTACATCAAGCGAAACGTGTCCTCACAGTACGCACAAAATGCCATGTGATGGTAGCTGTAGTTTCACAATAAAGGTGGAGAAGTTAATGCACATAAAATGTGTTGTTTACATTCTGTTAAGATGAGCAGTAGCCTATTTTGTTAGCTAGGTTATCCGCACTGTTTTCTACTCCTTTTGCAAGTGTTTTAGTGGAGATTGTAATTTAAAGTGTGCACATTTAATTCTTGGGCTGCAGAAGCTTTGTATCTTCTAAGGACTACTAACTGAATTATCGCTCTCTTATCAGCAGAATGCGTCATTTGAATGCAGATTTTTTTTCCTGCCTCACAGACCGCATTTTACCACCCGTTGCACTTTTTGACTTCGTTTAACTATGACACTGATGGAGAGGCTCATGTAAGAATAGACTGATATTTCAGTTGTAACTTACTTCAGATTTATAGTGTATGAGAGCTGCAGCATAGATGTACAGTCAGCAGCAGTGTTTTCATCTTTACTCATAAGGTTGTAAAACATTGCATCATTCAGTACACACAACTGTTGATAAGGGTGTGCCTATCTCTCAAACATGTTTTTCTCCTTGGTCACATGATATTCTGGTATGAAACTTTAATTTATAGCCAGTAGTTAATGTTTTATTTCATTGCTATGTCCTGTGAAGGTGTGGTGTTGTTTTGATCACATCCTTTATTGCGATGTATTAATTTGATTATTTTGAGTACTTCATGCAAGTTGAGGTTTATTAGGGACCCTATACCCAAAATTGAATAATGTTACCATTTATGTGCCCATACTTTTTGGGAAGTGTTGTTGCACAGGAAATAAACAAGATTGATTTTGTTTACAGAAGCCAAATGTGCTGCAGAGACACACTGATAAAATTCATGTTGCACTAACAGCTCTGTTCAAACCTTCCCCCTAATCTCAGGGGTGTTCTCCTTCGATGAAAACGGAGCGCAGGCAGGCCGTCCCTATGGTGAAGAAGACGACGGGTTGAACGAGGCAGAGGTCAACGGTAACTGGACGCCCCAGGAGAAGGCACTCCATGAGGCGCGGCTTAAAGCTAAAGCTAAGCGTAGATTGCGCAAGAACTCATCCCGCAACTCCACCAGCGACTCGATTTCTGAGAGCGGGGAGCTGGCTGGCGGTGACCCACACAGTCCCAAGGGTAAACTCAATGCCAGTGACCGCAAGTCTCGCACCGGCAAAGGCCGAGGTCTGCCCAAGAAGGGTAAGTTGTTACGTCCACCCCAGCCAAGTTAGTGGCATGACCTTTACTGTGTTATTTCATTTATTTTGCTTTATTTATTTATTTATTTTTATATTTCAGGTGGGGCAGGGGGTAAAGGGGTGTGGGGGGCTGCAGGAATGGTTTATGAGGTTGAGGAGCCTGATGCACGGGACCCTAACTATGATGAATCTGCTCAGGTAAGTGATTTCTGGAGAACATGTGTACAGGTTGGCAAGTGATTTGTGTGTGTCTTTGTGTTTGAATGACTGGGAATTGGTGTAACTTTCATGAATGATTCCTACTTTTAACACATGTTTTGTGCTGTAATTTTTTTTCTTTTGGTTTTTGAATTGTGTACCAAGGTATGATTGCCACAGCACCATGCATAGTCTCTCCCATAGCCATATTTAGGCCAGTCAGGCAGGATGAGACACTCTTGTAGACATTTGGTTAGTTGTTTTTCACAGAACTCAAAATAGTTTTTTATGAATCATGTCTTGACAAGTTTTTTTTTTTAACTTGCACAATCAATCTCTCATCCTAAACTGCAGTCTGAATGGAAAATTTTTTCCAATGGTGCACACAGGACACTAATAATGGATAAGTGAAAATAGTTTTTTTTTTTTAATTATTACATTGCTTGCTAAACTTCAGTTCTTTGTGCTTTTTTTTTAATATTATGTCAGTTGTCATAATTGAACAACAGTGAAACCAAAGTAGACATTATAGAATTAAATTCATCCCTGTGTACATCAAAAATCCTTTGCATAGCCAACAAAGTATTTCTTAAAGGTGCTACTGTGGCGGACACTAGGGACGCCACACTACGAGGGGAATAGCTAAAGAGTTCTTCCTGCATACTGTGCTCTTGCAAGAAGTGTAGGCAGCTTTCTTCAGTGTAGGCAAATATCGTCATCAGAAGACAGCGGTGATTGAAAAAGGCCAAAACAATTTTGCCTTATTGAAGCAAAGCCAATTAAAATTCTCCAAATTAATGTATGACACATTTTATTTCAGTTACAGACCACTAGACCACCACCATTCATTGGATTTTTTTCACCCAAGTGAGCTCACCCCGGGGCACATTGTGGGGGGTACTGTGAGAGTATGGGGTACCGGAGCAGTCGCTAAAAGCGATCCGGTCCTTGTCTAACCAAAGTGAGAGCTGTGTCTGCATTCTCAGCACAAAGTCAAACACGTTTTCAGTGGGTGTCGGACTCCGCCAAGGTTGTCCCTTGTCTCCAAATCTGTTTGTGATATTCATGGACAGGATCTCAAGGCGCAGCCAAGGTGAGGAGTGTGTCCGTTTTGGGAACCTCAGAATTGCATCTCTGCTCTTTGCAGATGATGTGGTTTTGTTGGCTTCATCAGAACGCGACCTACAGCGTGCACTGGGGCGGTTTTCAGCTGTATGTGAAATGGCCGGGATGAGAGTCAGCGCCTCCAAGTCTGAGACCATGGTTCTTCACCGGAAAATGGTGGATTGCTTCCTCCGGGTTGGGGATGAGTTGCTGCCTGAAGTGAAGGAGTTCAAATATCTCGGGGTCTTGTTCACAAGTGAGGGTAGGATGGAGCAGGAGATTGACCGGCAGATTGGTGCAGCATCAGCAGTAATGCGGACATGGTACGAGACCGTTGTGGTGAAGAGGGAGCAGACCCGGAAGGCAAAGCTCTCAATTTGCCAGTCAGTCTTTGTTCCAACCATCACCTATGGTCATGAGCTTTGGGTAGTGACCAAAAGGGTGAGATCATGGATACAAGTGGCTGAAATGAGTTTCCTCCGTAGAGTGTCTGGGCTCAGCCTTAGAGATAGGGTGAGGAGCTCGGACATCCGGAGGGAGCTCGGAGTAGAGCCGCTGCTTCTTCGCATCGAAAGGAGCCAGTTGAGATGGTTCGGGCATCTGATTAGGATGCCTCCTGGGTGCCTTCCTTTGGAAGTTTACCTGGCACGGCCAACTGGGAAGAGACCCTACATGTCCAATCTGGCCTGGGAATGCCTTGGGATCCCCCAGGAGGAGCTGAAGGACATTGCTGGGGAGAGGGATGTCTGGAGTGCCCTACCATGGAGAAGCGGTTGAAGATGAATAAATGAGCTCACCAGTAGAAAAGATGAACTTTGTATGCCAAGATTGGTTTCTCCCAGATTTCCTGTCTGTCCAGACCTGTTCACATACAAACAACAAGAATACACAAACAACAAGCATACACATACCCATCTTTTGCCTCCTCCCCCCAGAATTGTACTTGGCCAACTACCCCACTCTTCTGAGCCATCCCAGTCGCTGCTCCACCCCCTCTGCCGATCCAGGGAGGGCTGTAGACTACCACATGCTTCCTCCAATACATGTGGAGTCACCAGCCGCTTCTTGTCACCTGACAGTGAGGCGTTTCGTCAGGGGGATGTAGCGCGTGGGAGGATCATGGTATTCCTCCCAGTTCCCCCGCCCCCCCTGAACAGGCTCCCCAACTGACCAGAGGAGGCACTAGTGCAGCCACCAGGACACATACACATATGCGGCTTCCCACCCACAGACACAGCCAATTGTGTCTGTAGGTATGCTCGACCAAGCCGGAGGTAACACATGGATTCGAACTGGCGATCCCCATGTTGGTAGGCAACGGAATAGACCACTATGCTACCCGGACGCCTCTATACCCATCTTTTTCTAATGAATCATCCGTCTATTCCCAATTCTCTTGAAGAAAATGGCATTGTATTACATAACACAGATAATTTTCCTCCTGCAAGTGTGTTGCTCTAAATTGTGAAATATGTGTAAAGACTTGTGTTCAAGCATTTTTTTTTTAAAGCTCCGTTTGAATTGGCCATAAAAGCCTTTGTTTGCTCTGTTGGCAGTTATTAGATTCTTTAATGCCAAAGTTGACAGGAATTGGTGCAACTCTCATTTATCACAAGGCTACTCAGATTATCATTTGATCCAGTTGGCTCTGTCCCATCACAATCAAACATAATTTTCAATCTTAAACTCTCTTATCAGGCAACTCCTGAACATGATGCTGAAGACCAAGTACGTCTGTCTCCTGTTCTGGTCACCCTGACTCACCCCAGTGTGGGAACAGGGCTTCTGTCAAGGCAAATGCCCCAATTGATAAGCTTTAGAAAAACTCAGGCAAGCCAGTGGGATTTGGCCTTGAATATTGTAGAACCTACACTGAAATGGGATGGTGGGATGGTGATAATGGGGGTACTGGGTAACTGGGGCTGGTTGGCAAAGGAGTCATAGTCAGTGGCCCTGAAGGTGTAAATTAAATGTCCTTATAAATCCTCCCTCTCCATTGATTCTGTCTTGGTGACAATGTGTTTAACCTGCATTTATCATAGACTGGAATAATATTTTCTCCACAGAATGGAATGAAATGTGGGGTTGTGCTGAGGTGTTTTCTGGTAGAGGTGTTTGTGAATGGCTTGTCTGTACTCCCATAAGACAACTCCTTACAGTCTGGGATCAGTTTTCATCAGCGTATTGGGCTTCTGCCCACAATCCCTCTTCTCTCCAAGGATATATTGTTTTATTTTCCTGTGAACTCGAGCTTTTCAAGGCAGGTTAAAACAAAGGAGCTCCAACCTTTAGCCCCTTTAATTATGCAGCACGCCTTGGAGGAAATGGGCCAAAACACTCATTTTATTGTCTGTTGGTTTTGTTTTTCGCCAGCGTTGTTTATCTTTCATCACCGCCAAGTGTTTTGTGACGTTTTGCATGGTTTACTAACTTGAAAATTGGGTTGGACAGGTTTTGGCAGCTTCTTGACATTCACAATCACTTAACCTGAATCGTCCGTTATTTATATTCAGGAAAGTAGGAAAGCTCTGAAGGTGCCTTGGTAATTAATTATGATAATAATTAATTTTACTGGCATCACCTGTTGAAAATGGTGTTATAGGCTCTGCTTATACAATGATTACCTGCCAGTTCTAAAATATTGACTTTGTTACAGTCTTACAATAATAGACTTTTTCTTTGAGTAAGGTGTTTAATTTTAATTTGTTCATATCCAACTTAAGCCTCTGCTAAGGAGTAGATATCAGCTGGTCAGTACTGGCTCTGCATATCTATAAATGATCACATTGCATTGATTTATATACCAGGAACAAGTATTTACTGGAAAATCACAACTCGGACAAGCACGTCTCAAAAACTAAAGGAATGGGAAGGATTACTGTCATGATTATGTCCCAAAAGCTGGATTGAAGTGTTTCCACTTAATCATGAATGAGGGCATTTTTCTAGTCAAGTGTGTGTGTGTGTGTGTGTGTGTGTGTGTGTGTGTGTGTGTGTGTGTGTGTGTGTGCGTGCCCGCACGCGCGCATTTCTGACCAAAATGCATGCCTTCTTTTGAAGGGAGACACAGTATATGCCACGGTTGTGCCGGAGCTAGATGAGAGGGAATTGGAGAAAACGGTCAACCCCATTGTACAGGAGTACTTTGAACATGGGGACACAAAAGAAGTCCAGGTGAGTTATCCAACAAAACATCTCAAAGAAGTCAAATGCACAAATTCAAGGCTGAGGATAGATGCTTGCAAGACCTCCGTTGACTTGATAGTCACGTGTTCTTTTTCCAGGCTGGCTGCATATTAAATTCCCGTCCATTTTTATTTGTGAAGCAACAAAGATGTTACAAAAAGCGTTTTACGATTTCAAGTTCAATGTAAAATTGAACAATTCTGTGGTCAGCCCCCTCAAGGACCCCCTCGTACCATTTGTCCTGCTTCTCATTTCCTACTTCTCTACTTCCTTCTTGTCACTAGATTTAATGACCTTTTAGACCGCTTTGGCAACGTGGTGGTGCTGTTTACTTATTCACAGCAGTTTTCAAAAGCGACAAGCGACAGAACCAGGGACTTTTTCTGATCTTTAGGAGAATGGCCATATCACTGTTGATCCATCAGTATCATAACAGTATTTTTTAAGTTTAAGGGTGTCTTTAATTTTACCTCTTGTCGATAATCCCCTTTTTAGATGTTGCTAAAAGAGCTGAACCTGGGCCACCATAAATACGAGTTCTCATCCCTGGCGGTGTCCCTGTCCCTTGAAGGCAAGGCCAGCCACCGAGAGCTGACCTCCCGTCTGCTGTCTGATCTGTCAGGCAAGGTTTTGTCTCAGAGTGACATGGCTCGGGCATTCGATAAGATGCTCAAAGAGCTGCCAGACCTCATACTGGACACACCAGAAGCTCCACAGGTAGGTTGAATGGCAATGGAGGAAATTGTGTTCATTTAGATATGAAGTTAAAAATGTACACATTTAAAACTCCCTCAGCAAAGTGCGCTCAAACAGATGTCCATATACAGCAGTATCATCGTTTTGCTGTTCACATAAAACCTGAATGCTTAATGGTGGTGTTTATATATTTAGAGCTGTTCTCTGGAACGGCTCCCTTAAGTGTTTTGGAGAGTTGCACATTTTCGAGTGCCTGGGATACACAGTGGTCAAAATACTCAAGGCTAGTCTAGGCTGTTGAAGTGCAAGCAGACAGTTTACTACTGATGTGTCGATTTTTTTTTTATCCCGAATGCTCATCTTTTGCATGCATGTTATGCTCAGTGACAGGTAGTAATGATATAAATGGCAGCTACGGTGTATTTCTATCTACATAAACTGCCAATGCTGTCCATGTATTTCTGTAAAAAGAAATGAAATGTTGGCTAATGTCCTTAAAATTGTACGTCTTCCACTCTCTCATCTCGCCCAGATGTTAGGCCAATTTATTGCACGGGCAATAGCAGACCATGTCCTTCCCATGGCATTCCTGGACCGTTACAAGGGAAAGGTGGATTGTGAACATGCCAGGTAGGTCAAAAAAATGATGGTTGTTAGAAAAACCAAGTTAGAAGTGGTAGAAAATGACAAGCCGGCTTCAAATGCAGTTGTTTTAAAATCTTAAGGATTTGGGAAGGGTATGGTGAAGTCTTCTGCTTCGCCGAACACTGAGATAATAATTTTAAGAGTTCACTGATAAGAACGCACGTGTTGCTTGATGTCATCATAGGCAGCTGGTTATTTTCATTGTCTCTTCAATTAGTTGTTGGCTCAACAGAGCAATTACCCACAAGTCAGGGCACATTTTTCTTGCCCCCCCCTCCTGGCTGGAAAAAGTCATGCTGTCCTTTAAGAATGTCACCTTGCATAGCATTGTTCAGGGCTCAAAGGAGATGGTGCTTTTTTGTGGTACGGTTTGCTGTTATTCCTTCACGTAAACTGTGCCTCTTATGTTTTTGCATTGTAATATTGTTTTTGAGATTTGACCTGACTCATTTCTATAATTCAGTCACATTCTGAGTTATAATGTGGGTTGTGGTCTGTGTCCAGAGCGGCCTTGGACCGAGCTGCTGTGCTCCTCTCCATGAAGAAAGAAATAGTCAGGCTAGATAATGTGTGGGGTGTGGGTGGAGGCCTGAGACCTGTCAAGCATCTCATCAAAGAGGTAAGCTCCTGCCAAGAGGGCGGGATGTTGCACATTGAGCTGCGATAGCTGTTTGGCTGTCAAACAGTTGGATGCAGAAATATTTGCCTCATGTTTGATTGTGTTCATTAAGTTTTCAAAAAAACCTTATCAGCAAGACATATTGAACCTTGTAATTTGATCTCAACTGCTTTTTAACTGTTGATAAGAGTTTTAGTAGAGACTTGCCCCACTGCTCTGCTCTTATGTAACAAAAAGAGAAGGCAGAAATGCATGCTGGGTGAAGAGCAACAGGCCAGCCCTCTATCTCGCTGTGTCAGCATCCTCCCCCTTGAGAGGCTGGATCTGCACTGCCCAGGACAAAGGAGGGGCAAATACTGTAGATCACACACACCTAAGCCTCAAACTGAAACACACATACGCTGCCACACCTCTTAAGTATTCCTCTTGGAGTTAATGTGCAGTTTGCATGTGGGCACATAGGTACCTAGAAATTAAATTGCATATAATGTAAATTTGTAAAGTTATGCAACAATTATGTAGTTTTTGTGTTCATGTTTAGGAAGTGTAACATCGCCTCTTGCTTGCTCTGTCCTAGGAGGTTAGATAACACTCAATAGCCCACAAACTCTTGTCCAGTTTTGATTTCCTGTCCAGCCCGAGGCGGGACAGAACGGGCCTGCACTGAGCTGTAGTTGGCACAAGACCTCTTTCACCTCATTCTCACGCTCACTTTTTTTCACTGTGGTGAATAAACCAGTGATGGAAAGTATCAAAAATGATTTAAAATGATTTTTTTGTAGATAAATAGGATAATTCTATATTACAATGCTTATGAAATTCCAGTAAACATAGCTGGATGGGCAGCACTCATCTGTTGGCAAAGTTATCTTTACGTAGAGGAATTGATGAAACCAATGAGAATTTGCATCATATTTTAGGGAGAGCCTTCAAATTTTTTCAACTTCATATATTTGATGGAAATTAATATGGTTGTGACAGAAAACCTTTGCCCTGGTTTTAAAAATATAGGGGAAACATTAGGGTGTGTCAAAGGTGTGCTGCAGAGAGGACATTCAATTGGGACAATCATTGGGACTCTGTGCTGCATTGCCTGAAAACTGGAATGTGATATCAAGAGGTTTTTTTTACACACCTTTTGGAAATCGCTTATTCCTGCCATTGTATCCTATATTAGAGACTTCATGGCTTAAATTACAAATCCTCACTCATGCATGGTTCCCTATTCTCATTGAAGCATACAAGCAAAAGCAGTCTGCTCTCAAGGGGGAAGCTTAAACTTGGCTTAATTGATCCCCAGCTGATGGTTTGTGCTGCTGCTCCTGTACATCTGTATCTGTTTATCCATTTTCTACACTGGCCTGATGAATTCCAAAAGATATTGCATCCGACAAGTTTTATGAGCAGAAGCTCTCTTCCCAAGCCATAGTGTGCCCAAAACTATGCTGAATTTTATAATGGAAAAAAAAAAAAGTATTTGACCACAAAGCACATAGGTAACAGCTGTTTCAGCTCAGCTCGAACATCATTGGCCATGGAGTTTCTGCATGCAGAAATTGATGGATCCCCTAGTATTCATTTGTGACCAACTGCATGGGGAGATTTGCTCTGATTCATGTCTGCCTGAAAAATGCTCCTAGATTTAGGCCCTTTTTTTGTTATTGCGTGCACAAAGTTGATTGACAGCCAGAAAGTACAACCCTTCCCTTTTGAGCTTGTCTGTTTGGTTAGAAGGGCAAGGCTCGCTGGGAGACTTCAGAATGGAACATCTCTGCACTGCTGCTGCGCTGGTCTATGACACTGACTCACAAAATTTGAGTCAGTGTGTCCACATTAAGATACGTTTTGGAGCAAAATTCAAACAAAAGAAAATTGTACAGTGTAGTTTTAAGGCTGTGTGTGTGTGCGCATGCATCTCTGTTTCAGATGAACCTTCTGCTTAAGGAGTACCTGATATCGGGTGAGGTTTCGGAGGCAGAGCACTGTGTGAGGGACCTGGAAGTACCCCACTTCCATCATGAGTTGGTCTATGAGGTACACCTTAATCTTTCTCCTAAAGAGTCACATTTCCTTGGTGTAGTGTGTTACCTGCCACAGATGTACAGTATGTATTCTTAAACTTGTTTACCTCATGTCTATGATATGGACTATTTCTCATAGACTTGCAGAATGCAGGCTGAAGGACAAACAGTCCAAGACAGCTAAACCTGTATGGTCAAAATCTTGGATGCTCACATCTGTTGATCAAATCTCACCTTCATCAGTCAAACCTTTATTGCCATTACATATTTCCTAAAATTAAACATTGAACTTGCACTAATAAAAAAAAAAACAAACAAAAAAACCCCAACAACAACCATAAACATTGGTTTCTTTCCATGCTTTAAAATGGATGTATTAGTATAATTGGCTATAATGTGTAGTGGAGCGGCATCACACCCACCCTTTTATCATATATTGAGACAAAGTAGTGTGTGTGGGGAAGATGACGTAATGAGGGAAGAGAGATTTAAACCAAATACGTAGGATGCAAATAGGACAAAAAAAAGAAACCTAGAAACGGTAAAAACAAATTTCACTGAATTATTGAAGAAACCTGAATAAATCAGCAATTATTAAGTGAGTTGATGTGTCACAAAGCATAAAGGATTCTCAACCCTCGTCAAGACCATGGACTACGATGTGGTAGGCAAACAGATTAGTATGTTGGAAACTCGTGAGTCAACTCACTGGCCATGACTGCTGCCTATGAGGTGAATAATTTAACGATCAGCAAAGGAACAAATGTGCACTGTTTAGTGGTTTTGCAAATGAGTTAACCCGTTCCTCCTTTCAATTATCTCAAACTCACAGCTTCTGACCATAACACACACATCTCTTAATCTCTCAGCCAGCAAACTCTACTCCAAAACCCCTTTACTCTCACACACACACACACACACACACACACACACACACACACACACACACACACACACACACACACACACACCTGATCACTGCATCAGGTTTTTTGTTTTTTGGCAGATGCATTGCTAATTTTATTTATTGGTTACCTAACTGAAAAAGAATAATTTCTTTTGTGTACTTCTTTTTTTATGAACTGAAAAAAATTGAAAAGAAGTTGAAGGACTACTGAAATGCACTTGAAAGTAATAATTTAAACGCCTGTCGTTAGAAATGGCTAAAAGCGTATGGCTGGAACATTATAAGCCGTACTGTTACAGAAAATAGATAATGCAATGATATAGAGAAGATATAGATAATGCAAAACAAAAGGACAATACATTTTACTGATACAGAAATAAGAAAACTTAGAGTTGTATTTAGAGCACCGAAACATTCTCACAGCTAAATTAAACAACACAAACAAACAAATTATCAGCATGGAAATTGAGTTGGTTGTACATTTCAGTTCTAAGTTGGACATAGGTTGTGACTAGTGCACCATTGAGACTTAAGGCCTGTATTCCCCCCCCTTTTTTTTTCTCTTCAATTGCGTCCGGCCAACCACCCCACTCTCCTGAGCCATCCCAGTCGCTGCTGCACCCCTTCGGCCGATCCGGGGAGGGCTGCAGACTACCACATGCCTCCTCCGATACATATGGAGTCGCCAGTCACTTCTTTTCACCTGACAGTGGGGAGTTTTGCCAGGGGGACGTAGCGTGTGGGAGGATCACGATATTCCCCCTCCCCCCTGAACAGGCACCCCGACAGACCAGAGGAGGCGCTAGTGCAGCGACCAGGACACATACCCACATCCGGCTTCCTACCTGCAGACATGGCCAATTGTGTCTGTAGGGACGCCCAACCAAGCTTGAGGTAACACGGGGATTCGAACCGCCAATCCCCATGTTGGTAGGCAACGAAATAGACTGCTACACTACCCGGACACCCAGACTTGAGCCCTGTATGTGTTGTGCCTGGATGTAACTTGTGTCTAGTATGGAGCAGGCTTAAGTTGGATAGTCAGACTAGGATACATGGTAATGATAATGGGAAAAATAATGATCACACAACCAGAAAAGAAAAAACAATGATAGTGCGTCTTGTATACAGAATAAATAACGAAAGGGTGTTAAGATGAGAGTCGTCCATGATCTGAAAAACTCACTGGACATCTATTCGGACTGTGAGCTGATATGGCAGGCAAGCCCCATTTGAGTTAATTGAAGAGCTCGCCTCTCAACTACAGCATGTATTAGACAGATACGCTGCACTGTCACCCACCCTGAAGGTGCTGATTGCGTTCAGATTTTATGCAAATGGGGCCTTTGAAAATACCGTGGGAGATATGATAACTGTATGTTGGACAACAGCATGCTGGGTTATTGGTGTCCTTGGCTCTCCAGCGCTGCCTTAGACTCTATTCACGCTGAATCCAGCATCTTGCCGCAGGGTTGTGCGGAGGTATGGGCGCGCCACTACGTGGGCCATCGCAGCGATCATGGCAATCCGACCGAAGACACCCATGTACATGATTGGCCACCAAAAGTGTGACGTCAGTTTTGCATTCCGGCAAAAGTGTATTCTACTTCTACTTCTTAACGGACAGCCGCTGCATTTTTTGCTGAAACCCGGCGGTATGCTATACCCTCGTTCAAATGATTGGGAGGACTGGCATTTTTCACGCATTGCCGGATTCAGTGTGAATGCAGCCTTAGGCATTATATCCACCTACCTCCCCAAGAAGAAGCAGCAAAGACCAAGCAGGACTTCTGTTTAAAATCAGGACTACCTGGTATAGTTGGGTGTATTGACAGTACTCACGTTTGTCTCCAAGCCCCCTCTCACTATAAATACTTGTATGTATGTCAGTCATT
This sequence comes from Lampris incognitus, assembly GCF_029633865.1. Classification (NCBI taxonomy): domain Eukaryota; kingdom Metazoa; phylum Chordata; class Actinopteri; order Lampriformes; family Lampridae; genus Lampris; species Lampris incognitus. Next base: position 31,975,445 of record NC_079215.1, read on the forward strand.
CATACCTAGGGACAATTTAGTACGGCTGATTCACCTGGCCTACATGTCTTTGGACTGTAGGAGGAAACCAGAGCACCACAGAGGACGACCCCCCCCCCCGAGGTTGGACAACCCCGGGGCTCGAACCACCTTGCTGTGAGGTGTCCACGCTAACCACTGTACCACCGTGCTGCTGGCAGTATAAGTAAACTTGACTTGACTTATAAAACTAAAATGAGACTACGCCTATATTATGAAATAGTGTTGTTGCTTGTTAGGTTTCACTGCCTCCACAGTGAAATGTGAATGCGTCCTGTGTGTGTGTGTGTGTGTGTGTGTGTGTGTGTGTGTCTCTCTCGCTCTCGCTCTCGCTCTCGCTCTCTCTCTCTCTCTCTCTCTCTCTCTCTCTCTCTCTCTCTCTCTCATCATTGCTGCCACTGCAGTGCTGCACAACATTTATGTTCAAAAGAAAATCCCCCTTCCAAGATAAGGAGAAGTGGTGCTGGAAGCGAATGAGAACCCTATGGCTTCTGTCATCCCTGGAGATATTGGTGGATGAAATGTCCACAATCATGTCATAAACAATTTCTGGGACCTAGAACATGTATGTTGTAAAAGAATGCCTGACCAATGTCGATAAAATATTTTTAAAATGAACACTTACAATTTAGCATTGCTATTTCAAATGGTTTAATTTCGTTCTCATGTTTTTTTGTTTTTGTTTTTTTTGCATTTCATACACAGTCGATCTATAAACATAGGCAACAAAACGACAGTAAAAGCAATCTCATGCGTCAATAACTTAGTTCATTACAGTCTGGCTCTGAATTATATAAATATAAATTATAGACTTTTATTGTCTTAGGCCTATCCGATATAGAGCTGAATTTGGCCTAGAAATGTCACACATATTTCCTTACATCATGCACAAAACTATTAACATGAAATTGAGAAAGCAAATGTAAAACAAACAAAAAAATTGTTGTCACTAGAGAATGGTGAATGACACCATATCTTGTTCTGAGAAGTTGTCTCTGTACAAATGTCTCTCAAGAAGTTTAATTTCCAAGTTTAGCTTTTTCTTTTCGAGCACCAACTCCTCATGTTCTGCCTTGGGTTTGGCAGTCTTGGTCTCCACACAAAGAGTTTTCTTCTTCAACAAGGATGTGCTGCAGCTCGCAAAGTCCTTTCGTTTTGGGGGTGTGGGCATTGACCTATTTTGGGGTTCGTCCTGCATCGTTTAGGTTGTGGAGCATGCTGTGGGGCTTTCCTCTTCTCTGGGGAGGTCGTTGGAGTCCCTAATGTCACAACATTTTATTTTTAAGTTTGTCTGACTAGCACTTAATTGTAACAATGTAGGCCTAACTTATAGCTGTAGGATTGAAGTCATTGCTGAGGATAAAGTTGGTTTATTAATGACCTACCACTCGTACCTATAGCTGTCACATAATATCTGCGCTGCACTGGTGAACGTCCACTTCAATTAAGCTGACAGCTCTGAACTATCAATGTCATTCAATTCTGGAAAAGTGGAGGAATCTTCTCCAAAAATATCAACGATGATACTGCTGTATATGGACATTTTTAGTGCAGGACTTGCTCTTAAAAATCCGCCTGAATCCTTTTTGGCTTTCAATAAAAGATCTTTCCATTTCTTTCTGACCTCTTCAACTGTCTGCAGTCCGCCATCACATTTTTCATTGATTGCACTGGTGATCAATTTCCATACTGATAGTTGTTTTTTTTTTTCTGTCATTTAATTTAGTTGTGAGAATTGTTTCTGTGCTATGCATACAACTCTAGTAAGTTTTCTTATTTCTACATCAGTAAAATTTATTTTCCTTTTCTTTTGATTTACATTATCTATATCTTCCATACCTTGTTTGAAGGGGGAGGTTAAGAGTGCACGTTGGGGGTGTCTGGGTAACATAGCAGTCTATTCCATTGCCTACCAACATGGGGATCGATGGTTTGAATCCCCGTGTTACTTCCGGCTTGATCGGGCATCCCTACAGACACAATTGGCCGTGTCTGCGGGCTGGAAGTTGGATGTGGGTATGTGTCCTGGTCACTGCACTAGCACCTCCTCTGGTTGGAAAAGCGGCTGAAGATGAGATGAGATAAGATGAGATGAGATGAGATGGTGTGGCAACAATCATCGCTTCATGTGTATTCACGTAGGCAAGCATCATAAGACCGGGTGCAGCGACGACTATGGTCAGTCAGGCTTGGTGCACTCGGTATAATTTAAATTGCAGTGAAGACCGGCGTAAGAGTTAAGACGTACCTTTTTTACGCACATCTGGTGCACTTCGTTCCAAGAGCCCACATCAATATGAACTGTAATTTCTTCAAAAGTTGAAACAAAGTTTCTTCTTGTCTGTTTATATCGTCTTCTTTTTTTGTATTATTGAACATAACTCATTGTATCATTCATTGATCATTTAGGCCATAGTGATGGTGCTGGAGTCTAAAGGTGACACAGCCATTCATATGATGGTGAAGCTGCTGCAGGCCCTCTGGAAGACAGGCCTCATCACTGTGGATCAGATGAACAGGGTTAGTCTTTGTATATTAAGTTGCTATGGACTAATTGTTTTATTGAATGACCCTGGCCTGTCACTGTGGGGGAACAAAATCACACGAACTTAAATTGTTCATTTCTTAACAGAATGAGAATGTGTTCAGCCGATAATATAGTTGTAATTATCCAGCTTCACCCAATATCTGTTTTTGTGGACTGTTAACTGTGCAGGGTTTCCAGCGTGTCTATGATGAGCTCCCTGAGATCAGCCTCGATGTGCCACATGCCCACTCTATCATGGAGACTTTTGTGGACCTGTGCTACCAGGAGTCTGTTATCAACAAACAGCTGAGAGACGCCTGCCCTTCCAGGTTGGACCATGGCAAAAGATAATCAAAGAGTAAACTGCAGTTGGACCCATCTGCCAAAATTCAGCTCAATATTTGTCATTTCTACAGTTGGATTAAGGATATATTTCACTTATTTGTCAATGATATGCAATCCAGAATAGAACAGTCTGTAATGAAATTAGATCAAATTTAGCAAGGAATTTTCCCCTTTATGCAGCATAATGGTACGCTTAAGGATCTGGGGAAATGAAAATCCTTTTACTGATGGGTTTTAATACATTTTTGCATTCACAAATGGTCCAAAAATATTTAAAAATGAGTCTTGCAAAAGCGCAGAAAGGTCTAGGTTTCGAAGTTGGCTTGCTTTCCTCTTTGCTCATACATCGGATTTTCAGTGGGTGGGATTTCTCTGAGGACCGATAACTTGAATCCAAAAGGCAGTGGAACAATTTCCGTCAGTAATGTTGGTAAAGTACACCCTCTCTCTTTGGGCTTACTGTGGCCACACTTGTCTTGAGAAAGTGGCACCCAGACAAATCTTCTTTCAAAGGTTACACACAAGAGCACACTGTTTGCATTTACAAAAAAATAATAATAGACATTTGTATTGGATTTAATTTCTCGAGAGTCAGACATTTGTGCACAATAACTACCGTAGTGAGCATTTGTAGTGAACATTTTTATGAGGAGCATCTTCAACCAGTAGAAATGTGGCTTTGTTAAAAGGTTAAATCTGGATTCACTGGTGCAATCTCTTTATAGCAGATATTTTCTCTGTTGGCATTGACTGACACTTGCCACATAAGCGTCTTAGTGGAGGGAGATACAAGCTACTCTAAAGTGTGTAAAGAGACAAAATGCTACACATTTTACAATCATTGCCAGAAAATGCTAAGTAATGCTCATTAGTTTTACATGTATATGTGCATTAGCTAGTTTACAGCACAAAAACAATGCATAATGGGGTGGGGGAAAACTTTTGACATCGTTCGGACATCTTTTTGCCAGAGCGTTGACTGGGCGAGATGTCATCTGACTCCTCATCAACTTTAGGTTCAGCTCATACGGATCAGGCTTGTATACTGCCAATGTTACTGCTTTTTGCTGTTTTATGAGCTTTAGCTACAATTCCTGCCACAAGGGTGTGTGTGTGTGTGTGTGTGTGTGTGTGTGTGTGTGTGTGTGTGTGTGTGTGTGTGTGTGTGTGTGACCACTCACAGGTGAACCAACTAATGTTTATCATTTCAAAACAAGGGCACATGTCAAGGTTTGAGTAGAGTAAGCGAACAATCAGTTCTCGTAATCAACGTGTTGGAAGCAGGAGAAATGGGCAGGAGTAAAGACCTGAGCAACCCCCCCCTTTTTTTCCCCCTTCCAATTGTACCCGTCCAATTACCCCATTCTTCTGAGCGGTCCCGGTCACTGCTCCACCTCCTCTGCCGATCCGGGAAGGGCTGCAGACTACCACACGCTTCCTCCAATACATGTGGAGTCGCCAGCTGCTTCTTTTCACCTGACAGTGAGGAGTTTCACCAGGGCGACGTAGCGTGTGGGAGGATCATGCTATTCCTCTTACCCCTCCCCCCCGAACAGGCGCCCCAACTGACCAGAGGAGGCGCTAGTGCAGTGACCAGGACACATACCTACATCCGGCTTCGCACCCGCAGACACGGCCAATTGTGTATGTAGGGATGCCTGACCAAGCCGGAGGTAACACAGAGATTCAAGCCAACGAGCCCCATGTTGGTAGGCAACAGAATAGACCTCTACGCCAGCTGGACGCTCCCAGACCTCAGCAACTTTGACAAGTTCAAGGTGTTGCCCTGGCCTTCAAGTTCTCCAGCTCTCCATCCGATTGAGCATCTGTGGGATGTGCTGGACTGACAAGTCCAGTCTACGGTGGCTCCACCTCGTAACTTACAGGACTTTAAGGCTCTGCTGCTAATGTTTTGGTGCCAGATACCATGGGACACCTTCAGGGGTCTTGTGGAGTCCATGCCTCAGCGGATCAGCGCTGTTTTGGTGGCATATGGAGAACCAACAGCATATTAGGCATGTGGTCATAATGTTTTGGCTCATCTGTGTGTGTGTGTATCTCTCAATTGTTGCTTCTTGGGAATATAATCACTACTTCAGTGTGTATATATGCACTCTCAATTGTTGTTTCTTGCGAATATAATCACTACTTGAATCCAGTTTCTTGGGCCTTTAAAAGAAAATACAAGATCTTTTCTATCTTGCAGAATCCCTGTAGATTTCTTTAAACAGTTTGGGGGGGAAAATATTAACCCTATCTACACTATCTGGGCCATTCATGCTTCTTAGAGGACTAGTTCAAAAGCAAAATGTATTGTTTGTCCCTGAGGGCCACTTAATAAGGCTAATACAAAAGCCCTCTTTCATTGCTGGAAAGTTTGTGTGCAGCAGAGCCCAGGGGTTTCAAACCTTCACGCACATCAAGAAATCTCCTTGCTGTATTGGTGCTACCGATGTTATTGCCTGATAGCGCCAAGAAAATCAGTGTTGCCGTTTCTTAATATGGATTGTTTTGCTTCAGAGAGAATTTGTCTCTTGCCTGTCTCCTGCTTTTGAAATATACCTACCAGTTCAAATACAACCTATTTTGAGCCCCCCAAAAATGTATCCACTAGAAATGGTCCATAAAGAGACCATATAAATAAAATAATGGGAGGCAGCCTCATCATTCTAAGAAATACTGTGAAATTCAGTAGGAGCATTTTAAGAGGATAAATATGGGATAGAGGCAAATGTTTCCAGAGGGTTTGGACAGCGTGGAGAAATGGCCTTGTGAAATGGGTGTGAGCATTGTGGTTAAAGGGCCACACCCTTATAAACTTTTTTTTTCTAAATGGCAACCGTATTTGCCATTCTGACACATGCCAATTTGAATATTGTATCAAGCCTTACAAACTTTTTCTCATTTTTTTCTCCAGAGGGCGAAAACGCTTTGTCAGTGAGGGGGATGGTGGATTGATCAAGAACTAATCCAGAGGAGGATGAGGCGCAAGAGGTGGTGCAGGTTTTGGACCCTTCCCTCTAGTCCGGCCTGTGTTCCATAAACTGGGCGGACTGGTGGTCTTAACTTCCCTTGTTCTATGCCTAATTACACCATCATTATATACAGTTACATCTCTGCTCAAACACGCCAACATTGATGATAGGTGCGAGTTGACTGAGGAAAGGGCCAAGGCGTTTACTTCTTTTCTTATTTTTTTTCTTCTTCATTTTTTATTTTTGTAGTAATACTCTTGGCCCTCCTGGTCTCATTTTTCTGTACCTAGTTAGTCAGGAATGATTTAAACTGAAGCTTGGGAAGAAAGGAAGCTGGCTGTTTGTTTCTCTGGAAGATGAAATAAGGTGTTTTTGGTGCTCTTGTCTTGCTGTGCAACACCTTTCACTACATGTCTCTGTTTATACATTTCTTTTTTTTTTGCATGTAATACTTATAAAATTGAAAACTCAAAAGAAAAGTGGCAAACATAACTTGTCATTGTCAGCATATTATTGTCAGCTTAGTATCTTGGCTCAGTATGGACAATACTTTATTTTCCGCCATGAATTTCTCACTTCATATCTACTTTCAGACAATTGTGTTCTGGTTGTAGATTTTTTGGTCTTATGTGCCGTTTTTCTCTGCTCTTTGCCCTTGCATCAAAGCTAATTGTTCATCTGGTAAAGCACAGCAGTAACAAGAGTATTTCTGTTACCATTTGGGTGTTTATATGAATCTTGGTTCGTGTTTTGGAAGCCCTCTTCCCTTTTCTGAGAGTAAGAATGAATTGGGGCTAGTGTTAAAATGAGAAAAAAACAAAACAAAAACAAAAATTAAAAAAAAACCCAGAAGTCTTGAGGATTTTCATTTTTGATTGAATTTTCCAAGATACAGGGAACTACTGCCACACCATCATGGATCAGATCTTCACATGTGAAAGGTTTATGTGGTTCCTTTTAAATCATAAACGTTTACCAACGTTTCTTTAACCAGGAACTTGCTAAACGAGGAAAAATTGCTACCCCAGTTCTTATCTTACAGAAGAGAATATTGTTGTTCAGCTTTTCAACTGGCAATTGTGGATGAGTTTTGCATATTGACCAAAGAAAGGGATATGGTTAAGAATATATTACATTGATTAAAAAAAGACAACAAAACTAAGTGTCTATTCCTTGTTCATTCCAGCGGTGGAGTTATACATGATCAATCATAGCTGTATCAATTGTAGCCCTTTGTGTATGACTTGTTCCATTAATATTCAACGATCCAACTTCTATCTCAAACTTCAGTGACATATTTTAATAAAAGCAAATCGAGGCGTAAATGATTTGAAAGCAGACGAGTAGTTTCCAAGTTTCATTGACTTTTTCTATTGGTGGTTCCGTTTATTGGATACTTGACGTTTTAAAAAAACAGCTGTATGACCCCCAAATTTACTGATTTTGGACGTTCTGTTAAAAGCCTTAAAACGTTTCGTGACGTTTAATATTTTGCAGTTGTTAGAACCCACAGCACACATTTATGCATAGCTCGCTCATTTCAGTTTACGGGGCAAAGATCTTGATCAGATGCAACTTTTTTTTTTATATACACGGTAATTTGTATTTGTATTACCATATTGACCGAACACGCTCGGCTGAAACGTTTATTCAGCTATTTTTAACCGAGTCAACAACTCCATTTGAGACACTATGTTTCAATAAAACACAATATTTCTCCTTATCTTGTCAAATTGGAGTTTTTACTGATGTTTATTTTGTACGAAAGCGGCCAGGTACTCCTCAACATGTCCGCAATCGCCTCACATGTGTAGTGGCACGTCAGTGGAAACGTGGAGTAACCAGGAAGTGGCTAGTAGGTTAGCTACCCAGGGACAATGAGCCACTGAGAAACGGATAATTTGACAGGTGAGTAACGCCACCGCGTTTGTAAATCAGTATGTTTGTGGTCTTCCTCCGGCTGGAGATTCTTAAACGCAATAATAGTTGGAGGAAAAATGCAAAGGGCTACATTACTACCGGTCTGCATGGCCGGTCAGTTGGGCTAACTACGTAGCATTGCTGCAATAAGGACGTTGCTGTAACACCGAGGCATAATAGCGCGTTAGTAACGCCAACAACAGGTTTCCATTTGGTAGCTGAAGTAGCGTATGAAAGAAAACATTTAAACCCTGACTTGGGTGTTTGCCCACAAACACATACTCCAACATAGCCAGGCTGTTCTACCATAAAGAGTTAACTGGTTACTGCCCGTTGTTCCAACGGCCCATTATTCCGAAACTCCCAATAGTCCCAAAAATGTCACGTTGGACCGAAAACCCATTTGTCCGACAGCCCGTTATCCCGAAAACTAAAGCCCACTGCTCCGACGTCCCGTTGTTCCGAAACACAAAAAACCCACTCTCCCCGGTGTGTGTGTGTGTGTGTGTGTGTGTGTGTATTATCCCCCTTAATGTTTCAGTGTATTTTGACGTGCAAACGCGAAGATACCGTTTACTACTAATTCGCGAGAATAGGAGGTGTAACACTATAAGCACCTGTGAGAATGTCGTCTCTACTTCACCATAAATATCAACTTTCTTGCAGTATTTATCTCGGGCCAAGTCAGTCGGATCAATGGATTCGTAACGACGCTGGACAGGGCAAGTGTTACACCGAAATCGGCTATTTCAGACAGGAGACGGCAATCAGATCGATGCAGTTAAATTTAGACATTAAATTAGAAATTGTTCAGATTAGGCATTCAGTTGGAGACGGTTAATTTTTGATGTGGGTTTGGTGTTAAAATTTGGATTAGCATCTGGGGGACGGCCGAAATAGCGCCGTCCCCCAGATGCCAGGGTGACATAATCTCACGGGTCACAGATGTTGGTGTAACACCAAAGTCAAAAGTATCTTTATTGTCCCTTGCAGGGAAATTAGTTTGCAGCCAGTATAAAAACTCTCACACAAAGACAAAACATACAAACACCAAGGGGGAATCGACAACAGGACATAGTGGGCAAGGAGAACCAAAATAGTTCAAATATCAAATATACAGACCAAGGAAACAAGCGAACTGCAGACAACAGACGCATATTATCTACTATTTAACAATTGGATGGTAGTGGGGACAAAAGAAGCCCTGTATCTCTTGGTCCTAATACAGGGCATTCTCAACCGACCACCTGAAGGTAACAGCTCAATCTCTGGCCGAAGGGGTTGGCCTTGGCACTCCAGAAGGGAAGTAGCCTTTCTGAGCACCCTCCTATTATAAAGGTCAGTAAGCTGAGCTTGGCTTCTCCCTGAAATCTTGCTAGCCCATTTGATAAGTCTTATCAAACCGTTTTTTATTGGCCAGAGTCAAGTTACCAAACCAAGCCACAATACAGTACATTAAAACAGTTTCAATAAAGATTGTATAAAAGAGAGTCATCATCTGGGAGGAGATATTAAATGTCCACATTTTCCTCAGGGAAAAAAGCCTTTGTTGGACCTTCTTTGATGTGGAAGCAAAATAAGTTTCAAAGCATAATAGTTTGTCGAGAACAACCCCCAGATATTTGTAGCTGTCCACAAACTCAATGCCAGCACCTTTAATGCTGGTTGGTACAAGACTAGGGGGAGTCTATCTAAAACTGATTATCATATCTTTAGTTTTAGACACATTTAAGTGGAGAAAGAACTCATCACACCAAGATACAAAATCATCAACCACAAGTCCATTTTATTCCTCCTCCCCTTCAAGAAGACTTACAATCGCTGAATCATCTGCAACTTTGAATATGTGTCTATTGGTATGGTTGCTGCGACAGTCTTTAGTGTACAAGATGTAGAGTAATGGGGAGAGACAACAGCCCTGAGGGGAACCAGTTGAAGACTACAGCTGATTGGAAAAAGAGCCATTAACCCTCACACACTGGGACCTATCAGTCAAGAAGTCCAGTATCCAGACAACTAGATTAAGATCCAGTTTGAAAAGATGAATTAGCTTTTCAGCTAACAGATGTGGCTAGATTGTGTTAAAGGCTGAGGAGAAATCTATAAACAACAGCCTGGCATGAGCATTTGTCCCCCCAAGATGGCGGTACAGAAAATTTAAAAGTGTTATCATGGCATCTTGTACACCCCTATCGGGCCTGTATGCAAATTGCAGTGGATCAAGGGATTTCTCCACCTGCGATAAAACCTCGTTTTTAATGAGCTTCGCAAATATCTTCATGATTGGAGAAGTCAACGCTACTGGTCTATAGTCATTTAATGTCACAGGGGTTCTGGTCTTGGCAACTGGTACAATTGTGGAGTGTTTCCATAATTTAGGGACCCTCTGTTGCTGAAGGGATAGTGGGAAAATAGTGGGAAATATTCCACACAACTGTTCAGCACAGGTTTTAAGAACCTGGCCACAGATATTATCAGATCTGGGGCTTATGCTAGACTTGGTGACTTTGAAGTGTTTTCCCACACTTTTGATATCAACAGTCGAAGCTGGGGGGAGCTCTGGTGCTGTTCTTTAACGCATTCAGTTTGTCTGTGAAGTCATGATTATCAAATTTTAAGTAAAACACTGGCAGTCACTGAGCTAACAACTCCAGTGAGAATGTGTATTTTCAAAACAACAGGCCTTCGGAGCAACGGGTGTTTGTTTTGGGATAACGGCTGTTGGATGCATGGCCTTTTGGTCCAATGGAACATTTTTCGGACTATTGGGGTTTCATAATAATGGGCCGTCGAAACAATGACATGGCATCCTGCCCCGTATCCTGCTTGTTTACGTCAGTTAAACTGTAGGCTGACTATTAGCGATACATAATACAGCACCTGTTGTTCAAATCTTAACTGTCATATGTCATTTGATGAAATAATGTTTCAGGCAAACACCAAAATTCTCCATAGTTTCTCTTGACACATGATTGGTAGTTGCATTTTTTTGACCCTACTCTTGAAATGTAGTGGGCATCTTCTCTTTCTGATCCTTAGCTCCAGTAGGGCAGGATGGGCAGGCAGAGGAAGAGGGTGGTGACTGGGGAAGCTGCTCCACTTCCTAGGAAAGATGAGAAGCCCAGTGCATTGCACCGAAAAGAGAAGAAAAAGAAAATTGACATCGGAAAAGCCTTCATCAATATCTCCATTGGCCTTTGCATATTCAGCCTTATCTGGTTCTTTTATGCCCTGTACATGCGGTCTGCCCTGGCAAAACGGGTGGTGACGCTACACCCTTCACCTCATGTCCTTGATGCCAGCAGCACAAGTGCCAAGGTATCACCAGAGAGGTTCTGGGGATCATACAGGCCTCAGGTCTACTTTGGAATGAAGACCAGGAGTCCTAGATCAATTGTGACAGGTAGCATGGCTCTACTTTTGACGTTTTATGTGTTGCCATTCCTAAAGCAGGCAGATTGTGGTGAGATTGGAAACATTTTAATTGTCCCTACAGCAAGATATTTAGCCTACTCAATTGCAGTGCCTCACATCTCAAACTTATCAGTCACCTTGGCATGTATGTTGCAATCATAAAGCAACCCAACCCTAATTTATCCCAGAAACCTCGATTGCTGGTAAACCAGTGCATGTAGCTGGTGAATCTAGGGACTTACATTGAAGCGATTTGGTCCTTAAGACAGTAATCTTGTTTCCTCCCCAGTTTGTCTGGCCTTTTTTTTTTAACAGTACTGTATGCAATTTGATTGAAAGCCTTGCCCTTTTGTGCATCCTGTGTTTCATGAAACATGATCCATTTCTTTTTATTGTTGTGGCAACATAGGCCTGATGTGGATGCGTCAGTTTTCTGACATAGATGTGAACTTGAGGCACACTTGCGAGCAGGGAGATCGTTTGCAAAGCTATGGCTGGCTGATGCATGATGGCGTTAGTTTTGGTGTCCAGGAGATCCAGGATAGTGACTTCACCCTGACCACAGAGTTTGTCAAGAGGATGGGTGGTAACCATGGAGGAGACTGGACTTGGAGGATCACTGCCAAACAGCTTGTGAGCTTTATGTACTTTCAAATGCTGATCCATGTTTTACCACCAATGGGAGCTAGTCTCAATAATTTGTGATTAATGTCCTAATCTAAGATTTAAATGTATTTGTTTTCTTTTCAAATTAGCTCTTTATGACCGTAGTTCATGTCCATTTTTACAATTTTTCTGACTTCAACAATTTTAAAGCTTGATGAGTGTCTTCGTTTGCTTTTTCCATTAGAGTTCTGCCCCTCATGCACCAGTCATCTCCCTGATGTTCTATGTAGCAGCAGATGCACAAGGTTCCCTGCAGGCCCATGTGGAAGAAAACAACCTCAAGTCCATCACAGGGTTCTCAGAAGAGCTTGGCAACTTCAAGGTCACCTTCCGCAAACCTGTTTCCGGGGATTTATCCAGTGTCAAATATGCCAGGTAAATGGATTCATACTTGAGAAAACTCATAAACCATGAGTGAATACAAAACAGAAGTCTTACGAGGGCAATTGTAGTAGCGGTCGATGTTAGATGGAAAACAATAAGTCAGTGAGTACTAATGCTTTTTGTCAAGATTAAAACAAAAGAGAAAAGAAAATGAATAAGAATTAAATAATTCCAGTTATGCAGTTATTGAATAGTAGGCAATATGTGAATACAGTTTCACAGAAAGCCTTTACACCCATGGTTACCTGTAAATCTATGGTAAAAGTACCGTTGGGAAGACAGATTTTGATATAAAATCAGAATTCACTCTAATGATTGAAATTAAGGGGCTTATTCAACCAAGATATCAATCTCTGAAAGTCCATTTGCAGAACTGACGATTTCATGGGCACCATCACTGAAACCTTTTTAACCACTCAGTGAAATCTCCAGGACCACTCACATAAATTGTCTCACATCACCTAGGCTCCGCACACTGCAAGTAAGACTTAAGAAGTATAAGCTGATTTAATGTATGTCATTAAATCAGCTGTTTTCCCCACGTTATAGGACAACGTTAATTTAATTCGTATTACCTGCCTTATGAGTCATTTCCCACCCCATTCCCTGCGGGTGTTGATTTCAGTTTATGTGTTTTGCCCCTTCTCTGTTTAACATTGACGCTGGTGGGGTTTCTCAGCATTAAACTTATGTTGCAGCACACAGCAGAGAACATGGGTGCCTCCTAGTGGCAGTAGAACAGTGGTACAAAAACGTTTGCAACTTTCTCATAAATGGTCAAATATGTCTGACGCTCCTCTCACAGCCTCTCAATATAATGTGTGTTCGAACACGTGACCAAAAGTCACCAAAAATTTATTGTCGGCCATGTTGGAGAACAAGAACGCTGTGGGCGAATTGCACTTTAGCAGCAAAATCGTTGTCACTGTAATCAGATATGCCTTCATTTTGTTTGAACGATTGTTCATAAACAATTCGATTGTTCGAAATGTTTGATTGTTCATTTTGTTTATGAACAATAATAGAATGATTGACTGTATGAAGTTGCTGCTGAAACTGACAATAATAGCTGTGGTTCCTTTTCAATACACATTTTGAGCTAACCCTTTCCAAACATGAAGATTTCTTTTGAATGTATGATTCAAAATCTATGCCCTCAATACACAAAGGGCATTTCACCTCCTCACATCCCTCACCACAGCAGTCACAGGAACAAAGGGAGTCTGGTGTTGCATGGAGAAACAGGTAGCTTCTGTTGATAAATGTGCCACATTTTGAAACCTTGAAATTCTTATGCAGAGGTTTCATCAACTTTTCATTTTCAGAAATAGCAAGATCCTCATGGTCACATCCATGCCTCGTAGCTGCAGTGTTGAATTTAAAAACATCTGGGTAGCTTATAGTCTTGATGAGCGACGAAGATGGTTGGGCTGGGTCAGTATGACAAGCTGCATAACACTTCGATGCACCAACCCTTCCAGCTCTGTTTATAAAAAAACACTTCCCTTTGACTGTGAAATTGTTTCCCTTTCCACAATTTTTCCTTCCTCGTCTGTGATGTTAAGCTCTACTTTGTGGCACTACTTGAGAAACACGTTATACTCCAGAGTTGTAAATTTTTCATCGAGAAGATCTCTGATTGATTTTACATTTCTTGATTTTGACAGAAACAACTCTGAATAAGGTGAAACGCCCGAAAGACAGACGGGCTTTACCTTGCATTGATTCAAAGAGCTGTAATTACTTGGCTCTTTAATTTCTCTTGCCTTCTTAGAGCTCTTCTCTGTAGTTGCAGCTTCATTGATGATCATTGTCTTTAATGAGTGCTCCATATCTTCCTTCAGTTTTTTCGCAGACTTAAAACGAATGGCATTTACCTCTGCATAATCAACGTGCTTGACATATGAAGGCAAAAGCCATGTACATTTCACTTGAGTGCATGGTAGTTTGCCATTAAGTCGTATCCACACTTCTACATAAAACAAGACACTTGCTATGTGCGAGCAACATTCACCCAATCCGGCCATACAACCAGTACAGTGGGCAGAAAGAACTACACCATCTTCAGTTGTTATGATCCACAGCTGGACAAGTGGATCATTCATCCGTTGAGAATGCCCAACTTTTGCAATCAAAACATATGTCTTGTTTATAATACAAGCAAGAACGCTATTAATAAATCCAGAAACCATGTGATTGTAGGCTTGAAGGCTTCGAAATGTTTTGAACTGATTTTTTGTGTAAAAGCTTTAGTCCAAAACAAGATATGAAAGAATATCACAAGATTCAATTGGTGGTAGACATTCTGGACTGAACTTTTGAGCAGGAATGAGCGGTGGATCTAGTCCAATCTTTTTTATCTTCTCTTGGTAGCGACTTCTCACATCTCCTTCGAGTTTATATGCATATGCCGATAGCATTAGTTTCGTGTTTACATCATCACTCGCCATTTTCAATTATGTAAGTCCTCCAACATGGCCTCGTATTGAAAACATGTGACGTCACGTGAACATACACTATTACAAGCGACTAACTCTGCATGTTACATTTTCTAAACCTTTGAAGGGGTAGTAAACCTTTTGGAAATTTTTCCAAGATAAAAACATGTTCGTTTGGGCCTAGGATTGTAGAACTGATCATCCTCATGATAAATTCAGCAAGAAAACAACACACATCACACAGCCTCTTTTGAAGGAGAAAATCTGTGCTTTTTCCAGGGGTAAATTTCCCATTATGATCAACCCTGGATTGCCTGCTTAATATGGAGGTATCAAAGACACTGAGTACCATATAATGTAGGTGAGACATGGGGTTAGACAGATAAAGTATGAGCCGAATAGAGAAACAACACACCAGCGTTTGCCAGTTAAACTCTGTGTTAAACTAGACTCTAAACTAGACTTGTGAGAAGCTGGGGCATAATGTTCTACAGAACTGCCACCCCCATCCCACACACACACCACTATCACTTATACTTGATCCACACCCCTTTTTTCATCTTACTAATTATGTGAGTTGGTGGCCATGGAACTGGGATAAAAACTTGTGCTTCCTTACTCTCCTCAAAGACAATATGAAATATCTGTTGTCTGTTGAAAATATTAAAATAATATATCAAAATACTGCGCTCAGTGTGTTGCCTTTGCGGTAATTAAAAAAAAACACATTAGTAGAATAATCCTGAATATTGTTCTTTTCTTAAAACCTATGGTGGCACTGGTAGTTGCAGTGGTGTTTGAACACAAAATCAATTTAAGAGAAATCTAGATATCCATTTAACATGGAACAAGAGAAGTCAGGTTGTTGTGTCAGTACCGTCCTGACCGAGTACCAAGACAACATGGTTGAACCTGAGTTTTAGCTGTTGATGTTGGCGTCTGTTGGTAATGGTCTTCTGTGATCTTGTTCTGCTATACACTCACAAGGCATTGCAATTCGTTATGTATTGCTGTGGTGAAAATTTAGAATTTTCAATACCCTGAGCACGGTGGCCCAGTGGTTAGCACTGTTGCCTCACAGCAAGAAGGTACTGGGTTCGAACCCCAGGCCGTCCCAGGTCCTTTCTGTGTGGAATTGCATGTTCTCCCCATGTCTGCATGGGTTTCCTCTGGGTGCTCCAGTTTCCTCCCACCATCAAAAAGACATGCTTGTTACAGTTAATTCTACTGTCTGTGATCCTGACCAAGGCAATGGAAAGAAGAATTGGAGTTGGCCCCTGGGCGCTGCAGCTAACCACTGCTCCTATACAATAGGATGGGTTAATGCAGAAAACAAATTTCATTATAACCGGATAAATGTGCAATGACAAAATAAAGTGGCTTTCTTCTTATGTATAAGTGTTAAAGACTGAATTGCTAAGAGTTACATGAAAACAAAATTCCTTTCCTTTGCTGGTGAAGGTAGTAGTTATCCATGAGTGTCCAAATTGTGAATACCTTTGTAGTTGCTCATTATAATGTTATTGTTGGGTATGATTTTCCTGATAAAAATTTTGAGGAAGTTAGGGTTTAATGTCTTAAGTGTTACAGCCAATAACTAGATAATGTTTAGTCTGAGGAAGTAGCAAAGTGATATGGCAGAACAAGTTTGTAAAATACCTTTACCTACAGATACTGCAACATCAGAAGTTAAAAACCCGAGATCAATTCTGCATTGTTTGACAGATAGCAAAAAAATCAAAGCATACAAGACTGACAAATTCAAATTGGAAGGAAGCAGATACACAGCATGTTTACCGACATCTGCCATTTTCAAACACCTTCAGTCAATCCAGGTTTGCTGCAGTCTGTATGGTTTGCTGAGATATGCTAGTACGAGTCGAGTTTTTTGGGGGAGGGGATGTCAAACTACAATAAAAACTACTCAGCCAGCTTGATTGCTGTGTCTTTAAATGTAGAAGTTGGGGAGATTGTGCATAGTTTAGTTGTTTCAGTCAGTACTATTCACCATTCCCGACAGATATTAACTCAGTATATTGCAAGAAAGTCAAAAAATTACACATAGAACCTCAAGGGATAACTACTGTAGAGTTTGAAAGTGATTTAGCACTTTCACCTTTTTGTTGCCACATTTAGCAGTAGGGACACCATGAGAAGAATGGATAATGAATGTGCCAGACAACTAACAATGGCCTCTCGTGTTTTCAGCTACAACTACCTTCAGACTGTCACTCCAGGCTTGGAGAGGCTGACCGATATCGTAAAGAACAGTCTCACTCGCAGGTTTGTCTACAGGGCTCCTTCTGGTGAGAAGAGACATTACATTGCTGTTGACGCCTCCAAGCCTCCTCAACACCAACAACAGCAGAAGCCTGCAGACACCAGGAAGGAGAGTGACTTTGTTGTTCACCAGGTGACTGTCCAGACGCCATTCCAGATCGAAGTTCTGTTTGAATCTGGAAGCTTTCATAACCGTCCCAACCAACTGGTTGGGAAAACCATGACTGAAGAGCTGGAAAAGAGGAAAGCTGCATTTGATGCCAAGTTTGAGAATATTTTTGGCCTTGAGAAAAAAGGCTTTAGCCAGGCACAGGTCAAGTTTAGCAAGGCAGCACTCAGCAATATGTTGGGTGGAATGGGATATTTCTATGGTCAGTCGGTGGTCCAGTCAGTCTACAATGAATATCCCCTGCTGTACCCTGAAGGTGCATTATTTACTGCCGTCCCATCACGTTCTTTCTTCCCCAGAGGATTCCTGTGGGATGAGGGCTTTCACCAGCTGCTTCTGAGCAAGTGGGACCCTCAGGTGACTCAGGAGTCTACTGCCCATTGGTTAGATCTTATCAATATAGAAGGCTGGATTCCTCGTGAGCAGATCCTTGGAGATGAGGCTCGTAGTAAGGTACCGGCTGAGTTTGTTGTCCAGCGGAATGAGAATGCCAACCCACCCACTCTCTTCTTGGTTCTTCAGGAGCTCATTGAGCAGTTGTCTTCAAATCCAGATTCTGCAGCGAATCAACCAACCTTGGCTTTCTTGCAACGACTCTTTCCTAGACTCAAAACCTGGTTTGAATGGTATAACACCACACAGTCGGGACAGCTACCAAACTCCTATCGTTGGCGTGGACGTGACA
The DNA here is from genome assembly GCF_029633865.1 of Lampris incognitus. Lineage (NCBI taxonomy): Eukaryota > Metazoa > Chordata > Actinopteri > Lampriformes > Lampridae > Lampris > Lampris incognitus. The sequence continues at coordinate 31,993,266 of NC_079215.1, forward strand.
AGGACACAAACCTGTTTCTTAATCCCAAAACCCTGACGTCTGGACTGGATGACTACCCACGAGCCTCACACCCATCATCAGATGAGCGTCATGTGGATTTACACTGCTGGATGGCACTGGCTTCTGGCATCATGGCAAGTATAGCAAAGCTCCTTGGTGAGCCACATCAGGAGTATGAGAGTACCCACCAAGTGCTCAGTGACAACAATCTTTTAAATAAACTCCATTGGTCAGAACAGCTTCGTGCTTTCAGTGACTTTGGCAACCACACTCAGGCTGTGTCATTGCAGCAGGAGAAGGTGTATGTGCCTCCCGGGCAGCCCCGACATCAGTTCCCTGTGACACGACTAGTCCGCTCCGTCCGCCGAGCCCCCAAGTTGCAATATGTTAATGCTTTTGGTTATGTAAGTTTGTTCCCCTTCTTGCTCCACATACTTAAGCCTGACTCACCCAAATTAGAACATATCCTCCGAGACATAAGAGACCCAGATAAGCTTTGGACACCCTATGGCCTGCGCTCACTCTCCAAAGCGGATCCCCTGTATATGAAGCGAAATACAGAACATGATGCCCCCTATTGGAGGGGACCAATATGGATAAACATCAACTATTTGGCAGTAAGAGCACTGTACCACTACAGCAACAGTGAGGGGCCATATCAAGAGAAGGCAGCTGATCTCTATCAGGAACTCAGGACTAATATTATCAATAATGTTTACAGACAATATGCTGAGACAGGGTATATTTGGGAACAGTACAATGATGGCACTGGTAGAGGCCAAGGAAGCCACCCTTTCACTGGCTGGTCAGCGCTGACCATGTTAATTATGGCTGAACAATATTGATACTCTGGATTTCACCCCAATATTTGTAAGATCTTGGCCCTCATTCGTCATAGCATCAGTGATGCAACATCTCCTTCAAGTGTTGAGGTGCTTGCAAGAAGCATGCCTTATCAGCTAATTTGTACTCAGTGATACAAGCATGACATCTAATGTGATAAGCATATTCTTGAGAAGACAGTAACACCACAGTGCCCTCCAATGAATTCCACAAGTCCATGCAGGTATCCTATTAAAATTATATTTTTGTAACATATGAAGGATGATTTCATACTAGTTTTTGGAGAAGTACACATACTTATTCATCTATAGATTGTGAAGCTGAGAACTGCCTCATACTGCACTCAAAGTTCTTGTTACAGACAGTGCAGGTAGGTGTATCCTTATGATGTCGTATAGTTCAAAATAAATAAAAGAGTGTGGCTGTGTTGGTAAGAGTAAAATATTCAGCTTTGAAGTTATTTGTAAAGCTCACTAATTATGAATTAAATAACTAAAATAGACCAAACTAGCAAGCTTCCACATTAGGGATAAATAACACACATATACATTTACCTGCATTTCCATTTATAATGTGCAGAGCCCCATTCATCGCATCATTAGAAGGCTATACAATTAGTGAATTTAATTACAATTTTACAGGAAATATAGTGCAAGTTCATTTAAAGATCAAATTGGATTGTGTGTTTACTTGACAAATGAGGGCCATTGTCTTCAATAATGTCATCATTTGAATTCATACTTGTAATGCATAATAAGTTCTTCGTTGTTTTTAATGATTGGTCATTGTGATTGGTCAAATTCAAACTGTTCGATTGCAATCTTTCAAACAATTAAGTCTATACAGGTTGCACAGCTTTTATATTTTCCACCGCTGAGAAAAGCAGTATTTTGTATTCACAACTCATAGGTTGACCGGCAGGAAACAACATGAAAACTGTGGCATTGTTTTTGTTTTGATGAAAAATAATAAATGATCCAAACATCTTTGCTTTTTTCCCCCTGTATTTTAATTTGGCTTTAAAGTAGTCTTTAAAATAGGATGTAACCACAACTGAGAGATAAATGAAATAGATATTTGTTGAACCGAAGCATGTTGTAAAAGTCCTGCTTGGAGAACTGAAGACAGGAAAACATCCTTTCTATCTCTTTTCATGGCTTTTATTTCTTTTCCCAGTGCTACCACTGTAGGCTGATGGAAAAGACTTTGTGACCTTGTCCTTACTTCTAAGGTTCCTGTTACTGACACCCGGTGTACCTATAGTTTTATATTGCATCCAAGTGTTTAATTAACTCTTGAAAATATAGGTCAGTCCTGTTTGCCCGTGGGCAGCACCTGAGAGAGATGTTAGAGCCCTCCTGTCATTTACAGGCAGTATTCTGGACTCCCTGGGTCCTACCCTAGGTTGTGTTGCTTTTGTTGGACTGGATATTTGAAGGCCACTAGCTGACGTCAATCTGAGGCTAGTTTTATTTTTCCCAGAATAGTTTCCATGGAGCAGAGTTGTTCTGAGTACTTGGTGCTAATTTAGATATCATAAGTCATGGCAAGCTCCTTTCTCTCTTCAACACATAGCTGTTCATTCACACAGTGTTACCTAAAGAGGCTACACACTTATTGATAATTTGACGTAAAACAAACTGTCTGTGAACAGAGAGCCCTTATATTGTGTTGCAGCTCGTATGCATGACTCCTTGGTTTTGTCATTTTGTGCTTTTGTGAGCACTTTCAAGATATTAGATGTGATTTTTGAGTTGTCAAAAGCTTAGCTAGCATGGTGCATCAAGGTTGCATAGCTAAATGTAATGCTTTTATCAGCAGGGCTGTGACCAAACTATGAAACAAGACAGTTTCTTCCCATTTATGACAAAGCATGGGAAAAAGTAATGTATTTTTCAAGGTGGGTGATATTTATTAACATTTTACATGAACTGTTTGATTCAACAACTTTGTGCATCTTGGAGCTAATCTTTTAGCATGTCTCTGTCCGGATACAGCATGTCGGATATTAATGTAAGTAAATTATGTCAAGTAGAAGACTTGTAAGCTGTTTGTCAGTGGCTGGATTGAGCTTTGGGCTTTATTCAAGGGAGACAATAACGCCATCCTTTTGCCCCTTGACCTATTAGCGCAAAGCAAGTCATTAAGTGATTTGGACATAGATGAGCCATATCCTGTGCCTTTTGGTATGTCTCTCGGATGAAATGGATTCCACATCCCCTCAAAGCAACTGCAGTGAAAAAAATGCATTTACTCCTTTTGAAGAGTGTTGACTATCTGCGTGACTAAAGCACTCACTGCGCAATCCATCCCCCTCACCCAAGACCCTTTTTTCACTGTGAGATGGGATAATAGCCAAACAGCATCAGAGCTAAATAATGTGGCTGCATAATAAACAGATGAGTCAAGGGAGTTTTTATTTGCATATCATCTCAACCTCGTCAGGGCTTCAATATATTGGAATTTTGTGACTGTCCGATACCAACCAAATAGTCAATACATGCGGTTAATACAGTTTTGAAAAAATCTACACGAGAATGCTTAAACTAAGGTTTGTTTTTGTCTTTTTGTTTGTTTTGTTTGTTGGGGTTTTTTTGTTTGTTTTGATGGGAGAAATCCGTGTATCTCAGGAGCATTCATAAACTTTTACAATTATTGGTGAAAATAGTTTATTCCTCGCTTAATAGTAATGTGCCTGTAATTACAGAGAACTTATGCTAGAGGGAGCTAATTAGTAAGGCATTTGTAAGGTGAAAAGAGCTCTTTTATATTAAAAGAGAACACCTATCATTTTTCCCACAGTGAATTCAAAAACTGCTTATAATTAAAGCAGTATAAGTGGATAATTGCTAGTTGCTCCATTTGGAAATAAAGGTATAGCAGCAGGCTGTATTTCCAGGAAATCAATGTTTTTGCATTGTGCATGCTTCACTCACAGGTTCTCTATGCGTGTGTGGGCTTGTTTATTTTCTACATCCCAGGAGGCATGTCAGAAGTTTTGTCCTGAGGTTATATGACAAACCGGGGCATGCAAACTCCTCTCTGACATAACAAAAAGAGAAGGCTTTTGAAGACCTCTCTTTGGACGTGGAATGCTATGTATGACGAACACACATTTTGTGCATTCGTTGAACACCATGTTCATTAATCCCCTAATCTTCAGCCATTTTCATTAGCTTGCTTCATGTATTAGTCCCACTTTATTTGTCAGTGAAACCCCAGCGCTGACATCACTGATGTCCTAAAGGATCCCTGACTATTGACAGATGTGAAAATAGTGGGGGGGTTTTTCTCTTTCTGACATCAAAACAACTAGCACCCCCCCACTCATTTTATTATGGTTAACCAGCCACATAATCCTCGTCCATATTGGTTTAACAGCTACTCATGCTCGGTTTTCTTCCTATAAAATACTCTAGTGTATCCATCATCCACCATCTCGCATGCTCTGCACCCCTCATCCCTTTCTGCACAGACCTTTGCCCCCCAGAAGCTTGCTACTGAGCACCCAGCTTGCCTCGACCAACATAGGCCTATGTGTATGTTATGTAAGGCCCACTATAAATAGGTTCACCCGGGATCTTTTGTCTTTACCTGATTCGCTCTTAGCCGAACAGTTTTTTATTTCTGGAGAGAGCTGTGGAAGCTATTGGAAAGTAGAGCTGGCCGTTTCCATAGTTACTTTTGTTAGCTGCGAGCTCTTAACATTCTTCATCTGTTTCCTCACATGTCTGTTATAAGCTATTTGTTTGGATGTATTTGTATTGTACCTCCTCATCAATACCGTGCTTTAAAGCCATTGAAGCAAACAATGATTTCAAATTACTGACGTCCATGTCCTGCTGCAGATATTTCATTGAGTTGCTGGCTCTGTAATAGCAGCGACGGAGCAAATTCAGTGTGTGTGCAGTTTATCACATAGATGAGGTTTAGACTGGAATTGGCAGGATTACTGTGCATGTTATTTCTCTCAAAAGTGCATGTAAAATGTATTATTATTATTATGTTATTACTCTCAGGTTGTGTGTTAAGGGTTTTGTATAATGGTAATAATCGAGTTCTCACATCTTGGGAGTTGCATTTTGCTGAACAAATAATGGATATCTGTGCTTTTTCATCTCCATCACTGATCATAATTTCAGAAAGGTATTCCTGCTTCCAATCTAAAGTCACCAGTTGAATATATAAGTAACGGCATTGGTCGTGTTTATTGCCGCCTGATTCCAGCTGTACTAAGAGGTGTTTTCTTATTGCTTCAGTAGGACAACTTTTTCAATTTCAGGATAGGATTTCGTGTATTTATCACAAAAAAAACTGTGCAGTTAGATAACAGCGGGTATTTGAATCAGGGCCAAGTTAGTCTGTCAGAGTGCTGCGAAGCTTGGATCCTGGAGAGAGGAGGGCAAGGTGGGAGCCATCTTAGTGCAGTGTGTGTGGGGGAGTTAGGGGGCATTGTTGAAGAATCATTGGGGCTTTCCACAGTCATGATTGGAGAGTCGACCATAATTCTAACCTATCCCTACTGTGGAAGCAGAGAGTAGAGGCGGCCGGGGACTGAGGTGGGCGAGTGGGGAAGTATTTTTGGAAAACACGGGAAACCTGCCACACCAACAGCAGCATAGGGGCCTGGTACCGGGCTTCCCTAACCCACTCCCACACCCAGAGGGAGAGAGAGAGAGAGAGAGAGATGTTCCTTCAAAAGAAAGACCACGCTTCCGCTCCCTTTTGTTCTGTCACTTTCTCTATTTCTCTTTCAGTTGCCCAGTGGTTGAATGATGATGAATTATATGTAACCATGCATGGCCCAAAATGAGAGAGAGGAGAGGGAGAGGGGAAAAAAATAACTTGGCAGCTGAGACGAGCATCTTGTATTTATAGCAAGTCGTGTTTCCGGCAGAGGTTTCTGTAGTGTTTGCAATCTCAATCCATTTTTTGCGGTGACTTACAAGGCCTATTGTGTCCAGGTTGACTGAAGATGTTCCTTCATCCGCCGCCTTGGGGGGAGATTTGAATGTGGGACATGTCAGAATCTGATTTTGAGGGAAGCAGATAGATTTCTCCGGTTATTGCACCAACCTTGCATTCACAAGGTTGCTGCTCGAATCTGCTGTGCATTCATTACCACAATGCAAAATGCATTTCATTATAGAGCTTCACAAAGATGTTAACGTTGTCCTTATATCGATATGTGGATGTCAGAATTTACTGCAATAACCTCTGGAATCATGGTCAGCCCCGGAGAAAAAAGAAGTACTCCAAATCTCAACTATAATTGCATTAAAACATGAGAAAATCCAACCCAATCTCACACACACACACACACACACACACACACACATACACACACACACACACACACACACACACATGCACACACAGCGTATAGCGTTTTATTTTCTTCCGGAAACCATCAATGGTGTTGATAAAAGTGCCCAACAAATGAGGAGCGAAATATCAATATAGATGTAGGGAAAAAAAACAACTTTCAATACATAGCAGTACAAGCTTGTTTCATGCGTCACGCACTCATCAGCTGCTGATGTGATTCAACAAAGGAAACACAGTATATATATATATAGTGTGTGTGTGTGTGTGTGTGTGTGTGTGTGTGTGTGTGTGTGTGTGTGTGTGTGTGTGTGTGTGTGTGTGTGTATGTATGTCATTGATATATGAAGTCAAAATGGGGTTAAGGAAGAATAAGACATGAATATACTATGGGGATGAAATAGTTGGGAACAAATACATATAAATATCAGATATATTGATTGATCCTGAGAGGTGATATATTTGATGAAAGCTGTTAGCCAGTCCGATGTCCTATATGTTAGCAAATGCATGCTCACCTTCTGTCTTTGACATATAAAGTTAAGAATGGCTAGGAGGGCCCATGAGGTCTGGCGCGGCCATGCTGTGATTTCATTACCGTTGTTGACTACACGAAACACAATCAGGGCAATGTCGGATTCCAGTTGCGCTGTGGCTTCACCTACCCCCCCCCATATTCCCTCAGAGGGCGCTGATTGGGTCGGACACCAAAAGCTTCGGTTGGTGAGTGGCCAGACTGGTCTCGCAAGTCAAAGTAATTTGATCTCGCGATACCAGGCGGCTGTGGCAGGCTTGCTTAACGCATTGCCACAAGATAATTTAAACTCAGATAGCATTATGAGAGACAGGGAACACCAGAGTTCTTGATGAAAGTAGAAATCTGAAAATCAGTTCTGAAACTGATGGTGTGATCCAGAGGGTTGAATGTGGCACTGATGTGGTGGGGAATCAGGATGATTCTGATAGACCAAGAAGAGCAAGCCATTAAAAAGCAAAACCAATCTAATCTGCAATCATGGTTCCTAAATTAATAAAAAATGTTTTGGAGGCAGCAGCTATATTGACATTGCCAAAGGCATGAGTGAAATAACTTATATTTCTTTAGATTTTATTTTTATTATATAGATTTGATTTAGCTAGTTACTGAAACTGTTAAAGTGCTTTGTGTGTCTTTTACAACAGCGAGATGCGTAAAACTGCCAACTAAGTGTGGTCATTTAGTGTAACTGAAAGACAGCTAAGAAGCAGATTCTTCATCAATATCACTCTAATCACATGGCCAAGGGGTAAATAGATATACAGAAAAGAGTTTTGGCCAAAGGTCCGAGACTACCTTGAGACACAAAGCATTTTTTTTCAACAATTACAGTACAAGGCATACTACACATAACTACACGCTGTGTACAATCACAGCTCAGTTCAAATACAAAAAAGTGTTTTCTTCACACCACATGTGGAAGTGGCTTAGATAGCAAAATCCTAAATATTGGAGACAAAGTGGAGCTTTATTTCATAAAAAGGCTGAGCACTTGCCATCTTGAAATGGCCAGGAGTGCAACCTGAGGAAAAATAGGTATTGACAGTAACAGCTAGCTGTACTGTATTACCTTTGGACAAGCAGTCTTTTTACAAAAAATAGAGAATGACTCTCATTTAAGCACTTAGGTACAGTCTTCCCTTGTAGAAAATATCTCAGTCATGGACAATATTGAGACATTCTCTGGGATTCGCTGAAAGGATCCATTAAGAAGAGATGTCAAGATATGAGTTCATTACAGCAGTGTTTCATCCTCTTTCCAAATCCAATAGATTGAACCACTTGGGTCAATATACTTGGTTACTGTATGGAGGCAACTTTGCTTTGCATTGCAGCCTTTTTTTCAAAGCCACTTCACGAGATCTTGCTGAAAAAAAGTGAACACTTTCTTACCAGCACTTAAATACAACAAAAGATTTCCATTTTACTTTTACATTTACGGAGGTATCCCTGTGCTTTAATGTCAATAAGTGCTAACATTGCATAAATCCATTACTTAGTGCTGTGCTGTGGCATTTGATGGAGGTGAGAGGTTACTGCTACACTGCAGTTATCATATAGAGCATCTCGTGATCTGAACTCTTGTGAGTGGATTGGTTTTAATAGACTTTCCAATACTTTGAGGTAGTTGCGTGAGACTGAATATCTCTGGACCTCGAATTAAAGTGCACCTCTGAGGTGAAAGCGATTTGCACAAAGAGAATGTCAAAGCTGCATTGAAAGAGCCTTCAAACTATTCCCATCTGACTTAAGAAGATGACATGGCGACGACTCGCTGATCTTTTGATAGATTTCCCACCTTTCTGAGTGTGGGAGATAATGTGAAAACCTAGCAAAGGAAAGCATATGCAGTTGGGACTCAGAGATACCGTAGTAGAGGTTTTCTCGTTTTGAGTTACTCCTGTTCCTGTAATAACGTCGTGCACAGGGCGCCTGACGTCTGAGATCACATGGTGGCCCTGTTGCTGCAGGATATGTTGTCAAGAAACCATTTGGCGAGTGTTTCTGCACCGGTGGTAAGTTTTTTTTTTTTTTTTTTAGGAAATCGAAGGTAAAACACTATCCTTTTCAGAATATTCCACTAGTATGAAAGTATGAGAGCATCATTATTGACGATAACATACTTCTTATATTCATTCCCAACCCGATGGGCATTTTGTAATGTTCATTCATTAAGGGAAGGGGAGTACCTTTCTGTAGACCACTGCTCCCATTTAGGAAAAACAAAATGCATGATAGGATGAAGGTGATCATCCAAGAATATTCCCAGTATAACAATGTAGAGATATCCCTCAGAGGAATGAATACACTGACTGACTGTGCATGGTTTGTATTTTGGTTGATTGGGTATTATAACAGGACTTGCGCACAGACGGACAGTGGAGTTGGGTCTGTCCTGCCGCTGTCCATGGTACTGAAATACAAAGCGCTAACGTCTCCATGGGAGAATATCGGCTTTATTTATTTATTTATTTGACAGAGAGGCAACATGTGCGAAACTAACAATCAAACACTTTGGGGTTTGAAATGTCATGTGGGCAGCTGGATTTAACCAATGACCAACACCTCGGGGTAGGGTGTGTGTGTGTGTGTGTGTGTGTGGGGGGGGGGGGGGGTGTTATCGACACCCCTCACTCCGTATAAAGGCCGGGGGGCCTCGTTCAGACAGACAGGGAGCGGGCGGTGAACTCGGCGGCCGAGTGAGCGTCCGGACAAGATGAAGATGGGAAGGCTCAGTGCAGTTAAACGGCTATGCAGTTATGCAAGTTGAGCCCAGATCTTCAGCAGGCCGACTCTGAAAACCGGCTGGAACAAATCAACGTTAGGCCTGTACTGAAGTTGGTCCCCGGCAAACCCGTCCTATAAGGGCAATACATGATCCCGAGTGATGAGAATGCGGGACTTTCTATGCGTTAGAAAATATATATGTGTGTCCATAGGTCCCGTAACGACTGTGTCCTTTATTGTCAGACTAGGTGTTGAGCCTCATCTGGTCTGCGCGTTGCAACCTCCGGAGGACGTCATGCCTTTTGACGTACAGAGTTTTGTTGTGCCTTGTGACAAAGGTGAATGTTGGACCGTGGTCTCAGCAGCCCTCGAATGTCGGGTTTAATCGTCAGTGGTCCAATAACACACAAGCGCTGAGACTGGAAGACGTGTTAACGGTCTTGTAAGGGTTTTCTCTGCATTTCCATGTGTGTCTTGTGCACTTCACGCGGGTGTACGTTGCGATTGTTGTTGCTTCGCTGCAACTCAAACCCGACTCTCTGCAAGCGTTTGTAGCCTGTAGCCTATATACTGGTCAGCATCAGAGAATCCGGGTCTCGGATGATCTGGGTAACGGAGTGTCGACACGAGCGGAGAAGCTACCAGCTTCGTCGCTTTTTGAGATGGTTGTATCACATTATTTGGCGCGACCGTTGTCTAAGCCTATATGCACGCGATACACTAAATGATGTGGCTACTGAGAAGGTCGATGTTTTAAATGCTCACATCTGATAATAAAGATATCAGACAGCCCCCCCCCCCGCGCGGTCACCACTTGTTGCAACGTCAGAAGCACCTCTCCTTTCGGGGGGTACCCGTCACATCCTCTGTCCATGTATGGGCATGAAGTTTACACGCAGCGGGGAATCCTCTCACTGGAGGTGATGAATGGGGAGGAGGGCCGACGGAGCAGCCAGTGTGTATATAAGGAGAGAGGAGAGTAGTCGCTGATGTGAAATTCACGGCAGCAGAAAGCAAGGAGCTGCAAATCGACACACGTCAGACGAGAAAAGAAAAAAAAGAAAAAAGGATTTCCTAATTGTTTTGCACCTTTTGACATATACTACTTTGGATAGCCTAATTGGTGAAACTGTCCGAGGGTGAAGGGACAACACCATCCGCATCTCTGTCTACACTTACATTGGGGACACCGACTTCCAAGTTCGCCATTATGTTGAACAATATGGATTTGAATTCAAAAGATTCGTTCTACCCTCAGTTTGACAGCTGCAATACTTCTCTGGGAATGGAAAATAGCGTGCAGAAGGATAACCAGGAGGTCTACGTCGATGCAGAGCGGGGTGTACATGCTCCGTTTGGCCATGGTGAGTTTTATACTTATATAACTATTGTGTTACTGCAAAAACGGACAGTAAAACGTGCATCTGTGCACGAATAAAACTGATCAACTGAACGGGTTACACTTACTGACATGGATGTGCAGTGTGCAGTATATTACGCATGCATCTTTGAGCTGTATAAGCATCACTCATTTGCGCCTTTTTTTAATTTGCACTCATTTTAGAAATAAAAAGCCTGACAATGCCATTTTTCTCCCCCTTCTCGTTCAACAGAGGGAGCACCAGCAACCCTAAAAACCGAAGCCTCCAACTCGGAATTTACTTTTAATCCTTGCGAGTGTCCAAAAGAGACGTACATCCCCTCCTCCCTCGCCTACTCTGGTAGTTTCTATGTTGAGGCATCTCAGGGGGCGTCGTGCAGCACAGAGACATTACTCAACATGATCACGGAGATTGTTGGTATATCAACAGTGCCAATCTCGGAGGTACAACAGAGTGGCAACGGCCGGGACACGTACCCATCGTCCGCGCCAAGTAATGGCGGTTTCGGAGACTCTAGCATCAGGAGGCAACCTTACACCTGCACCGGTGCCACTCCTCCTTTATACTCTCCAGACCAGACTTGCCAGGGTTACACCGAGGATCAGGTCAGAGGTCAAACTCAAGATTCAAGTCTGGGCTCCTCTCAAATCCCAACCCAGAAAAACGTTGAACCCAACTCGGAGGCTGCGTCGTTCCCCGTGGCAGTCAAGAATGAGTTTGAAAGTAGTTGCTATGAATGGGGCACCTTCACTAAATCTGACTATTTGGACTCGGGCTTCCAGACCGAAACTTTCCCCATGTCGAGTGACTTACCCCCGGCCCAGCAAATGGATGTAAAGGAACTCCTGGGCACCTTCCCCCCGATCTGTCCTAGCACAGAGATGGAGTTGAAGGTGGAGGGGGGTATTAAACAGGAGCCGTGTTTCTCTGACACGTGTTCTCAGAGCTTCCCCAGCACCGTGTACACCAACTACACAGGCCCACCACCAATGGGTGTTTCGTCTAATCTGAAACAGGTCCCATTCCCCATTGAACTTCAGCCATCATCGAACCAGTGCGATTCTTTATACACATCACCAGCTTTACCGAGCACCATAGACTCCATCCTTTACTCCTCCCTGTTGCCGGACTCCTTTGCCCAAAGTTACACGCGCGTGATGAAGACCCCCCGGGCGCGGAAAAGCCCCGCCGCCTCCAACGGCCCAGCCAAAGAGAAACCCTTCTCCTGCCCCATGGAGAACTGCGACCGGCGCTTCTCCCGCTCGGACGAGCTGAACCGGCACATCCGCATTCACACGGGTCACAAACCCTTTCAGTGCCGCATCTGTTTGCGCAGCTTCAGCCGTAGCGACCACTTGACCACGCACACGAGGACTCACACCGGAGAGAAGCCGTTTTCCTGCGACGTCTGCGGCAAACGCTTCGCCCGCAGCGACGAGAGGAAACGACACGGGCGCGTGCACCTGAAACAGAAGGAGAAGATGGAACTGAAGCCGCCAGTAACCAGCGCGTGGCCCTTCACCCTCCCAGAGGGCATTTGAAGAGGCGCAACCGCCATCCCCCCAAAACACTTGGTACCCGCACTACATGGAGAATCTTTCCGTCTTGGAAGATGTAAACCAGCTTATTACAAGTTGATCCCTGAACGTTTTGCAATATGACGCGGTGTTGCAGCTGAATTTAAGTTTGGCTGAGAAGTCTATAAGCTATGTGAGCGAGCAAGGAAGGTCTGCGAATGCACTGCAAGGCGCTGCAGGATCCGAGTGGGAAAGCGGTCTGTTATGTTCTCTCTGTCCGCCTGCTTTTGATGCTGCTGACTCTATGCAACGATGCATAGATTGTAAAACTGGGTTGACAGCCGTTCCTGTGGACGGAACCAACCCTCTCTGCGGCGTTGCATGACTGCTGTTCAGCTACTCTTAAACTGGACAGTTCCGCCCTCGCGTAGAAATACTGCTCCTACTTTCAACATGGGGATGGGTTGCGTTTAAAGATTATTTATCTCCACTTAAATTCTTATTTTGTGCTTTTAGGAGCTTTATAGAGAAAGCTTTTGGACCACGGTCCAATGCATGTTAATGCTGGTGTTTCATTTATTGTTATTTTTTCCCATATGGATCACAGTCCAGTCCTTTTACTCCACAGTGAGCAAGACCAGCAAAGGTTACTGACATGAATGTAGGCAAACATTTTATGGGCCTTGGCCACGAAACTGTCCATCTTTGCCAAAATTAAGACACAGTGTATCTTTAAATTTTTATCATTTGGCTGTCAGTATTTTTTGTCATTGGTCTTTGTGTTGTGTTACGACTCAATTATTACGATCTTGAAAGCTATATCATGAATGGAAAATAAATATATTTGTAAAATTGTTCCTCTTTGTATTTTTGTAGCTAACTGTATATTTTACATTTACTACCAAACTTTTAAGCTTGATTTTTAAAGTGCAAAAAAAAATTGCACTCTATCTCACGGATGATGTTTTGTTTTTTTGCAGGGCTCTTGTTTCGCAACAAAAAAAAATATTTTAAATGTTACGATTTGATATCCAACAAATTTGATCAACTCATGCTGTTGTTGACACAAGTGTTGTTTCTTTGATCTGCTGATGTTTATCCAAAAGGGAGCAGAAAGTACACTATAGTTGTGGTTTGTAGGTTTTTCAGCGGTGTGATTTTACAGTAATGTACAGAGGAATGTTTACTGTAATGAAGCTAGGAGAAACAAAACCTAGCAGGAAATACAAACATTGCTTTTGAGTAATCAGGTAGCACACATTGCTGCGAGTTTCTGTGGATTTTACCTCTGAGATGAAAGGGTGCGTCTTTTGCTGGAGACGTGCTGAAATGTTCACTTTAGCAGACGTGGTGGGGAGGGTTGACTGAGATGATCAGCAACAGTCAGGGTATTTGGGGAACAAAAAAAAGTGATTTAACTCGCCTTAAGTTATATTAACTGTATGAGTAAAAGTTTTGTATATACACCGTTTCTACAATACGTAAAATTATATTGATGTTGTTATTTTTATGAGAAAAAAAGTTTATGATTAAAATAAACTTTTCCTGAAAGCAACAAGATTCTTGTTCATAGCCGTGATGATCTATATTGCTTTTTTCAACTACCTGCTATGTCTGAGCGTCTGTCTCCCTTCAGAACCGGCTAACAGGCGCCCGGGTAGCGTGGCGGTCTGTTCCGTTGCCTACCAACACGGGGATCTGCTGTTCGAATCCCCGTGTTACCTCCGGCTTTGTCTGGCGTCCCTACAGACACAACTGGCCGTGTCTGCGGGTGGGAAGCCGGATGTGGGTATGTGTCCTGGTCGCTGCACTAGCGCCTCCTCTGGTCGGTCGGTCGGTCGGTCGGTGCGCCTGTTCGGGGGGGGGATAGCGTGATCCTCCCACGCGCTACTTCCCCTTGTCGAAACTCCCTACTGTCAGGTGAAAAGAAGCGGCTGGCGACACCACATGTATCGGAGGAGGCATGCGGTGGTCTGCAGCCCTCTCTGGATCCGTGGAGCAGCGACCGGGGACGGCTCGGAAGAGTGGGGTAATTGGCCAAGTGCAAAGGGGGACAATTAAAAAAAAAAACTTGCTAACAAGTGACTTCCCAAAATATACATTATGAAAGGTCAACTGTGGCACCACGTAGTAAAATCGTAACATTAGACTCACACTTTCGCCCAATTGACTCACAAGTGATTTGACTCAGAAACGACAGTGTGAACACCATATTACTCAGTGCTGTAATTCTGGACCTCCTCGACTTTGAATATCACTTTTCATGGTACATGAATGTAAAGATGTGCACTATGTTAGACTGCATTTCAACAGGAGTTATCAGATATTCTGCATCCATTCACTTGGACACCCACTTAAACAATGCAATGATCCTTAACGACCTTCTTTTTTATATATTACCGAACAGCATTATGACACTATACCCAGATTTCAACCTCACATCGCATCCCCTGCTGACTTGTGTCCCTGCTCTGTTGTGTGTATACAGTAGAAGCCTACATGTGCTCATTGAAGCCCAACATTCACAATAGTCAACATCGCTGCAAAGCGTTGACGTATTTGATAACATTCAGAATGATCCATCTGTTGCGCTTACAAAATCCACTCCAGTGAAGCACTTTATCTTATCAGTAAACTCTCTATGGGTTTAACCTTCCACTGAGTCGTCATCTCCAAAACGTGCCTCCTTTCCATGTCGCCTTATAACAGCCACAACGATGTGAATGTTACGGTGCTGAATGCCAGTAATGCCAGTAATTGTGAGGCTTTTATATATAAGGCGTAAGCGCCAGAGAGAGTTTCATATGTGACAAGAGGACCATTCCCACTACACATGGGTAACAGCCCAACACACTGCCTTCTCTGGGCATCTGGCTTGGATGCCAGGGCCTTGCAATCTGTTGCCTTAAGACAGTCACACAGCCATGCAGTGCCATGGACTCCATGGTGGTACGTAGGACACCCATGCTGCCATGACGCAGCCAGCTGGCAGAACATTACTTAGCTTGCCCACGGCCGTACGTAAGTGCCTGCATTGTCTGTAGCTGACAAACATACAGTAACCAGCATGAAAATGCGAGCTGCCACATGGAGTACTATGAATAGTATGTAGCCATCCTTTTCTGTCGATCACTCATCATATCTTACAATAGCACAGAACCCCGTGAGCGAACATTTCGGTGCCTTGTGCATGTTTTACTGGCCAACATTGTCCAGTGATGGATGGTTCAGGATTTGAATTGCTGCACAGCGCATCACAGTGACCATTAGCCAGACACTCGAGGACTGAAGAGTCATTGAACTGTGGCCACTAATGGAATTTTTGCATTGGGCAGCTCAGATTCATATTTGCATGCTGTAAATGGCTCTTGATATATCTATATAAGTGCAATTTCATCTTTAATCAGCTGTGGTATCTTTATTGAATACATTTACCTTATCATAAAGCTTTAAACTCATTCTTCAACACAGACCACAAAATGTAACGCAATTTATGTCCGTTGACTGACATTTACAGCTGCAACCAATGTAGATGTGCGTAATTGCAGAGGCCATTAAGTAATTGTGTCGGAAATGCTCATGACCTCTGCAAAACATCACACCTTGCAAGAACATTGCCCCTGTCTGCTGTGAATGGTAGTTTGTCAAATCCATTAGACCCTTGCCACTCTTAAGTGATGCAAACCTGTGAGCATTTTATCCACTGTAATGCTTCTTTGTGAAGGGGACACAGTCAACGCAACCAGTGGAAAGAATATGATCAGAAGTTGATTTTAGTTGTCTCATTAAATTAATCATTTGATGTAGGACTACTTGTGGATAGCAAGGGGACTGTTAATCTTATGTACGAAATTCATATTTTGGCTGAAATTCAAATGAAAAAAATGTGTGTGTGTGTGTGTGTGTGTGTGTGTGTGTGTGTGTGTGTGTGTGTGTGTGTGTATATACGTATATAAAACTTTGTTAAAAGAAACACTCAATGGTAGGGATAGTGCTCAACAAATAAGAAGCAAAGTAATCCTGTTAGTCAAGTGAATTTTCATGCTCTTGCTTATATATATTATTAAGGTTAATATTCCGCTTAATATTTTTTCTTAATATTGCGCTCCTCATTTATTGGGCACTTTTATCAACACCATTGATGGTTTCCAGAAAAAGAAAAAAAACGCTATATAAGCGGTTTAGATAATGGATGGATGGATGGATGGATGGATGGATGGATGGATGGATATATACACTCACTGGCCACTTTATTAGGTACACCTTGCTAGTACCGGGTTGGACCCCCTTTTGCCTTCAGAACTGCCTTAATCCTTCGTGGCATAGATTCAACAAGGTACTGGAAACATTCCTCAGAGAGTTTGGTCCATATTGACATAATAGCATCACGCAGTTGCTGCAGATTTGTCGGCTGCACATCCATGATGCGAATCTCACGGTCCACCACATCCCAAAGGTGCTCTATTGGATTGAGATCTGGTGACTGTGGAGGCCATTTGAGTACAGTGAACTCATTGTCATGTTCAAGAAACCAGTCTGAGATGATTCGAGCTTTATGACATGGCGCGTTAATCCTGCTGGAAGTAGCCATCAGAAGATGGGAACACTGTGGTCATAAAGGGATGGGCATGGTCAGCAACAATACTCAGGTAGGCTGTGGCGTTGACACGATGCTCAATTGGTACTAAGGGGCCCAAAGTGTGCCAAGAAAATATCTCCCACACCATTACACCACCACCACCAGCCTGAACCGTTGATAGAAGGCAGGATGGATCCATGCTTTCATGTTGTTGACGCCAAATTCTGACCCTACCATCCGAATGTCGCAGCAGAAATCGAGACTCATCAGACCAGGCAAAGTTTTTCCAATCTTCTATTGTCCAATTTTGTTGAGCCTGTGCGAATTGTAGCCTCAGTTTCCTGTTCTTAGCTGACAGGAGTGGCACCCGGTGTGGTCTTCTGCTGCTGTAGCCCATCTGCCTCAAGGTTCGACGTGTTGTGCGTTCAGAGATGCTCTTCTGCATACCTCGGTTGTAATGAGTGGTTATTTGAGTTACTGTTGCCTTTCTATCAGCTCGAACCAGTCTGG
This sequence comes from Lampris incognitus, assembly GCF_029633865.1. Lineage (NCBI taxonomy): Eukaryota > Metazoa > Chordata > Actinopteri > Lampriformes > Lampridae > Lampris > Lampris incognitus. Next base: position 32,010,687 of record NC_079215.1, read on the forward strand.
CCATTCTCCTCTGACCTCTGGCATCAACAAGGCATTTTCGCCCACAGAACTGCCGCTCACTGGATATTTTCTCTTTTTCGGACCATTCTCTGTAAACCCTAGAGATGGTTGTGCGTGAAAATCCCAGTAGATCAGCAGTTTCTGAAATACTCAGACCAGCCCGTCTGGCACCAACAACCATGCCACGTTCAAAGTCACTTAAATCACCTTCCCCATTCTGATGCTCGGTTTGAACTGCAGCAGATCGTCTTGACCATGTCTACATGCCTAAATGCATTGAGTTGCTGCCATGTGATTGGCTGATAAAATTTGGGTTAACGAGCAGTTGGACAGGTGTGCCTAATAAAGTGGCCGGTGAGTGTATATAGTAACGATCACGGATGAATAGACACGTTAGCCCTTGGCTAACGAATCGGAACCTTTAGTCGAGCGGTTAGCGTTGTCGCCCGCGGTGCGAGAGATACGGGTTCGCGTCCCGGTTGCGGCGGTTCCTGCGGTTGCCCGCCGAATTCGTACATTGGTGTCAGAAGTGGGATGGCGAGAGCGTGAGGTCATCGGAGGCGTGAGGGAGTTGATATGCTGAAGCACGGGGGCGCGCTTCCCGAAAGAGTGGGGTAGTGCAACATAGACATGTTAGTCCTTGGCTTACGGGTTGGACCCTTTAGTCGACTGGTTAACATTGTCGCCCGCGGTGCGAGAAATCTGAGTTCGCGTCCCGGCTGTGACGATCGGCCGGTCTGCCCCCCCGAATTTGCTGCAATATATAGAAGAAGAAATATATAGAAGGAGAAAAGGGTGAAAAATAAAAATTTATATATATATTTCCCCCTTTTCCCCCCTAACTGTATCCGGCCAATTCCGAAACGTCCTGGTCACTGCTCCACCTCCTCTGCCGATCCGGGAAGGGCTGCGGACTACCTACTCCAACACATGTGGAGTCGCCAGCTGCTTCTTTTCACCTGACAGTGAGGAGTTTCATCAGGGGGACGTAGCACGTGGGAGGATCACGCTATTCCCCCCAGCCCTCCTCCCCGATGGACCAGAGATGTATCAATGAACTAAAGATATAACGGAGGCGTTATTGCAGAGACCAGGCCTTTTCCCCCTTTCCGGCTTCCCACTCGCAGACACAGCCAACTGTGTCTGTAGGGACGCCCGACCAATCCGGAGGCAACACGGGGATTCGAACCGGCGATCCCCGTGTTGGTAGGCGACGGAATAGACCGCTACGCTACCCGGGCGCCCCGAGAAATGAAAATATGTTAATGAATAAATAAATAGATAACTTCCATCCATCCATCCATTAGCCAAACCGCTTATCCTACTCAGGGTCGCCGGGATGCTGGAGCCTATCCCAGCAGTCACTGGGCTTGCGAAAGAATAAATCATCACATGAACTTGAAGGATCTGACAATTCTGAGGATCAATGTCGTCGCAGAATGACATTATCTTACATGTGCATTAAAGAAAGGACAACCAGTTCTCTCTGACTGACGCGTGACAAGTTTGTTTATTTTACATAACTTTATTTTGCTATTTGTACTATTAAACACTAACCACTGATATGTTAATCAAGTGTAAGCAGCTAACTGTGGCATGCTACCCACTTGAGAATTGAGCTATCCAAGATTGTTGGGCCGTTTAATGTCTGAAGCCTGTTCTAAGTAGGACAAGAACAGCTCAAGTAGCCTCTGAAGAGTCTAATGTCCCTGCTATATATCCTTGAACTCCAAACAATTCGGTCTCTGCAACAATAATCCAATAATGACTTTTGACTGAAAATGTGTAGAAATGAATCTATTTGCTTATATTAGGGATCAGAGGCTGCTTCAGTGGTTCAAGCCTCAGATGCCAGGTCATCTCAAGTACCTATTAATAATCACAGTCCTACTTGAGACTCGTGGTCTATATGACCATACAATCTGCTCTGCTTCTGGATTGATCCATTGTGGGGCTAATCACCACATAATTTTATGCGAGCCTTTAAAATGTGCACCGGGGCATGCCATGGTCCTTTGGGTGAGCTTTGTAATCAAGGTGCATAGTGGCATGGTAATGGTAATCAAGTTTAGCGGATTAATTCCTCAGATCATACGTCAGCCTATCGGTACCGTATCTGATCATGAAGAAGGGTGTAGGTGTTCTGGAGAGCACAGGTGATTAAGAGGAGAACCGTTTCAGGGAATTGAGCTCATTATTCAAGCATTTTAAAGAGCCCATTTTTTCTTCCATTGTTCTACTGTCGAAATTCTTCATTTGTGTTGCTGATCAGATGGGGGACTAGAATAATGAGATAACTTTTCTTCCCCATAAATTACAAGTTAGCCCTGAGTCTGGAAGTCATGTCCACCATCTTTATCCTGCACGCAATCTCTGTGCTGGCTAAGTCAAAGGGTGGTTATGCTGCACCTGAAGTGAATGGAGAAGGGTGAACATTTCCAAGGTACTCAAATGGCCATGGCAATTTAATTACTCTGCAGAAAAAAAACATCATAGATCCACTTGAGCAGTCAAGGTTTCATTCAGTCCAAGAAATATGGCTCCAGTATTGTGTACAGTTGTTTATTAAAGTAAATTCCTTGAATCTGACTGTCCAAAGAAAAAGAAATTTACAATCCATGCAAACAGCTTTATCGCTGCCAGTTCTTTTGCAATTGATTATAATCAAAGTTTAATTGTTTTTAAGTATTGCGTGAAGTTGTTTAATCGACGAATTTGTAGCTCATTAATTATTTTGTGAGCCGTGTCAAGCGTAAACACCCCAAATCATAATATGTATGGAAGGTACTATCAACCATTTTATATCCCACAATGCTCCACAGTTATTCAGACATAATTAGCTTACATTAAGTGTATATAATAAGTGTTAGTTAATAGGTAATAAGGCCCTTATAAGTTCTTATAAAATGCTTAGTAACATCATTGTGTTAATAAGACTATAATAAGCATTAAGAGGTGATAAGGCCTTTGTAAGTCACAATGTTTGCATTTTGTGAACTATCAAAACTATTTTAATAACTTTTAATTATGCTTCATGCAAAGTTTTTTGCAGATTTGACTTACAACCTAAGATGAGTGTGAAAAGTAGTGGCCAAAAATGTGTTTATTATGCTATTATTAACAGTAAGCTGGTCTTATTAACACATAATAATGTTAATAAGTGTTTTATAAGGACTTATTACCTATTATCTAACACTTATTACATGCACTTAATGTAATGCATTACCAATTAGCTTCTTCTCCCCCATCTCCTAGACCAGTGATGAGGAACTTCTTTGCTTGCAGTACATTACTTAACAATGATGGGTAATGGGGGTGTCATGGTGGTTAGCACTGTACCCTCACAACAAGGGGATCTTGGATTCAATTCCATCCCATCTGTGTGGAGTTTGCAGGTTCTTCTTACGTTTGTGACAGTTTCCTGTCAGGACTCCGCTTTCTGTCATGCATGTTTGATGAATGTTTGGAGTCTCTACTAATTGAGCGACTGTGTGTGCCGTGCCCTGCAATGGGCCGATGACCTGTACAGGTTGTCTTCCTGCCTTCTACTCAGTGCCTGCTGGGATAGACTCTAGCTCCATGTGACACTGAATTGGATGAAGTGGCGCTGGATGGATGAGTGGCGTTTGTGACAGTATGATGTAAACTGTTTTCCAGCGGTATAGTGACAGCTTCCTCTAACATTGAAATGATAAATGTGTTTGCAATAGATGCTTTGCACAGCACATTCCTCCTCTCCACTCCTGGGGAACTCATAATAATGCCTTGACTGCTGCCCAGAATGGAAGTTTCAACATGTCTGGAGGAAATTTGCTGCTTCAGGCTTGTAGATAATATATAAGTGTCCCCAAAATACACTCTGACATTAACCATGTGGGAACAGCAAAGTAGCTGAGATCTCTCTGGCTTGACAGTAGATGTTGAAGAACTTGAAAGATCAATTCCTATTCAGTATTTGTGTCAGATGTTATGCTTTCACTTGCATCAAATATCCGGATACTGTACATGCAGTCACATTGACATTCAGATCATCTCTCCCTATTAGAGCTGTACAAACAAACCCTCTCTTCATAGCTTTGTCCTTCAGAGCTGTAGGCCTATAACTTTTAATGCAGCATATATAATGGGGCATGTCTTTGACAACTGTGTTAGAATATACTCCAGATGCTCCTTTTACATCTGCCATGCGTTTTATATGTAGATTGTGGCTAGACATATTTTATCTGAATTACATTTCTGGGATTAATATCATCACCAGTGTCTGTATTGAGACCCGGTTGCCCTTTCCTGCACAAAATGCAGACAATCGCATGTTATTTACTTGCACAACGTTTAACATTTTTTAAAGAAAATATTCGTCGAGTTGAGCTGTTATTTGCACTTTTTCTCAATGTTTAAAATTATGGAAGAAACGTAGACAGTGGGCCCCTTTTTAAGAAACTGCAGAAAAGATGGCAGCTTTGTGCAACAGTTCTCATCTCAGTTCTCAATGATGCCATTATCCAGACTAGCACTATTTGGATGTGGGTAGCATTAATCATGTTATCAACGTATAACCACTTGTTAACATCCCTCCACTCTGAATGCTTGTGCCTGCAAAAAATGTAACATCTCTGCTTACACAGATACTGAATGAGGATAGGAAATACAATTGGGTACACATTATGGAAATGTGGTCACAAGGCATCCCTTAATTGTCCAATTCCACAAGTGATTTGGGCAATTGGATCACAGTCTTTCCTCAGTGTATCTTGGGTACATTTACACATGTATTCTTATGGGTTTCACACCTATCCTATAACAATCTGTTCATCTGAGGCACATGTTGATGCCAGGTGTAAAGTAGGCCTGAGGCCTGAAAATGTGTGAGGGTGCATTCATACAAGTGTGACCCAATGCTTTATTTTGTACATCGATACATAACTATGTGTGTGTGTGTGTGTGGGGGGGGGGTATGTGTACTGTAGGTGTGTGTTTGGTTACAGGTGCACACGAACAGTGCTGTGATATTGCATTTGTGCATGTTCCAAGATGGAATCAGGCAAGGCTCTCATAAAAACCCAGTAGTGTAAAATGAGTGGGCTGGACAGTAAGCTCTGTTAAACAGATCTGCATGTGCGTACCAGCCTCAACACCAGCTCTGTATTCTGCATCTAAATTAACCATCGAAATCAAGCATTTCACTTCTGAGCTGCATGAAATGTATGCAAAATGTAGGTACTTCAGCATTAACAGCATGATTTATCCACCACGACAGTTGTTTCAGTGCCGTTTGAATGTTGATAGATGTTAATGCGAAGTGTAAGGAATTCCATAGTGTGGGCAGTTAAGTTATATTTTTGGTTAGGTGAGTGATCTAAGTGTGTTTTAGAGATAATATTTTGGTGGGTAATTTGTTATGTTTAGCCTTGGTTTTTATGTCAAGATTTTTAGTCATGTTTGATTATTTTGCTTGTATAGAACAGCTTGAGCGCATCCACAGGTGGCAGATAGTGGAATGTTCCCTCAAATATGGGGGACAGCTGCGAAATAAGCAGGCTTACCTGATGAATAAGCAGTCGCAGACCAACAGCGCCGGTTGCTACCAGGGTGCCCTGGGCCATTGGGTGGCACTGGTGGACCTGCAAAAAGCTGCAAAGGCCCCATAACGGCACTGTGACAAGGCGGTTGAAGTTCGCCTTTAAATAGACCTGCTCTACACTGGGCAGCAGCAATGTAGTACCTGTAGCTGGCGGATGAGCCAAACCGTCTGGCCAACGGTAGCTTCAGGACAACAGGAGGCATGCTGGAAACTCTAGTGTCTGGTCTCCTGTACTGTGGGCAGAAGGCAATGGTAAACCACTGTCTATTTTTACCGAAAACCCAAAATATGCTTAACAACTTGTTGAGCATGTTTTTCGGCAGCCAACATAATAGCTGATGATGCCGAAGAAAGAAGAGAACAGCTTGAGTTTGAAAGTTCTATTCTATTCTATTCTATTCTCGCAGTTCGGTCCACTGTTGTGATGAGGCATTGTTTTTCCCAAGAACGTTAATCACAGAATTCGCCATCATAGACACCAAGCACCAAAAAGAGATTGAGCCAGGAAAGCAAAGTAAAAACAACAACAACACATTTATCCAGCTAATTTGCATGCAATCTAGAAATCTGTTTGAAATTTTGTATCATAATGATTAATAATGACCGATGAATACTGAAACTTAGTATCGTAATTAGCTTTCCAAGTGTGTTTTCCCCATGTGTTTACCATTCCTTTAAGATATAATATGGCCTTTGCAATATTCCTATTATTGTGCAATATCGTATCTAAAGTGTTCTGTTTACTTACAACCCCTGCAGTGTCTAAGGCAGCCAATACTGGTTATTATTACAGACGAATGTCACAGGCCCCTGTCACTCAGCAGAAACAGTAAAGGCTTGTGAGGCTGCTGAGCACCAACTAGGAGAACATTCCTCCTCTCAGTGTCGGCCCTGCCTGTACCTGCTGCTTCACCTCCCTCTAGCTGACAGCACAGTGGGGCCATAGCATCACTCACTCTTCTTTCAGTCCCCGACTCGGTGGTGCATAATGAACTGCCTCCACCAACCCCGCCACGCAGAGAGTGACGTACCTCTCTTTCTGAATGTGTGGGAATCACGCTGAGGCCACACAAGAGGTTATGCCGTATGTTTCTCAAGCCCAAAAGCCCCGATCTCAGTCTTGTAGAGTGGAGGTTTTCAAACTGTTTTCTCTTCAGCCAGACAGTTAATTGCATTCACCTGTTGTGCCAGGCATTCAATCATAGCTGTATCCAGACTTGCCCCCTATTTGGTATACAGTGCACTATACTCACCTTCCTCCATTTTGTTTTGAGCGTCCAAATTCTAACTGTAAATTCCCACAATGCAATGGAAAATTGCACGTCTGTGGTGGGTTTTCTCCGGGTGCTCTGTTTCCCCCCACTATCAAAAAGACGTGCAGGGTTAATACTGCTATCTGTCCCCCTGACCGGGGCATGGCAAGACGAACTGGAGTTGGTCCACTGGTGCTGCACGGCGGCTGCCCACTGCTCCTAGCTACACAGCTAGGATGGGTTAAATGCAGAGCAGAATTTCCCTGTGGGGATCAATAAAGTATATTAAAATCAAAATCAAATCAAAATGTAGTGTCCAACGCATGTGCACTATGCTAAAAAATACCATAAATGAACGCTTCGCCTCGTCTCTTCTTGTGCACTCTGTCAAACACCACCTGATGGGATGAGAGAACCTAAAATGGTGATTCAGTTGTGTCCAAAATCGCCATTAATTACTCTCCATAGAGTACCATACTGGGTGTTTCATTTGTAGGGAACAGTGAATGAGAGAATAAAGGAATGATTCCAGACACAGCTCTTGTAATCCGGGTTTGATTTTAGATCTGGAACAACAGGTCGATGTAATGAGGTAGGACAGAAAGCCAGCAGTACAATGGACTGGATTGAAAACTACTGCTGTCGGGTACTGTGGAAATTCTTACTTACAAGTTCAGAAGTCATAAATATGACATGTTTTGTGTTCAAGTGGTTTTGGTCAGAAACAGTAAGAAAGTTGCTTCTTTTGTTGTTATTTCATCACAAAAGTGAAGAATCCTATTTTGCATCCCAGTGATAAAATGAAGAGAGGATGAGCATTAAGCATGGAATTGATGTTTTGCCAAGTCATTGAGTCAAAAGAAGTGCTGAATGAGGGACTAGAAAGAGATAAATAGTACAGGTGCAGGTATTGTCTACTGCTGTCAGATTTTTCATGGTTTCTGCCATGACCTTCTTAACAACACGACACCAACTCAGGGTTCACAGAAAATTCAGATCTCTGACTTGGTATTTATGATGTTCTTGGGTCGTTCCTACTCACAAGAAAAGGAGACATCATTAGAACTTTGATGAGATTTTTTTTTTTGTTAGCCTACAATTTTCTGTATCATGGCTGGGGCTTTAATATTTGAAAGTCAGATCAGTGATACCCATTTGAAAACCAAAACACTTTATCTCACTCAAGGCCCAATTCCCTTGTCTTGTGTTGTAATATATAGTTGTCAGGATTACCATGTGAATTCAGCTGTTGCAAATCAGTGATAGACATGAATTAATTTGTGTTTTCTATAATTGCTTTGGTTGCTTTGGAGATGTTTTAACAATGCCAGGTGAAAGTAAAAAGAAATGGTCAGCAAAAAAAAACAAACAAAAAAAACAGAAATCCTTCTTATTTGAATAGGATGCCATGAAGACTAAATTGTGATTCAAAACTTAGAAGTTACAATTCGGTAGATTCACGCCTTTTTAATAAATTCTCTAGCTAGTCCCCAAATATTCAAATCATGAACTCTTTTGTGGTTGCTCACTCTGATGGTAATTTTGGGTAGGTCTGTCCTCGGAAAACAGATACAATGCAGAGCATGTCATATCTTCATCCAGGAGGACAACCGCAGGAAGAGGCAGGTAGCAGCACATTGGAAGAAGGGACATTATTGGGGCTAACAGCAGAGTTAGCAGACCAAGCTTGTAAAATGTCTCAAGTAACAGATACTACACCATCAAAAGCTAAGTCCAGGGTTCAGCCTTCATTTCTGGTTTGTTTCTTTTTTGTTTGTTTGTTTGTTTTTGGATTGGATCTCTGGAACTTGGATTACTCAAAAACCACCGCAGTTACCACATGCCTACAGCAATTTTCAGAATTGTAACTTTAATTTCATTCACACATGAAATGTTGGCTGTCCATCCATCCATTACCCAAACTGCTCACCCTGCTCTCATGGTCACAGGGATGCTGGAGCCTATCCCAGCAGTCATTGGGCGGCAGGTGGGGACATACCCTGGGCAGGCCGCCAGGCCATCACAGGGCAAATGTTGACACGTGAAATGTTGGCTGTATCAGAACAAAATAAAAAATGATTTACACTAAAAAAATACAATATTTTTTACAGCCTGTTTGAATTCTCTTTTTCTCCCCTTTTCTCTCCAATTGAATTTGGCCAATTACCCCACTCTTCCGAGCCATCCTGATTGCTGCCCCACCCCGTCTGCTGATCCGGAGAGGACTGCAGACTACCACATGCTTCCTCCGATACATGTGGAGTCGCCAGCTACTTCTTTTCACCTGACGGTGAAGAGTTTCACCAGGGGGATATAGCACATGGGAGGAGCACACTATTACCCCCAGTTGCCCCCACCCCCAATGACCAGAGGAGGCACTAGTGCAGCGACCAGGACACATACCCACATCTGGCCTCCCACCTGCAGACACAGCCAATTGTGTCTGTAGGGATGCCCGACCAAGCCGGAGGTAACATGGGGATTCGAACCGGCGATCTCCGTGTTGCTAGGCAATGAAATAGACCGCCATGCCACCTGGACGCCCAGCCCATTTGAATTCTGACATCACTGATAGACTCAGTATAGATATATTGTTTAAGTACATAGTGATAGTATAGGAATACAAATTCAGTACTCCCTCTGATTATGGTTCATTCATTTTCATGTAGAATAGATTGTTTCCTCTGAAAAGTTTTCAAAAGAAACACTAACTTTTATTCTGAAGGACTGTAAACAGAAATGGTTAGTTATGCAACTGGATGGAAAACATCTGTGCTGTTTTGATTAGTCATCTGCAATCCCTTCAGACAATTCTGCAGCAGCATTAACAAGACAAATCTATAGCATCTGTATTGGGCCCCTGCTGACTGTATTTTTACCACTGCGCTCCTTGGCAGTCCTTTGCTTTGATACCACCTTGCATGCATTAACTACTAATCAGTCAGAAATTACTGTCTTTGGAGCAATGTATTGTGACAGTATCCCAATCCTCTATAAGACATCAAGGTTAAGGCAGGCCTCCCATTGTTATGGAGCCAAAATGGCACCCACTGGCAGGATGATGTATGTGACCATTAACTGGATACTGGATAGTGGGGCTTACACCTGAGCTGAAAAATCACAATGTTCGCCATCGCTAAGGGTAAGAAATCATTAGCTCCATCTCCACCAGGGCTCTTCATAGCCTCCCACTATCAAATGGAGATAAGGTGATCTGTCTATCACCATTCCTCCTGCCAGTCAGCCGTTCTCTCTATTTGTCTCTCCACTTTTCATCTTGTACCACTGATGGTGCCTTCTTGTTTAAGTAAGGGATAAAGACTTGTAAGGTTGATTTAGCAGCATATAGAACGTACTAGTCACTGTAAGTCTGGAAGAAGAAAGATAATTGGAATCATCAATCCAAAACATTTTGTGATTTTAGGGGTTTTCGATACAGTGTAGCCCTCATGGATATAAAATTCAGGAAAAAAAAAATCCCCCCGATTATTTATGTTGTTTGGAATGTGTTATCATGTATGCAACAGAGAATCACCGAAGAGAGTCGGTAAGAGCATTTTAAGACCAGTATAATTAATGACTTTATGTAGCAAATTCTCCTTTTTGATGTTATCTTCTACTTGCCTTCTACTTTTATTGAAGCAACAGACGATACTGACAATTTAAATAGCCTTCACTGTGCACTTTAATTTTGTGGGTCTCCCTGAGTTAAACATCACTGAAGCATTTGTTCATTTCTCCTACAAGAAGTTAAAAGGGTGACAGATCCAGCAGTTACCTACATCATTAAATACTGTACCCCTTCATACAGTCTGCATACCTCCACGACGACTCTGTCCTGCTTTGTAATGGCCGCTCATGGACCAAATGGACTGAAGAGCTTTCATGTCCCCTGAACAGCACACTCTTCTCATTACCGTGTACAGTAGCCCAACATCTAACAGCCTCATTATTTTCAACAAGTGAGAAGTGCAAGTGTGAGATGAACGGGGGCTACAAAGTGACTACCAAGTTCAAACAAAATATGAACTTTGTAGTTGTGCTATATGAGCAAAATGTAGACCACCTAGCCTGCTGTAGGTGGATGGCAAAGATGGTCTCAAAAGATTAAATGTATTTCACCAAACATGAAAAATAACACCTAGAGGTCAAAGTTACCGCAGATATTAACCTTGATATTAATGTGACAATTAGAACCTCAGATGTTTGCACAGCAGCATTCACTATGGATCCAACGTTAGCTCTCTGCAACACCACCACCACGCTTTGCTTCCCTTTTACCATGAATAATCATAATGTCAGATTCTTCTCATCTGCTGAAACCTGATGATTCTGGTTACAGATTTTGCGCTCATTTCAATATGAATTTGTTTAGATTACTATTATAAATGAGTCATTTACGTCACTGTCAAAAGACATCATACCAACCAGCATCAGGGCCAGCGTGCTGACCATAGGTAGGTACTATTGCATGACAAATGTTTAAATTGGAGCCAAAGTGTCCTAATGTCAGTACCAGTTCAGCTTACAACAGAGATAGGCTTGCTTCAGTGTTTTCAAGAGCTAGGGCAGGGGGTTAAGCAAATATATGCGACAGCCGTTAATTCTGTCAGGATGAAAATGAATGCAACAACTCGACAGTCTGTTGTCATACCTACAGTGAAAACTCAAATAAGTTGCAGTGAAAAATCACAAGGGCCGTACTTGATAAGACATACTCTTGTTACTATGGCAACATCCATGGCTCAAGCTAAGAATGCAGAGATCTGGATAATCGTTGTCATTGTGGTATGTGTGGTTTGGTATACAACTCGTGCGTTGCAATAATGAGGGACTGAATGCTGTTGCTTCCCTATTTTAAACAGTTCAATAATCGGTTATAGATTTAATGAACATTGCCTGCACACAAAGAGGCATAATGGAGATTAATGCACTCTGTGCGTTGCTCAGAGTGCAAATAAATCCAGTCTTTAACCAAGTGATAACACTGATGAATCCTTTAAGTGCTTTATTTTGGTGTTTGCCTGGCAAAGGTAATCCAACATGTATTGCCCAATTTCCTGCAATGACAACGAGCAGCGGTGAAAATAAAAATCAGTGAATTTTTTTCTTTCTTTCTTATTTCTGCATTGTTAGATCTACATTTCATCCTGCTTGCCTGTCAACTCAGTCAAGACTGATGAGGCAACATTTAGTCATGGCAGGTTTTTTTTGTTATTCTGACATTCGAGTGTGCCCTGTTCCTGGTGCTATATTGCATTTTAATTTATCAAAATACTTTCAAGCAACCAATTAGCCATCAAACCTTTTATTCCCCATTTTGATAGTTTACAGCAAATGACAGCTCACAGTTACATGGACAAAATGTTTCATGATCCATAGAACAAGCCACATCATTGAAAACACATTCATAGCAACAGGGAAATCAGTGTTTGCAAATTCCCAAATAGGTGACATTTTTTTTAGAAATAAACTTTCTGCAAGACAGGGATGGTGTGTCTGAGCAACATCAGTTACCGTTGAGTAATAATTGTGAGGAACAAAGGCCACATTGACTTTTGAAGCATTATAGAAACATCTGAAAACGTTTTATGCATGCTAAATGTCTATATTGTGTTCACTTGTGCTGTTATTCTTTACAGGCCCAGTGATGAAATATGAAATAAACAGTGTTGCAGCTGAATGATTTTGTGGAACAGTGAATTTGCTAGCAGTTGTCAAACTTTTCCCCCTGCAGTTTAACATTCACTTAATGAGTGTATTTGTCACTTATAATAGATTGGTATTGGCAGTGCTGCTGTTGTATAGCATACTATTTTGTCATTTTACTCCTGTGTTAATTTAATAGCATCAGCAAACAGAGACAACGGACTTTGATAACACTTTGGGGTTTTAGATGTAGCAGCAACATCACATCTCTTTGCAGGCAACAGGCCTGTTCATATTGTGGGTTTTTAATTTAATGTTGTCTCCTGTCAGTGGGCACTTGACTTTATTGAAAGTCTTTTCCTCAAACAGTGTACACAGCACAGCGGGGCCCTGTGCAGATTGCACAGTGCTCTCCTGTTCAGGAAGGCAATTCTGTGGCCATAAATTTTGCTTACTGTGTCATTTTGAATGGTACTGTTGTGCTTTGGGGATTCTAGTGAAAGAAAAATGTCCATGAAATGCGAACAAGGATAACATTTGCCCACCAATATGAAACTTCTGCAACTGAAACATCAGCTGATGTTTTGATTATGATGTATATAAGCGATGAAACGTTAATAATCCCTGTAAGGAGTCATTTACCTCTAAAAAAATATCTCCTTATATTTTGTCATGTTAAGGTTTGTTAGGCGAATCGTTCTCTGCACATTACTAGTGCCCCCTGCTGTTCAAAGCCACAATAGCGCCTTCTCGTCTTTTGTCGCTGTACTGACCTTCCTACATTACACAGCTGCACCTTAGTGATGTGTTGAGGTATGTGGTATTTGGTGTAGCATGACCTATTGAATTTATATTAGTCTGTGGTATGCAAGCAAGCTCATTTCTTTAGGATACTATGCCTTAGGTAGACTGATGACATGCCTAAGGTTCCTTTCTGTATAAGAAACCAAGTGTTTCTCATGGCCACTCCATATGCTTGGCTCTCACAAGTGTTTCACATCCAGGCTCTGACATCATCATGAAATGTCCTTAACAAACAAACAAAGTTTTGAGACGTCATCAACATACTTGGTGTTGAGGGTCACAGACTTAATCCCTGTGTTATTCTCAACCCCACACGCTGTCCACAAGATATCCTCCAAACCGAAGTTGAAATAAAACCACAAAAAAAAGCGAGACGATAATACGGGACCGTTGCTAAGCAAAGTGTGACTAATAATATCCGCAGAGGTTTGCATGAGTGTAGCAAAGCCCGGGCGCACCGCGTTTCAGTCTCCTCCAATCTCAAAACAAAAGCCGCTCGCCACACTGTAATTAGCCTACAATGTCTGTCAGTCATTTAGCGCGAAGATGAATAAGGAGGGATGGCTGAAGGTGTTGAGGAGAAAATGTTCACGGTTATTGACGTGAGAACTAGAAATCATGTTCATTCTATCAAATCCTGTCGATGGGTTTGTTTGTTTGTTTGAATGTTTTTATATGCCGAGCTGTTCTGGCCAGAGTATGGGTGAACTGCGGGGACAGTCCCAATGTATCGAACTAGTCAAGGGGGTGAGGGGGTATATTTTAACCCCAACGACCTGGAAAAGGTCAGCTAATATCCTACGTTACCAAAAGTAAATTACACAGACAATCTGGCGTTTGTTAATGTAATTAAGCGTCCTACATTGACGGCGGAGGTATGAAAGGCAGCGTCGGCACCTCCCCCTCCCTCAGAGAACACTGAGTTTCAGAGATTTCTGGCGACTTTTCAAGAATCAAAACCACAACATAAGTCCAGTGCAACTGGTTTTTCCCCCACGTTAAACGTCTTCAGATTGCATCATTAAAAGTGAAGGGGGTGTTCTTTTTGGCTAACTTGTCCGTCTTAGGTTCAGCAGCACCAACAGCATCGGGTCTCCCTTTAACTCTGCTGGACCTGCTGCGCTGTCGTCTTTTTTTTTTACGCTTCTCAGCCTTTCGGTGGCGATTAAAAATAATTGCACCCCCCCCCCACGACAAATTTTTACAAATCGCATGATCCTATCCTATAAAAGGTAAATCCTTCTCGCCGCGACCTCTGAAAAGATAGCAGGACCATTCTCCGTCTACAATTCTCTCACCGACGCATCAGTCAGCCAGGAAAGTTCGCTGTACGTGTAACCATGGAGACCAAGCTTCTAGTGTCGTTGTATTGTCGTCCGGGTGGAAACAGTAGCGGAGGGATGGGCTGGATCAAACATGCTGCATAGACAGATTGTAAAATAGTTATTATTTTTTAGAAAAACTGACATAAAAATATGGGATGAATGAAAAAGTAAAATAAAATTGGGTAATGGTAAAAATCGGTAGAGATGGCAAGTATATATGTATGTATGTATGTATTTATGAATGTGTGTGTGTATGTATGTATGCATGTATGTATGTATGTGTGTGTGTGTGTGTGTGTGTGTGTGTGTGTATATATATATATGTGTATAAATATATATAGATGTAGGATTTTTTTTAAACGCATAGCAGTACAAACTTGTTTCATGCGTCGCACATTCATCAGCTGTGAATGTGATTCAAGAAAAAAACGCTGTATATGTGTGTGTATGTATGTCTATATAGTATATATATATATATGTGTGTGTATGTATATATGTGTATGTATGTATATATATATGTGTATGTATGTATATATATATGTGTGTGTATATGTATGTGTGTGTGTATATATATATATATATATATATATATACACACACACACACACACACATATGTGTGTGTGTGCGTGCGTGTGTGTGTGTGTGTGTTTATATATGTGTGTGTGTGTGTATGACAGCTGATGATTCCTTATGGCATGAAACAGGCTTGTACTGTCTCATAAAAATTTACTTGACTCACTGGATTATTTTGCTCCTTATTTATTGAGCACTTTCCCTACCGTTGAGTGTTTCTTTAAACAAAGTTTTATATATATATATGTGTGTGTGTGTGTGTGTGTGTGTGTGTATGCATGTATGTATATGTGTGTGTGTGTGTGTGTGTGTGTGTGTGTGTGTGTGTGTGTGTGTGTGTGTGTGTGTGTGTGTGTGTGTGTGTGTGTGTGTGTATATATATATACTGTACTATACTGTATAAGTTTCAAGCTACTGTTGAGTGTCTGCCTCTGAGCCTTCCTACATGTCTTACTCCAGTCTTCTAAAGATATTTCATCATCTATATCTTCCTTCCATGATCTCAGTTTTGATTTTGAGGATTCATCAGACCCAGATTCAAACAAGCCATACAAAGATGAAATTGAAAACTTATCATAACATCATAGCATATCATAGCATAGTGACTGAAGAGGTCACTTAGTTGGGTGATTAAATGTTTCTGTCAATAAATGTTGTGTCCAGATGAACTGATTCAACTTTCTTTGATTTTTTCAGCCCATAACCGAACTCCTGAGTCACATTTCCCTGGTTTGAATTTATCAATCCATTATCCGAACCACTTATCCTGCTGTCAGGGTCGCGGGGATGCTGGAGCCTATCCCAGCAGTCAATGGGTGGCAGGCGGGGAGACACCCTGGACAGGCTACCAGGCCATCACACAGGGCTGACACACACGTACACATTCAAACCTAGGGGCAATTTGGTACGGCCAATTCACCTTACCTACATTAACATTAGGGCAGGAACAGAGGGCCCACTGTGGGCCCAGTTACCGGCATGAAATGCGGGGCACGTGTGGGCCCCACACTAAAGGCCCCTGGTGGGGCCCCAGTGGACAGCCCACACTCAGCCCAGAGTGTGGGCTGAGTGTGGGCTGCCCATACTAAGCAGAGTGGGCCCTCAGTGGGACCCATTGTGGCCCTGCAGCATGCCCATAGTATGCCCACATTTTGGGCTGGGAGCAGTGGTCCCACACGGGCCCATAGTGCCCCATGTGTACCTGGTATGCTAGTGACATTTATTGACAGCCAACTCAAACAAAAAAAATGAAGAAAATATAAATTATACGAAGAAAGAATTTATTGAAAATTGGAAACAATTGGAATTGAAAAACAAGACTATATACCAAATTAAATGCTTTTATAAAACAGAACAACAAACATAGAACCACATTTGAACACAATAAGAACATTAAATCTATAAAAAAAACCAAGAATTAAATCTATTTATTTTTTGCTCTTTCTTCTCCTTCCTCCGTCTCTATCCCTGACATTTCTGAGCCATATTTTGATGGCAGCTTCCACCTCGGATGCTGTGGCCTGGCTGCTTTTTGTCACAGCATCTGAAGAAAACAACAATTGAAATGTAATTGCACAGTATGAGTTAGCCACAGTTGGAGCATTTAATCTAGCCTGGGATTCCATTCACCTGTTGGGGTAGAGGCAAATCTCGAACAGAGATGTCTCGAAACCTGGGAAAGTAAAGCCAAAATTATCTGTATGTGACCGTGTTTTTTTATTTAGGTAAACTGACACTTTGATTGTTCCATGGACTCAGGCGGGGCAAAATTCAAATTAAACTACCCAAATCCAACTTCTTGGAGTATTTAAAGTAATGAGGATTGGCACCACCTCGTGACCAAGCCCAAACTGAACCAGAGCAATAGGTTATATTTACTTGTGTACTGCTAGAGTGATGGAGTGTGTCAAGTTTATTACTGCACACATGCACAACATGTCAGATGTATTGCAGACTATATGAGACTACAATAAGATGCTGTGTGTGTATGTTCGCTAAATTTTTGATGGTTCAAAATTATTAAAATTGTAAACTTATGAGTAATAGTTAATCTGTAATTAAGTTGGTTAAAAAAACAGCATGAGCTGCTCTATTGGAACATTTAAGGGAAAAAGAATTAACAAAAAAACTAGTGTTCTTTCTCTTAACTATAATATGAAACAACTGCGACAAACCAAAAAGTTGAGACGGTACTTGTCTTGTTAGATGGGGAGTTTTAGTTAAGTATGGGATGGACCGGTTATACCTTGGACAACTTGTTTACATTTTACTGTCATTTTTGCAGAGGTCTGACTATATGCAGCATTGGGCATGGGCAGTAAATAAAAAGTTTGAGTACTGCTTACCCTAAAGCAGTTGTAATCTTAAAACGTTTTAACTGTAATGTCAACAGGGGGTTGACCTCAAAGGTCAAAACTGCTGTGGGCCCCGCATGGGCTGACCCACATGGGGCCCATATGGGCTTACAGTGGGCAAGAGCACAGTTGGGCTTGCCCACAATAAGCCCACATAGGGGCCTCAGAGGGCAAAACTACTGTGGGTCCTGCATGGGCTAACCACATGGGGTCCATGTGGGATTAGTGCGGGTTTGCCCCTGCCGACATTGCCCCACAGTAAACCCACACCTACCCACAGTGGGTCCGAATGGGCATGTTTGCTGGGAAGATTACATCATCAGCAGAGTGCTATTCTATGTCCTAAATGACCTTCTCGAATTCCATAAATGTCACTATGCATTCTTAATGCTATAGCAAATGGTTCTATTACAATAATAAATAGCAATGATGTCAAAGGACTTCCCTGCTGGCAACCTCTAGAGATTTCTAAAAGTTTAGAGATCACATTATTGGTCAAAACTTCTGCGGTGAGCCCAGCACAAAGCAATCTAACCCATTTTCAAAATGTATCCCTGACGCCAAAACGAGTAAGTACCTCCAACAGATAAGGCCATTCAACAGGGTCAAAGGCCTCTCTGCATCAAGTGAGAGTAAGGCTGTGTCTGTCGCCCCTCTCTGGCTGTGTAAAATTCCTTGTCTCTATTTTGTTTTGCTTAAACATTAGTTTAAAAAACTTTGCCTAACTCAGAGTGTTGATGTGCATAAGGAATTAAACCCCCATGTACAATGAGTTTTGTTGTGTCGAGGATGACTGTTGAAGCATAAAGTCCACCTAGAGTTCAGCGTCTGACCGGTGCTAAGTAAAATCACTGCAACCAACATCCCTGTTGTAAGAATGGCTCAGAAGACAGGACTGTATGCCAATCAAACAGAGAGCCTGCCCCCTCGTGCTCCAGCTAGTACCAACAGTCCCGACAGATCACAAGTGAAGTCAACAACAAAGGTTGCTAGATGCAGGTTTCCAACCTCATCCCCAGTTTGAGAGACAGAAAAAAACATTCCATATATGTGCGTCTTTGACCTAATGTAAGTGTGATGCCAAGAGTGGTGATGGATATGGTAATAGCATTATATCATATCTCTTAGTTGTTAAGTTATATGACATTAGCTCGTTCTACAGGGGTAAAAAATTAAATTTCTAATATATCTCAACATCACTGTTCTTAATCTTGTGTTAAAGCTTCCCATTTCTGTTTAATCACCTTGAGTGATGCAAATAGATTAAGCATTTCTGTCTGTGGAACTTCTGGAGAATGTAGGTTGCTACAAGTATATTGCACGTGGTCAGGCATCCATTGGTGGGTAGTTGTCGTACGTTGAGCCCAGTACGGGACAGCAAACACCACACAATGATGGCAGACGAAGTTGTTCTAGAGTTAGAGACTGGTGAAACTTATATAGAGCAGTACATAATTGCCATTTACGCATGTTACCATCCATCTGGATAAGTTATAAACTTATGTTTTTATACCTGTGTTTGATATAGAGAGTTGTAACACAGTGAATTATTTATAGCTGAGTTTCTTTTATTCATATTTCTCTGTTTCAGAACCACCTCCACACACACAGTCACATGTAACCTATATATTATTTATTTCTATCAACATAGCTCTGTCTACCGTGCTGCACTATTGGAAGTTGCCTTAATAAATCATTGGAAGGAAGATTCAATGGTCAGAGTATTGTGTCTTGACCAACACCCAGGGGCGAATGCCATTTCAATCCCCAAACCCTCTGCAGAACCTCGCGACACTTGTACTTGTAGAAATGAAGATTGACCAATTAGCTTGCTAGCTATATCCATTTAAATATAATTAAATTTAGTTAAAGTTGTGTTAAGTAATATTTTTGATAATTAACCAATCAAATTTCTTCCTGTGAAAAGATGTCCAATACCGCTGAGCCCACCAAGAATCAACACCTCAGTCTACAGTTTTCCTTAACTTTAAACTCTGGTTTCCCTTCTCTAAGAGAAGGTGAGACTCATATGTCAACTTACCACTTTCAATGAAAATACCATGTATACAACTTTCAGTTGAAATTTTCACCACTGCTTCACTGCCAGCTTCACCCTAATTGATGATGTAGTAGCAGAAATGTTGAGGTAGTCTGACATCAGTGGGCACAGACTAAAAAAACAAAAGCGAATCCCCATTTCCTTGATTTGAGAGAGACTATCTGTTCTCCCAATTTCACTGTAAAACACACAAAAGGGTATTTTTGTTACAAATGCATGTGTAATTTTCTTTTGATATGCCAAAATCATGCTCTGTTTTTAGCAATGAGTTTATTTTGTCTCTCTACAGATGGACAGTTTTTTTCCGTGTTGACATTGCTAAGACCTTTTTTTCCCCACATGTATGATTCCGAAAGACTCGCCATCGGAGACAAGCTGAAACCTAGTAATGTTGACTGCATTGCAAATGTGTTTTGTTTTCGTTTTTTTTTTTTTTACCACAATAACGTCAGCTCTTTGGCGAGTAGAGAAAGTCACAAATTTGGAGTGCAGCCAGGGCAGAAAACTTATTAAATATCAGTCAATAATCGAAATTGCAATCTTGAAAAGTACTGTTTTTGTTTAACTTACTAACACCTAAGGTGACTGTAGTGGAGTTTAACTCCAAAATCCCAAAGATTCCTTCAAAATGAAAAGCTGCCAGTGCTGTTACATTGGGTTTAGGAATCAGGAATCAGGAACACTGATAAGCTGTTGATATTGTGCTATCTGTTGGTAGTCCTAACATCTTTTTTTCTGCCATATTTGCTTGTTAGCCACAAAACCTTTTCTTTTTCAAACATGACTTTTCTTACTTTCATATTTTGTGTCTGTAGTGAAGATGAAAAATACTATGCACCATATCATTTTTCCCGGTAAAGTCTTACCAGACAGTAACCATTAAAATAAGCAACTACAAAAGCGTTCATGATTTGGATGTTTGTGGATTACCTATTGTCTTAGATATGCCAGCAATAGAAAGTATTGCAAAGATATTTGTTTGAGTGTAGCTATTCGGGATTTTAAATTTAACTATGTCAATGACAAATATACTGGGGAGAAACAGTTGAAGTTCATGTTGTGTGATGTTGACACTCGGTTGCAGGCTCATGACGAGGAAAGTTTTGTCAGCTTCAACTTGTACCATTTAAATGCACACTTCGTAAGATAAAACTTAGAGCTGACTAGTGGAACAGCTCAATTGTCAGGATTGTCAAATAAAGGACAAAAGGGCTTAGAGTTCAACCTTAAATTGATATATGTAGAACTTGTGAGGCTTATGAGCTTGACACATTTAGTCACTGCTTTTGATAACATGCCAAAATGAGCTGCTTATCAATATAATACATTGCTGATTTGTGCTAAAAAACAACCTCCTGAAAAGATAGACCAGGATAAAATGGACTAACGCTTATCTGTCATGGTTGAAAAGTCCTTTTAACAGGGTTTGCAACTTTTACAAAAGTATGTCTGATACTTTATGAAAATTTCACTCTTTTTTTGCCATCTTATTGATTCTAATTTTGAAATTTTTGACCTCTGACTGGCTGTATGGATGTCTATGCGTTTAATTAGTCTGGCCGTGGTGTACTTACTCTCTTTGAACACTAGGAGGCGCTTCGGTCTCTTGAAATTCACCTGTACCAATGTCAAGACACCCCCCCCTTCCCCAATACGCCACATACCTCCATCACTGCCATCTATCAGACACACTCACCATATACACACGTGCTTACTAAGGTCACTTCTAGGGACATTGCACTGACTTGCATTCATTCCCTGTAGGTTTATCCTAACCTTAACCATAACCAATACATGCCGAACGCTAACCTTGCCCTTACCTTAACCTAATCCCAAAGACGACAGAAACAATTTTACGTCGTGCTGAATGTAAATGCAGTGAAATAGAATTGGGGATACAGATTTTGTCCCCAGTTAGAGATGCTATCCCCAATCAACCGGTTTGAAGTCCCCAAATGTGGGCTACGACACAAACACACAATAAGCACACCGCACACTCGTACACCTCTCCTTTGATTTAAAAACTCTCCAACATCATCTTTGTCACTCTCCCTTTTGATTTCTTCATGGTTAATTTGAATAGATTTTTTAAACCTGTCTTCATCAAATGAAAGTCCACTAGCCCAGCAATGCCTCTGCTTTACATTTGCACAATAACACCCACTCACTCTTAACACCTCACCTCACATCACCTAGGTCGTCCGTCAGGACGCCCCACAGAGTTTCAGTTGCGCATGTTTGTTTAAAGCATGGGGCGCTACTCCACATGCAGTTCTATGGTTCTCCGCTAACTGGAGATTTTGTGCCTTTCCATTGTCAAGGTGCATTGATCATCTGCAAAGCCACGATGAGCCCCGGTCCATAACATCAGTCTATCGATGAATGCACCTAGGACTACTGCTACCCATAGGAATAGCAGGAGTTATTATCGAGGTTAACTCCTCTAGATCAGCCGTGTTCTGCTCTGCTGTCTCCTGACAGCGTTAACAGGATTACCACGAGGAGGGTGTGGCTCTTCACCACGCACAGACGGTCATTCACATGGAGAGGCTATATTTTATGCTTCACGTGATGCTGAGGTGTATGAAGACAAGTCTAGGACGCCACGAAAGGCCATCTAGGAAAGGTACTACTCCTATACTTAACCCCTTAACCCCAAACAAAATCAACCCACTCCTAATAAAATCAGCTGATAATGGAACTGGGTTTGTCATTATTTTCTTAGCATAGAGTGTCCACAGTCAAAAGTCAAATTAGGTAAAGTTTAAAAAAAGTCACAATTCTAAAGGTGTCTGAGGTACCTGATAACAAAGCGTTTTCTCAGCTTTCAGTACATCCTGCATGGTAATGACTAGCTATCAACCAGGGGAGAAGGAAGTATCAATTACACTGATCAGATATACTGAAAGGATGAAGTTGTCTGCCTTACATTTGCAGTTCATCCGTCTGAAATAGATGGAGGAGCTGTCTTTAAAGTTACTCCTAACATTGGTCATGTGCTGGTGGGCTCATTTAAAAGATGGTGGTTTCTTCTGGCACATTATATCCTACTTGTTCTTCTCCATCATAAAAGGTTTGGACAGGTGGTTTAGGAAAAGAGACACAGTTTTGGTGACCGTGTGTATATTGTGCCTCTGACGTGGTCTTAGAATTACATGTGATGGTCCTTTTCCTTCCCTTCATGTTAACGTGATGATGCCACAGTCTAAACGAGCCCCGATACTAAGGTCTTTGTGACTTTATTAACGGCTTTATTAACTAAAAGTACATGTTGGATTACCTGTCAAATTTCAAAGCCCAATCAATCAAAGCACAAACTCCAAAATGAATAAATAAACACATAAATAAATAAAATATTTGTATACATTCTTTGATGGTAGGTGCAGCATAAATAATGATGTATTACCCCTAAGATTGTTGGAGCCCATTTTGAGAGAAAAGACGTACTAAACACATCTGGACAGAGATGTAGTCGAGGGCAATACGTTCATGTTCATCATTCAAAGGATTATCACCCCTCACTCTGAACACATATGATCAGATGGCTTCATAAAAAAAATTATATAGTCTTAATTGTCATTGTTTTGGTTACTGTGCAAATTTACCATACATTAAAAGTGATCTCTGTGATTTTTTTTTTTGCTGCGTTCATGTGAAAGCTATGCAGGTGGAAGGAGATTATTTTGATCTGTGTGTCTCATCTAATTTGTCATTTCAGTTTCCCCATGTGACAATTTGCTGATCCACCACATGTACATGAACAAAAGTGCCTACCCTGTGCAGCTCCATACTCCCACCACCCCTCAGACATGTTTCCATTTGCATTAGCACTGGAGTAATTATTGTTCAGTGAGTCCCAGCATGTTTGATATAAACACCATAACTCAGTCGTGAGTTTTCATAATTGTCCCATACTACACTTGGATGCTGACCTCGAAAAAGGGGATGCTATCTATCGATCGATCGATCGATCGATCGATCTATCTATCTATCTATCTATCTATCTATCTATCTATCTATCTATCTATCTATCTATCTATCTATCTATCTATCTATCTATCTATCTATCTATCTATCTATCTATCCGTGCTGACAAATGGAACAGCACTTAAGCATCAGCCCATTAAGGATTGGTAGCAGACTAATTGAGTAAAAATGGCTTTCGTGCAACATGCTCTGCACTGCTGATACATCTTTCGTTGAGGCAGAGCAGCCTATAGTGTCTCTCATCCCTCCTCTCCTCTCTCTTCTGCCCTGTCTCTCCGTCCTCTCTGCCTTACCGCAGGCCCGCTGGATTCTGCTGCAGAGTGAGACGCGTGACGTCACCGACGCCGGAGCGCTTCCTCCGTCCGAGCGAAAAATGGGGAGAGAAATACGAGGTGAGAAGTGCCGTTTTTTTTACTATATAGTTGTGCGTGTTTAACGGATGTGTCAGCGTGTGATGTTTGTATACAAGCGTCGGTTCATTGACGCCGTACCTTTGCGCCTTGGGCAAAGATTTGTAATTAACGCCAAAAAAAAAGAGAAAAAAGATGGAGTTAAGCGGTGACCAATGCTGTGAAAACGGGAGAGAACCGGGGCATGCCGGGCATCGCTGGATGTTCCGAGTCCTTTCCAAGCACAGGGCACTGCCATCGTCGTCGTTGTAGATAATGGGGGCCTATCCGTATAATTTTTCTGTCATTATAGGGTGGGTTTCAAAGCTGTGAATTGATGTTTAGTTACGCCGCTCGTCCACACCCACATGATGTGTTGAATGGGATTGATCTGTCTATGTGCAGTGCAGCTATTAATATTAAAACCTTCGGCGCTGATCGTGCCTTTATATGTGCTCCCGTATTGTCGGATAATCGCTTATTAAACGCCGTTTTGAACTGTCTGGAGACCTACACCGCCAAACTGCGGCTCTGTGAAAGTGTTATCATAAGAAATGTATAGGATTATGGGATTCAGTAGTACAAACGAGACTGTACAGTGGGCCTATGTGTGACATGATTTCCACATACAGCCGCCTGACAGCCAAACACAGTTATACTGATATGGTGCAGCATCATTTTCAGCAGTCCGTCGGGTACAGGGCATTGTTTTGAAATTCTGCCCCGACAACATTCTCATTCAAGGAAAGTCTTGAAGGAAAAC
Source organism: Lampris incognitus (assembly GCF_029633865.1). Classification (NCBI taxonomy): domain Eukaryota; kingdom Metazoa; phylum Chordata; class Actinopteri; order Lampriformes; family Lampridae; genus Lampris; species Lampris incognitus. Next base: position 32,035,426 of record NC_079215.1, read on the forward strand.
ACGAGTCTTGGATCTTCCCACGAGATCCAATGACTCCTCGATATTCCTACGCGTTTTGAAACAGCACATTGCTAAAATGACACAAACGGACTGCTGGAGTTTAGTTCGGGGAACTGCCGCGAGACGGTGCGTTTAAACGTCACACCCACAGCTCCTGCTCTGTGTTTGCTTGCTACGTTATTTAGAATCAGGTTTGACCCAAGTCAGGACATTCAGCGATGCGCAGGGTCTGATGTTAAATCGCTTGTGCTGATGCTTAGGGGGCTACACACATAAACCCAACTCAATAAACCAAAACACAAAGAGCCAATTCAGCCATCTTCACACACTTGTCCCTGCATTCGCCGCACTAAAATGAAGCACTAGTATATGTTTTTTTTATTGTATCAGATCGGATTATACTCCATGGTGAGAGCTACACTTCATCCCATGGGCCTTGTTCTTTTGCTTAGAAAGAACTTAAAGTATCTACTCAAAACATGAAATACAGACTATTGTCTTCTGTGCAGTTTTAGCCATTGACCCCCCCCCCACCGTGTGTGTGTGTGTGTGTGTGTGTGTGTGTGTGTGTACACATTATGATGTAGGTTTGGTATCTATCAGGGAATGTAAATAACAAAACAAAACAAAACAAAAAACAGAAGCCACTATACCAACAGTGCTGTCCATTCATTCAGACTTCTGCATTGTTGTGCTGACCTACCAACCAAAGAACCAGAAGCAAGGCATTTTGAATTGCTAATATACGGGACTTTTTGGGCCCTCAAAGAAATCACAAGAGTGAGAGCGGGTGCCATCGTGAGAAAGGTGTCTCTTTCTGCCATACTTAAATTCTCAGATAACTGACCTTTGAATATGTCAACATCTTTACAGAGCTCAATGTGTGATCTTGTGGGAAGATGATGAGCTCATATAACATCACATTTATCAATCATTTCACTTTGGTCAATCTTTTTACTGAAGAAAAAAATGGAACATATTCATTTCACAGGTATTTGAGGAAAGTAGATTTCATGGAGAACTGGTGGCCCTGAAGAGAAATTCAACAAAAAGGGACCACATCACACAGCAGCTTTCAGGGGGGAAATCTTTGCTGTTTTTTGTTGTTGTTTTTTTTCCTTCTTCTGAGGAAAAATGCACATTACGATCAGTCCCACCGATTTGCCTTCGTCATATCAAAAAGACATGCGTGTTAGGGTTAATACTCCTGTCTGTGCCCCTGACCAAGGCATGGCAAGAAAAACTGGAGTTGGTCCCCGGGCGCTGCATGGCGGCTGCCCATTGCATCTAGCTACACAGCTAGGATGGATTAAATGCAGAGGAAGAATTGATAAAAGCAGTTTAAAAAAAACAACACTAGAACAGGGCGTGACAGTTATAGAGCCGCCCCCTGGTGGCCATGTTCCTTCTTCAACGAGAAACGGCTTGAATTCTCCTTAAGGAACGTTAAAAAAAACGTCTCGGACTACATTGCAAAATTAAGATTGCCTTTGAGCAGTTGGACACAGAATTAACCTTTTTACAAGAACTACACCATGTCGCTTAGCTGCAGTTTAAACAACACCACGTCATATAGCTGCGATTAACGATATTGATTAGCCTGCTAGATCGTACTTCACATCAAGAATTCATGATGGTAAATACTCTTTTCAATACCAAACCCACTCTATTAATGAAGTCCAGCATTGTTGGTCACTTTCTTGGGGAAAGCTGTAAAAGGTGCATCCTTCTTTCTCAGAATGGTGTGGGAAGGCCGGTATGAAGCACCGTGTATTGCCCAGTGATGTAATCAAAGACTATATCTTTAGCCTGTTTGAAAAATGAAATGTCAAGTTTTTAATATTGACAAAAATGGGAAATAATGTTGTCTTTTTTTTAATTTCCTGGTTCATTGTTGTACATGTCCAAAAAAGTCTTTGATTTCAATGACTTTACTGGCATGGGTTTGCAATCAATTTGAATATATGGTCAATAGAGAAATGAATGGAGATTCTTCTTCAGTAGGAACACAACCACTAGAGGACAGAGGCTTTTACTTTCCCTCCCTATAGTATGAGGCGAGTAGAAAGGTGACACACTGGCATTATCCAACTCTCTGGGTAGACTTGTGAGACTCAGCTACCTTCAGCACCTTCACATCACTATCCCTGTCCCCTTCATACACACCCCTTTTTTACATTATTTTCAAAAGTGTGAGAAGGTGGAGAAAGTTTAAAAATGAATGCGTACTTGTTAAACAGCTGTGTTCATAAGATCTCCTCACTAAAAGCTGCAGAAGTTGTTGCACTCCTTGTCAAAGTGCAAGTGAACTTGTTATAGTCCAGTCTGTCTCCCTGTTTTCTGTCACGGCCTAGCTAACGGTGTCATAACATATTCACTAATGCTGTGGAATCATGGTCTATAACGCAATTTTCTTTTTTTTTCTTTTAATCCCATTTCTAGGCTATTGAAACACGATTGGTTCCCAGGACCCACTTTAGTCATTACAACTGAACTTCAGAACCTATAACTGGCGTCAAAAGCAAGCTAAATTAGACATATAAATCAGAATCAGAATCAGAATACTTTATTCATCCCGAGGGGAAAATGTGTGTGTGTGTATATATATATATATATATATATATATATATATATATATATACACTACCGTTCAAAAGTTTGGGATCACCCAAACAATTTTGTGTTTTCCATGAAAAGTCACACTTATTCACCACCATATGTTGTGAAATGAATAGAAAATAGAGTCAAGACATTGACAAGGTTAGAAATAATGATTTGTATTTGAAATAAGATTTTTTTTACATCAAACTTTGCTTTCGTCAAAGAATCCTCCATTTGCAGCAATTACAGCATTGCAGACCTTTGGCATTCTAGCTGTTAATTTGTTGAGGTAATCTGGAGAAATTGCACCCCACGCTTCCAGAAGCAGCTCCCACAAGTTGGATTGGTTGGATGGGCACTTCTTTGAGCAGATTGAGTTTCTGGAGCATCACATTTGTGGGGTCAATTAAACGCTCAAAATGGCCAGAAAAAGAGAACTTTCATCTGAAACTCGACAGTCTATTCTTGTTCTTAGAAATGAAGGCTATTCCATGCGAGAAATTGCTAAGAAATTGAAGATTTCCTACACCGGTGTGTACTACTCCCTTCAGAGGACAGCACAAACAGGCTCTAACAGGTACTATTTAATGAAGATGCCAGTTGGGGACCTGTGAGGCGTCTGTTTCTCAAACTAGAGACTCTAATGTACTTATCTTCTTGCTCAGTTGTGCAACGCGGCCTCCCACTTCTTTTTCTACTCTGGTTAGAGCCTGTTTGTGCTGTCCTCTGAAGGGAGTAGTACACACCGGTGTAGGAAATCTTCAATTTCTTAGCAATTTCTCGCATGGAATAGCCTTCATTTCTAAGAACAAGAATAGACTGTCGAGTTTCAGATGAAAGTTCTCTTTTTCTGGCCATTTTGAGCGTTTAATTGACCCCACAAATGTGATGCTCCAGAAACTCAATCTGCTCAAAGAAGTGCCCATCCAACCAATCCAACTTGTGGGAGCTGCTTCTGGAAGCGTGGGGTGCAATTTCTCCAGATTACCTCAACAAATTAACAGCTAGAATGCCAAAGGTCTGCAATGCTGTAATTGCTGCAAATGGAGGATTCTTTGACGAAAGCAAAGTTTGATGTAAAAAAAATCTTATTTCAAATACAAATCATTATTTCTAACCTTGTCAATGTCTTGACTCTATTTTCTATTCATTTCACAACATATGGTGGTGAATAAGTGTGACTTTTCATGGAAAACACAAAATTGTTTGGGTGATCCCAAACTTTTGAACGGTAGTGTATATATATATATATATATATATATATATATATATATATATATATATATATATATACTGCCCTTTATGGATCCATCACTATCATCCACTCTTGGCTGTTTTTTGTTTGGTACTTCACCCCTCAGAGAATTGTTGATCTCTTGGTTGGTTGGTTAATCTCTATCTGTCCATCTATCTGTCTATCTGTCTATCTATCTATCTATCTATCTATCTATCTATCTATCTATCTATCTATCTATCTATCTATCTATCTATCTATCTATCTATCTATCTATCTATCTATCTATCTATCTACCTATCTATTTATCTATCTCGTTAATTATGCTTCATAAGTAGCAAACAGCTACAACCATTTCCTAGTATCCTAAACGTCCAGTTTCTTGCCTGGTCAAAGCAAGCATCTGCCTCTGCCTCTTGGATGTTTGGTGTTCAGGAACAACAAAGCTAAAAAGACAGTGTAGGATGAGTTTGCCAAGGCAGAAAGGATCCCTATAGGGGAGACATGTTGCTGTCAGGAGTATTTGGAGTTAAGGAGCAGTGTGGAGCCATGTCATGCAGACACTGTTGTCTTGGATGGCCACAGATTCACTACATTTGCCTTGCACTCCCTTTACAATTTTATTACCCAGCATATTTAAATGGACTAAAATTTATGCATTAACTGTATGTATTCTATATTACCTTGTTCTGTGTAATCCATGATGTTACATTATAATTCTGTTATTTTTTTGTCCATTTGACACCCTATTGCATGACTGTCCGTCCTGGAAGAGGAATCCTTCCTCTGTTGCTCTTCCTGAGGCTTTCCCCCATATTTCTTTCCTGATAAGGTTTTTCTTGAGGAGTTTTTCCTCATTTGGATCTAGGGTCCAAGGATAGAGGGTGTTGTATTTCTTTCTTTTCTTTTTTTTTTGGAACTGATTTTATATTCAACACATTTATTCAACATGACAAAGAACTTACAGCTTATACAATTACACTTGTTTCAACAATTTATCAACATAGTACATACATGTACAGCACATGCCTACACCTGAGAAAATACAAAAAACAAGTGCAATAGGACATAAAATACAAACAAACAAAAACAAATACAATAAAAAAAAAGAGGTGACTAAAGTTCTGGCATTGCCTGTATCAATGGTGACCATCTTTGGGCAAACCTGGCTGTTTTCAATTGCAGTCTTGCTGTGGGTTTTTTCCCATGATGAAGACATCCTTTACCCTGTCTCTCCACCGTGTTATGCTGGGGGGCTGCGGCTTCAACCAGGAAACTGTTATCTTTTTCTATTAAAAGCAGAATTCTCAATAAAGAATTTAGGGTACAATCTGTCATATTGTCAGGAAGTATACCCAATATAAAAAGTGCTGCATCTAGATTAACGTTTATACCCGAAACCTGTTTAATCTCCTTTTGGACATCCCTCCTGAAATCCAGGAGTTTTGGGCAACCCCAGAATATATGTGCAAAATCCCCCACCAATCCGCAGCCCCTCCAACATAGTTCAGATGTATTGCTCTATTTTGAAGTGATATATGGAGTGTTAAAATACCCCATTTTCACCTTCCAGTCAAATTCCCTCCATGCTGGGCTGTTGGTTAGTTTATGTCCTGCTTTGAATGTTTCCTCCCATTTTTCATCTGTTATTATAGTATTTGTTTCCAATTCCCATTTGTCTTTAACATCCATATTGTTATACACAGATTCATGTTGTAGTGCTGTATAAATGTTTGATATGATGCCTTTTTTGTCTCTTCCTCTGTATATGCCATTAACAGTTTCTCTAGTTTGGACAGTGTCTTACAAATATTTTCCCATTCCTTATGTTTTTGAAGGTAATGTCTTAGTTGTAGGAATTTGTAAAAGTCATGGGCTGGTAGATTGAATTCCTGTGTAAGTTGTTCGAATTACTTCATGGTTTGCCCATTGAACACTTGTCTGATATATATTAACCCCTTGTTTCCTCATTTGTTATATCCTGAGTCCATAATAGATGGTAAAAAATCTGGGTTTGTTGCTATTTTAGTGGCCCTACAAATGGAGTTTGACAGTTTTAGATTCTTTCATACTACTGACCATATTTTCATCGTTCCCTTGATCCAGTCATTACTAATCTTAAGTTTTTTCAGGGTGTCATATTTCTATTTTGTCATATCCCATATGACAAAATAGAAATGTGTGTGTGTGTGTGTCAGTATATATACCAAAATCTGTATGTATGTTCTCCCCGTGTCTGCGTCGGTTTCCTCCGGGGGCTCCGGTTTCCTCCCACAGTCCAAAGACATGTAAGTCAGGTGAATTGGCCATACTAAATTGTCCCTAGCTATGAATGTTTGTGTGTGTGTGTGTGTGTGTGTGTGTGTGTGTGTGTGTGTGTGTGTGTCTCGGCCCTGTGATGGCCTGGCAGCCTGTCCAGGGTGTCTCCCCGCCTGCCGCCCAATGACTGCTGGAATAGGCTCCAGCATCCCCGCGACCCTGAGAGCAGGAGAAGCGGTTCAGCTAATGGATGGATCATACTGATTTTGGGCTATACAAATAAACTTGACTTGACTTGACTTACTGATCACCAGTTAAGAAAATCTTCATACTGAAACACGTTCTCTCTTGACATCAAGGTTTATCAAAAAGTCTCCAACACGGAATAGTTTTCAGGCCTCAGTATCAATCACCGTGGGCAAATGCAAGTGTGGGTTGATTGTTTGTTACGGTAAAACGTGTTTGTTCTGTCATTCATTTGGGGACGTTAGCATAACTCTTCACATGTCTTTCCCCAAATTATTACTTATATTGTTTGCAAGATGCACAATGTAACTAGCCATCTTGTTGTGGTGAAACCATTTTTCCTCTTCAAGTAACTAATTACAAGCTCAAAAGCTGCTCCTTTTTATTACAAGTTTATGGTTTCAATGGTGGTACTCTGGTTAAACCAGAGTACCACCATGAATGTGAGTGCTTATTGTCTCATGTTTTATTCTAAACCTATCACAGTGAGATCAAACGAGCCTAGTTTCCATGATACCTGTGGACAAAAAAAAAAATTAGAAAAAATTGACTTACACACAAATCTGTAATCACATGTGCTTAGTTGCTCATATATGCATAGTGATAGCTAGGTGAGATATTCTTCTCTGGCATCATGATTGTGTTTTTCAAGCCATTTCAAGCACTTGTGTCATCCATCCATCCATCCATTATCCAAACTGCTTATCCTGCTCAGGGTCGCGGGGATGCTGGAGTGTATGTGATCTTGATACCTTCAGAATGAAACAAGATTGAGCTGTTAATAATACAAACAGTTGGGCATCCGGGTAACGTAGTGGTCTATTCCGTTGCCTCCCAACACGGGAATTGCCGGTTCGAATCCCCATGTTACCTCCGGCTTGGTCGGGTGTCCCTACAGACACATTGGCCGTGTCTGCGAGTGGGAAGCCGGATGTGGGTATTTGTCCCGGTCGCTGCACTAGTGCCTCCTCTGGTCGGTCGGTCGGGGGTCACTTGGAAGAGTGGGGTAATTGGCCGGATACAATTGGGAGAAAAAGGGGGAAAACAACAATAATACAAACAGTTCTTTTTATCAATTTGAGAGATCATGTTTGACCTTTTTTTATTGCATTCTGAATTTATAGGATTTGATATCAATGTGTTTACACCAACTCTGTCTTATGTCCACCCTTGTTATGCGAGGCAAGACCCTCCCGGTCAAAGTCAGCCCCGCTGAGGGACAATTTCATCTACATTGATTTCTTGGCTGCTCTTCCGGTTATTTGACATGTCATACCACAACACTGAGGATTAATGGGGGGGGGGGGGGCTGAGACAGTTTAGATGCAACCAGAAATCAAAGATGCTGCTTTCCTGCATCATTTGCCTGGGAAATAAGAAGTAAAAGCCTCTTAAGATGCTATGTCCTCAATCCGTAGCTTTGGATATAACTTGAAGAATTAGATAAGTAAAGGGCTTATTAGTCTGCTTCTGGTTAGCTCTAATAGATGATCTGTAGGTCAGAGGTCCCTGGTTGTACACAAAACTGTAATAATTGAACTTGATGGAGGTGATAAGCATGTATTGATAGGTCACAGGGCTATTCTGACAAGCATCACTGGTTTAGAATACGGGGCTTTGTCATATTAAAGAGTCCATAGAGACATACATCATTACTCAGTATTATGATCCATGTCTTAGCATCTCTCGACAAGGAAATTGTAACTTGAAAAATACATTACCATCATCTCATTCAGAAACAAAAACAGTAAACTAAAATTATTTTTTTAAAATCTTTGATTTTTGTCACTTTGTTATTTCAAAGGACTAGCAGAAGAAAATAAAGACAGATATAACATATTAATGTGTCTCCAAGTGAGATACACACAAACCCATGCAGGTGCAGCCCTTCAAGAGGCCATGGTGCAGGGTTGCCTGCCTTGTTGCACCCTAAAGAAGGCTTTGGTGAACAACGGCTTGTTCCAGGGCACTTCATCAGTGAGCTCATAGACAGACACCATCGCACCTTGGTGAGCACTGCAGATGTGGCTGTCATCTTTAGCTTTTGGCACATTCCACATCCCATCTGCCGGGATTGAACCCGTGATGTTTGGATTGTGGGTCCTACCGTACAGCTTGTTCTGTGTCTGCTCTTACCAGGTTGATGATGTTCTTAAAGTTTATGTAGTTTTCTGCCTGTATCAAATCACATAACCCAGTCAGTCAGAAGTACATGTTCTTTCCATTTGCAAGTTTATTAAGTTTGACTTTTTTTGAAAGAACAAAATGTGAACCAAAGTGTCAGAAAGCCTATATAGTTGTGTAATAAATTTGCCTGTCCACTGCCTTATAGGTTTAGTTTGCTTCATTATAATAGCAATTTACTCAGTCCCATCTAAGTGAACTCACCGGTGCTGTTATTTACAGACTGTCCCTGCCGTGTTACGATCCTGTGACGTGAGTCTAGTTCAGTTTTCATATCGTTGATGCTAGATCCAACGGGGTGTAGGCACGGAAGTAGACGTGATTGGTTGTTGGCTAGGGTTAGGGTTTAGATTCTTTTTGATTTCCATTGTTAGCAAGCGTTAACGTTAGCTATCATTACAGTATATCTGGCAATGTTAAGTTCAGTTGTAAGCTAGCTAACTAAATGTTTCAGTGCGCATCTTTTGTTTCAAGTCAGTGCGCTTCGAGGTTCCGCACTGTCTATTGGCCGACGCAACAGCCAATCACGGCTACTTCCGTGCCTACACCCGGTTGGATCTAGGGCCCTCCTTTTGCGCGTTCACGCCGAGGTTCGCCATGTTAAGGGCCGTCCCCAAACCCAATTAGCGTGGAGTGCGCTTGGAGTGCGAGTGGACTATCAAACCCTTAAATAGCGAGTCTGCATCGGTGCAAGCTCAGTATGGAAGTGCACGTGCGAACGCGAAGCCGGAAGAAACCACATATAAATGTAAGTTCCGTCCTTCTACATTGTCAATTATTTTAGATCGGTTACAGGACTCAAACTTATGTTTTCCTCACACTGTGATTTCACAGCCTCAAACAAAATCACAGAATGTGGTGTCAAAAGATAAAACCAAAAATAGAAGAACATCACTTTATCCCTAGATTGCTTGACTTGTAGCCATCTCACAGCCTGCATTCGTGCATAACCGACGTAAAAATAAATCAAAATAGACCTAGGTCTACGTCAAATTTACATCATATATTCCGTTTTCTACATGGATAGTGGAACAGACAAGGCAGCTGATTAGGCTGCGGCATGAAAATGCAAGCCTATTCACAAAGAAAAGAAATGTTAAAGAGGCATGGGAGTAAGTGTGATCATTACTCATTATATAGCCTATTTATGTAGGCTATTTAATTATATTGATTCATATTTTTTATTACAAATCATAATGTAAACAGTTTCTTCCCATAAATCACCTACATCTTTTTTTCTGTGTGCACTCCAGGGAGTCTCAAACAGGTTTTGTTCATTATAAGAATGCCAATTATCAGTTTTTGCAAATGAACACTTCATATGAAATATAATAAGCTAATTATGGATCATGTTATCCCGGGCTCTCATAAGAGGGCTGGGTAGCCGTGCAAACGAGGGTTGCACGGCGTCTGTCTGTTGCCATCGTGACGGCTGCGTCCCTGTTCCGGTCCGTTCCGGTGGAGTGGGGAGTCCGTCCCACATTTGGCGGTTCATTTATACACCCTCCCCCTCGATAGACCACTGCACTTCCGCGTTCGAACGTTAGAGCGGGGGGAGCTAGAGGGGGATAGAAGCCGGCAAGTTTGAACACGGTTTAAATGGCTAACTATGTCGCTACGCTGGCTGCTGCGGACAAGAACCGATATTTGCGAAAAATTCGCAGTATCGGTGGCCAGTGTCCTTTCAATCGAACAGGGGAATGGGTTAATAACTCCACTCATGCATTACACCCTGAAATGATAAAAGGCAAACATTAAATCACACATCATGACCTAGAGCAGCCATGGGGAAAAGACATAGGAACTAGGGTACATTTTCACAAATGTCTGCATTTTATTCAATTATTACTTTTTACTGGATTACACACGACTGCATACAATTATGCATGATATACTACTCAATAAGGATGACAATAATAATGTGATAACAATGTTTGCATTTTAACTGGGTAAGGGAGAGCGGGGTAGTTACCCCTTGTTTCTAGGAAAGATAAACAAAATTGAGCATGTGACAAAATATTCAGGGGGAAGGGACCATTTTATGATTTTTAATGGATAAAAATACATATGGGTTTGAAGAATGTGATCCCATTCAGACAGGTTTAGCTAACTGTGGAATTCCATATAGCCACCGGCTCAACCTGCGCCAGACCAAACTGTTCCAGGGAGGGAGAGAGAGGGGAAGGGGAGGAGGTGAGGGAGGGGCCAGAGCGGGTCTTAGAAAATATGAGTGGAGGAGGGAAGGCAAGGGGAGGGGAAGAGGGAGATGAATCAACCTACCCCGCAACTGAGTTTCACATCTAGCTGCTACAGTGTAGCTGAAGGGAGTCTGGCGAGGGAGACTACAGTGTAGCTAACATTATGCGGGTTGTAGCCTAGCTAACTCGGCTACATCTCGTTCAATGTAGCTAGCCTATTACACTGACTAAATTCGTTTTCCCATCTGGGCCCACTAATCTATTGGCATTCTAACTTGACATTTTGGTGATTATAAAATGTAGAATAGACGTAACCTATTATTAGCTAGTTAAACTAGCTAACATTACCAGTGATGAAGTGCAGACCGCAGACGTAAACATGTTTGCTGTCAGGATCCCAAAGTTGTCCATCCTTGTCTTTCCTTCTGATCGCCTGGAGCCATTTCAATCGTTTTTCTCCCTCCTTCTGCTGTTTAGGCAATACAAAAAAACGAATATTTGGGTTGTTTTTCTTGTTAACAGTACAGTCCACCACACAGTAACTTTTGGGCATCGTAGCTACGGCTAGGCTGCGTATGTAATACAGTGCGGCTTGGGTTTTCTATCCCCCTCTCCTGGCGTCCTGTTGTCAAGATACCCGGAAGTGTTCCGGTGGTCTATTGAGAGAGCCCTCCACAGCTGCGAGTTAAACTTCATTTGGAGTGACACTCGGAGGTGGAGTGGGAGTGGTTTGGGATTGGGCCTAGGTGCTAGATCCAACGGGGTGTAGGCACGGAAGTAGCCGTGATTGACTGTTGCAGCCGTGATTGGCTGTTGCGTCGGCCAATAGACAGCGCGGAACCTCGAAGCGCACTTGCTTGAAACAAACGATGTGCACTGAAACATTTAGCTAGATAGCATACAACTGACCTTAACACTGCCAGATCGTACTGTAACCCTAACATAACCCTACCGCTATTGCTAGCTAACTAACGTTAACTTAATTCGCCCCTACTATTGCTCTGTCTGTCGGCCTGGCAGTCAGTGCGCTTCGAGGTTCCGCGCTTTCTATTGGCCGACGCAACAACCAATCACGTCTACTTCCGTGCCTACACCCCGTTGGATCTAGCACCAACCTTTTCATATGTGTGGTTGATGTTAAGACGGCGACATTTTTCCTCTTCTGTGTAGTATATAGTGCCGCGCACTGATACTAATACGGAAGTTGTTGATGTGGAGTAACTCTGTTTGAGATTCGTCCGGCCATGCGTTCAGTGTATGCAGCACGGGTTATCATCTCATGCAGTCGAAGTCAGGTCTCTGCATATTCATCAGCTAAGTCGAGTCTTACGGTCATGTAAAATCAAAACATGGAGCCAGAAGTCGGTCCAGTTCGTCATTTTGCCGCAGTTGAGTCGAGAGAACGGAGTTTTCTACTCGCTAAAAGCTAAGCTAGCGCGTACGACGTACAGACAACGAAAGGTGAGCCAGTTTACCAGTTTACGTTACAGTCGCCGCTAGTGCTGACAGGCAACTTGGGAGAAAATTGGAGACGATGGGAACAGCGCTTCCAAATATACATGACCGCGAGTGGTGCAGATCGTAAGGAAGAGAAGGTCAAAGTAGCAATTTTACTGCACGTACTAGGCGAGGAAGCTGTCGAAACGTATAACACACTTGAATTTGACTATTATGAAGAAGAGACTGTGGAAGAAATTCTAGCAGCTTTCAGAGCCTATTGTCAGCCTGAGAAAAACACAGTGTTTGAAAGACATCAGTTTTGGGCGCACCCTATGTCAGAATCTATCACGATAGAGAATTATATGACAGAGCTCAGGCGAAAGAGTAAAGACTGTGCATTTGGCGTCTGGGGAAATGACATGATCAGAGACAAGATTGTGTTCAGTATGAATGACCAGCGCCTGAAAGAGAGACTTTTAAGGGAACCAAATCTTACATTAGAAAAGGCCATAGACACATGTCGTGCTGCTGAGGCTGCTAAAGCACAAATACAAGCAGTGGGTGCAGCGTCACAGATGAGAGCTGTACATGCATAATAACAGAAAACAAAAGGACAGTCAACAATGAAATAAAGGACAATAATACACACAGGATGGCTACTTGCAAGTAAAGCTAGAGAAGGAGTCACACTCCTGTGCACATTTAAAACTATGGGGGAGATATCGGTTCAAACGCCTATCATTTGGAATAAAGTCAGTGAGTGAAGTCTTACAACAATGCAACTGTGAAACATTTGGAGACATCCAAGGAGCTCACATCATAGCTGATGACATGATCCTCGCTGCATCTACAGAGAAAGAACATGATGAGATAATACAGAAGGTGATGGCCAGCGCGAAAGAGGCCGTGAAATTCCTTGTCACTGCAGAGGATGTTAAGGCAGATGAAGCAAAAGTTAAGGCCATTGCTGAGATGCCGCCACCTACTGACAAAACAGGACTACAGCGAATGCTTGGTATGATAAAATACCTAGCACAGTATATCCCTTCTGAGGCCACTATAATGACGCCACAAAGACAGCTGCTACGGAAGGACAATGTGTGGCAGTGGCAACATGAACATGATGATGCAGTCAACAAACTGAACATGCCCTCACAAATGCTCCTGTGCTCAGGTTCTTCAATCCAAAGAAACTGCTCATAATACAGGCTGACGCATCTAAAGACGGCCTGGGGGCATGTCTCTTACAAGAGGGCCACCCAAAAGCCTATACATCAAGGACACTGACTGAGGCCGAAAAGAACTATGCACAAATTGAGAAGGAGCTCTTAGCTATTGTCTTCTCTGTCAAAAAATTCCACCGGTATGTGTATGGGGTGAGGGTGACTGTTCAGTCAGACCACAAACCATTGGAAAACATCCTGAGAAAGCCACTTGGAACAGCTCCTTCCAGACTGCAGAGAATGCTACTTCAGCTGCAGTGATATGACTTAAATGTCACCTACACACCTGGTAAAGATTTGCTGATCACGGACACACGCTCATACAAGAACAACACACATCAGCAGATGATATCATGGACGAGAAAGTTGTCTATGCTTTGGAGCTCACATATGCTTTGAGTTAGAGCAGCTCAAGGGTGAAACAAAGAAAGATGAAACACTGCAGCTGTTGCAAGTCATACACAGAGATGGTTGGCCCTGACACAGGGAAGCAAGCAGATTCAAGACTGACACTATACAGACCTATAATCCTCCTAAGCACAATGAGAACAGAAATGCTACAAAAACTACATATAGCTCATCAAGGGATGCAGTGGACTAAAGTACTGGCCAGAAAGCACTGGTACCGGCCAGGAATGACAAGAGACATAGAACAAATGGTTGAGACTTGTGGGACAGGCCAGCAGTTCCAGCCCAGAAACCAGAAGGAGCCACTGATCTCACATGACATCCCTGAGCTTCCTTGGCTCAAAGTTGGGGCTGACATCGTTGAAATAGAAGGTCAGTCATTTCTCTTGATAGTAGACTACCTCTCAAAACACCCAGAGGTACTGAACATTACGGACAAGACATCACACACTGTGATCAGCAAGATGAAATCGGTCTTTTCTAGAAAGGGAATACCAAAAGAGATAGTGTGTGACCATGTTCCATTTGCAAGTCAGGAAATGAGAAACTTTGCAACGTCATGGGGCATAAAACTCATTCACTTCAGTCCGGGTTATGCACAGTCAAATGGACTAGCTGAGAGAATAGTGAAAACCGTGAAACTCGTGCTAAAGAAAGCACAACAAACAAACACAGACCCCCATCTCGCACTTCTCACCCTGAGGAACACCTGCAACAGGCATGGAGTACTCCCCGGCACAAATGCTCATGGGCAGAGTCCTCAGAAGTACTCTACCGAGCTCCAGCACAGTTCTCCATCCAACAGTGCCCAAAGATGTACACTCAACTCTCCAAAGTCTACAGAAAAGACAGCAGCAGTACTACAACAGAGGAGCAAAGCGGCTTCCAGAACTGCACCCAGGTAGTACTGTTCAAATGGAGACAGCACAAGGTTGGTGCCCAGCTGTGGTCACAGCACAGTGAGGTGAACCACGGTCCTACGACATAGTGACATCTTCAGGACAGCACTGAAGATGCAACAGATGCCATCTGTGGAAAACACCACCCAACACTCAGATGAACTCAGAAACAGACTTAATAGATGAGGGGCAAGCCAACACACTAGACACAGGTACAGCAGAGAGTGTTGACATCGAGCTCTCATCCTCGTCAAGGCCAGCTTAAACCAGAAGTGGTCGAGTTATTCAACCCCCTGAGAGGTACAAAGACTTTGATGAGCTGGTGGTGAGAGTCGTGCTCCAGCTATGCTCATTAAAAAATGTTCAAGAAGGAAATGTGAATTGAAATATTAGACTATTTGAGCAGCAAGTTCAATTTTTCTTATGTTAAAACAAATGCGTGAGTTCGACAATAACAGTAATGAGACACAAAGTTCAGTCCTAAACAGATCTTCATTATAGCAATATTGAAGTGTAACTTTCATGTTAATAAATCAAATATACATAGAGCTTTTTTAACACTCAAAGTTGCTTTCCAATAAACGGGGTGAAACAAGACAACAGATAAATATAACACAGACATACCGGGGTGGATGGGAATGGGGGGGTGCTACAAGAGGGAGAAGCGGCAGCCACACACGATGCCAGCAGTACTCTCCCACTTAAACAGATACAAAGGGGTAAGAAAAATAAAAAACAAGAGCACTGTAGACGTTGATTTTCCGTAGGGGTTTATTCCCGTAGCCTATTCCTGTCCCGGGGTATCCACTAGGCAGTGGCACTATATAACCCATAGCTAGAGGAAAGGAGGATGGAGTATATACTACAGGTGCATCTCAAAAAATTAGAATATTGTGGAAAAGTTCATTATTTTCCGTAATTTAATTCAAAGGTGAAACTTTCATATATTCTAGATTCATTACACATAAATTTGAATATGTCAAGCCATTTTTGTTTTAATCTTCATGATTACGGCTTACAGCTCATGAAGATAAACATCCAGTATCTCAAAATATTAGAATATTACGTAAGACCAATCAAAAAAAGGATTTATAATACAGAAATATCGACCTTCTTAAAAGTATGTTCATTTATGCACTCAATACTTGGTCGGGGCTCCTTTTGCACGAATTACTGCATCAATGCGGCGTGGCATGGAGGCAATCAGCCTGTGGCACTGCTCAGGCGTTATGGAAGCCCAGGTTGCTTTGATAGCGGCGTTCAGCTTGTCTGCATTGTTGGGTCTGGTGTCTCTCATCTTCCTTTTGACAATGCCCCATATATTCTCTATGGGGTTCAGGTCAGGCGAGTTGGCTGGCCCATCAAGCACAGTAATACCATGGTAATTAAACCAGTTACTAGTAGTCTTGGCACTGTGGGCAGGTGCCAAGTCCTGCTGGCAAATGAATCAGCATCTCCATAAAGCTTGTCAGCAGACGGAAGCATGAAGTGCTCTGAAATCTCCTGGTAGATGGCTGCATTGACTCTGGGCTTGATAAAACACAGTGGGCCAACACCAGCAGATGACATTCCCCCCCAGTTCATCACTAACTGTGGAAACTTTACACTGGACTTCAAGCAACTTGTATTCTGTGCCTCTCCACTCTTCCTCCAGACTCTGGGACCTTGATTTCCAAATGAAATGCAACATTTACTTTCATCTGAAAAGAGGACTTTGGACCACTGACCAACCCTCCAGTTCTTTTTCTCCTTAGCCCAGGTAAGACGCTTCTGACGTTGTCTCTGGTTCAGGAGTGACTTGACACTAGGAATGCGACACTTGTAGCCCAGTTCCTGGGCACGTCTGTGCGTGGAGGCTCTTGATGCACTGACTCCAGCCTCAGTCCACTCCTTGTGAAGCTCCCCCAAGTTCTTGAATCAGCCTTGCTTGACAATCCTCTCAAGGCTGCGGTCATCCCTGTTGCTTGTGCACCTTTTCCTACCACACTTTTCCCTTCCAGTCAACATTCCATGGATATGCTTTGATACAGCACTCTGCGAACAGCCAGCCCTTTCAGCAATGACCTTCTGTGGCTTACCCTCTTGTGGAGGGTGTCAATGACTGTCTTCTGGACAACTGTCAAGTCAGCAGTCTTCCCCATGATTGTGGTTGTGTGTACTGAACCACACTGAGAGATTTAAGGCTCAGGAAACCTTTGAAGGTGTTTTGAGTTAATTAGCTGTTTAGAGCTCTTCTCAGGACTGTGTGAGTCTAGAATATATTGTAGCAAATTCGGGGGACAACGCAACCACAGGAACTGCCGCGGCCGGGAAGCGAACCTGTATCCCCGCACCGCAGGAGACATCGCTAACCGCTCGACTAAAGGGTCAGACCCGCCAGCCAGCGGCCAGCGTGTCTTCTTATCCATGCACGTTACACTACCCCCCTCCTTCGGGATATCAGCTCCTTCACGCCTCAGGGCGCATACACTTCCGATGGCCTTACGGTTGCACCATCCCACTTCTGACACCAATGTAGCGAATTCGGGGGACAACGCAACTACAGGAACTGCCGCGGCCGGGAAGCGAACCTGTATCGCCCGCACCGCAGGAGACATCGCTAACCGCTAGACTAAACGGTCAGACCCGCCTGCCAGCGGCCAGCGTGTCTTCTTATCCATGCACGTTACAATGTACAATTTTCACAGAACAATTGAATTTTTCCACGATACTCTCATTTTTTGAGATGCACCTGTATATAGTATTTGTTGAGAAAGGAGGATGTAGTATATAGTGCCGCGCACTGATACTAATACGGAAGTTGATGATATGGAG
Organism: Lampris incognitus; assembly: GCF_029633865.1. Classification (NCBI taxonomy): domain Eukaryota; kingdom Metazoa; phylum Chordata; class Actinopteri; order Lampriformes; family Lampridae; genus Lampris; species Lampris incognitus. The sequence goes on from NC_079215.1 coordinate 32,052,932, forward strand.
GTGGAGTAACTCTGGGATTCGTCCGGCCATGCGTTCAGTGTATGTGTATGCAGCACGGGTTGTTGTTAATGAAGTCATCTCATGCAGTCAAAGTCAAGTCTGTATATTCATCAGCTAAATTGAGTCTTCAGGTCATGTAAAATCATAACATCCCGTTTTCGCTATCCACCTATACAACCTCTGTTGTATATTTAGCAGGTAAATCGAGTCTTCCGGTTGTGGTGGACACGTATTGGGGACAGAATTCACCCCAGGAACTAAGGGTTAAGTCAGGGTTGCCCTGGCAGGTTAACGCAGGGTTAAGTTATGGTTGTTCAGCCAAGTTTCTGATTATTCTTGCCGCCTCCGCTCAGTCGAGCTGTGGTTTTGTTGTCTCTCTGATTTACCGTGGATTAAAGAAAGTTGCCTACACGGCTAAAGTGTGAACCTACGGTCTTCTCCGTTCCTTCGGCTCTACACGGTCATGTAAAATCATAACATCTCATTTTCGCTATCCACCTATACAACCTCTGTTTATTGCTGTGTGTAAATGCTCAAAGGTATGTACTGATATTTATAACTGCAAACCAGATATTGGCGCGATTATTCGATAACTGCGCATTTATCTGCCGGTAATCTCTCTAGTTTATAAGCCTTGTGGGGGGCAGTATGCTAGCAGTGAATTTGTTGTTGATAAATTTGATTAATAATTACCGTCCTTATCTGCATATGATTATATTCTCAATTGTATTGAGAATATAATCAAGGCGCTCGTGTCAAGGCGCTCGTGTCTGATCGATTACTACCAACCAACAGTTGTTTGAGCTCCTTATCTCTCGTGTACGAGAGGGAGACAGGACTCCTTAGAATTGGAGGGAGACTGCGAAGAGCTGAGCAGCTAAAGTCAGATTCTATCCACTCGATCGTGCTAGATCCCAAACATCCTTTGAGTAAGCTAATCATCCAGGACTTCGATGAGACCCTCCTTCATCCTGGACCAAAGACAGTGCTAGCTGAACTGCATCGCTGGTTTTGGATCCTGCGGGGGAGGAAAGCAATAAAGCAATATCAGAGCAGCTGCATGCAGTGCCAAGCCTGGCGTGCTAATCCTTCTGTGCGTAAGATGGCAGATTTACCACCAGCTCGTATGCGCCTGTATAGGCCACCCTTTTACTCAACCAGTGTGGATTGTTTCTGGCTCTTTACTGTGAAGATTGGATGTTGAATGGAGAAACGATGGGGGATCATTTATAAATGTATGACGACTCGATGTGTGCACCTAGACCGTCTAGAGAGTCTCGAGGCCGACGCCTTTTTGATGTCTCTGTGACGCTTCATCGCCAGAAGAGGCAAACCCTTTGAGCTCCTCTCCAACAATGAGACAAACTTTGTTGGAGGAGCCTGAGAGCTACGTATATGAGGGCTTTGAGGCCATGGTTCCTCGTCTGAAAGCGCAGTTGGCAGAACAACAGATCAAGTTTTGTTTCAATCCACCGAACACTCTCCACTTCGGAGGTGTGTGGGAGAAAGAAGTGAAGTCTGTGAAGACTGCTCTCAAGGTCGTACTTAAGGAGCAGATGGTGACTAAAACTGTGCTCCTGACTGTCCTTATGGAAATGAAAGGCATTCTGAATGCTAAGCCCCTTGGCTACATCTCTTTGGACGTAGCAGATCCAGATCCCATCACACCTAGCATCCTACTGTTGGGACGCAATGATGCATTACTCCCTCAGGTCGTTTATGACTCCAGTAACATTCTAGGAAATCGCTGATGGAGGCATAGCCAAGTCCTCGTCGACCATTTCTGGTCCAGGTTCGTGAGCTAATACCTGCCGAGTTTGCAGGAGAAACGAAAGTGGTGGACGGATGGGAAATACCTCAGTGCGAACCAAGTGGTGCTCATTGTTGATCCTCAGGTCCTGCGGGCTCTCTGGCCAGTTGGTAAGGTAACACGTACTTACCCTGGAGTGGTGACTGGAAGGGAAAAGTGGACGGATGAAGTCAGAGATCCACCTATCTGAGTAGCCTTTCAACCGTCAATTCGACTGTCCATGCAGACATTCGGTGACAGCTGTGTTAGAAACCCTACATAGTTGTGTAATAGGCTTGCCTGTCCGCTGCCTTATAGGTTTAGTTTGCTTCATTATAATAGCAATTTACTCCGTCCCATCTAAGTGAACTCACTGGAGCTGTTATTTACAGACTGTCCCTGAACGCACCGGCTGTCGTGTTACGATCCGGTGACGTGAAGTCTAGTTCAGTTTTCATATGTGTGGTTGATGTTGAGACAACGATATTTTTCTCCTCCTGTTTTCGCTATCCACCTATACAACCTCTGTTTAATGCTGTGCGTAAATGCTCAAAGGTACTGATATTTATAACTGCAAACCAGATATTAGCACGCAGGGGCGGCTGGTGCTAACAATTTTTTTTGGGGGGGGGCACAATTTACCTTGGCACAACACACCTGATAGCTGCTTTAATGTCCACACAGTTAGAGTTATTAAGAAGGACAATGTAGCCTTTGTCCTTCTTAATTACCGCCACTGTTAGTGCGATTATTCGGTAACTGCACATATATCTGCCAGTAATCTCTCTAGTTTATAAGCCTTGTGGGGGCAGTATGCTAGCGGTGATTTTTTTGTTGATAAATTTGATTAATAATTACCAGTGTTGGGTAAGTCACTAAAAATTAGTAAGTAGTTACAGTTACAGTTTATAATGCTGTAACTCAGTTACTAGTCACTGTTCTCAAAAAGTAACGGAGTTACTGAGTTACAGCATTATAAAAGTAATTAGTTACTAGGGAAAGTAACTGTTATGTTACTTATTTTTTGCTTCAATATACTATTATTAATGTACACATTTTTTTAGTGTTGCTGTGGCACAGTGGGAGACAAGACAACGCTCAAATTTCATCTTGTAGCCATTATCACTATAATGAAAAGTAAGTCATGGAACAATAAAGCACAATAGATATGTTTTGAAACTTTTGATATTTTGGCACATTTATTATGGCCTCAAATCAAGCATTAGTGCACTCTTTCAGCAATGTAAAATTAAATAACTACATTCTTTTAGCAATGTAAAATTAAATAACCACTATTTTGGCAGTGTACAAAACAAATTAAATAACAACTACACTCTTAGCAGTGTAAAATTAAATGACAACTACACTCTTTGGGAGTATAAAACTTAAATACATAATATACCATTTCTCAGACATTTGACAGTAACTTCTTATCACAAATGATAGGCCTAATGAAATAAAAGTTATTTACAAAAAAGAAAGAAAGATACCATCACTGAAAATGTGTCCAAGACAAGTGCATCACTAGATGTATGTAACTATCATACTATAACAAAAACATAAACACACTTTGATTTATCGTCCTTTGTAACATCTGGAGAAAGAAATTCAAATCAACTGAACTCCATTCACCAACTGGAGATTCAATAATGTTGGACAAACAAAGTATTTTCAGCCCTTCAAAGAGAAAAAAAACAGTAATGGTTTAACAAAAACTATTTACCTCACATCTGGCCATTTTGCTGAAGAAATCAATAATGGTGGATACATTTAAGAAATGCTTTCGGCCTCATAAGGAAAAACTATACAGATAGCTTGAGATGCTTTTCAGTAAGGCAGCAATGTCTGGATGTGTAATGCTCAACAAAAGGTATCCAACCATAAATTGGTTAACAAAATACTCCAAGGCTAGCTTATCTCTGGCCAGTGACCTACATGTCACTGCTCAAAGTTCTGTTCTTACATTACAGACTAACCTTCTCTAAGTGAAGTATTGTGGGTGTGTGGGTGTATCTTTCTCTGGCTCTTTTTTGGTCTATTTAGTCTTTAGTCCAGCAGGGGCAATGTTCAATTACTCCCTCTCTCTGCCTCTCTCCAAATATCCATCATATCAGTATTTTTCCCCACAAAAAGACAACTTTGTGGATTGGAGCAGGAAGTTTTCCAAGCTCCTGAACATCCTAGCCCTCAAACCAATGATTCTACCTCAAGAGGAGAAGCTTCTCAAACTTTTGATCTGATAGCCTGTTCCTCTTTGGAGAGAGAATCAGGTTTCCCAGGCTAAAGAGTCTTTCTACTGGGGCACTGGAGGGAGTGGCTGCATTATGTTTAAGAGATATTTCTTTATCTTTGGAAATTGATTCAGTGTCTATCTCTGTCGCTCCTCATTTGAGGTAATCAGCTACTTCAGTTTCAGCAGTGAGATAGATGTCTTTATCCTCTTCAAAGGAAAAGAAGTCCTCCTCTTGGGTAGAACCTGTGCTGTGGTGCTGTGTTGGGTTGGTTTTACCTGGTTGCTGCTCCTACTCTAGCACAAGTTTTTAGCACTCTGCTACTAGACTTGCCTTTGCCTGGTCCTTCCTCTCCTGGTCATGCAACCAATGAAGCCTGGACTTTGGTAGTGTCTAGGGGTGCAACGGTCCAGTTAGCCCCGGTTCGTACCTCGGCTTTTGGGTCACGGTTTCGGTTCGGTTCGGTTTTGAATTACATTGTTGGTGAAATAAGTTCGGGAGGGAATAACGTAGCGCGGATCGAGCGTATGCATTAGCTGACGAAAGCCCACATCTCCAACCACCGAAAAGGGCTGCAAGTCTTTAGCAATGAACACCCCCGCTGCACGGGTTATTTTTTGTGTTTCCCTGAGTTGGCGCTATAGGTTTGTTGGAAAGCATCTCCGATAGATGGTTGTTTTTTCACTGGTGCGGTTACCTGTGCGTCTGTCCTGCTTCCAGAGAGCGAAACATCTGGGTGGTGACGGCGGAGATGCTGGCTCATATTGGAAGTGTTTCCACTTGCGTAGTACGGGACATGGGTCAAGCAATGCTTGCAGCACACAGTGTTATTTCTGTCCACTGTTTTGTCTCCTTCATCGTTGTATTCAACAGCAAACCCGAAATGTCCCCACACCGCAGATTTGTATGAAGACGGTGCTTCTTCAAACTTTTCTCTCTCTACTCCTCCACTCGCCATGACTTTTTTTTCTGCTTCTGCGAGCTACCGTCGTCTTTTCAGCTCGACTGTTGGCTCCAGTTACAAGGGGGGTGGGGGGTGGGGGCTAACATTGATTGGATATTGACTCGTGGGGCGGGGTTTTCTGCAGCAGGCTGTCTCAGCCTGCCTGCACACAGGCACACAGTGAAAAATCCATTCTCCGGCAGTAAGAAACGCCTGTCAACTATTCACGCACATTTTGTAACTGCAAAACCGAAAACTCACGGTTTTGCAGTACAACCGTACAGGGCGGACCGTACGGTTCGGTTTTAAACCGAAAACCGTTGCAAGCCTAGTAGTGTCACAGCAGCCAGGACAGCATCTTCACTTTCAAGAACATCTAAACAAGAATCTTGTTTTGATTGCCTGAAATGACGCACATATAACGAGAGCGTTATACATTATGAGCATAGTTTAAAAAATATTGCATTATACATTACAGTTTCATAATGTAGTTTAATTCCATGCAAAAAAAATAAATGTGTAGGCCTAGCCTATATGGTGTATTTATTTACAGCTAAAACGCTTTGCAGGTTAATTGTCATAAAAGTGTCTCATCCAGTATACACCTGTAGGCTACATATCAATCACACATAGCCTATACACCCATATGAGTGACATGAATAAAATGCAATTGGATGATTGACTGATTGATTAAATTAATGATAAATGCAAAAGAAAATAACTCTTGCCTGGACAGTTGCATCTGGTAGGCCAACAAGGATTTGCAGTCCATTCTTCAATTCCAGAGTCTTGGACATCAATGTTTCCAGTGTGGGTAGCAGTGTGCCATAAAAACAATTGTCTTCTCCCTGAAGAATGTCCAGTGCCACAGTAAGTGGCTTCATGACAGCACAATACTCTCTGAGAAACTGATGTTCCCTTTCACTGATACACATCATCTGTAGTTTGGAGGAGATAGTGTTCAACTCGACCATAAGTGTCTCAGAACTTTGAGCCAGGGCATCGTAAAACGAATTCCACCTAGTCGTGCACGGTACTAGTAGTCTCTTTACAATAACGTCATCCACGATCTCCGAGACCACTGTAGACCGCCTCACCTTGTTCCACAGCCCTGCACATTTTGTGGTAGCATTTCTGTAGGTGGTTTTTGTTTCAGGCGTTGACACCAGCCACTTATCAACATCAGTGGATGATATGAGATTCAGTGTGTGGGATGCAAATCTCTGATGTGGAGGTAAAGAAATAATGTCATCAACATCATCAGCACCATTGAGCAGCACATCCCTGATGTTTGTAAAAGTCACCTCATCCTCCTTATCTTCACAGTCCTCGGGTGGCTGGTATACTTCAAAGGCCTTGACAAAATTAGAGCCATTATCCGTGACAGTTGCTGTGATTTTATGAGATAGGCCATGGGATGAGTGGATGATATTGCACTCACTTGTAATACTGTCATACGTAGGCCGACCCTTAAATCTTCTGCATGCCAGCACTGCTTTCTCACATTACATATTGTGGATTTATCCAATGTTCGGTTACGCCAAGAAAACTTTTATTATGCACAGTCCAAATGTATGCTATGGTAGAGACATGTTCTAACTCCTCAAATGTCTTTTTGAGCTCGACCTCCATTTTAGCATGTTCATTGTCCAGGTATTTGTTAAATGTCTTTCTGCATGGTCGCCCACCCATTCTTCTCACCAGTATTTGGCTAATTAGTTCTCTGAAAGCCGCAGACTCATCTGTTGATATGGGAAGCATGTCTTCAACAACATACCTTGCAATTCATCTGTTTAGTTCTAGTTGGTTTACAGACTGCGAAGCAGAGTGTGATTTAAAATCAAGCCTTGACTGTTGAGATGGTGTGGCTCCTCCTTGGTCAGCCGAGCTAACGTGGGCTGCACCTGGGTCACTGGTGTTAGCTGCGCTCTTTGGCAACTAGCTTAGTAAAAGCGTGTTGTTTTGCTATGTGCTTCAGGGGATTAGAATTGCTTTTCTTGGCTGTGGATCAAGTTTTCCTTCCCACACATAGATTACAGCTCACCACTATATCCTTTGTCTCAAGGAGGGAAAAATAATGCTGGTATTTCTGTGATAGAAAGCTCATGCCTGAACGATTATCAGCCATTGTGTGCAATGTGTGGGCTTACTGCGCGCGATATTTCCCCCCCGGAATGCTACTGTGTTGATGTTAAGGTCTCGCCCACCAAGTTGAATGATAATAAACCTTAATCCTCTTAAGTTGTAGGCTATTGTCACATAAAGTAATGGAGTAATGAGCGCATTTAAATTTCAGTACTTGTAACACCATTATTGAATTTGAAAAGTAATTAGTTACACTACTAGTTACCACAAAAAGTAGTGGCGTTACAGTAACGCATTACGCATTATTCCCAACACTGATAATTACAGTCCTTATCTGCATATGATTATGTTCTCAATTGTATTGTTTGTTATACTGATACTGTTACCTTGTTTGTATCACTGTTACTGACCACAACCTAAATTAAAGCAGCATATCTGGGAAAGTCTGTTTCTGTGTTCTCTAATCAGGACACACATCTGTAACTTGAGCCAACTCTAACCACCAGATTCTCTGGAGACCCCATCTCCTTTTTACAAAGCTTTTTCATCTTTTAGCTGTCATCAAGTGTTTATTGACATCGGGGATTTAGTTGTTGCTGGTCCGGTTTATTTCAAAAGAGAAGCCATCTCCATAATAAGAAAGAAATGTGTCAAATCTTTTTCAGCTTGAGTTCTTAAGATTGCCCTTAGCTGTCAGGTGAGCAGCCCCAAGCAGGGCGATTGCCCTGTCATGGGAGTCCCATCGCTTACTCAAGACTAAAACCTTCTGACATGCTCACGGAGACGTCTAGCTGGTGTGAGAGGATTTCACTAAAGCTTTCTTTCAGGTTATAGGGGAGTGCATATACTGGAGTGCGAACTGTTGGACTCATGGGAAAATGTTTGAGCCCTGTATTGTGCTCGCCTTTGTCTGCTGCTGCTGCCTGAATGCTGCCTTCAGCACATATGTCTCCAGGATCAGTCCGACTCTTATGTAATACTGTAAACTTTTAAAGAATTTCTGTCAAGGTCGGTGGACAAAGTATTCCACATGCAAAAATTAGCTTAAGCATTGATAGCAGCACCATTGTTGAAACACATGCAGTGACTTGTGTCACACACAGGGTATCAACGACCCTCCAAAGGAGAAAAAGACATGTATGTTAGGGTTAATACTTCTGTGCCCCTGACCGAGGCACGGTAAGACGAATTGGAGTTGGTCCCCAGGTGCTGCACGGCGGCTGCCCACTGCTCCTAGCTACACAGCTAGGATGGGTTAAATGCAGAGTGTAATTTCCCCACGGGGATTAATAAAGTATATATATTTTAAAAAATCTAAATCAAAGGATGAAATCTGCTACTACTACTTTCGGCTGCTCCCGTTAGGGGTCGCCACAGCGGATCATCCGTTTCCATTTCTTCCTGTCTTCTGCGTCTTCCTCTGTCACACCAGCCACCTGCATGTCTTCCCTCACCACATCCATAAACCTCCTCTTTGGCCTTCCTCTTCTCCTCTTCCCTGGCAGCTCCATATTCAGCATCCTTCTCCCAATATACTCAGCATCTCTCCTCCACACATGTCCAAGCCATCTCAATCTTGCCTCTCTTGCTTTGTCTCCAAACCGTCCAACCTGAGCGGTCCCTCTAATATAATCGTTCCTAATCCTGTCCTTCTTCGTTACTCCCAGTGAAAATCTTAGCATCTTCAACTCTGCCACCTCCAGCTCCGCCTCCTGTCTTTTCGTCAGTGCCACTGTCTCCAAACCATATAACATAGCTGGTCTCACAACCATCTTGTAAACTTTCCCTTTAACTCTTGCTGGTACCCTTCTGTCGCAAATCACTCCTGACACACTTCTCCACCCACTCCAACCTGCCTGCACTCTCTTTTTCACCTCTCTACTGCACTCCCCGTTACTTTGGACAGTTGACCCCAAGTATTTAAACTCAGATGTCTTTGTCACCTCCACTCCTTGCATCCTGACCATTCCACTGTCCTCTCTCTCATTCACGCATAGGTATTCCGTCTTGCTCCTACTGACTTTCATTCCTCTTCTCTCTAGTGCATACCTCCACCTCTCCAGGCTCTCCTCAACCTGCACCCTACTCTCACTACAGATCACAATGTCATCCGCGAACATCATCGTCCATGGAGACTCCTGCCTGATCTTGTCCGTCAACCTGTCCATCACCATTGCAAACAAGAAAGGGCTAAGAGCCGATCCTTGAAAATCAAATGAAAATCAAAGGATGAAATGCTGGAGCAAAAACCAGGAATAGTGAAGGGCCAATAAAAGCACTCTTCTCATTGACCGTCGATCAAATTCAACACACTATAATATCTAAATTGGCTCTATTTTGATCCCAGTTATGGGTCTTAAAATTAGTTGTAATGAGTAAATTTGTTTCTGGGGACAGATGATTTTCAGAAGTCTGGAAATAGGATGAATGATTTTTTTCCCCAAAATTGGTTTATAGACCATGATTCCCACAGTGCTAAAGAATACGGTATGGTACCATGGGCTATGCCGTGAGAGAAACCAGGAAAGGATTGTGCTCAGGGTATGTGAGCAAAATGCACTGGCAGAGCAGCTTGATTTTGCCTGGAGGGAATAGCAGCTTTTTTTTAAAAGTCAGAGCATTGGCGTTTTCCTCCCTTGGAGATCGCTCCAACACTGCTCCATCCAGGCCCATAATGTAACTGCATGTTAAGATCATGTTGTAAAACATTAGTTAGCAGACAGGTCATTTCAGGTAAGGAAAGTCTTCAGTTCTCTTAAACCTGTGCCCTTTCTCATACCTTGGCAAAAATGCACATCACTGAAACTCTGAGTATGTAAAAAAAAAAAAAAAAAATATATATATATATATATATATATATATATATATATATATGTGTGTGTGTGTGTGTGTTCACATTTCTTCTACAATTTCAATCACAATAACTATGATAGAGGTATATGTTGATTCCCCCCCCTTTTTTTTCCCTGCCCAATTGCACCTGGCCAATAACCCCACTCTCTGAGCCATCCCAGTCACTGTTCCACCCCCTCTGCCGATCCAGGGAGGGCTGCAGACTCAGACAAGCCTCCTCCAATACATTTGGAGTCGCCAGACGCTTCTTTTCACCTGACAGTGAGGAGTTTCGCCAGGGGACGTAGCGCGAGGGAGGATCACGCTAATCCCTCCAGTTCCCCCTCCCCGAACGACCGACCGACCGACCGACCGACCGACCGACCGACCAGAGGAGGCGCTAGTGCAGCTACCAGGACACTTACCCACATCCGGCTTCCCACACGCAGACACGGCCAATTGTCTGTAAGGACGCCCGACCAAGCCGGAGGTAATACGGGGATTCGAACTGTCGATCCCCGTGTTGGTAGGCAACGGAATAGACCGCTACGCTACCCGGACGCCCCGGTATGAACTATTCTGTGCAGACAACAAGCCTATAGCCAACATCAAAGTTTGTAAGTGGTGGATAAAAAGGTGGGTTTTAAGCCCTGATCTGCGATGAGCATTGTTTATTTTAAGCACTGATCTATATAAACCTTTTGTTATAGATCAGTAGTTCAGTAGTAGCCAAGGAGCAGACATGGAGCAGGGTTTCTGTTGTGTAAGCGAGCATGGAGAGGAAAATAGAAAAACTGGAGTGGAATTTACCTTTTTTGTTTTGTTCTTACACCCAGTGTTCACCCAATCAGCGCCGAACAGTAGACTGCTGTCTTTGCCATTTCTTGGTCACATATGAGATGGGGCATTCTCTGGATTGTTGTGTCAGCACAAAAATAAGCAAAATTGTTCACTTTAGCTCATTCATTCATTCATTCATCATCACCCGCTTCTCCAGTGTCGGGTCGCGGTGGCAGCAAGCTAAGTAGGGCACTCCAGACATCCCTCTCCCCAGCAACGCCCTCCAGCTCTTCCCGAGGGATCCCAAGACGTTCACAGGCCAGATTGGACATGTAGTCCTTCCAGCGAGTTCTGGGTCTACCCCGGGGTCTCCTCCCAGTTGGCCGTGCCCGGTAAACCTCCGGGCACGGCCAACTGCTATTAACAAATGGTAGCTACTTCAGTAGCTATAATTTGTTAATATTCGGTCTCTGTAATAATAATAAAAAAGACATCACAAAGTATTGGATATTTTGAAACTGCAAGTGGCTCCTCCATGGTTGCAGTGGCGCCCCCAGAAATTTTTCATAGGGGTGGTCAAATGGGGCCACTGAAAATCTTGGGGTGGCACACCAAAACCAAAAGCCCTGACTGAATTTCAGGAATTCTATTATGCTGTTGTAGTATACCGTATAGGCTAGTTGAAAACTGTCAGTATGAGAGTTAAGGAATCGCATACTGGAATACTTTGGTTTCTTATTTTATTTTATTTTGTTTTTTACAGTTAATGTTACTAAATATCTGATGTGCATAGACTAATACCGGTACAGTTAACATTTTGAGTTCCACAACAATTCTGTTTTAATGTGTTATGTATCTGTATATATTGTATATATATATACTGTATATATATTAGACGATTCATTGTTATATTGTATATGTCCAAAAATGAAAAGCAAAACAAAAAACCACAATCATGGTCAACAATATACATTTTATTATAGCCTACTCACAACCTATTCATATCCCTGCTTTATTAGGCTACATTAATTTCAATACAGCTTTGCTTTAGGTTGTCCGTCGTGTCCGATGATGACAATCCTGCCTCTGTCACTTGTGAGTCTTCTTATGGCTGTAAAGCCCAATCCGCGATCCACAATGTCTGCCACAGACAGAACAGGTGAAATCACTGACTGGGGGTGTAGGTGTGGTACTGGCTTCATGTCTCTTCAGACGTCTTCTGGTCCGTCGATCACCGCGGTCCTTCTCGAGGTTTTGCACCCCTTGTTGACAGAGCTGCCGCCAGATGGAGCGTTGGGCGGCAGTGTCTTCCAGCTGGCTCGGGTTCAGGCTGCACTTCTTTATGATGGTCTTCAGCTGGTCTTTGTACCGTTTTTTCTGGCCCCCTGCCAAGCGGCGGCCAAGATGTAGCTGGCCATACAGCACTTTACGCGGTAAGCGCTCCTTTGGCATCCTGATGACGTGACCGAGCCATCGAAGTTGGTGCTGGGTGACGGTAGCCTCCATGCTGATGCAGTTGGTCTTGCGGAGTATTTCAGTATGGGGCACTCGGTCACGCCAGGTTATCCTCAGGATGCATTGTAGGCATCTGATGTGGAAGGCCTCAAGCATCCTGAGGTGGTGGCTGTACAGGGTCCACGCCTCACAGCTGTAGAGGAGAGTCGTGATGACAACTGCCAAGTAGACAGATATTTTGGTGTGGAGGTTGAGGTCTTTGTTTTGAAAGACCCTTCTCCTAAGTCTGCCAAAAGAGGATGACGCTTGTTTAATCCGGTTTTGCATCTCCCTGTTGATGCTGCAGTCGTCAGAGAGAAAGCTGCCCAGGTATTTGAAGGATTCCACTGTTGCAAGTGGTTTGTCGGAGATGTTGAAGGTTGGTGAATGAGATGGAGGAGTAGATGCCCACTGGCATACTACTTCGGTCTTTGTCACATTTATAGAGAGCCCCAGCCTACCATACGCCCTTGTAGCAGCTGCAAGGGTAGCTTGTAGTGCCTCGGGTGTGTGGGCCACAACTGCACAGTCATCTGCGTACTGTAACTCAATGATGTACTCCGATGTCATTTTTGTGACCGCTTGGAGCCTACGGATGTTAAATAGGTTTCCATCTAGTCTGAAGTCCACAGTAACCCCACTGTCCTTCCTGATTTCCTTGTGGAGCAGCAATGTCACACACAGGAGGAAGATGTTAAAAAGAACTGGAGCAAGGATGCACCCCTGACGTACCCCGGTGCACACCCTGAAGGGCTCAGATTCCTGGCCTCCAATGGTCACACGTGCCATCATCCCCACGTGAAATCTTTGAAGGATGTTGACAAACTTTCGTGGACAGCCAAACTTCAGGAGGATGTTCCATAGGATGTCCCTGTTGACTGTGTCGAAAGCCTTTGACAGGTCGATGAAGGCTATGAAGAGGTTCTGATGTTGCTCCCTGCACTTCTCTTGGAGTTGCCGTGCTGTGAACACCATGTCCACAGTACTCCTATTCCTCCTAAACCCACACTGTGACTCAGGCAACAGCTCCTCTGAGATGTGTTTTACCAGCCTGTGTAACATGAGTTTGGCCAGGACTTTTCCAGCAACAGCCAGTAGTGAAATGCCACGGCTGTTGCAACAGAGGGACTTGTCTCCTTTGCCTTTATATATGGAGATGATGTTAGCATCCCTCCACTGCTGAGGGACAGTTTCGTTCTTCCATACGTGTGAGATGAACAGGAAAAGTGCACGGGTGCAGAGGTAGCCTCCCTGTTTAAAAATCTCTGCAGGGATACTGTCAGGGCCAGGGGTCTTGTTATTTTTCAGCGACCTAACTGCACAATGAACCTCTTCAAAGGTTGGTGGAAGGTCAAGGTCTTGGATGGTGGGGCGGACAGGTAGTTCATCCAAGATCGAGGGATCGGTTGGGGAGGGCTGGTTCAAAAGAGTCTCAAAATGTTCTGCCCATCTTTTTGTGATGAATTTCTGGTCTTTTATGAGGGTGGTACCATCATCAGACTTCAGGGGGGAGACAGAGCAGTTTCTTGGGCCGTAGATGGTTTTCACTGCATCATAAAAGTTGTGCATATCATTTCTATCGGCATGGGATTGTATTTCATTTGCCTTCGATATCCACCACTCATTCTGCAGGGCACGCAATTTTGACTGCACCTCTCTCCTGGATGCTTGCCATTGTTGCCGGAGTGTAGCTGATGTGGGATTGTTGAGGACAGCACTGTGTGCTTTATGCATGCCTTTGAGTATGGAAGTTATTGTGCCTGTGTTGTCATTGAACCAGTCCTGGTGTTTTCTGCTCTTGTAACCGATGGATTGGGATGCTGCCTTGTAGAGTCTGGAGCTCACGGAAGACCATTTCCTGTCAATGGAATCATCCGTGCTCAAGAGAAGCTCAATGTCTTCCAGGTTTTCAGCCAGAGAGAGGCGGAGATTGTTCTGGACCTCAGCCTTTTCTAGCCGGGTACAGTCAAGCCTCTTCTTTCCTGACCTTTGGAGACGAACAGCAGGGCGTACCTCCACCTGGAGCCTGGTCATGATGAGCCGGTGATCTGTCCAGCACTCAGCACCTCTCATTGCACGAGTGAGTAAGACGTCTTTTGTATCAGCACGTCTCACAATGATGTAGTCCAATAGGTGCCAATGTTTGGAGCGTGGGTGCATCCAGGATGTTTTGTGCTTGTTTTTTAATTGGAAGAGGGTGTTTGTGATGGTCAAGCCATGCTCAGCACAGAGGCTTAGGAGGCGCAGTCCATTTGCATTGACTTTCCCAATGCCATGCCCACCAATGACACCACTCCACACCTTGTTGTCTTTCCCCACTCTGGCATTGAAATCGCCCAGCAAAAAGATCTTGTCCTCCTTGGGTATATGACGGAGAGCCTCATCTAGTGACTGATAGAAGCGGTCCTTTACGTCATCCTCTGATGGCAGTGTTGGTGCATAGGCACCTAGGAGGGTGGCATAACGTTTCTTGGCCAGAGGGATCCTGAGCGACATGAGTCTTTCACTTACGCCAATCGGTGTTTCAGTGATTCCGGTTGCTGGTCTCACCGAGGCAGAGGTGGATACCTGCGCAAAGAGATTATTTACAGTGCCGCTGGGGGTGCGCATGTCCCAGCAGCACTTCTTCACTGTGAGAGGGTGGGATCTGGTGGCAAGGGGGGCCCAAGACGACCAGCACTCTTCCACAGCTGCAGGAGGCTGCCGGAGCTCCAGTCTGTCAGAGGACCGCCTATCGTGCGCCGCCATGCACGTTGCTTTTCTCTCAGGGTGTGCTCCCCTAGCCTTTGTCGTCCTACACTTACCCACAAGGCAGTGGGACAGTGGTTGGTCAATGCCAGGGCGTATCCACTTCACATGGGCCTGCGCATTAGACCTCTGGGGACCACTGTAGCTCCGAGATCCCCTACAGTTTAGCCAGGGACCGCAAGGTACCCAGTTACCGTGTGTGGCCACGAGGAGGCACTGCAGGAGTCTTGGCGGTAGAGAGGCTATGTACCGGCAGGGGAGACTTACGCACTCGGCTCCTCTTTTCACCCCCACAAAGAGGGCTAGCCGGCGGCAGTAGCTGAGAGCAGAGAGTAGCAAGCAGAAGCAGCATGCAGCATGCACTAACTACAAGCACTACTACCCCAGTATTACTGCACTGACGCATCACACACGCCCTGTGCATCACGCACACACACACAGCTTTATTCACGCAGTGATGAACGATCAAAAGTGGCTGGCTGCCTCGCTATGCATTTGTTATTTTCTTTGGCATGAACTATTATAAAAAATATACATTATTGATTTAAATGAACAACACCTAATGTAAAATATCAGATAGAAGCATATTATGCATAATCAGAAGCATATTCTGCATATGCGACTCGTGGCTGGGGGGGGGGCAGCGGGGGGCCAGGGATAGTATCAGGGTGGCCGTGGCCACCCCTTGGGGGCGCCACTGCATGGTTGTCGCTGGGACCACCGAGCACTGGAATGTTTAATTGACTTTACGCATTAAGGGAGATTATTTCAGAAGCGCTTTAACGCACATGACATGGACCCTGCTTTCTCATTGGCTGCCGCTCTAAACTCAAACTCGAAAGTTGACAGGCAGTCAACTTTATGGAGTGAGCAGATAGCAGCGTAAATACGAGTTCTTCTTCTCCGTGGCCAGTCTCCACTCTTACCTGCTCTTCTCCACAGTTTTCCATCGGCAATGTAATGAATCATCTCGCTTTGCCACTAATAAGCACTGTCTGTGCAAATTGGCCGTACTATCTGGGCGTGCATGTGTTTGATTTGAGCGGCAAGAGGGGAGGGGTGTGAAAGTGTGGGAAGATACTTTTTACAATAGCAGTTAGAGGAAAGCATCCTCGCCTGGTAAGCACACGAGTTCGCAACCGCTTGTTTCAGTAGGCTATCTTATAAAGAATGACACACACACGAGTTGCTCAGTGCAGCCAAGTATATTCAAAGTGATGTAACATGTTCGTGAGCGCGGGTCATGTGTATCTAAGGTAAACTAGTGGATAGCCGATGGCATCGATCTATCTAGACCCGTAACATCCTCCTTTTCCAAGTATAAACACATACACATGAAGTTAGTGCAAAATAAAATTACTTTCATATACGAACAACCAATAACAGTGCAACAGCAGTAAATCTCTTCATATCCCATACCATTGTAATAACCACAGTAGCGTATGATAACATTTCTCCTCTTTTCCCCCTCTCTCCCACATAGCAACCATCAACATTATTCAGATTACATAGTGAGTTTCAGTGGAGGTTCAGACAGCCGTCCAACCCTTGTGTAAGTGTGTCCATCCGAACGCGGAGCGCCAACAGGAGTAGATGGCGCCTTGGGCATGGACCTGATGGGGCTCGGCTCGAACACAGCCTGAGGGGTCTCAATGACAGTTTCTGTAGCTGGATCCCCGTCCGGTGTGTGTGCCGCAGCGGGTTCAACAGGATCGTGCGCGGCTCGTGCAGCTGGCTCAGCCACTCTGAGACCGATCCTGTTACGACGGTACAGGGAGACATCAATGTCCACAAGATAAGACCTCGGCGCAACCCTGCGGAGACAAGTTCCGACTCTCCAGCGGCCAGTGTTATCACCTGGCAGGGGCTTCATCCGTACGACTTCCCCAATTTCAAGTGCCGGCAATTCACGGGCAGATCTGTCATAGAAGGATTTGGCGAGTTGCTTCCTGTGGCGCAGCTTTTCAGTGACGCCCACGACAACAGCTGGTTCCAGGAGCTTGCTTGCCGCCGGGATGGACGTCTTCAACCGGCGGGACATGAGGCGTTGTGCTGGGCTGCTGCCCATGTTTTCCGTAGGTGTATTCCTCCAGTGAAGCACGGCTTTCCAGGGGTCTTCACCATCATGCGCGGCCTTACGCAGAAGATTTTTTACAATCTTCACGGCCGACTCGGCCTTGCCATTCGCTTTCGGGTGTCTGGGAGAGGAGGTCACGTGCTCAAATTCCCACTCAGAAGCGAACCGTGTGAACTGAGCTGTGAACTGAGGGCCGTTGTCTGTAATAACCTTCTCTGGCTGACCATGTCGGGCGAACTGTGCCTTACATCGCTTGATGACTGTCTCTGCAGACATGTCGGGTAGAAGCTCAATCTCCCAAAAATCGGAATAGTGGTCGACTATTAGGAGATAGTCTTTCTGTCTGAAGCTGAATAGGTCCATGCTCAAGACCTGCCATGGCCTGGTTGGTACTTCGTGAGAGAGCATGGTCTCCTTTTGCTGATTGTGGGCGTACACATTGCAGGTCGAGCAGCTGCTTACAAAGTCCTTTATCTCTGACTGCATGTTGGGCCACTACAATGTCTCTTGAGCGTGTCGGTAGCATGCATCACCCCCTATGTGACTTGAATGTATGCGCGTCAACATTTCTGGGCGGAGTGACTTTGGGATGATGACTTTTTGCCCCCGGAACAGAACTCCGTTCTGCACACTGATTTCATCCCTGAAGGGCCAGTACTCCCTAGCGATGAGGGGCGCTTCCTCCTTTACATCTGGCCAGCCCACGAGAACAGTGTTCTTCAGTGCCTGTAAGCATTCATCTCTGTCGGTGTGTCGTCTGATCTGTTCCAGCCGCTGGTTAGTCACATTCAGGTACTCTGCCTGGTTCACGTGCTGTATGTCTTCCTGCTCTTGTTGCAGAGAGCAGATAGCGTGTCGCTGATATGCAGTCCCTCTGCCGGAGCATCCAGCCGTAGCTCTGCTGAGCGTGTCGCTTATGAACATCTCTGGGCCTGGTTTGTAGATTACCCTCAGGTCGTAGTTCTGCAGAGTCATGAGCATGCTCTGGAGTCTCTTGGGCGCATTGAGAAGTGGCTTGCTGAAAATAGAGATCAGAGGCTTATGGTCCGTCTCTGCTGTGATTGGGTCGCGGCCATATAGGTAATGGTGAAACCTCTGGCAGGCGAAGACGATACTGAGACACTCCTTCTCAATTTGTGCATAGTTTTTTTCGGTGGGGGTAAGAGCCCTCGAGGCAAATGCAATGGGCTGACCTTCCTGCATGAGACAACAACCGAGACCGCTCTGGCTGGCGTCGCTCTGGATTGCGATTGGCTTAGTTACATCATAGTAGCGCAGGACGGGCATGGCTGTCGCCAGCGCCTTAAGCTCATGAACCGCCGCCTCGTGCTTAGGCAGCCAGTGCCAGGGTGTGTCCTTGTCCAACAGGCGTCGCAACGGCTCGCAGACAGTAGATAGATGAGGCATGAACTTGGCTAAATAGTTAGCGAAGCCAATGAGACGCTGCACGCCCTTGGCATCTGTTGGGTTCGGCATGTCAATAATAGCTCTCACCTTCTCTGGATCGGGCTTCAGTCCAGCAGATGAGAGAATGTGGCCATGAAACTGCATCTCAGCCACCTTGAACTGCAACTTCTTCAGGCCGAGGCGAAGCTTGACCTCGCGGCAGCGTTCCATCAACGCCGCAAGCTTGACGTCGTGGTCGTCCCCAGCCTCCTTGTCTGTGTCCCCGCAGCCGACGACCAGGATATCGTCTGCAATGGGCTCAACGCCCTTCAGACCGGCGAGGAGCTCGTGCTGCTTGCGCTGATATACCTCGGGCGCCACCGATACTCCAAATGGTAGCTTGAGCCACCGCTTCCTCCCCCAGGGGGTCCAGAACGTGGTCATGAGGCTACTCTCATAGTCCAGTTTGCATTGCAGGAATGCATCCCGAGCGTCCACTAACGTGAAGACTCTGGCCTTGGGCAATTTATACAAAATGTCCTCCAAGGTAGGCATGATGTAGTGAGAGCGCTTTAGGGCTTTGTTCAATGGTTTAGGGTCAATGCATATTCTCAGCTTCTCCGGTTTTTTAACAATCACCATGTTGCTGATCCAATCTGTAGGATCTGTGACAGGCGCAAGGTGGCCGTCAGCCTCGTACTTGTCCAGCTGGGCTTTGACTGCTGCTTTCATTGCGATTGGGACATTGCGAGGGGCACTCTGTACTGCAGCAACACTAGGATCAAGGTCAAAATGGACCTCCCCAGGCACGGATTCCACAGGGGAGTTGAACACGTCACTGTATCTGTTGATAAGCTGTTCTTTAGTTAGGGCTCCTGGTTGTGTGTGTTCCATTTTGAGCACCTCCTCTGGAATTGTGAAATGCATGAGCCCTAAGCGTTCACAGGTGGAGCCTGACAGAAGAGGATGTTGGCTGGTCCTCACTATTTCGAATGAGAGCTTGTGTGTTTGGCCTCTCACAGTACAGTCAGTCTCAAAGGTGCCCATAGAGCTCAGTGTTTCCCCTGAATACAGCTTCAGTCTGGTGTCACTCGGGCGGAGAGGTGTGTTTGGGGCCAGCCTTTTCTTGTCTTGAAAGCCCATTACATTGCAGGTGGCTCCAGAGTCCAGCTGACATTGTTGTGGCTTGTCGTGGAGTTTCAGAGTCACAAACCACTTCTTTCCTTTGGTGTGCACTGCGCCGATTGACTCAAACATGTACAGATCATCTGCATCATTACTATGCTCTGGGGGTTCTTCTGTGTATTCCACACAGTTTACCTTGCCCTCAGCATGCCCCTTTTTGCTCTTTAAGCACACTTTAGAAAAGTGATTAAGTGTCCCACATGACCTACATTGTTTCCCGAAGGCCGGGCAATGCTCTCTGCCCCTTGAATGCGAGCTGCCACAATATTTGCAATTGCCTGCATCTCCTGCTGTTCTGGGTGGATTGCTCTGTTTCCATTGGTTTTGTCTGGGTTGCCTAGCAACGGCATGCACTGCCTCCGGCTGCGGTGTTGTTGCAAACTCCATTGCTCTCATACGGATGTCAGTTTGCTCTGCTGCGCGACACATGTCAATAGCTGTGACCATGTTCAAATCCTTCTCTCTCAACAGCCTGCGCCTAACGGCCTCGCTTGCAACACCCAGGACTATCTTATCACGGATCATTTCATCTTTCAACTGTCCATACTCACAGGTTGCTGCCCCCTCTCTCAGTCTCGTCACAAAGGTATCAAACGATTCTCCTTCCTCCTGCTTGCAACTCCCGAAAATGTACCTCTCGTATATTGTGTTTTTTGCTGGCTTGGAGTATTTCCCCAACTCTCTCAGTATGGCGTCAGGATCCCCTTGATCATCTTCTGAGAGGTTCAGATTGTGGCGGTAAATATGCCTGCATTCACTTCCCATCACACTTCTTAGAGTAGCCGCTTGTATTTTCTTGTCCTTGCCAAGTATGCCCGTGACGAGGACGTAGTCTTCATATTCGGCCCGAAAAATGTCCCAATTGACACTCCAATCGCCTGTGAAGCTCATCGGGGACGGTGGTGGAATATTCATGGTTAGCTGCCATTGTATGTGATGCTATCGGCGCCGGTAATGCTAGCGTTAGCTCCTCTGTGACAACGTCTTCAGCAGAAGTACTTTGCTCTGAATCGGAATCCTCCGACATGTGACCTACTCAGGCCTACAAACTTAAACATGCGAGCTAGTAAAATAAGAAATAAGTTCTCCGACTTCTGGCACCATGTTTCAGTAGGCTATCTTATAAAGAATGACACACACACGAGTTGCTCAGTGCAGCCAAGTATATTCAAAGTGATGTAACATGTTCCTGAGCGCGGGTCATGTGTATCTAAGGTAAACTAGTGGATAGCCGATGGCATCGATCTATCTAGACCCGTAACACCGCTCTCATTGATTGAATGATTCATTCATTCATTCATTCATCTTCAGCCGCTTCCCCGGGGTAGAGTCGCGGTGGCAGCAAGCTAAGTAGGGCACTCCAGACGTCCCTCTCCCCAGCAACGCCCTCCAGCTCCTCCTGGGGGATTCCAAGGCGTTCCCAGGCCAGATTGGACATGTAGTCCCTCCAGCGAGTTCTGGGTCTTCCCCGGGGTCTCCTCCCAGTTGGCCGTGCCCGGAAAACCTCCAAAGGAAGGCGCCCAGGATGCATCCTAATCAGATACTTCAACTGGCTCCTTTCGACGTGAAGGAGCAGCGGCTCTACTCCAAGCCGAGCTCCTCACCCTATCTCTAAGGCTGAGCCCAGACACCCTACGGAGGAAACTCATTTCAGCCGCTTGTATCCGCGATCTCACCCTTTCGGTCACTACTCAAAGCTCATGACCATAGGTGAGGGTTAGAACGAAAACTGACTGGTAAATTGACAGCTTTGCCTTCCGGCTCAGCTCCCTCTTCACCACAACGGTCCGGTACAACGTCCGCATTACTGCTGATACTGCACCAAAAGAGCTGTGTCCGCATTCTCGGCACAAAATCAAACACGTTTTCGTTGGGTGTCGGGCGTCGCCAAGGTTGTCCATTGTCTCTGATTCATGGACAGGATCTCAAGGCGCAGCCAAGGTGAGGAGTGTGTCCGTTTTGGGAACCACAGAATTGCATCTCTGCTCTTCGCAGATGATGTGGTTTTGTTGGCGTCATCAGAAAGCGACCTCCAGCGCTCACTGGGGCGGTCTGCAGCTGAGTGTGAAATGACCGGGATGAGAGTCAGCACCTCCAAGCCTGAGGCCATGGTTCTCTACTGGAAAATGGTGGATTGCTCCCTCCGAGTTGGGGATGAGTTGTTGCCTCAAGTGAAGGAGTTCAAGTATCTCGGGGCAACCGCTCTCATCATCATATAATTGCTGCATATGCTTTCTCGAAATGGAAATATGTTGCAACTAGGTGTGCAAGGAATCGATTTATTTAATTGAATACACATTGGAATTCCTAAAAAGTACTTATGTCCTCGGGTTTTTTTTTTTTTGCTGCCCCCATCTCTAGTCCATATGAACCTAGAGACCATCTGCCTCAGTGTTGGCAGATTTCATGACAGGCACTCAAACGTCAGCACTAAATTTTCTGTAGGTTACTTGGCCAGATGCAGAGTCTCCATTAGCTTATAACGTTGGACATATTCACCCCCGAATAAAGAAGATAATCCCTGTAATGATCTGTGCCCTCTGGCTATGTTAACTTATAACATTAATAAAGCAAGGACGACTTCTCTCGTGCTGGGTGTTTATTCACCGACCGGATTCCGACTGACGTTGTTACGTACATCACGTGACTTTGTTGTGGCGCTACGGAAAGCCGCAAGGGACGTTAGCAAATCAAATATTACAAGCAAATATTACATCTCCCTTTTTCTGAAAAGTGCCGCTTTCTCTGCAGAGATACAGATCACATTGAGCACGTTTATAAGCGAATACAATCTTAATAAGAAAGAATATGAAAGTGGAACTCTTATATAACTGGACTGCAACAAAGTAGTGTAAAACATTTCCTTCACTGTCTAAATGTGACACCGTAATAACATTTCATCTTTTTTTTCCATTTCATTACTGGTAACTGCAAACAGAAGGTAGGTACACAAGGTAAGTGAACGCTGTAAATATTTCTTTTCAAAACATAGCAGGTATAGTACAGGTTGGTGTACAATTCTCTCTTTTTTTACATTCATAAGTCAAGGATTTGTCTTGGTTTGATCGTGCGACCTGACCTCGTGGTGTAACCAGGCTGTGTGTCTGGTTGTCGCTGATTGTTCGTGTCTGGAGGTTCAGCATGCTCTTGCTGATGGACTTGTGTGTTGCTGTTAGCGCTGGTAACAGTCTGCTGTGAAGTGTGTGTGTGTGTAGTGTGAGTGTTCACTCTGCTTTGTTGCAGGTGTTGACGGTTGCGTTGGTAGATCTGTGGCTGCAGGTGTTTTGCTGTTGATGGGAGAATGGACCGCAGCCTCCGACTCATCAGTAGCTGTGCTGGTGATTTCAGGTTGTCCACCGGTGTGTTGCGATACTCCAGTAAGCTCATGTAGGGGTCTTTGTTCTCAGCTTTGGCTTTGTCCAGGATGCGTTTGGCCGTCTGGACAGTCTTCTCGGAGAGGCCGTTGCTCTGTGGGTAGTGGGGGCTTGTGGTGGTGTGTGAGAAACCCCATGTCTGTGAGAAGTTGCGGAACTCACCAGAGCTGCAGCACGGACCGTTGTCGCTGATGATAGTCTCGGGGATTCCGTGTCGAGCCATTGCTGCTTTCAGCTTCATGATGACGGCAGATGAGGTGCAGCTGTAAAGTCTCTCTAGCTCGAAGAATCTGGAGTAGTAGTCCACAGTGACTATGAAGTCCTGTGAGTTCCATGTGAATAGGTCTGTGCCTATAACTTGCCACGGCTGCTCGGGTATGGCGTGTGACCTCATTGGTTCTTTTGCATTTGCGCTGCGCCGTTCTTGGCATATGCTGCAGTCTGCTACCGCATCCTCGATCTGTTTCCCCATGCCAGGCCAGAACAGTAAGTCTCTTGCTCGGCATTTGCTTTTTTCCACGCCAAGGTGGCTGGCATGGATGCGCTGTATCATGTCCTTGCGAAGCTTTTGGGGGACAATGATTCTCTCACCTTTGAACAGGATACCGTCCATTTCTGAGATTTCTGCTCTGTGGTTCCAGTATTCCTGGATGCTGGGCGGGCACTTTTTCTTTGTGTCTGGCCAGCCAGTGAGTGTGGCTCGTCTGAGTGCGGTGAGCTGTGGATCTTGCGCTGTTTCCTGCTTGATTTCTGTGAGTCTTGTGTCGCTCACAGGGATGTTGCTGAGGACTGTGTGCACTTGGGCCTCCATCCCTTCCTGTAGGTCACTGTCGTGGTGTTCTATTGACTTGCGTGACAGTGTGTCGGCCACCGGTATGTCCTTACCGGGGCGGTGGATGATTTGGATGTCGTATTTTTGGAGCGCCAGGATCATCCGTTGCAGCCGGGGTGGTGCTGCTGCCAGTGGCTTTTTTAGTATTGCCTCCAGAGGCTTGTGGTCTGACTCCACAATCACTTTTCATCCGTACATGTACTCGTGGAACCTCTTGCAGCCGAAGACCACAGCGTAGAGCTCCTTCTCTATCTGTGCGTAGTTTTCTTCAGTGCTGTCGAGTGACTTGGACACATAGGCAATTGGTTTGCCATCTTGGAGCATGACAGCCCCAAGGCCACTTTTGGATGCATCCACTTGGAGTCGCAGCTCTTTCTGCGGGTCGAAATATGAGAGTACTGGACCTGGGTGCTGTGTAATGAGATTATTCATCTCTTGGAACGCCTTGTCGTGGACTGCATCCCACACAAACTCACTGTCCTGTTTCAGAAGCTGTCTGAGGGGTGAGTTTATCTGTGAGAGGTGTGGAGCGAATCTGGCGAGGTAGTTGATCATGCTGAGGACTGTCTCCAGCTCTGCTTTGTTCTGTGGGGGTTGCATGTCCTTGACCGCCTTGTTCTGTGTGGGTCTGGTTTGATGCCTTCGTGTGAGAGCGTGTGGCCAAAGTAGCTTACCTCGGACACGCATATGTGACACTTGTCGGGGTTGAGCCTCACCCCTCGCTCCCTTGTGCGCTTCAGCATCGCTCTGAGACGCTGGTCATGTTCCTCTTTAGTCTTGCCGAACACTAGTATGTCGTCCACTATGGCCGTCACACCGTCCAATCCTTCATATGTTTCATCCACGCGTCTCTGGAACTCGTCTTGAGCGGACACGATTCCGAATGGCAGTCTGAGGAAACGATACCTGCCAAACACTGTGTTAAATGTCGTCAACATTGAGGATTCAGTGCTCAGTTTGATGGCCCAATAGCCTGACCGCGCGTCTAACACGCTAAAGTACTCAGCTCCAGCGAGCTTTGTGGTGGCGTCCTCCAGCGTGGGGAGGGGGTAGTGAGGTCGTTGTATCACTTTGTTAAGAGCTCTGGGGTCTAAACACACTCTAAGTTTGCCTGTCTTTGGCTTCTCAACAATAACGAGTGCGTTCACCCATTCTGTGGGTTCTGTTACCTTACAGATTATGCCGCCTTTCTCCATGCTATCAAGCTCGTCCCTCAGTTTGCTGCGTAGGGCGATGGGGATTCTGCGGGGCGGGCAGACGACCGGCGTTGCATCTGGTGTGACGCGGAAGGTGCACTCGCCTGGGAACTCTCCTATTCCCTGGAAAACATCTGCATACTCATCCATTATGCTCTGTGATGTGACATTGTTTTCCTCGCTCACAGCCATCACTATTTTTACCAAGTTTAGGTCACGGCATGTTTTCATTGCCATGACTGGTGGGGCGTTTGTGTCAATGACGTAAAAGTCCAGCATCATTGCATTGTCTCTGTACTTACATTTGAGTTTGCATGTGCCTTTCACGCTCAGCGCGCCTCCTCCATATTCAGTGAGTCTGTGTATTGCTGGTTTCGGTGTCACATTTTTGAACAGCGCCTGGAACAGGTTGGTGGGAATAGTATTGGCCTGTGCCCCAGTGTCTAGTTTAAACTTTACCTTCTGTGGAGGTGTGCCAATTCCAACCTCTACGTAAGCCTGCTCGTTGCTTTTTCCGTTGTTCTCTATTGAGATGCAGTCTATGTACAGCTCTGTCTGTTCTCCCACAGCGGTGCTCTCCACTGTAATGTTGTCGAAGTACAGTTCTTCCTGCTCTCTGTCAGTGGTGTACTCTTCTGGGTTCTCTCCGACGGCATGTACTGTGCCGCGGTAGTACTTTGTCTGTCCCTGGGAGCTAGACTTGCATACTTTAGCAAAATGATTGAGCTTCTTGCATTTAATGCATTGTTTACCCTTAGCTGGGCAAGTGGCTTTAGCGCCGTGTAGCCCTCCACAATAGCTACACGCCCTGGCGGCGGTGCTAACGTTACCCTCCCTTTGTCTGAAGTTAGCGTTAGCTGCTTTGGGTGCGTTCGGTTTGTAAGTCTTTCTGCCTATTGCGTGCACCGTTTCATGTGTGCTGCCCTGGCCCATAAACTTTAGCTGTTGCTTTGCTAGCTCGTGTGAGCGGGCTACATCTATGGCTTTTTCTAGCATTAGCTCAGCTCCCTGGCTAAGTAGCTTTTCTCTCACTCTGGGTGAGTTGGTGGCAAACACGATGCGGTCCCTGACCATCTCGTCGGCATTTGGGTAGCCACAGTCTTTGACTAGGAGCTTTAGTTCAGTTACAAATTGTTCGAAGGATTCACTCTCTCCCTGCATCTTTTCATGAAATTTATGGTGGTGCATTGAAGGAGATAATTGAGGTTAGGTGGCGATATGGGGAAGGAGCTCCACGCAGTGGTTCAATCCAGAAAGGAATGACGTTGTTGTAATCATTATGAAATACTTTAGAGGCTGCTGTTTCCCACTACTATAGATTCTACCTTTAAATGAGCAGTACTGTGGGCAGTTGCCTCCAGTTTATTTTGAAGTTCCCTGGCCACACAGTCTTGGCACCTCCAACATAGTGTCATGCTACAATACGTGATAAACTGAGTTCAGTGCCACAGCTTCTTGATATGAGCTGTTGCAGAGGAGAGAGACAGTGGCTCTGATGCATTTTCAACCATATTTCTCACCACACATTCAAGTCAAGCCAATTTTATTTGTATAGCCCAATATCACAAATTACAAATTTGCCTCAGTGGGCTTTACGGCAAACAAACAATCTTAATCTTACTTGCCTGGGTTCGGCTCTGTGCATAACTGTAGTCCACTTACTTCCGGTTTCTACTGCAGCGGTCATACCCTTTCATGTTTGTTAGCGTGTGTTATTGACAATGGCATATTTTTCGCGTTCCCTGCAAGATTTACTATGGATAAATGTCAACATGCACGCACATAATTGTCGACAAACTTTCACCTGCACCTACCAGCAAACGGGTGAAAAGTTTCAAGTTGTACATATCAACTTACGTCGTTCACAATTCCGTCCGTCCGGCCACTCATTCTCATAATTGTGGAGGTAACTTGATTATGTACAACTTGAAACTTTTCACCCGTTTGCTGGTAGGTGCAGGTGAAAGTTTGTCGACAATTCTGTGCATGTCGTTGACATTTATCCATGGTAAATCTCGCAGACATCGCGAAAAATATGCCATTGTCCATAGCACACGCCCATAAACAGGAAACTAGTGTTGGTAAATAAGGGTTTACCGCTTTAATAGCAAGATCTGGGATCGGACGCTGATTGGTTGGTAGGGAGGGCGAATGAGGAAGTTGTTGTTGTTGTGTGGCGCGAACGGTATTGGGAGCTCCGCGCAAGTGAAAGGAAATATTATTACTAAGAACTGTGATATATTTGACCTATGTCAACGTTTTGTGCAGCTGTGAAGAAGGATCAAATGTGTTTCCAAAGAGAGAAGACGGTGTCTTCGCCATTTTCAGACGAAGTGAACTATTGAACTGTGTTCGGTTGTACTCCGGAGTTTAGCTAGCTAGCACCAGGCGGTGATGGACAGCGCCAGCGAACTTCGGCCCTGGATCCGAAATAAATTCGGTTCCCCTGTATCTTCCGGCGAAGGTAGTCAGAAGACGGAGACAGGAAAAGTAACACTGGTATGACCGCTGCAGTCGAAACCGGAAGTCAGACGCACGCTACATAACTGTAGTACACTATTCGCGTCTTAAGCTATGACGTAGGCACGTCCCTGTTGCGTAGGCGCGCGCGCGCGAATTTGCTTCCGGCTCCATCGACTTGTTGACAATATGCCTCACTGCTGTGTCCCCCTTTGTTTAAATCGATCAGAGAGTAAAACCGAGACCAAACTGTCTTTCTATCGCTTTCCTCCGAAAGACAAAGATAAGAAGAGGTGGCTGCAGTTAATACGGTAAGTTGCTATTGAAGAAATGCATTGAAAATCGAAGTTTGGCGCCGACTTTTGTGCTAAGTGCAGACTAGCTACCCTGCACTGCAGACTAGCTACTACCGGTAGCTACCCTCTTGTTTCCGAAATCCACGTTACATACTAGACAGGTATTTAGATTTTTAGCTAATTCAACAAGCGAGGATCAATATATGTGCTTTTCCATATGTTTTTCTGCTCAATAAGGCTTTAATCAGAGTGTAGTGGAGGGTAAACAAGCATCGGTTAGCCACTTATGTTGTTACTACTACAACCCTGTCTGTGAAGACATACAGTTACTGTAAGCAAGCATTATGTCAGCTACACACTCGGAAAACTGCATTATTCTATGCATTGTTAGCCCATGATTATCTAAAACGAGATGATGCATCTCAAGGGGATTATCATTAAAGAGACTTGGAGTAAATGCATGAATAAGCAGGGGTACATAACGTTAGATAGTCCAGGTGAATGTGCTGTTTCTGCCTGTTTTGTTACAGTAGTTTCACTTCTGACTTTTCCCATATAAATCAAACAATGAAACTTCATATCTACAAAAAATAATGTTTCTGTAGGGAGACTGACATCTAATTCTAAAGCCTTACTATGTAACCTTTCCTTTATGAAAAGGCTATGAAAAGGCTATAATATTCCCCCCCCCCCCCCAAAAAAAAAACTGTATTGTATAGTATGTGAATACAATATAACTTGCCCAATCTGTATGGTAGACTGTTTGTATAATATCATTATACAATCTTTACAGTAGAGTATGTTAACCCAATAGAAATTGTGTTTTAAATAATTGATGGTTAAAGTGGCATTCTTTAACTTTTTTTGATAAAAAAATAAAGTTGATTTTGGTCACAATTTACCACTATCTTTCACTGAAGGAGGTAACAGAGGACTGATTTAGCCTATTTCCCATTCACAAATCCTTCACCATCTGTTACAATGCCCATGTTTGTGACTGTGTCTAACCAGACACAGACACAAAAATGGGCATTGTAGCAGATGCTGAAGATTTCATGAATGGGAAATAGGCTGAATTAGTACAGTGTTACCTCCTTCAGTGAAAGATAGTGGTTAATCTTGACCAAAATCAACTTTATTTTTTATCGAAAAAAGTTAAAGAATGCTACTTTAATTGTTCAAATCCAGGGCAGACGATAAGTTACAATGCAGCTTCAAGTTTTCATTGCCAATCATTTCTAAATCTCTCATTCTTTTTTTTTTTTACAGGCGTGATGGCTTTACACCAAGCCCCTGCTCAAGGGTGTGCAGTTGGCATTTTCCAAATGGCAAAGCTGCTGGCCCATCACGTTTTGCTTGGAACGAGGGGAAGACTTTCCCAGGCCACCTCAGCCTTCCACACAAGAAGAGAAAAACAGTACCACTCCCTCCCAGTGGTGAAGAAGGGACAAATGAACTTGAATTACAAAATTCTGACATTGCAACCACAGAGCCCCCTAGTACTTCAGACAACCCAACCGCAGACACCCCTAGTACTTCAGACAACCCAACCGCAGACACCCCTAGTACTTCAGACAACCCAACCGCAGACACCCCTAATACTTCAGACAACCCAACCGCAGACACCCCTGGTACTTCAGACAACCCAACCGCAGACACCCCTAGTACTTCAGACAACCCAACCGCAGACACCCCTCGTACTTCAGACAACCCTTTTAACAGTGTTGCGCTGCTAGAGATAGAGGTTGACATGTTGAGAAGAGAGAATGAAAAATTGAAAAGAGAATTGGAGAAACAAAAACAGACCTTTTCCTTCAGCCAAATATCTTCCAATCGTGTCAAAGTAAAATATTTCACTGGCTTACCAGATGTTGCTACCGTCCTGGTTTTGGAAGCACTCTTATCTAAGTTTGAGCTACAATATCATTCGAATTGGACAGTCCAGTCTATGCCACTAGTCGATCAGTTGCTACTGACTTTGATGAAGCTCAAACTTAATTCTGGTCATGAAGACCTTGCAACCAGGTTTAATTGCAGTACAGCCACAGTTACCAACATTTGTATCACCATTGTCAGTGCCCTGTATGACATTTTATATGTTGGTATGCTTGAGAACAACATCCCCTCCATAGAGAAGAACCAGGCATCGTTGCCAGAGTGTTTCCGTCCGTTTCCTAACTGTAGGATTGTGCTCGATTGCACAGAGTTAGCAGTCTCCAGGACAGAGAGGCTTGACAAACAGAATCATTTATGGAGCCAGTACAAAAAACGGACCACACAACACACAAAGCCTTAATAGGTGTGGCTCCTAATGGAGTGATAACATTTGTCAGTGACTTTTATGGTGGAAGTGCCTCAGACAAGGCTATTACATTAGATTCTGGAGTTCTCAATCATCTATGCCCAGGAGACATGGTGATGGCAGATAAAGGCTTCACAATCCGGGACATCTTGCCAGAAGGGGTTTCACTCAACATCCCGTCTTTCCTTGTTAATGGACAGTTCACACAAGAAGAAGTTAAGAAAAACAAACTCATATCCAGTGCTAGGATCCATGTGGAGCGCTCCATTCAGAGGTTGAAATTGTTCAACATTTTGGACAATATCCCATATCAGTTCACTAAAAACATAAACAAAATACTGAAAGTGTGCGTGTGTCTTACCAACCTACAAACACCAATTCTTCGGGAAATAGCATGAAATGACTTGAATAAATGTAAGCAGAATCAGATTCATGTATTTATACTTTTAATAAAGTAATACTGAATTAAGAACACTGCTTGATTTTTTTTAATCAAAACACATTTGTAACAAAATGCATAGTGCAAAAACTAATGTCACTGTAAAAAGTATAAAGTGCAAAACATCAACATTGGTAACAAAATGCATAGTGCAAAAACTACTGTCAACGTAAAGAAGAGGATCACCATATGATGAATACAACATTTAGATATGCAAATTTGCATATTTAAATGAATGATGTACCGTGCATGTTCACATCATGTATACTTTACATTACTTAACCATTTATCCAACCCATATGGTTGGACAGAGTCCTTCAGGGCTCTAACTAAGTGTCTTGTGTTTTATGTTATTATGTTATGCTCTCCTCGAACCATCACCTTAACGTGGTGGAGAGGTTTGAGTGACCCCATGAATCCCGAGAGCTATGTTGTCTGTAGCCTTGCGCTACTGTAGGGTCACACATGGCAAACTGGTCTAGGAGGGAACAGACTAAGAATGGTTCAAGAGCTGTGAGGAGTTGTGCCCCACAGTCCTTAAATACGCACAAAGGTTTAAATTTGATTAATTTGATTAATTAAATTTAATTAAAACCCTTGGCAAACTCGTCTGAGGATGACTAAATGAATGCTGGGGTTCATGTGGTTAAGACCATTCTTCTAATATTACATGTTTCCAAACATTTTGGACAAAATAGAACATTTTACATCAAGGTGCCCAGAGATTTCCTGGTGCCCAGCTGACCTGTATCCAACGTGGCCTATAACGTTAATAAGAAACAGATCGTAGCACACATGGTAGCCCTAAAATGGCTGTGATCTTACATGTAAGTCTATATTTCATTAATTCCTAATATGTATTTTAAATTCATTAAACCTTTACAGCGTTACAGTATGTACGATCATAGCCATTCTGGAGCTAGACACATGAAAAGCTAGCCTTGGATCCAAGAACGTCAGAGTTATTTTAACAAGTCAAACGTCGGAAAACAATTATCTACCGACAAAATAAAGCACTGGCAGTCTTTATCCAAGGCTTATGAATCGCCAGTAAACGTGGGATATAACATCAGAAGCCAGAATACCCAACATTACCAAGCTAACGCTAGCTAACCCTGTTAGCTCACTCACCTCAACCTGATAAACTTTCTGTTTCATGGAAGCCTGTACCTTGCCTTTTATAATGCCCCCTGAAACATTTACGTTCACAACTCTATCTGAATTGAAAGCATTGAGACCCTTTTTCACCCTGAGAGGTTCGTCTTTTAAAAAAGACGTTAATGTAAATATATTTACGGGTTCAGACATATTGTTTTGAGTGGAAAATAATGCAGTGAGATTCCCCAAAGCACCGGAAGTATAACCCCGCCCACACGTGACGTCGCGTCGTGACGTCGTGCTTAAGAGCCGAATTGATTGGCAAAGCTTCAAGGCTTCGGTAGGGAGAGTCGCGCTCCGTCACTCAATACAGACGATTGAAGACGAGGCATATCCACTGGTTTCTTCGTTCCTCTCCCCTCACCATTTCCGCTGTTTACGGTTGTAGCTCTCTTCACGACAACACAGGCACAGGTCGGTTCTTTGGAACGGGCGTTTGGGCACGTCTTGTTTTTCTGATACACCCACGTCTTAGACAGGCTGCCAGGCCATCACAGGGCGCCTCACAAGATAAAACAAATCAAAATACAATGGTGATAGTGATGATTATAATAATGCAATAAATAAATGCAAAACAGCATAAAACGAAGTGTAAATGATGACGTGTCTGTGAATGTTCTCATTCATCCGGGTCATGGTTATCCAAAGGAGTTGAATCAAGTGCAACTGGACTTGGTATATATCCGTGAAGACGTTTCGCCTCTCATCCAAGAGGCTTCATCAGCTCGTGCCTTTCTGACTAGACCAAGCTAGTCTGACTGGCTGGTGATGCGACTCAGATATGTATCCTCTTTGGAGTCGGTATCAGAGCTATAGATGTCCATGGCTCTTTGTGATCCGATGTTAAGCAGCGACGGTCATTGGGGGTGTTAGTTTTGACTTCGTTAGTGCTCCATTCCGTGGTCATGAGTCGTTGGAGCCGTTAGTGACCGACTGTTGTTCTTGGAGGCTAGGATTCTTGAGTCTCCTGGGTAGAGATGAAAGGACGGCATTGTAAGTGGGAGATAGGTGGTGTCGCAGACCTCCTCCTCTGTTGAAGGATGGTTTTTCCAGTTTCGCATAGATGGCTTCCTTCGCTCCTCTTTCAAACCAGCTATCTTCCCTGTCCAAAATGTGTACGTTGCTGTCCTCGAAGGAGTGTGTCTTCTCCTTTAGGTGTAGATAAACTGCTGAGTCTTGTCCTGAGGAGTTTGGCCTTCTGTGTTGGGCCATCCGTTTGTGTAGTGGTTGTTTGGTTTCTCCTATGTATAGGTCAGTGCAATCCTCATTGCATTGTACAGCATACACCAGATTGCTTTTTTGGGTGTGTGGTACACGGTTTTTGGGAGGAACCAGTCTTTGTCGGAGTATGTTGCTGGGTTTGAAGTATACCGGGATGCAGTGTTTGTTAAAAATTCTCCTGAGTTTCTCAGAGACCCCAGAAACATACGGGATGACTATGTTCTCCCTTCTGTTCCTTTTCTCCTCATCGCTCACCCGGTTGGTCTTTTTGGAACGTGTTGCAATTTTCACAAAGGTCCAACTGGGGTAGCCGCAGGTTTTTAAAGCTCCCTTCAGGTGTTTGTGTTCTTTCCGTTGGGCCTGAGTGCTGCTGGGCACATTGTCAGCTCTGTGTTGCAGAGTTCTGATGACGTTCAGTTTGTGTTCGAGAGGGTGGTGTGAGTCGAAAAGTAGATATTGGTCAGTGTGTGTAGGTTTCCTGTAAACCCCAATGTGGAGGCTCCTGTCTTCCCCAAAGTGGACGTCACAGTCCAAGAAGGGCAAACTGTTGTTCTGTACATCTTCCCTTGTGAACTTAATGTTCTTGTCCACTGAGTTGATGTGTTTGGTAAATGCTTGCACCTCTTGTGTTTGGATTTTGACCCATGTGTCGTCCACATATCTGAACCAGTGGCTCGGAGGTGTTCCTCTGAAGGAATTCAGGGCCCTGTGTTCTACCTCTTCCATATACTATAAGTTGGCCACAATGGGAGATACTGGTGAGCCCATTGCACAGCCGTGTTTCTGTCTGTAAAACTGGCCCCTGAATTGGAAATATGTAGTATTCAGGCAAAGGTCCAGTAGTTGGGAAATCTGGTCTGGGCTGAGGTTGGTCCTATCGTGGAGGGTGTTGTCCTGTAGCAAACGTTGCCTCACAGTTTCCAAAGCCTCCATGGTTGGGATGCAGGTGAATAATGAGGTCACGTCGTAGGATACCATGGTTTCATTCGGTTCCTGATGAAGCCTCTTGGATGAGAGGCGAAACGTCTTCACGGATATATACCAAGTCCAGTTGCACTCGATTCAATTCCTTTGGATGTAAATGATGACGTATATGTGTGTATGTGTGTATATACGTGTGTAATATAGCAAAGTCAGGACAGTTTATGTGGGCTATGTGTATATTTGATTCAGCGGGGAGATCCTAAGCATGGATTTTGAAAATGTTGATGATTGTTTGGCAATAGTGATATAGTAGGTATTCCACAGTATAGATCATCTTTATTGAATAAAAAACGGATTGTTAGTATATCATTAATTCCAAGTAACCAGTCACGATTATAGCAAACCAAATTTCGTGAAAATCTGTTCAGAATTAAGAGAGTTACAGTCGATTTATGTAGAGAAGTCTGCATCTCTCAATACACATTTATATTGGTTACTTCCGGATATTGACCGCTCCAATATGACGGATGGGCAGACGCATAGCGGCAACGTACAGCAGCGGCCAATGAGGTATCTACGTATGTCTGCGTATTGTATTTTAACTAACAAATTAATTTACTGTCCATCAAATCACAACAGATTTAAGTTTAACCTTACATCAAATAAATTATTTATTTATTGTATGAAATTATGGAATCGATTATGAATCACGAACATATAGCATTTATGCAACAGCACTTACAAAGGTAATTACCGTAAACAAAGCGCTATAAACTTAGCGACACATGTTGATGTGTTCAGTGTGAGAGCCAGAGGCGACTTTGTACTTTTATGGGTTTTTCCTTTTTTTAAGGGTTCCTGGCTAACTCAATCACCGTGTAAGCTAGCTACTGCTGTTGTATCGTTATAACGTCCGGCTGGTGTTCCGCCATTGTTTGTATTTAAGCTAGTCACTCAGAGACTTTCTGTAAGGTGCTTAAAAACATTATTTCATCACTATAAGGAGTCAGTTCATGTGTCAGCTAAAATACACAAGCTAAAAAGGTAAATGTATTTCATGTAAGTTACAGTACATTTTGTACACTGGTTAAAAATATAATTTACATTATTTAGAAAGACGTAGACGAATAACTTAGTTGTGAATACTGTGGTCCTGAGACTGAATTTGTTCATACAGAAAAAAAGGTGTGAATTTAGTTACTCTGTATATAATTAACACTCAATACAGATGACAGACCGACTGATGACGTACTTCCTGTAGCCACCTTAGTATGGTGGCTGTTACATGTCAAACATGTATTGAAACAAATACAATATTCTACATCCTTTCTCTTTAGCTATGCTTCCATTACTAAGAACACAAATAATAATCTGCAGGCAAGTATAACAATATAGTCCTGGCCATTACAGGTAAATATGAAATAAAATGAATATGAGATAAAATGTATCCACATCCTAATGTCTTGCTGTATGCATATAAACAAACTGTTCTATTATCGCTACTCCGTAATGCTATATTTACATATTGCCCTCTGACCTGGCCTCTGGCGACGCTAGGCTCTGAAATACGCCCATTTCATGCAGCGGCCATCTTGGATTAAAAAAAAAAAACCAAGTGGTGTGAATTTAGCCACGCCCCCTTCTTACTCAATCGGAAATCAATGCAGCTGGGGCCAGCAGCAAACATGGTTTGGACCACCAACCTCGAGCACCTACCGTCATTTACCACAATATGAAAACTAAGCCGGATCTTTTCTTTTTCTAGTACTTTCTGCCTCTCCTGTGCCAGAGAGGAGAGACACACACACAGGGCTGTATTCAAAGAAGCTGTTTAATCACAATAAAATAAAAAATAAGATACATTTCATTTTTATACTGTACATTCAATATTTATACATTAGATTGTCCCATCTACAATATTTTCATTCTTTGTCCTTTAACTTTAACAAAACTGTTGGTTCATTTTAAACTAAAATATGTTCGGTCAACTGTCATTCTGTTGTAGCAATAAACTGGAACTCGCTACCAACTCAAATCATCAATTGTTTACTAAACTAAGATAGTGATTGCTCATCTCAAGGTGTGGGCTAAAAAATGGGACTGTACTGAAAAGAAGTTAAATATGTTTCAATCTATCTAAGGTTTGTGTGTACTATTTTCTTGTCAGCTGAATTTAACAAAGGTTTAAAACAGTGGTCCCTGAAAATTTGTTAGGAGAGCACACACAGTCCACAGTTGGTTGACTGTTCCACTTAGTGAAAGGGGTATGACTCCATCAAAAATGTGGTACTCCTTTATGCGTCTTATTGACCGTTCGACATGTATTCTCAAGCCAGCAATACTCTGTGTGTCTGTGAGCTCATCACAGCTAAACTGTCCACTTGGGCCTAAAAATGCAGGGATGACAAGTTTTACATCTATTTCATTGAGCAGGTCTTTGATAAGGAAACCCTTATCGGCCATGACCTCATCACCTGACTCTAAGAGGTCCAGAACACCTGACCTCTTAGTTATCTCCTTATCAGAAATACATCCTGTGTATAGATTACTTACCAGGCTAACTGACCCTGAGGGAGTGATCCCAATTAGGGATTTCAGTGTAGTGTTACTTTTATAATGGGAGTATGTCATGGTGTTCAAAACCTTCGAACTAGCTGTCTCGATGTGGATCTCTGTGCAGTATAGTATCACTCTTGTGTTTGGGTAGAATTCCCTGAATACTGGTGGCATTAGCTCGTCTACTGCTGCTCTACTAGGCCATATTGGGAGGGTCCCTAACATAAACAGCAAATAGTTGGCCCACGTCGTACAGTTCCTGCTGACTGTAGCCGGCGACACATTGAATCGTACAGATAAATCCAGAGCAAAAAAGCCCTGCCTCACACGGCACAAGAACAGGAAAAACTGATCAATCAGCGATAAATGCTCTGCATGGAAGCCAGACACAGAAATGTGTTCTAGGTTATGGCTGTTCCTTTGCATTTGAGTCCATCGCACCATGGACTCTGCAGCAGGCTGTAAAGCTAGGAAGAGTGCTTTGAGGGTGTGGTAATCCTTAAAACCAGTGTAAAACCTGATCAGATTGGGCACACACTGGAAGCGTTCTAGACCAAAATGCTCACTTTTCAGCTTTTTATTTTCGTCCTCCAGGAAAGCGATGCGTTTCTTTACTGCGTCAAGCTGGTCTTCCACAGAAAGGGGCTTCACGTCGTAGCCATGATCAGGTAGAGTCGCCCAAACCTCACTGGACACATGAGGATATGTCATACATGTGGGAAGCAATATAAATCCACACATTTTCCTGTTATCAAGATGATGTGTCAGAACAGAGCTATCCACTATTGAAAGATTAGTGAATATATATACACTGCTCAAAAAAATAAAGGGAACACATAAGCAATGCAATGTAGCTCCAAGTCAATCACACTTTTGAGATATCAACCTGTCCAGTTAGGAAGCAACACTGATTTGTGAATCAATTTCACCTGTTGGTAAATTGTCTAATTTCCACCTGGTGGAAATTAGACAACCCCTATAAAAGGAATGGATTTGCAGGTGGTGGCCACAGACCATTTGCCTGTCCTCATCTTTTCTGGCCGATCTTTGGTTAGTTTTTCATTTTGCTAGTGCCCTCACCACTAGAGGTGGCATGAGGCGGTATCTGCAACCTACAGAAGTTGCTCAGGTAGTGCAGCTCATCCAGGATGGCACATCAATGCGTGCTGTGGCAAGAAGATTTGATGTGTCTCCCAGCACAGTGTCCAGAGCATGGAGGAGGTACCAGGAGACAGGCCAGTACACCAGGAGATGTGGAGGGGGCCGCAGGAGGACAACAACCCCGCAGCAGGACCGTTATCTGGTCCTTTGTGCAAGGAGGAACAGGAGGAGCACTGCCGGAGCCCTACAAAACGACCTTCAACAAGCCACTAATGTGCAGGTTTCTGCTCAAACAGTGAGAAACAGAATGCATGAGGATGGTATGAGGGCCCGACGTCCACAATTGGGGCCTGTGCTCACAGCCCAACACCGTGCAGCCCGATTGACCTTTGCCAGAGAACATCTCAGCTACCAGCGAACTCGTTGAAGTACCGCCCTCGAATTATACCGTAACTCCGTCTTCTGACAC
Organism: Lampris incognitus; assembly: GCF_029633865.1. Taxonomy (NCBI): domain Eukaryota; kingdom Metazoa; phylum Chordata; class Actinopteri; order Lampriformes; family Lampridae; genus Lampris; species Lampris incognitus. Next base: position 32,090,810 of record NC_079215.1, read on the forward strand.
CATGTTGTGACCTCTCTTATGTACACTATTGCAGTGTTACGATTCGTGGGTCACTAACTTAATCACTAATATATATAAGTACACAGGGACGAGGATGCGGCACAAGTCTGATCTTTACTGACGGAGACATCACACACTACTAGGCTCGACCAGTGTATTACAGAACTCAGTAGTGGTGACAGTCCAACACAATCGAGCACCGAGTGCTCGATCCAATACACCATATATCCCTCAATTTTCACCACCCATGCCTTACGGGTGTGCAGGCGTTTGGGGAAGCGGTGAAACGTCAAGGATTTATCTCTTTCCCTTCTTTGATAGGAGTTGCAGGATGGTACACAGCAGTACGACATGTTGCTTCCAGCAGTGTTTTCAATGAAGTAAGAGGGGGGCGTGGCGAAGTTCCCACCGCTTGTTTTTTTAAAATCCAAGATGGCCGCGGCGTGAAATGGGCGTATTCACCGCTCATGCGACAGCATCCCCTTAGCCCCGCCCACAACTGCACTTGACATGCGTCACCACATCGCTCGTCAGTTCGACTAGAGCCTCCTTCAAGGGAAGACGTGTTGCGCTGAGCTCTGTTGCGGGTTTTTTCTTCATTGCTAGCTAGCTTAGCTATTTTCTCCATTTTGACAATAGTGCGGGTTTCTCCATCACTATGGCTGGTGTTAACGTCGACGTCGATGTTCTTTTCACCGAGTTTTATAGTTGTTGCCACAGGAAGAAGGACGCTGGCGATTTCCATCCTTTTTGCAGCGACCATCCTAGCATGGCTCATGTTCGAGAGACTGCAGCTAGCCTAGAGGCGCCACCATGCATGGTGTGCGCTTCATGGCCGTTCAGTCGACGGACGAGCTGGGTTTCACACGCCTTTTCCACTCAGGTTGGTGCCGGTGTGATCGAGATCCCTCCCCGGCCGGGCTCGTTGGTTTTTGCTGTGCTACCTGGGAGCCAGGACCACATGTGCCCGCCGGCGGTTCCGCAGGCTGCTACTCAAGATGGCGGATCTTGCTCCTACCAAGTCCCTGAGGAAGGGTCCGAGGAGGAGGCAAAGTTCGACGACTTTTTCCCTATTTTCCTCGAGAGGGCCTTGGCTTCGACGGGGACCACAAGGGTTGCCCCAGTCCATGCCTCGGTGACGCGTGGATCAGGCGTTCTCTGCCTCGGTGGAGGTGCGCAAGACCATAAGCACATTCCGCCCCCCCCCCATCACGGAGTCCATCAAAGCCACATGGCCGGAACCAGAGAAGGTGCGCTCCACTGTTAAAGTGAACACCAAGTGCCACCTGACGGTTGCCGGCTGGTCTCCTGCTTCTATGCCGCCCCCCACTGTGGAGAAATTTATTTTTCCCCGGCTCTACCCTGGTAAGCTACGCGAACCGGAGAGCAAGGAGGCGGCGATGAAGATCAAACATCCCTCGCCAGACATAGCGTCCATGGATGACCACGCGCGCCAACTCTGGTTCAGTGTTCTCCGCTCCGCAGCGGCCATCTCCACAGCTGGTCTGGCAGCTGGTCATCTGGCGCGGGCGGTGGACAGTGAGAGCCAGGGGGATGACGACACCGATGCCTCACGCCTGGACGAGGCTTGGAAGGCTTCTCAGATCATCGGCCCGTTCCTCCGTGATGCCGCGGTGAACCTGGGTGCGGCTCAGTCCTGCTGTGGCGCGAGTTCTGGACGAAGGACTGTCGCTTGGAGGACAGGGTCGTTAAGATGATCCGCAAGCTCCCCATCAACACGGACGGCCTTTTCGGTGTGGATGAGCCAGCACTGGAAAAGATCCGTCGCGACCTGGCCAACGCGGAGCTGCTGGCTAAGACCTTCAGAGAGAAGGGTCTCGCGCAGCCTCCGGCACGCGCTCAAGGCTCTCCGAAGCCCCAGCCGCAGGGGGGGCGAGGTCGAGCCTCGAAGCGCCGCAAGAACTACGGCAAGAGCCAGTCGGCTGGCCCCGCGCCAGCCCCTGGGGCTCACAGTCAGTCCCACCACGCTGGCGGAGGCGGCGCGGGTGGTCCTCAGCCTGACGTGAAGCGCAAGTACGAGCACCAGACCAGGGGTGCCGGCTCGGGAGATCCGCGCCGCCGCTGACGGTGCGCGACAGACCCCCACACCCCCTGTTCGAACATTGCAGGTATTGATGTTATGGCCACTGGTGGCAAGGTTTTACCATGCAAATGAGGGGAACATGCTGATGAATAAAGATTTCAGTTCTGCATTTTATCCTTCGTGTTCCTCGTTTGTAGATTATTCTACGGTGGGTGGTCTGTCATATAATGTTGGTGATGTCGATGCTACTTTTATTCCACACGTACATGGCATAGTGAGTAATGTTGTGTCACATGCCACCGGACTCTGCAAGCAAGTCAGAAGAAACGAAGATGTTCCAGATATGGCAACGGGTTCACTAGCTTCACAGGGTGTAGGCTATGTGAATTATACCGCTGAGATCAGTTCTGTTTCAAACCGTACACAAGGTTATGGGTTGTTGAACTCTGTATCTATGCCTGTCTCGGATAATCATGAGCTGTCAGATGGGAATGAAATTAGTTTATCCCATCAGACAGGCGTCCAGAGTTACGCGCTGGGTTTTCCCATGCGTAAAGCAGGGTTACCGGAGCGCATGACTCTGTCTGTGGCCAGTCGGAGAGGGTGCTGGGCGCGCATGCTGATGCTGATTTTTCCGCGCTCCCACCTTCTGTTGGGCAAAATCCTGCACGTATTCGCTCCCCATATGGGACGCGGTCCGCCGTGGAAGCCTCTCAACACTTCCGTGGAGAGCTCGGAGGTTGGACCGGAATGGCAGCGATACAGCCTATTTCTCGATAGCCAGACACAACGCGTCACGCGCCCTCTGTCTCCCCATTACGCACGCTGGCAGGCGCTGCCGGGTGTACCAGAGTGGATCCTCCGGACGGTCAGGCATGGGCACGAGATTCGGTTCGAGCAGGGTCCTCCCCCTTACACGGGCATACGTCAGACGCTGATCCATTCACCTGCCGAAGCAGAGGTGTCGCGGCAGGAAATATTGGAGATGCTGTCCAAAGACGCGATACAGGTGGTGGATAGAGGCACAGAGGAAATAGGGGTTTATTCGAGATATTTCCTCGTGCCCAAGAAATCGGGGGGCATGCGGCCGATTATAGATCTGAAATGGTTCAATACTTGGGTGCGCAAAGAATCATTCCACATGCTGACGGTCCCCCAGCTCCTAGCCATGATATCGAGCGGAGCCTGGTTCACATCTGTGGACCTCAAGGACGCATATTTCCATGTCCCGATAGTGGGTCACCACTGGAAATATCTCAGGTTCGCGTTTCAGGGAACGTGTTACGAGTACAACGTCCTCCCGTTCGGCTACAGTTTGGCCCCACGGGTCTTTTCGATGTGCGTCAAGGCAGCTCTCACTCCGCTATTCGCCCAGGGTTACGTTATAGCCTACTACTTGGACGATCTGCTTCTGATAGCCCCAGATCACCGGCTGGCTATGGAACGCACGAGTCGCCTGGTCTCGCACCTGTCAGACCGGGTCTCACGGTAAACTGGAAGAAGAGCGCTCCCTGGCCGTCACGCGAAACCACCTATCTGGGATTAGCATTGGACTCGGAGGATGCTGGCTTCCGTCTCGGAGGAGCGGTGGCAGGGGTTAGAGGACCTTCTTGCCAGTTTTGCCCCAGGCCGGTCGGTGACAGTAGGTCAACTGCGTCGGCTCCTGGGCATCATGTCCTCTGCTCACCAGGTGGTGCCTCTGGCTTATTCGAGAGGGCCGGTTCCGCCGGCTGCTACAACGGCACAGGTTAGCGGTCCCGGAGGGGGTGAGCTTGGACCTGGATCACTGGGCAGAGGCCTGCAGATCCAGGGTTGGGGTTCCCCTCGGACCCAGATCGGAGGAGGTGGTTCTATTCACGGACGCATCCCTGGGAGGTTGGGGTGCGATCTGTGGCCACGGCACAATCAGAGGAGTATGGCCCGTGGGTCACAATGCGCACATCAACGCGCTGGAGCTGGGGGCAGTGCTGTTGGCGGTGCGTCATTTCGCTCCTCTCCTACGACATCGACACATTCTGGTCAGGTCGGACAGTACCACTACGGTGGCGTATATCAACAGGCAGGGCGGGACGCGGTCGGCTGCGTGCCGTGCGTTAGCCTACGACCTGTGGAGTTGGGTGCATCAGAACGCGCAGTCCATTCGGGCAGTTCATGTGCCTGGCAGCCAGAACGAGGCAGCGGACATCATGTCGCGCGGCGGGCCCAGCTGGGACAACTGGTCCCTCTATCCTCTTATCGTGGAGATGATCTGGGCGAGGTTCGGAGTGGAGCAGGTGGACTTGTTTGCGTCCAAGAGGAACGCCAAATGCGCACGATGGTATTCGCTCTGCCCGAGCGACAACCCGCCTATGGGGGTGAATGTGCTGGGCATCGAGCCGTGGCCACGCGAGCTGCTCTATGCTTTTCCCCCTCTGGGTCTGATACCGGCGGTGGTGGAACGGATCGGATGCACGGGCGCGTCGGTGATCCTGGTGGCGACCAACAACCCAGGCGCGCCGTGGTTTCCGAACATGGTTTCCATGGTGCGCGCGCCACAGTTCCTCCTCCTGATGTGGCTGGACGCTCTGACGCAGGCAGACGGGATTATCCAACAGGAGCCCCTTCTAGCGGGGTTCCAACTGGCGGCCTGGCTTCTGAGAGGGCCAGGCTGAGAGAGGAGGGCTTTGATGAGGCCACGGTGGCCACTATACAAGCCGCGCGCGCTCCGTGCACATCGGCGCAATACGACTCCAAGTGGAGAGTTTTTGCTAGGTGGTGCGTGGGAGAGGGCGTGGAACCTTGTCTGCATCCTTGGCCCACGTTGCAGGGTTCTTGGAATACAAGAGATGGACTGACAATTTAGCCTACGAAACGATCAAGGGGTACTTGGCAGCGATCTCAGCCTTTATGCCTAGGCTGGGTGGCGACACTGTCTTCTCTCACCCCCGTATGGTGGCGTTCCTCAAGGGGGTGAGGAACAGGCAGGGTGTTCGGAACGACCGCACGGCCACTTGGGATTTATCCCTGGTTCTGTTGGCGTTGTGTTCTGCGCCATTCGAGCCTTTGGAATCGGCTGACGTTAAGTGGCTGTCGGCCAAGGTGGCGCTCCTGCTGGCCCTGGTGTCTTTGGGTAGGGTCAGCGAACTGTGCGCGCTCTCCACGGAGGGCATCGAATTTGCCGCGGACAGTTCAAAGGTGATAGTCTGCCCGAATCCGTCGTTTCGTCCGAAACATGTCACCGCGCGCTACCAGCGGGTGCCATTGGTGTTGTCGGCCTTTTATCCCTCTACCTCTTCGGAGGAGGAGAGGAGGCTCCATCTCCTCTGCCCGGTTCGTGCGCTACGGGTTTACCTGGAGCGCACTGGTCCTTTCAGAAAGACTAAACAGGTCCTTGTCTGCTACGGGGCGTCGGGCAGGAAAGGAGAGGCGCTGTCTAGCCAGAGGCTTTCTCATTGGATTTGCTCCGGGATCTCCCAAGCCTATGTGGGGGCTGGTAGAGAAGTACCCAGGTTTAAAGCGCACTCCACGAGGGGCACAGCCGCTTCAGTGGCTCTCTATGCTGGTGTGGCGATGAAGTTTATTATGTCAACGGTAATGTGGTCTTCGCCACATTCGTTCATTAATCATTACTTAACTGACCAGTCTGCTATGACAGTGACCGGTGCTGTGCTTGGCACAGCGAGGCGCACTGATGTGTAATGCGCTCCAGCCATATGCAAGTGTCTCCCGTCGGGAGCGCGGACGTTTGTACATAGTTCATTTAAAATAAAATGAAAAAAAAGAATATTATATATAGGCTATAGCCTATGTGTATATGTATATGGAAAGTTGGAACGGTTACGTTCCCTTTTCTCTTTTTTCCCGCCCCCTTATGCGAGCCTCCCCTCTACGATATACTAGCCGGCCAAAGGGGGGATTTGAGTACTGGGTGTGAGGTGTTGTTCCCCTTATTGTCCTCAGCGCGGGTGGCAGGCGAGGGGCATTAGTCCGCCGCTACTCCGTAGTTGGGGCAATATGTAAATATAGCACTACGGAGTGGCGATAATAGAACTCCTGGTTCTGTGTAGAGAACCTAGGTTCTATGAGCTACGGAGTAGTGCTATATTTTCCTGCTCGCCTGCTGAGGTCCCTTGAAAGAGGCTTTGGTGGGTCGAACTGACGAGTGATGTGGTGACGCATGTCAAGTGCAGTTGTGGGCGGGGCTTAGGGGATGCTGTCGCATGAGCGGTGAATTTCAGAGCCTAGCGTCGCCAGAGGCGAGGTCAGAGGGTAATTTGTAAATATAGCACTACTCCGTAGCTCATAGAACCTAGGTTCTCTACAGAACCAGGAGTTTTTTTTTCTTCCTTCACTGCCCCTCTGATTGTTGTCCTTATACTGTTCATTGCGTGTATTTTCTGTTTGGCTTTCAAACGCGGCCTGCCCATGTGATGTATGGGCCATTAATTGATTTCTGGGTGGGCTGAAAAAGTTTTCTGAACAGTCTCTTGTTTACTGGCATTTCGCTGTGTTTTGCTGAGGGTGCCTCTCATGAGAGACGAGATGATTGTCGTGTCCATGCTGGTCAGTTGGTTGTTGAAGCATGATGTTGGGGTCACTGAAATCAACCTGTGGTAGTGGTGGGTCCAAGACAGGAAGAATGTGTCTCCTGTTTCTTCTGTACTCTTTCCCTGTTGATTTTATGATGTAAGATCTTGGTTTTTGACAGATGTTCTTTACTGTACCCATCCGGTCAAACCCTTGTGGAGTCTGCAACCTTACTACATGTCCCTGGGCCAATCTGCAGGGTTGCTGCTTCACAGGTGGCCCAGGGGTAGTCAGGATGTCATATTGCACGAGGCTGGTGCAGCCAAGGTTGGTGGGGCCTGTAGAGAAGACATCACTGTAGGCCTGTAGTTGGCTGGCCAGCCTATGGTGGTCACCCTCAGGCAGGCTCACACAGCTCTCGGCATACAGGACCTATTGGGGGGTGGTGGTGGTGGTGGGGGGGTACAGGAGCACAGACAGGATTAACAAGTTCAGGCACTGTTGGGACTTTGAGAAACTGGGGCTCCATCACCCTCAGCACCTTTGCTGGCTGGAGAACCCCAGCCACGGCCCCCTTCTTTAAGCTGACGGAGGTGGCACCAGGGTTGAAGACTGATGGGGATGTTGGTTGGCTGCTATGCCTGCATGTGGGAAAGAACATGACAAAAATCTCAAGAAAGTCCTCGATTGAGCACGTGAGGGCAACTTGAGGTTAAACCCAAAGAAGTGCAGATTCAGACTGAAGGAAGTCAGTTATGCGGGTTACATGTTCACAAGCCAGGGGCTAAAGCCAGACCCATCCAAGACAAAAGCTATCAGTGAAATGTCTGCTCCAGATGTCACAGCTCTACAGCGATTCCTTGAAATGAGAGGGACAAACAGTTGCTACAGTTAACTACGGGCTGAGTTACACGTTCTGTGTATTTTTTCTGCTTGACACCACGTGACTGTTTTTCCTTGGTTTTGTGTTGCAAGCTGTCTACATTTGCTGAGTTTTACATCAGTGTAGCCAGTGTCTTTGTTTGTTGCTTATTCATTTCATGTATCTGACATATTTCAACTGCTTTGGCTAAAGTCAGTTCACTATCACTCAGTAGAAGTTTTCTCATGCTATCATTTATTATGCCACACACAAGTCTGTCTTTTATTAATTCTTCATGCAAGACTCCAAATCTGCAGCTTTTTGCTTTGTTTTTTAAGTCATTGATATAAGCTTCAGTGGTCTCACCTGATCTCTGATTTCTCATATTGAACTTATGCCTTTCCATTGTGACATTTATTTGAGGATTGCATAACTCACAGAATTTCCTCTGGGTCCTCTCTTGATTCAGCGAGGACAATTATGTGGCGATCGTCTCCCTCACCCTCAGTTACAGCTGGCGCATACACAAATGTGTGCTCCTGCTCGATGGCTTCTTATCTGGCCAGGTTCAATAAGATGAAAGCTTGAGTGTGAGCCAGTTTATCTGAGTGCACAACTTCAATAAATATGTCATATTCCTGTTCAAAAACTCTCCAGTTCTCAGCAATATTGTTGTCAAACACCAATGGCTCTGGTTTACGGAATCCCCCTGCCATGATTGTCTCTTTGAGTTTCAGTAATTTTTTTTCACCGTCTATACGATAGCTTCCATGCTAGCCAGCATTAGCCATTAGCCTTCAATTTGAGGAATGTCCTATGCTGATCGGAATGTGTTACCTTTCAATCTTTTGTTTGGTTACCTTAGTACGTTGGCTGTTACATGTCAAACATGTATTGGAACAATTACAATGTTCTACAATAGGTTTGCCTTCACCGTTGTAACTGAAATTGCTACTTACATTGCAAATGTTATGTTAACTTTTATGTTACATTACTTATGTTGCACATTATAAAACCAAAATCACCCTCTTTTCTTAACGGTCTCTTTAACTCTGGCATTGCTTTGCTAGCTCCACCAGCACCTCACTAAGGGGGCAGTTTTTCAGAGAACAAACTATCATAGTGTCTCCTTTTACACTTGATTGATGATTCTTAAAGATGGAATGAGTAAGATTTGTCTGTTGCGGTTTGTAAACACAACATTCAAAGTTGACCCTTCTCCCCGACTTAACGTCATCAGACGTGTGCGCCCCCTGGCCGCAGTTACCTGAACACATCCCAGTGTACAGACCAACTCAGCATTGGCACAGGTGGCACAGTGGCCCAGTGGTTAGCGATGTTGCCTCACAGCAAGAAGGTCCTAGGTTCGAACCTCAGGCTGTCCCAGGTCCTTTCTGTTGGGAGTTTACATGTTCTCCCCATGTTTCTGTGGGTTTCCTCTGGGTGCTCAGGTTTCCTTCCACCATCAAAAAGACATGCATTTTAGGGTTAATACTTCTGTCTGTGTCACTGACCAAGGCAGTGGAAAGAAGAATGGAGTTGGTCCCCAGGTGCTGCAGCTGCCCACTGCTCCTATACAATATGATGGGTTAAATGCAGAAGACAAATTTCATTGTAACCTGTACAGTGACAGAATAAAGTGGCTTTCTTCTTCATTTTTTCTTTCTCTTCATTCCCATCCTCTCCTTCATTGCTCACCAGTGGGTGGAAGGAAACCCCAGATTCACTCTCGTTTTGGAATGAGCTTTGTCCGCTTGGCATTTCACCTTGCTATATTTGCATCTTTTTGGCAGTGTCCATCGTTGTCGTAGTTTCCTCTTGGATGAGAGCTTACGATCTCGGTCTGTCACCAGGTCGCTACATTTTTATCGAGTCCCGCGGCCCAAAGGTTAACACCCACAAACGTCCCATACACAGCAAGAAAATATAGACTGAGGGCAAGGTCTCTGCAGATACAGACTCTGCCACACACGTCTAGTGGGTCATAAGTGATGATTGAGAGGGATTATTTTTGTATGAGTCTATACATTGATTTTTAGGAAAACCCTACTCGTTCTACCTTTGAGAACTGAGATAAAAAAAAGCATTTTGACAAAACCAGGCTAAATAGCATTTAGAGAAGTTTTAGTGTTTGGGATCCATATGAAGTTTCTTTACCTTGTTAATCATTCAAATAGTTAGAGAGAACCTTTGTCATCCTATTAATATTCTGTGGAGGAATGTTTCAAATAGCAAAAAAATTCAGATGCTAGATTTGCTCTGGCTATGTTCTCCTGACACATCAGCTGCAGCTCCCTGATTTTGAATGCTACCAACCTCTCAATTTTGGACAGAACTTATATTTCTTCCAAACACACGGAGATGCTCTCACTGTCTCACCTACATGTTCTCCTGTCCATCTGGTTATTTCCTGTTCTGCCTTTTCCTTCCTGTTCTCTGCCATACAGAGAATGATGCCATTCATCTGCCTCAGCTATTACCTAGCCATAAGGAAGCAGGGACAAATTGAATCCTTTATTGCTCTGTTGTAACCAGGTACTTATGGCTTGATTGTCCAGGAATTATTGTCTCTTAAAAGTATGACAGCTCATATAGCATTGTCAGACAATTGAAATGGCATTAGAAGATCTTTGAAAAATAAGATCTCCATTATTTACGGGGCTACAAAAAGGATATCCTCACACAATAGAGTTGTTCATGAAGAGAAACAAAACAACTAATTAAGGATTATAATTTCATTAACATGTTATGTTAGGCTGGAGATGCCTGGATGGTGCAGGGTAGTTAATAAGCTAGTGTCAACACGGACATGCATGTTTTGTGCCCCAGTGATGCCTCTGTCTTGGCCAGGTGTCACATGGAGCACAATTAGCATTGCTCCTGGTTGGGATAATGCATGCCATTGTTGCGTTTAGTAACTCCTACAAGTGGTGGGGCACCTGTAGTACAGCTGGGGGTGGATTGCATTCCCCACTCATTAGAAACCTGTAGCTGGCAAGTTAAAAGTAGTGGTCATTTGGCTTCACATTTATTGGAGGGTGAACGTGAAACTTTATGCACTCATGAGATGGTGATACCATAGGAGAACATGAGATTTGATCTATCAGACTGGAATGAAAAGGGAAGAAAATTATAGAAAAAGACAATTGTTGATATTATTGAACATTTCCGTTAATACATTTTAACTTGCTCTTTTGTTTTCACCTCCAAATACATTGTTTGGATAATTGGGTTGAATTAGACTTGTTGATACATGTCTGACACTCATGTTTTGATGCCCCAAAAAACACTGTTGTAAAGCTACACTCACCGGCCACTTTATTAGGCACACCTGTCCAACCTTGCCTGGTCTGATGAGTCTCCATTTCTGCTGTGACATTCGGATGGTAGGGTCAGAATTTGGCGTCAACAACATGAAAGCATGGATCCATCCTGCCTTGTATCAACGGTTCAGGCTGGTGGTGGTGGTGTAATGGTGTGGGGGATATTTTCTTGGCACACTTTGGGCCCCTTAGTACCAATTGAGCATCGTGTCAACGCCACAGCCTACCTGAGTATTGTTGCTGACCATGTCCATCCCTTTATGACCACAGTGTTCCCATCTTCTGATGGCTACTTCCAGCAGGATAATGCGCCATGTCATAAAGCCCGAATCATCTCAGACTGGTTTCTTGAACATGACAATGAGTTCACTGTACTCAAATGGCCTCGACAGTCACCAGATCTCAATCCAATAGAGCACCTTTGGGATGTGGTGGACCGGGAGATTCGCATCATGAATGTGCAGCCGACAAATCTGCAGCAACTGCGTGATGCTATCATGTCAATATGGACCAAACTCTCTGAGGAATGTTTCCAGTACCTTGTTGAATCTATGCCACGAAGGATTAAGGCAGTTCTGAAGGCAAAAGGGGGTCCAACCCGGTACTAGCAAGGTGTACCTAATAAAGTGGCCAGTGAGTGTATGTCCAGTGATAGACTAGTATCCAAAATTTCCACAATGAAGCCAGTGAGTAAAATTATATAACCACACAAATGCACAGTGGCAAAATCTATGAAAATCAGACCTAGGTGTTAAAAAATAGAGTCAGAATTATCCTTTTAAGATTTTTTTAATAGACCAAATAATTAAAAAAAGACATGTATTTCACTCCACAATAATTCCTTTTCAGCACTATTTTAATGTAATTTGTAACTAACACAGTGTAATTTGTAATGGTGCCATGTGGCTGCTGAAACCATTATCCTTGTGAAAAGATGCAGACTGTGTGTATCTAAAAAAAGCATTGCAAGGTAGCGGACCTGAAACAAGTGACTGAAGTGCCTCTAACCAGGGTATGATTGAGGTGGGGGTGCAAGGCTTTTCTGATTTTACAGCCTTAATTGAAATTTAAAGTCCTATTTTTTCCCATTAACACCCAATGTACATTACCCCTTTAATCACTATCGCCATCTTAAGTCATATTAAATTCTCTTTCCTCCTTACTCTGTCCTCTTATATTATACTGAGCTATACAAGCTAAGGTTTGCTGTTATACATTAGAGCTTGCCAAGCTATGGAGATTCAGTGGGGCATGGTGATTGTTCAAGCTCAGAGTGACTGAGCTGAGTGAGTGACTGAGCTTGACTGAGATGAAGTTTACTGCCAGTGACAAGGTATTCATTCCCTCTATACTGTGAGAGATAAGACAACTTGATGGGCTGCAGAGGTGTGAAAAATTAGTGTGTGTCTGTGTCACATTCCAACAGAATATTAAAAGAACCGATGCAGCATAACTCTATCAAAAGTCAAAAGAAGGAGGCAGACATAGCTAGACGGCAAGGGTTTCCTCTTGGTTGCACAAATCAATGAACATGTTCAATGTGAGCTAGAGATTTTCCTGATACTGTGAAGCAAAAACTAGTTTCATACAGAATCCTATTCTATTCGGAGACTACGTTTCTCCCAATTAATGTTGTGTCCAGATGAACTGACTCACCTTTCTGTGATTTCCTTCCCCTGGATTATTGAGCATGCATAAAGACATCTATTCAGAGACCTGTCAATTTCTTTCAAAAAAATGGATAATTGATGATGATTATGAGTGGTGATTGGATTATTATTGGTATAGATATGGTATAGATCCCATTGCTGATCTATATTTTTACCTGTTTCAGGGTGCCTCCCTTGGAGTGCAAATAAGATCTGTGGGACATTTGTAAGCAATAGCAGTGATCAGTGATATCTGCACAATATATCTATAAAAGCTAGCTCACCCGTCTAAGACAGCGGGTGTGCTTACAGCTATCACTGGCTCAAACTGATTGAAAAGCGGGTGTGCTTACAGCTATCACTGGCTCAAACTGATTGAAATACAGGTAAGACAGAAATACAGATAACAATGCTAAAACCGTAAATACACTGTACGTTGTCTAAAGAAATCAATAAAACATCAACCAAAACGACTCATCATAATGGATGTGGCAATAGTCCTGGCTGCTGTTGTTTCATGTGGTGTCATCAAACATGTGTTCAAATGTCAACTCATTAGTATCTCAATGCTCAATGTGTGTGTGTGTGTGTGTGTGTGTGTGTGTGTGTGTGTGTGTGTGTGTGTGTGTGTGTGTGTGTGTGTGTGTGTGTGTGTGTGTGTGTGTGTGTGTGTGTGTTTGTAAATGTAGTATCATCCTCCACTTCATACAGAGACTTTTTTTGTTGTTGTTGATTCCCCCCCCTTTTTTCCTCCCCAATTGTATCCAGCCAATTACCCCATTCTTCTGAGCTGTCCTGGTCGCTGCTCCACCCCCTCTACTGAGCCAGGGAGGGCTGCATACTACCACATGTCTCCTCTGATACATGTGGAGTCGCCAGCCACATCTTTTCACCTGACTGAGGAGTTTCGCCAGGGGGACGTAGCGCATGGGAGGATCACGTTATTCCTCCCAGTTCCCCCTCCCCCCTGAACAGGCGCCCCGAACGACCAGAGGAGGCGCTAGTGCAGTGACCAGGACACATACCCACATCCGGCTTCCCACCCGCAGACACGGCCAATTGTGTCTGTAGGGACGCCCGATCAACCGGAGGCAACACAGGGATTTGAACCGGTGATCCCCGTGTTGGTAGGCAACAGACTAGACCGCCACGCCACCCGGACGCCATACAGAGACATTTAAGACTGTTCCCTGAGACATGACAACTCTGTTCCATGGCATGTAACAAGTGGCTACCAAGCTGCCTCATTTCCCCCTTCTTGCCCAGTTGAACCCATCAGTTAGCCATGTGCAACAGATGGCAAAGTCTATAACAGTGTACTGAGTGTGACTGAAATTCTCCTTTAATAAGGTGGTACATTTGCCAGTATGTTCACTACTTCACCATTTTCTAATAACAGTCTGTGGCTTCACTTGGGCCTTGGTGGGTGTTGCCACCCTGTGATTCCTCTGCCTGTGTCTCTGCTAATTATACTCACATCTGTGCTGGCTTTCCACATTAATAGATATTTTAGAAAGCATTGATTAATATGTTCGTCCTCAACCATTAGCCATGGCTTTGCTGTTTGTAGGGCAAATCTAAATAAGAATAAGTTCTTTGAAGGCCAAATGAGAGGGATGTCACATGATGAGAGTACATGAGTAAGATTTCTGTAGAATAGTTCATATTAGAGTCAAAACAGGAATCAGGAACAATTTATTTGTCATTTCATATTATGTACTATGTACACAAAATAAACGAAATTCTGTTTCCCCTAGCCCACAGCAGTACAACACAAAAAACTTATCCAAAAACAACACCACCAAAAACATACAAAAACAGAGAACAAAGCAAAAACAAAACAAAACAGCAAACAACACAGTCCACCCAGTGCAACACAGTCCAAAAAACTCTGCTGTCCAGAGAACGAACGCCAGCCAGGATGACTGCCGGTCTGTGTGGGCTAGCAATTGGCCTAGCCTGCCCCGTCTCCGCGTCCCGTGAGAATGCCCTCAGTGTTTCCCCCTCTAGCGCAGCTCCAGGCTGCGCCGTGGTCCCTGGGCCTGTCAGATGCAGCAGACCAGGTTCCCCCGGCCAATCCAATGCCAGCTCTCCAGCCAGACACCCTCGACACATTTCCCCCGCACTCCATGCAACGACACTAATGCATATGCAGTCAAAACACTGTATAGTCGACACAAGGCGAGGCCGCCACCAGACTGCCTCGGTGATTCCTCTCGGGCAGGCCCGTGGGCTAGCAGTTAGCTTAGCCTGCCCTGCAGCAGACCAAGCTCTCTCAGCCAAACGAAATCGACGATCAAACTTAACATGATGACACAAACTTAGATGCGGACGTAGACGTGGACAAAGACACTGCACAATCGGCACTAGGTGAGGCCGCCGCAAACACGAGTACGCGCCGCCATCTTCCCACACAGGATCCATCTTTTGTTAGCTCTGCAGACCTTTAGGGGCTCATGAACTAACTATTCATGATAACACTGCAGTGTGCAAGCAGTCTAATTATAGTGCGCTTTCTCACGTGTGCAGAGCCGCCTATAGCAGCTACCCCAAAATGATAATAAAATTAAGCCACATAAGTCCCATTCACAACGTTTTCAAAACTAGAACTAATGCATTGACAAGTGGCTTACTTTATATATATCCACACAAAAACTGCATTTCAGGCAAGGACATTAGCATAACATGTCCTCATTTTAGATTTTCACAAGTATCAATGTGGTGAACTGAAAAAATACAAATAAAGATTTAGAGGTGCACACACTCATCCCACCACCTTCTTGTATTCCCACTTAAACAATGTATTTTTAGGACAAATGAAAAATAAGTGAAAGCATCAATTTTGTAATTTCAATTGGCCAGTATTCTAATTGTAATGATGTAAATCTTGTTGGCTTCTACATATTTGGCTGTCTCCATTTTCAACAGACTGTAAAATGGGCAAGAGAATTTAGAAATCACAAACTAGACACTATTAGCATTACCACTGTGTAATCTATGCGCTGCAAATGCCCAGAGGACTCCAGTATTTCCTGGTGTGGTTAATATTCAAGGTCCATCCAGATCCAAAGAGCCATCTAGCCACATTGATCAACTTTCAGAGACAGTAGATTATGCTCTTAAACTCAATGATCTTGTAGATATGCGAGGACAATACCCATCACTGTTGAGTTCACAGTCAAAAAAATTTTTTGAATGAATTTACAAGCTTTTAATTGTAATTGGACTTGTGACTGAGTTTGACCTGAGTGTCTAATGTGAAAGATCTTCCTGTGCAGGATCTTTGAAATGTAAACATGCTTGCTTCATTAGTTTTTAAATTAAGCAGGGAAATTAATCTAATCCGTTTAATCTGGGGCATCACTTGCAGGTTGATTGGCTAATAGACGTATACATTACTCTCTACAGTGGGACAGTTGCGCCCAAGGCATCCAAGACCTGTCTCCCCATCTAAGAGAGAGAAAGTGTAGGAGGTTAGATATGATTATTCCTCACCCTGTGTATGTGTTGAATGTCTGAATTACTTGTTGTTCAGAGATTAATTTGTTGAAGGAAAAACATCATAACTGCTACAGTGAATTTTTTTAGTTTTGTTTAGCGCTTTGTGGGTGTGCTCTGCTTGACTCACTATATCGCTGTCAGTTGCTAACAGCGCACAACGTGAGAAATATCCAGCAGATTCTTAAGCTTGCAAAATGGCATGGGTTTAACTGTGGAGACCGACATAGTAGAGCTGCTGACCAACGTGCTTTGTTTTTGAAAAAGCCCCTGGAATTCACAAGCACTCTCACTAATGGATCCTGCATTTACCTCAAGTGTTGTCATGCTTTTATTAGCTTGTCTTCTCTTCGCTTCTCTTCCTCTTGAGTATTTCAGGGTATGCTAATTTCAGAGCAGTTTGTCAGCAAAGCTTTTATTGTCATGTTTCAAAACAGCATTACTACCGAACAGCTTCAAACATAGGGGACCACAATATCTGTTTATTCAACTGGAGTGTTAATTCAATTCAATTCAATTTATTGTCATTAAAAACAATGCGCAGGCACATGTTAAAAATGAGGGTTGTGGCTTCACCAAACAATGCAAGACGGACACAGACAAACACAGCAAACACAGTATAAGATATACACACATGAAGACCAAAAGCTAAAATAAGTTAAAAAAAGAGCATTAGTACAAAATATTTAAAAATATGTACAGATGGGTGAAAGACATGTGAAATCTGGAATGGCAGGTGAAAGTATGAGCTTTATGGTATTGGAAGTTCACTGTCAATGGTGTGATTTCAGAGAGAGATGTGTGGGCATCTTGGCTGATTGAAGACAAAGCCGTAGCATTATCCTGCATCCTTCACAGCCATCAGATTGCACATGCTGGGAAACCAGCAAGAAGTGCATTGTCATAACCTTTACTATATCTTTGACTATATTTTTTCATCAGTACAGTTAATTCAAAAAGAAAGAGATAAACCATCACCTCTAATAAAGAATTACATTTTGATTTTTAATAAAGTGGTCACTTGACCCTCTTGAGCTGAATTGTCAGATATGTTGCTTGAAAAAGGTTTTGCCTCTCAGCATTTCCCTAAAAGATTGTTTCACAGCTTCTACGTTTTGCTGCATGTTTCATCAGGCACAGTGCTTTTCATGTTTCCTGTGAGCTCATTTATGATTCATACTTGTGTTTATGCTGACAGTAACTTTTTTTTGTATCGTTGCTTATATTTCCATAGTTAGGTTAATCCTCAGTTGTGTAATTCTGCAGTATACCACTATGGCCCCCACCATTTTAATTAACTACTTTAAACCTGCATCCAAACTGTTCTCTGTATTCTCTTAGGACCTCAGGTTGGCGGACCAGAAGAAAAACAGAAGTGAAAGGAACTTTGGACTTTGTGAAACAGTTTGCCAGAGGGAAGGGATGTGCACTAGAGTTTCCACTATGTGTGATAAAGTGACTGAGCTGGGGTCTGCCATTGCCCATGGGATCTCATTGGATCCTGCTAACGTCCCCTAATTGCCCAGCCTCACCTGATTCATCATGAGAGGATCGGTCCGGTGCTTGGCCACTGTCCCCTCATACTGGCACTACTGTTGTGCCGTGTGAGCAGCCCTACTCCTCTACTGCTTGTAACACGGAATGGCCTCTCTGGACCTACCTTACCGCTGTCCTCGCTGCGGTGAGCATAAGCGCTTTCGAAGCCTGTCGTCATTACGTGCCCACCTGGAATACAACCACACCTACGAGACCCTCTACGTCCTCTCCAAATCCAACAGTGTATGTGACGCTGCCGCTTTGCTCCCGTTGGTGGCTGAGGGAGCTCTCCTCGCCCCTACCAACAACAACGACCCCTTGGAGCCACTTCGTCCTTCCTCCTTCAAGGAGCGACGCTTCCCTTGCCGTGAGCTTCCCTGTCCAGAAGACCTGGGTTTGACCCCGGCGAACTCCAACGCCACACCTCGGTACATCCCCAATGTAGAGTTCCCTCTGGGGGAGATTTTCATGAAACGAGCCATGACTTCCACAGACCCAGGTCCCCATGCGAACCCAAGCACAGCTGTCGCAGTGGCAGCTAATGTGGCAGCGAGCGCAGTGGAGGCGGCCTATGAGGAAGGACTTGCCAGGCTTAAAGCACGGGCATTTGAACGACTAGAGCTGGATGAGAGGCTGGAGAAGTTGTCTGAAGAGGTAGTCATAATAATTGTGTTATAGCCAGTGTTAGAGAAATTTCTGTTTTTCAGTTATGAATTTAAATCTTTTGATGCTCTTAATGAAAATGAAAATTCGAATGGATGCACACTGAATTAGAATGATATACCACAGGCTATATGCTTCTCGTGCTCTTTCTTTTTTCTTTCTTTCATAGATTTTCAATTCTATGGACTGTTCTATTATTGCAGAAGAAATCTCTGAGTCAGATCTTAAAGTCAGAAATCGAAGTCAGGTATCTAAGTATGATATCAAAGTTAGATAATCTAAATCAGGTACCTAAGTCTGATATCTAATATATTAAAGTCACTGTCAAAGTCAGATATTTAACCAGGTACAATGATTTTCAGCTGCAAAATTCATGGCCAAAATTTTTACATTTAACAAAGCATCACAAATGTTTTTTTTTCCACCAGTTTCAATGCTTTGTTTATTTCCAGGTGGAGCAGAAAATAGCAGCACGTGTAGGCCGTCTTCAGGCAGAGTTGGAGAGGAAGAGCTCTGAGCTTGAGCGGGCCAAACAGGAGAGTGAGCGGCTGAGCCAGGAGAAGCAGGACCTGGAGGACAAGGCTTCAGAACTTTCTAGGCAGGTGGACGTCTCTGTGGAGATGCTGGCTAACCTCAAGCAGGATCTGGTGAACAAGGAAGAGGAACTCAGCCACAAACAACAGTGAGCTCCCTTTTTTCTATAATATTTGTTCTGTTTTATTTGAGGTATTTCAATTCATTTAGAATGAGAAAAAAAAACATAAAAAATAAATAACAGTAAGCATCCTCCCTCTTATCCACCGACCAAACCTCACCTAACCCCATCTACATGGCGGTCAAAACCATATAGAAAGGAAAGAAAATGTAACACAAAGTAGCTCTCGGTACTTATCAGAAGTAGTTCAATGCAAAGCATTGACTATACATCTGGTATACATAAAGGTATCCCTTCTATATATCCCCTGTCACACTTTTACGGTTGCTAAATAAAATGCTCTGATCCCTCCTTATGCTCATTCACATACAGTTGCGCACAATCTAATTGATGACTTCTTCGTATCCAACATCAATCTTCTGTGAAGTCTGCAAAACATTGTGTCCCATTTTGAACATTTTGTACCAACACCCAAGCATATACAATGTTTCCCGGACTACAAGTCGCTGTTTTTTACTCATCTGGCTGTTCCTGCAACCTCATTCATTCATTCATTATCCAAGCCGCTTATCCGGATTCGGGTCACGGGATGCTGGAGCCTATCCCAGCAGTCATTGGGCGGCAGGTGGGGAGACACCCTGGACAGGCCGCCATTCCTTCACAGGTTCTCCCTGTGTCTGCGTGGGTTTCCTCTGGGTGCTCTAGTGTTCTCCCACAGTCCAAAGACATGTAGGTCAGGTGAATCGGCCATACTAAATTGTCCCTAGGTGTGGTCCTGCGACTTATACTATGTAATTTTGTCAGATGAATACACTGCATTTCAACAAAGGCCACTAGATGGAACTGTTTAATGTTGTGACTCAAATGCTGCACCACCCATCATCATCATCGGCGGTCGCTCGGGGTCGAGTATGACAATCCTCCCTCTGGATCCTCAGGTGGTTGTAAAGGCTGATCGTGGAGCTGCATAATGGGAGGACACATGCGCTTGACAGCTTTTTATGTGGAGTGGCTGATGCACCTGCAGCCACCTCACGGTCCTTGGCAGGGAGTGGCCAGAGTCCAATGGCATGGAGAAACAAGACAATTGGGGACCACCCTCTGTTGCAGCCTTCATCTGCCTTCATTGCCATTGTGATCTGGAGACATCTTCCACCAGTTCTGCCATTGAGGTCTTTGTTGGATCACACTTCGTCTGGAACCTCCCCCTTGACCTATCTGCCTTGAGTGACCCTACCAGGAGCCATGCTGCGGACAGCATAGCTCTTCGGATCATTGATATGCGCAAGCTTCTCCGTCATGGCAATCCAGGAGAAGTGCACCACCCATAGACATTGAATGAGAGTAGAATGGACACTGAACTGTTTGCTGTGGTCAGTTGAGTAGCTCAAAAGAAAATTACGATGGTTATTACTTGTTATGGTGCCAGCATGTCAATGGGGCCATAATCGTACTACTCAACTGCTTATTTGGTTGTTACTGCAAAACTTCACCATTGTGAGTCTGCGACCAAAAAACAACAACCCTCCTCGACTTGCTGCAAGTCGGTCTATACAGAAGTTAGCCCGCTACAACAGTCACAGTTCTTTGTAATGGCAACAGTTCAAATAAAAATGGCTGCTGCTCTGATCGTCCTGTTATGTTGATTTGAATGGGATTGTCTGTTCTACTCTCAATTTCTATGATACTACCATATAAATGTGACTTATATGCCGATTTACATGTTTTTTTTTCCTCACAACAATGAGTTTTTTGCTGAGTGTGACTTATACTGCGGTGAGACTTGTAGTCTGGGAAATACGGTACACATGGAAACAACGCAGCAATGGATTACTCCACACATTTCAATCACACTAGAAAGTGTAAATTCAAAATGTCCGATCCTGTGAGGAGCTGAATAATCGCACACCAATAAACAAAAGAGGATTCCATATATTTAGGTAACTGGTGGCTTTCCCAGTTATTATACATCCAGTTTTCTCCATATATAAAACACTACTGAGTTGGATAGTCAGTGTAGATAACCTTGAAGCGTTATGTTTGTACTGACATGCATTCCATACTTAGAGTCGTCACGTGATCATACAGCCTAGTGGTGGCATTATACACACAGTTACATGCCTGTGCGCTGTACGTGAGTTCCCCTGCAATGATTATTAAATGTTAAGCCTAGACGCTAACACTGCCTCCATACGAGTCATTCTACATGGTGTCAGAAGTGAAACCTGATACTTTCCCAACTCGAAAGGTACATAGTTAGATCCGACGCCTTGTCCGGCAAAGTGAGTTTAGTTAGAAGTGCTGGCTAACTAACGTAGCCATTCCCTCTGCACGCAAGGAACTCCACAAAGACGAAAGAAGAAAAAGCTCGCTAGAAGGGTGACAATGGCAGACGGATTTTGGCGACTGGACCCTCTTACCTTCGATGGTAATGTAGCAGCGAATTGGCACATATTGGCACATATTCGAGCAAGCATACTGTAGCGAATTCAGGGGGCAGTCGAGGAACTGCCACAGCCGGGACGTGAACCCGTGGTTCCCACACCGCAAGCGACAACATTAACCAGTCGACTAAAGGGTCCGACCCGTTAGTCAAGGACCAACGTGTCTACTTATGCATGCACGTTACACTACCCCCCCTCCTTTGGGAAGTGCGTCAGCATATCAGCTCCCTCACGCCTCTGGGCGCACGCGCTTCCGATGGCCTTACAGTCCCACCATCCCACTTCGGACACCAATGCAGCGAATTCAGGGGGCAGTCTGGGAGACCTTCGCCACAGCCGGGACGCGAACCCATGTCTCCCACTCCGCAAGCGACAACGTTAACCAGTCGACTGAAGGGTCCGACCCGTTAGTCAAGGACCAACGTGCCTACTTATCCATGCCTCCATGCGAGTCATTCTACAGTCAGGTTTTAAAATAGGTTGCAGTTAATTTGGAATCATTGGAGTTGTGAAAGGACTAAGAGATTCTCACTTGTATGACCATCCCAGAAAGCAGTTGCAGGGTCTGGTGTGTGATCGGCACAATATACATCAGTAACACTGAAAAAATTCTGAGAAACTTTTAGAAATATCCAAGGTAACCCTCAAAACACTGTTGTTGTTTTTTTAATGCAACTTTGATCCCAGTTTTATAGAGTCAGAACTATTACCATAACGCCTTTTAATTTGAATTTTACCAGCATTAATACAGTGTTACTGGTGGAGCTGATGGCTAGATTTAACTGTAGATTAGAGAAAGCATGTTGTTGCTTGATCCTCTGTAAACAAAGCAAAATGTTCCAGGCAAACAGAATGGCCCACTGGAGAAATTGGGAACTAGTGAAAGGATTGAGAAGGCACTATCAGAGGGCTGAGCACAAAAATCTTTCAGTTCATCTGTAAAGATGAACTACACATATACTATATCAAGAAGATGAGACTCAATCAGTAATGCTTCTCTAGGATCAATGATAATAAGTCACAAACCTTTCAGTGCATGATTGATAATCATTTCAACCCCTCCCCCCACAATAGTTTCCTAATGAGTTTTTCAGCAATGTTTAATGTGAAATATTTGTGGCATTTTTCTATCAAAAATCATACACATTAAAGCCAAGTCAACAAGAATGCCCCAATTCATTTCGATATAAAACCTCCACCAGCGTCTATCCTTGAGTCGATGTGCATCTATTTGATGAACTGTGAGTTCTCAGGACACTGTTCTGTTCTTATGCATCAACGCTGCTTCACTCATGTTTTGTATAAGAAAAAAAGGTGTTTGCTGGTTTTGCAGAGCATTAGTAAACACACTGCATTTTGTATTTGATCAGTGTCCAGTATGCGTTACACTCAGCACTTGAATCGAGACATATGACATATTTCGCTGTTTCTGTGTTGTTGCGTGCTGGCCTTTAGGGAGAATATTGCTGTTTCTGGATCAGCTAAGACAAGATCTCCCCCCTACCATGTATCCCCCAGTGTGATATTACAGGTTTTATCATTGTTAACCCAAGTTGACAAGGTTGTCAAGTCCTCCTCATGTCCCCTTGACATATTCCCTTCTAACTTCTTTAAATGTGTCATTTGCTGCTGTCGTTAGCTGCCTATCTGTCAATATTTAACTTCCTACAACACGTAGAACAGTTTTTAATCTGGTTTTCGTAACAGCCACAGCACAGAAACTTTTGTTAAGGTAGGAAATAATATTAGAATTAAAACAGATGCAAACCATCTTTTTATCCTAGTCCTGTTGAATCAGAATGCATGATTGATCACTGCATCTTAATGAAGAGGCTTGATTACTGGGTTGGCCTTTTAGGCAGTGTTTAATTTGTTTAGGTCCTACCTTCTAGATAGTAAGGCCTTTGTTTCACTTGGTAACCATAGACCTTAACACAGATACTGCCATATTTAGTTATTTCACATTGCATCATGGAGGGCAGCTGTGCATTGTGGGATAGCCTGGGGAGAAACAATCTGGTGCAAGGTGCACAAATATGTTATATATCATTTTATCACTAGGAATTTGAGCATATTTGCCATGCCATGTGTTGTGATGATCGTTTTGTGGTTGTAGGCTGTCATAATGTCCAGCGATATCCTAACAGGTGAATGAGATGCATACAAACCCTCTGCATGATAAACTTGGTAGGAGCTCAGAGTAGTAACATATACATTAACATGTTCATCAACAGAAAGCTGAGCAAGTTCAGGCAGGGATGACAGGCTATCTTCCCATCCATAATGTAGCTAACAGCCACCATTAAGTTGCACCTTCTGAGCTCTTGCCTCCTCCAGAGAATCACAATGTACCTTTCCACTTATACTTGGCTGTAAATGTAATCTCACAGCCAACTTACTGACTTTAGTTACTTATCGGCATTTGAATGGACTTCTCGCAAATCAGAAAATTTCCATGCATTGAAGTCATCTGCGTCATTCAACTTAGCCATGTTGCTTGCTTGTTTATCTCCAAGCTACCTCACAATGCGCAGTGCTCTCCCATGGTGCAATGCAAAATCAACAAATGTGGCAGTATCTGTGAAATGGATTATAGCGCAAACTAGAAGAGTTCACTCAGTAGAGTGCAGATCTCAGCCAGGCGTATATTCCCTTCTCCGGTGCTTAGACTTGGTGACAAAGCACCTACCGGGAGAAGGAACAATACGGAGGCAATATCTGCATAGCTCTCCTTCTCTGGTGCTTGGACTCAAACGGAAAACCAGCTGAGAAGTTAACAATCAATTGCAGTGTAAAACCGGTTTTTCACAGGTTTTGAATCACCACAACCACGAGAGGGCCTTGATCATACAGTTAAAACTGCACAAAATGTATTAGGCTGACAGGTGCAGTAGTATGCAAGATTAGCAGCGGACAGATACATGCACACATGGACAGACAAACCAGTGTTTTTCCTGCCATTATAAAACTTTATATATTGTAAGTATATATTATAATTATAATTGTAATTATAATATGTATTATAAGAATTTAGTGCAGTGCCCAAGTTGATTGAATGGGAAATATGAAGAAAGAAAAAAAGGTTTTAATATGCAGTGCTCAAGGTAAAAATATCCACTTAATAAAAGTGTTTTGCTTGCCTGTCAGTCTGTGGATGCGCAGCGTCCTAGGCGGACCTTTGCATGAATGTGACCAAGTCTAATATGAACTTGCACGTTCCAAAAAGCAAAGGTTTGCTTTGCAACCATTTTGGTCTAACCCTAAGCCGGCCTTTATTTTCATAATATAATAATGCTGGGTAAACCGCTTACGATCACACATGCGCGAGTCACATCTATCATTGACTCAGATTGGGCAGCGACAAGAACAGGCAAGACGTAACTGTTTCGGCTGCAACCTAGAGGAAGTTGTTCCTTTATAACGTTCACATTTTTTTGGATTATCAGAATTATTTTAATAACTTTTGATTATGTAACTGCCCAGTCTGAGTCAGCTGTAGATGTGAGCCGTGGATGTGCACACATGCGCAAGGTTGACTCAGATTGGGCAACAAAAGAGAGCAGCGTTGATCAATCAAGCTGGAGAGTGAATGCAGAGTGGGAGCAGCGATAGCAAGAAGAAACATTTTTCGAAGGTTTTGAATCACCGCAACCATGAGAGGTTCTTCATCATACAGTCATAACTATCCATCCATCCATTATCTGAACCGCTCATCCTGCTCTCAGGGTCACGAGGATGCTGGAGCCTATTCTAGCAGTCATTGGGCGGCAGGCGGGGAGACACCCTGGACAGGCCGCCAGGCCATCACAGGCCGACACACACGCACAAGCCGATTCATACCTAGGGACAATTTAGTATGGCCAATTTACCTGACTTACATGTCTTTGGACTGTGGGAGGAAATCGGAGCCCCTGGAGGAAACCCACGCAGACACAGGGAGAACATGCAAACTCCACACACAGAATGACCCGGGATGACCCACCAAGGTTGGATTACCCTGGGGCTCAACCCCAGGACCTTCTTTCCGTTAGACGATTGCGCTAACCACTGCACCACCATGCTGCCACGGTCATAACTATAAACAAAAAAAAATTAAGCTGATAGGTCCAGTAGTTTACAAGATTAACCGTGGACACACACACACACACACACACACACGTGACCAAACACATAATTCCCTCTAGGCTATCAGCCTGGCAGAGATAATTAACCAGTCATGGGGACGCACTTCCCAATTGAGTGGGATAGTGTAACAATTACAGATGAATAGACTCGCTAGCGCTTGGCTAACGGGTGGGACCCTTTAGTCGACTGGTTACCGTAGTCGCCCGTGGTGTGGGAGACCCGGGTTCGCGTCCCGGCTGAGGTGGTCCCCAGCTGCCCCCCTTAATTCGCTACATTATGATATGATATGATATTATATGATATAACAATATGAGAGAACAAACCACCTGGAAAATTCTCTCAAAGAACAAAGCATATTCAACCAGCAGTAAAATGTGCAATCTATGTCTAACTAAAAAATATTTTATCATTTGCAAACCAGAAATGTCCACGTTGAATAACAGGAATAAATTGGCCAGCAGTTGCAGACATAGATATAAGCACCTATTTTGTAATTATAAATAAATCATGACAATAGACAAATACCAACCCCCCCCCCCCATTGGAGCATTAGCGATCACGTGTTTTTGAAGTTTTTTAATGTCGCACCTCCGTTACCAATCATGTATTTTTGAATTTTTGTATGTTGCACCTCTCCCTTCCCCATAGGACATTGTGCACATGATGTGCATGACGAGGCAGTAAATGGTATGTCCTTTCCTTGGGTAGCTTTATTGACAGCTCATGATTGCTTATCAATCAATCAATCAGATTTTATTTTTATAGCACTTTTCATACAAACACATGTAACACAAAGTGCTCCACACAATAAAGCAGTAAAATCCCCCCCCCCTCATAAAAAATAAATATATAAAAGTACCGGCAAATTTTATAAAAGTACAGACAAGTTTAAAACTGAGTTAGTAAAATAAATAAAAGTGCCATAAACACGGATTAATTAAAAGAAACAACAGAACAGAATATATAAAAATAGCAAAATATATAAAACACTCACACACACAACACTATGAATTTAGCTGTAGGCTGTTTTAAAAAATAAGGTTTTCAACCTGCTTTTAAATGTGTCCAGTGTGGGTGGCCTCTCTCAGGTCCTCAGGCAGGGCGTTCCATCTACTTGGGGCGTAAATAGAAAATGCAGCTTCCCCTGCTCTAGACCTAGCACGAGGGATGGTTAAAAGACGACTGCCATTGGACCTGAGAGTTCTTGCTGGTTTGTAAGGAATTAACATGTCTTATATAGTGTGGTGCAAGGCCATTTAGCTCTTTGTATATAGTTAAAATAATTTTAAGATCAATTCTAATTTGACAGGGAGCCAATGCAGAGATCTAAGAACAGGTGTAATGTGCTCATACTTTTTAGTTCTGGTGAGAACACGTGCTGCTGCATTTTGAATTAACTGTAGTTGGCGCACAACTGATTTTGGGTGGCTGGTGAATAGTCCATTGCAGTAGTCTAGTCTACTTGTTATAAATGCATGGATTAATTTTTTACAGTCTGATATTGATAGAAAGCCCTTTAGTTTTGAAATATTTTTAGGATGGTAGAAGGCTGATCTTGTGAGATGATTAATGGGGCTCTTAAAATTTAGATCACTGTCTATGATTACACCAAGATTTCTAGCTTCACTTTTGCACTCCAGAGACAGAGAGCTGAGATGAGCTGCAATTCTCTGTCTCTGAGTCTTTGCACCAAAAATAAGTATTTCTGTCTTGTCTTTGTTCAGTTGTAAAAAATTATCTGACATCCATAGAGTAATATTGTCAGTACATTGAATTAGGGAATGTATGGGATCTAGGTCATCAGGAGATAGGGATATGTACAGTTGTGAATCATCTGCATAATTACGGTAATTTATTTTGTGTTTCTGTTTAACATGTGCAAGTGGGAGCATATGGAGATTGAATGGTAGTGGTCCAAGAATCGAACCTTGGGGTACCCCACACATTATACCCACTTTGTCCGAAGAAAAGTCTCCAATAGACACAAAGAACTGCCTGTCCTGAAAGTATGTTCTAAACCAGTTGAGAACCGGGCCAGAAAGGTCCACCAATTTTTCTAATCTCTCTAGCAAAATATCATGATGAACAGTGTCGAAGGCAGCACTGAGATCCGGGAGCACAAGAACAGACAATTTATCAGAATCTGTGTTCATATGCAGATCGTTCAAAACTTTGATAAGAGCTGTTTCTGTGCTGTGGTGAGATCGAACACCTGACTGATAAATGCCTAGAAGGTTGTTAGGTATCAAATAGTTATTAACTTGAGAATAAACTGTTTTTTCAACGATTTTGCTGAGGAATGGTAAGTTGGAGATGGGCCTGTAGTTGGCAATACTTGTCACATTAACATTACTCTTCTTCAGAAGTGGTTTAACGACAGCTGTCTTAAGTGTTGCAGGGAATATACCTGCCTGAAGAGAGTAGTTAATAATTTTTAAAACATCATGTGCTAAGCAATTAAAAACATTTTTTAAAAACTTGGTAGGGGGAGGATCCAAGCAGCAGGTGGACGACCTGAACTGCCCAACAATATTGTCTAGACTTTTAAGGTCTAGAGTGTCAAAGTGAGACATGGCGCCATTGATATTTCTGGGGAACTGGATGGTAGGTTCATTACTGGATCTTAAGGGACTAATGTTCTGTCTAATGGCAATAATTTTGTTATTGAAGAATGTAGCGAATTGCTCACATTTTTCAGTGGACAGCATCTCTGATGGGTTTGGAGATGGTGGATTAATAAGTCGGTCAATAATAGAGAAAAGCACTTTACTGTTGTTAATATTTTCATTAATGATTTTAGAGAAAAAAGACTGGCCTGTTTAATTTCTTTGCTGTACTTGTTGAGTCTATCCTTGTAAATTTCATGGTGAACCTGAAGTTTAGTCTTTCTCCACTGTCGTTCTGCCTGGCGACAGTCTCTCTTAAGCTGCCCAACAACCACTCAATTTCTCCAGGGGGCTTTTTGTTTTTGTATGTTTTTAGTTTTAACAGGTGCAATGTTATCAAAGATATTTCATATTTTTGAATTGAAGTTGTTCGCAAGATCCTCAGTTTGTGATGACATGAACGGCGACAACTCATTTACGGTTTTCTGAAAGGTTTCAATTATGTTATTATCAATGAAGCGGTTTTTTTATCATTCAAGTGCTCTTCTGTTGTATAGGAAGAGCAGACACATCAAAAAATATACAACAGTGATCAGAGATAGCAAAATCCATGACACAGGGTACAGTAATAGTAAGTCCTTTTGATATGACTAAGTCTAGAGTATGCCCCTTATTGTGTGTGGGTCCAGAAACATGCCGAGTGAGAGCAAATGCCTCCAGTAAGCTAATTAGGTTCAAGCTAGCATCAGGGTCTGTTTGATTGTCAACATGAACATTAAAATCAGCCAGAATGATGAAACAATCATAATCAGTGGAAACCATAGACAGTAGCTCCGAAAATTCATCAAGAAAGCCATGTTTGGATTTTGGTGGCTGACAGACAGTAATGATTAAAGTCATAGCATTACAATGTATAGTAAAAGCGAGGTATGGATAGTAAAAGCAAGGTGTTCAAAAGACGTGAATTTCCTGAGGGAGATTTCCTTGCAGCTATAGGAATCAGAGAAGACAGCAGCTATTCCACCGCCTTTCTTATCAGATCTGGTGGTATGGATGGATTTGAAGCCAGGAGGTGCAGTCTCAATAAGCGCGACTGCGCCATTTCTATCCAGAGAGGTCTCGGGTCAGTCGGGTGAAGTCCAGGTTATAGATACTTATGAGATCATTGCTAAAAATGACTTATTAGTTAGCGACCTGACGTTTAATAAAGCTATTTTTATCGTCTGAGGTGCATGGCTTTGTGGGGGACTGATAATTGAAGTCCGAACTGGCAACAAATTGTTGCCAAATTGTTTTTGAGATTACAGGGTCCGTATCTATAGTTTATTATTACAGGAATTAGTATGGCAGATTGAAAGTCATTGGTATGATGGATCGAACTCACCAAAGGCCATGAATAAGTATGGTTTACAACGGAACCAAAATTGAAGCCACTCTGCTCCTGTGGACGTCAATTAGTGACGGAACTGTCCGCACCTGTGTGCGGGCACCAAGCACAAACACGAGAGTTGGAGACAATGGAATAAAACACGTTTGCAGCCAGCATTCGTGAGCCTGCTTGATTTGAATGGAGTCCATCACGTTTTAAAATAGAAGAGCACTCCCAGAACAGATTAAAATTGTCAGTAAAACCAAATTGTAAACGAGAGCACTGCGAATGAAGCCAGATGTGAAGCTGCAAAAGTCTGCTTATGGCATAAAACAGGCTTGTACTGTCTCATAAAGAATTTACTTGACTCACTGGATATATATATATATATATATATATATATATATATATATATATATATATATATATATATATATATATATATCGTAAACTGTATGATTCTGTATGATATATATATATATATATATATATCATACATAATCATACAGTTTACGTTGCCCAGCGTCACGCCCCTAAATGCTTTCAGAATAAGCCCCAGTCCCTTAACCCATTGGTTGTAATGTTTTCTACCCCTCCATTGGTTGCTGTGCATCATAAATACCTACCCCATTGGTTGTTATAGTTTAAATGTTCCCTCATCTAATTGGTTGCTGTCCAACCAAAATTAGGGGCGTGAAACTGAGCAATGTAAACTGTATAATTCTTTGTTTAACCACATTAGCGGCTGATGAGTAGGCGACGCACGAAATAGGCCTGTACTGCAATGTATTAAAACTTTTTTTTTCTGTATATGTGTTGATATTCCGCTCCTCATTAGTTGAGCACTTACAACAACAGCATTGACGGTTTTGGAAAAAAAACAATATATATATATATATATATATATATTTTTTTTTTAATATATATATATATATATTTTTTTTTTCATTTTCGTTGGGTGTCAGACTCCGCCAAAGTTGTCCCTTGTCTCCGATTCTGTTTGTGATATTCATGGACAGGATCTCAAGGCGCAGCCAAAGTGAGGAGTGTGTCCGTTTTGGGAACCTCAGAATTGCATCTCTGCTCTTTGCAGATGATGTGGTTTTGTTGGCTTCATTAGAATGCAACCTCGACCGCACAATGGGGCAGTTTGCAGCTGAGTGTGAAATGACCGGGATGAGAGTCATCACCTCCAAGTCTGAGACCATGGTTCTTTACCGGAAAATGGTGGATTGCTCCCACTGGGTTGGGGATGAGTTGTTGCCTCAAGTGAAGCAGTTCAAGTATCTCGGGGTCTTGTTCCCAAGTGAGGGTAGGATGGAGCGGGAGATTGACAGGCGGATTGGTGCGGCATCGGCAGTAATGCGGACATTGTACCGGACCATTGTGGTGAAGAGGGAGCTGAGCCGGAAGGCAAAGCTCTCAATTTACCAGTCAATCTTCATTCCAACCCTCACCTATGGTCAAGAGCTTTGAGTAGTGACCGAAAGGGTGAGATTGCAGATACTACTACTACTACCTTCGGCTGCTCCTGTTAGGGGTCGCCACAGCGGATCATCCGTTTCCATTTCTTCCTGTCTTCTGCGTCTTCCTCTGTCACACCAGCCACCTGCATGTCTTCCCTCACCACATCCATAAACCTCCTCTTTGGCCTTCCTCTTCTCCTCTTCCCTGGCAGCTCCATATTCAGCATCCTTCTCCCAATATACTCAGCATCTCTCCTCCACACATGTCCAAGCCATCTCAATCTTGCCTCTCTTGCTTTGTCTCCAAACCGTCCAACCTGAGCGGTCCCTCTAATATAATCGTTCCTAATCCTGTCCTTCTTCGTTACTCCCAGTGAAAATCTTAGCATCTTCAACTCTGCCACCTCCAGCTCCGCCTCCTGTCTTTTCGTCAGTGCCAATGTCTCCAAACCATATAACATAGCTGGTCTCACAACCATCTTGTAAACCTTCCCTTTAACTGTTGCTGGTACCCTTCTGTCGCAAATCACTCCTGACACACTTCTCCACCCACTCCACCCTGCCTGCACCCTCTTTTTCACCTCTCTACTGCACTCCCCATTACTTTGGACGGTCGACCCCAAGTATTTAAACTCAAATGTCTTTGTCACCTCCACTCCTTGCATCCTGACCATTCCACTGTCCTCTCTCTCATTCACGCATAGGTATTCCGTCTTGCTCCTACTGACTTTCATTCCTCTTCTCTCCAGTGCATACCTCCACCTCTCCAGGCTCTCCTCAACCTGCACCCTACTCTCGCTACAGATCACAATGTCATCCGTGAACATCATCGTCCATGGAGACTCCTGCCTGATCTTGTCCATCACCATTGCAAACAAGAAAGGGCTCAGAGCCGATCCTTGATGTAATCCCACCTCCACCTTGAACCCATCTGTCATTCCAACCGCACACCTCACCATTGTCACACTTCCCTCATACGTATCCTGCACCACTCCTACATACTTCTCTGCAACTCCTGACTTCCTCATACAATACCACACCTCCTCTCTCGGCACTCTGTCATAAGCTTTCTCTAAATCTACAAAGACACAATGCAACTCTTTCTGGCCTTCTCTATACTTCTCAATCAACATTCTCAAAGCAAACATCGCATCTGTGGTGCTCTTTCGTGGCATGAAACCATACTGCTGCTCGCTGATCATCACCTCTCCTCTTAACCTAGCTTCTATTACTCTTTCCCAAATCTTCATGCTGTGGCTGATCAACTTTATACCTCTGTAGTTGTTACAGTTCTGCACATCGCCCTTGTTCTTGAAAATCGGTACCAGTATGCTTCTTCTCCACTCCTCAGGCATCCTCTCAGTTTCCAGGATTGTGTTAAACAATCTAGTTAAAAACTCCAGTGCCATCTCTCCTAAACATCTCCATGCCTCTACAGGTATGTCATCAGGACCAACTGCCTTTCCACTCTTCATCCTCTTCATAGCTGCCCTCACTTCCTCCTTGTTAATCCACTGAACTTCCTGATTCACTATCCCTACATCATCCAACCTTCTCTCTCTCTCTCTCTCTCATTTTCTTCATTCACCAGCCCCTCAAAGTATTCCTTCCACCTTCATAGCACACTCTCCTCGCTTGTCAGCACATTTCCATCTCTATCCTTGATCGCCCTAACTTGCTGCACATCCTTTGCAGCTTGGTCTCTCTGTCTAGCCAATCGGTACAATTCCTTTTCTCCTTCCTTAGTGTCTAACCTGTCATACAACTCACCATACGCCTTTTCCTTTGCCTTTCCCACCACTCTCTTTGCTTTACGCTGCATCTCCTTGTACTCCTGTCTACTTTCTTCATCTCTCTTACTATCCCACTTCTTCTTTGCCAACCTTTTCCTCTGTATAATTTGCTTTACTTCCTCATTCCACCACCAAGTCTCCTTGTCTTCCTTCCTCTGTCCTGATGACACACCAAGTACTTTCCTAGCTGTCTCCCTCACTATTTCTGCAGTGGTTGTCCAGCCATCTGGCAACTCTTCACTACCACCCAGTGCCTGTCTTAACTCCTGCCTAAACTCCACACAACAGTCTTCCTTCTTCAACTTCCACCATTTGATCTTCGGCTGTGTCTTCACTCGCTTCCTCTTCTTGGTCTCCAAAGTCATCCTACAGACCACCATCCTATGCTGCCTAGCTACGTTCTCCCCTGTCACCACCTTGCAGTCTCCAATCCCTTTTAGATGGCGCCTTCTACATAAGATATAGTCCACCTGTGTGCACTTTCCTCCACTCTTGTATGTCACCCTGTGTTCCTCCCTCTTCTTGAGATTGCAGATACAAGCGGCTGAAATGAGTTTCCTTTGTAGGGTGTTTCGGCTCAGCCTTAGAGATAGGGTGAGGAGCTTGGACATCCGGAGGGAGCTCACAGTAGAGCATCGAAAGGAGTCAGTTGAGGTGGTTTGGGCATCTGATTAGGATGCCTCCTGTGTGTCTTCCTTTGATGTTTTCTGGTAGCCAACTGGGGGTAGACCCCAGGGTAGACCCAGAACTCGCCGAAGGGACTACACTTCCAGTCTAGCCTGGGAACGCCTTGGGATCCCCCAGGAGGAGCTGAAGGGCATTGCTGGGGAGAGGGACATCTGGAGTGCCCTACTTAGCTTGCTGCCACTGGGACCCGACCCTGGAGAAGTGGTTGAAGATGAATGAATATATGTCTAACTTTGTTAAAAGGAACACTCAACGGTAGGGAAAGTGCTCAACAAATAAGGAGCAAAATAATCCAGTGACTCAAGTAAATTCTTTATGAGACAGTACAAGCCTGTTTCATGCCATCATCAGATGTTAGCTGATGATTGCTTATGATAGCACTGACCTCCATTGCCATGAAGTGCTTTGAGAGACTGGTTCTTGCTCACATCAAAAACATTATCCCCCCCACATTCGACCTACATCAGTTCGCCTACCATCCCAAAAGATCTACGGAGGATGCCATTGCCACTGCCCTGCACTTTGCTCGGACACACCTTGAACTTAACAACACATACATCCGGATGCTGTTCATAGATTATAGCTCTGCCTTCAACACTTATCATCCCCTCCAAACTAACCACCAAACTCCTCTCACTTGGTCTCAACTCTTGCCTCTGTAACTGGACCCTGGACTTGCTGACCAACAGACCTCAGTCTATTAGGTGACGACACCTCCTCCACCCTGACCCTCAGCACAGGTACCCCTCAGGGCTGTGTTCTGAGCCCCCTCCATTTCTCCCTCTTTCCCCACGACTGCCTGCCAACTCGGCCTTCAAATGTAATAGTTAAGTTTGCGGATGACACCACAGTCATTGGCCGTATCACTAACAATGACGAGACGGACTACAGGGATGAGATTCAGCACCTCACATCATGGTGCACTACCAACAGTCTTGTTCTCAATGTGCAGAAGATGAAGAAGCTGATTGTGGACTGTAGGAGGTCTAGAAGCTGCAGCCACTTCCCCATACACATCAGTGGTGTGGAAGTGGGGCGTGTCTCCAGCTTTAAATTTCTTTGAGTCCACATCAGTGAGGAACTTTCCTGGATATCAAACACCCAGGCCCTTGTGAAAAAGGCCCAAACAACGCCTGCATTTCCTGAGGAAGCTGAGGAGCATCCATCTATCCCCCAAAATCCTCCGCAACTTCTACCACTGCACCATAGAGAGCATCCTGACCAGCTGGATCTCAGTGTGGTACGGCAACTGCACATCAGTAGACCAGAAAGCTCTGCAGCGGGTCGTCAAGGCGGCCCAGCATATCACCGGTACCCAGCTCCCAGCCATAAAAGACATTTATCACAAATGCTACCTTTGAAGGGGTCTCAGCATCAGCAGAGATCCCGCCCACCCCAACCATGAACTGTTCTCCACCCTGCACTCTGGGAGGCGCTACAGTATCCTCAGAGCCCGCACTACCAGGCTCAAAAACAGCTTCTTTCTCCAAGCTGTTGCCCACCTGAACCTGGCTACCCGCTGAATATCTGTGGATATTTTTAAGTATTTTGTACTCATGCTCTTTTTTAACTTATTTTTAGCTTTTGGTCTTCATCTGTGTATATCTTATACTGTGTTTGCTGTGTTTGTCTATGTCTGTCTTGCACTGTTTGGCGAAGCCGCAGCCCTTATTTCATTTTTAACATGTGCCTGCACATTGTTTTTAATAACAATACATTGAATTGAATTGCAGTTCACCATATTGAACTGTTTGGTAATTTAAGGCATAATATCAAAACAAAACTAGTGTTCAAATAATATTCCCTTAGTTATTTCAGACCGTATTTTGTGAGAAATGTTAGGTAATAGATTCTTATAATTAATTTAGACAACAAAATGGTGTATGATGATATGATGATATCCACATTTCATCCCAATACAATAGCATTAAAAGACAATAAGCAATAATAATGAATTTTTGCCCAGTCCTAACTGGCATGCTGACCACCTACAAGCCTAACAGACCTCTCAGGTCATCAGACATTGACCTTCTCCTCATTCCTACAACCAAATCTAAATCTGATGAATTGGCCTTTAAGCCAATATGTTACAAAGAAATGGAATGGACTGCCTGCTGATCCATGGTCTTCCCTAAGGTATAGCTATTTCAAAGGCAAACTTACAATTTTTTTATTTAGTGGTACTTACACGATTAGATAAATGTTTGTCTTTGACTTTTTTTGATATGCGGTGGTGTGTTATTGGGTTTTATTATCTGTTTAATCCTTTATTTTATTTTGTGAAAGCATATTGGCAGGGATTTGATGTGAAATTGGCTTTAAAAATAAGATTGTACTTGAATGTGCGCTTGGTACAGAGGGATGAATGTGAAAGTATATTTTCATATTCATCCCTCTGATTAGAAAATCTGAGGGAAGTACCGAGATAGCCCAGATAATAAAATGTGATTGACACGACATTGATTAGATGTCAAACATAAGCTTTAATCAATATCAGTCTTCAATTTTGATTCAGTGTTGATCTTGTTTGTTGTTTTGGTCATCTAGTCAGTGTTGAAAAATCAACCATAACTGAATCTAAATTGATGCTAAATGGACTGCATTTATGTAGTGATTTTCTAGTCTACCAACCACTCAAAGTGCTTTACAGTGTATGCCTCACGTTCGCCCATTCACACACACATGCATACACTGATGGTGGAGGCTGCCATGCAAGGCGCCAACCTGCTCATTAGGAGCAGTTAGGGGTTCAGTGTCTTGCCCAAGGACACTTTGACCCATGCTCTTGAGGAGCTGGGGATTGAACCAGTGACCTACCGATTACTAGACGACCCACTCTACCTCTTGAGCTATGCCACCCTTGATGTTCATTCAGTGCCTAAGATTGCGCTAGACCATGCTTGAATCAATATTGACCTAGTGTTTTAAGTTTTACAAAGGTTTATTTTAAGTTAAATCAGTGCTGAGTCAATCTGATTGTAAAGATTGAACTAATGTTCAAATTATGCCTCTTCTACTATACAGCTGAGTTACTACATCTGGGCATTGATACAGGCAACTCTGAGATGTGATTCCTGCTTGCTCCTCTGTGAAACATACACAGACAGACACACAAGTGCATTCACACAGCAAAGTAACATATAACAAATATTGACCCCCGCGCCCCCCCCCCCTCGCCAGCTGCCTCTCTGTTGATTGTGTGATTTTTCAGAGGCAGATGTGTGCTGCATCTGTCTTACTGCTGCCTTCATATCGCTCAGTGCCCACCGGGACTTTTTGGCTGCAACTGCTGAATGAAAGGCTGGACAAGAGCAGCTGGGTTGGCAGCAGAGATGCCTGGTCTGCATCACTCTGTATCACCTCGTCTACGCACACCGTGTGTTTTTTAGCGGTTCATCTTTTGCATCAGAAACACTCTCTTTTTGATCAGTGGTCTGGATCAGTGAAGATTAAAGCTTCAGTTTTTTTTTTTTTTTTTTTAATTTTGCTCTAAAACATCAATGCTGGGGGTGTCCCGGTGGCTCACCTGGTAGATAGCGTGTACCACATAAGGCTGAGTCCTTACCACAGTGGTCTGGGTTTGAATCCGGCCAGGGCCCTTTGCTGCATTGTCATCACCTGTCTTTCCTGCCTCTCTCTACTATCGCTACCAAATAAAGGCGGAAATACCAGAAAATGAGCTTTAAAAAAACAAAACAAACATATCTTGCTGTGGAAACTGACTCAGTCTACTGAGAATGAGTTTCATAGACCAGTGCAGCAGCAGTCCAGAGATTTTCGATCCCTTCTAACCCATCAGAAGCTCAAAGGGAAGGGGCATACCTCTTCACTGTCAATCAACTTTGTCCACACAATTGTATGCTTGTTTCTGTCGGCCAAATGAAAATAGCGATCTACTTCACCTGTTACTTGTAGGCTATAAAAGGGGAAACTACTTTACAGGAACAACTAGCCTCATTCATGAAATGATCTTGCGCAGAAATTTATTCTTACACACTTGTGGGAGTTTTTTGCGCTCAAGCTTGTCTCATAGAAAAAACAGAGCCAGAGTAAAACTTGAATCTAGGCACCAATTCATGAATGAGGCCCGTTATTGCTGTAACTAATAGAATCATTTTTACATGCATAGATTATCAGCTGCGATACATTATACTCTCAAGTTGTCAGTGCTTTGAAAATAGCGATCTTTATTCTTATAAATAAGTACATCTATAAGTAAAACAGTGCTTCACAAGAATATTGTTGGTGTAACTAAGAGATTTGCTGATTTTTTTTTTACATGCATATATTGTCATCAGCAATATATTATATTCTCTTTGCACTGTTAATTAGACTCTTGTGAATAGGTGGACGGTGTGTAAAATGATATCATAACCAATATGCATGATGGCAAAAACTATGAAAATAAGACCCAGGTTGTAAAAACATGGAATTATCCTTTAATGTGTTCATGTTATTTTTTTTGTGAAGATTCTCCAGATCAGAAATCCAGATCCAGATATCACAAGCTGCCCACCAAAGAGTGTGCATGTTGGATACATTTACTTTAGAGTAACAACCCACCTAATTGACCTTTCGCAAAGTCCTGCCCCCCCTTAGTTACTGTTGCTATGCCCATCAAGCTTTTCAGAACCACTCAGGAAGTAGCCAGAAAACCCCAAAACACGAAGGAAGAAATCAGCGCATTCCCAGAGAATATAAGTGATGTATTTTGGAGTAATTCATCATTAATATCATCCCGTGAAAGGCAGAAGGGGTTTCAGTATGCAGGAGGGATACATTCAGAATATTAAAAGTAAAACTGACTTGCGTGGACTCCGGGCTGCCAGGTGCGACTATAATTGAGGGTAAAGTTTACCAGTCGCAATCAAAGAATGAAAAACCCCATCAACTAATTCTGAAACATATTGTGGACCAATTGTGCTCTTGCACTGTAGGATAAATTAAATATTTCAGCTATTATTGGTATATTTTTAATAATCCATTGTCAGCATCACCGTATTACAGTGTTGATTTTGGCCAAGGTTGCCCCAGGGCTGGGTGAACCGCCCCGTGTTTGTTTTTTACTTTCGGACCAGAACCAATATTTTCAACAACATAAGCCAAACGAGATGCCTCCGCGGGCGGGATGACTTTTCCGAATGGCTGGTCCCCACCTTGAGCTCACAGAGGGGGAGAAACGTTTAAAATAGGCTGGATATGGGGAGGTCAGACTGGCCAGAGACCATCCCAGCCAACCCTCTCTCTTTATGCTCTGAAATGAAAGATGGAACCTAGCTAACCTGTGACTAGCATAACAAAGTTATGTTAGTGGGCTAGCTATCATTAAATTAGGTATCTCTGGCCACAGACTAAGCTGGTTATGTTCATCAGTTACATTAATAATGTTATTTAGTTAGTAATCCGTTGATAATGGTAATAATCACTGTGTGGGTAAAAGTAACTGTAATAATACGTTAGCTATATTAGCTATCAATAATAGCTAGTAGCAAGCTTAGCTTGGAGCAGACAGGTATTTTTGTTGATTTTGGATGGATTAAGCTGGCCATGCGGTCTGCTATACTGCAAAATCCATTGCCGACATTGCACTTCTTGTGTTCTGGGTTTCGGGAAGGGAAAGAAAATTACACCCCCTCCAAACTTTTCAGATAACTAGTATCCGATTTGCAGATCCCATAGGCACACCGTTTCAGCATTTTGCTGTCTGTTTGAAAGCTTGACGGGCCTCCCTCACATAAAAACAATTGCTAATGTAGGATTGGACAATCACTGTTCTGGGGCAGTACTTTGCGAAAGGTCAGTTGGGAGCAGCTTTGTAGACCCTACAAACAAACCAGACATCTCTGTCATAGACATTCATACTCCGTTCAATGTTCCTAAAACACATGTTTTATCTATCAATCTGTCTTCATCTTTTGAGGTTTTCTAGTTTTATTATCACTCCTCTTCAGTTTCCTTATCTGACCCTCTTGTCAACACCAATCTATAGACAGAGAGGAAATCTCTGGGCAAGACATCTAATCTCATCTCAACAACCAAACTGACTTAAGTGCATATATCACTGTAAATCCTGTGTTGGGGAGGGAGCTGGTGCCCTGGTTTCCATCTCTATGACACATTTGTAAATAAACCCTAATGTAGGGCGTCTGGGTAGCGTAGCGGTCTATTCTGTTGCTGACCAACATGGGGATCGCCGGTTCAAATCCCCGTGTTACCTCAAGCTTGGTTGGTTGTCCCTACAGACACAACTGGCCGTGTCTGCAGGTGGGAAGCCAGATTTGGGTATGTGTCCTGGTCACTACACTAGCGCCTCCTCTGGTCGGTCGGGACACCTGTTCGGGGGGGAGAAGGAACTGGTGGAATAGCGGGATTCTCCCACACCCTACGTCCCCCTGATGAAACTCCTCACTGTCAGGTGAAAAGAAGCGGCTGGCGACTCCACATGTATCGGAGGAGGCATGTGGTAGTCTGCAGCCCTCCCCGGATTGGCAGAGAGGGTGGAGCAGCAACCGGGACATCTCGGAACAGTGAGGTAATTGGCCATGTACAATAGGGGAGGAAAAAAAAGGGGGGGGGGTCCATAAATAAATAAATCCTAATGTAAGCATCATTTTTGAAAAGTATATACCCAACATCCCCATTGCAATGATCAAATGGAAAGTTTTTGGTGGCAATATTGTCATCCATCCTATTTCATTCCTTTCATTTCATATCCTAAAAAAAGTGTGACTGAGGGCGATGCGGTATGTGTCTCAATTGCAATGGATGCACACTTAATTATTGGTTGTAGTTGCTTGCAGGTTGTATGTCATCCACAACAACCCACTGCTCACAAAATTATTTATTTTCTTACAGTTTGTTCACAGGGGTGATCTATGAACAGAGAAAAAATGTATATCTTCTTTTATTTAGTTTTTGCTTTTCATGTGTAGCATTGATAAGGGTTAAAGTAGCTGTGATTTTGTAATCCAGATCTGTTAGTAAAGAATGATCTGAAAAGTTAATCTCATGAAAACGACAAAACCTGCTTCTTTGTCGGTCACTGGAAATTTTCTCCCTCCCTCTCCCTCTGCCTCTCGCTTGCTTGCTTGCACGCTTTCTCAAAGGAAAAGCTGGCAGTTGAACACTGACTTCTTTGAGACTAAAATACAGTGGCTCAAGAGATGGAAAAAAATGCATCACAGACATTGAATGTTCAGGAGAGTTGGCTGTTAGTATGACTAAGCAGTACTTCACAGACACAGAACAGCTGCTCTGCTCAAACATGGTGATGTCTAAATATTTCACACCTTTAATTTTCCCCGGTGAAATAAGAAAATCCATGAAAGCTACGTGTTAAATGATCTCACTTGTACGATGTTGTTAATTTCAGATGCTGTCAAAAGCTTAAAATACTAGTCATTAATTGTTTATGTCTATGTCTATGCAACCATGGGAGACTAATGAGAAGAGTCTAAATCTGCTTGCAACACTGTGCAAGAAGATAAGAAGCAACTCTAATCATTTCATGTTCTAGGCACACTGTAGTCAATGTAGAAAACGTTTAGAGATATGCTTCTGATAGAGTGACATCGACAGCAGCTTTAGCCGAAGAAAAAAGAAAAGCAGTGCAAGGTTTTTGTTCAATTTATCATTCTGTTGGGAACTTGCTTTTGGTATGTCAGAGAACCATGGAGAAGGGGCATCCAGGTAGTGTGGCAGTCTATTCCATTGCCTACCAACACGGGGATCTCCGGTTCGAATCCCCATGTTAGCTCCAACTTCGTAAGATGTCCCTGCAGACACAATTGGCCATGTCTGTGGGAGGTGAAGCTGGATGTGAGTGTGTCCTGGTTGCTGCACTAGCGCCTCCTCTGGTCAGTCGGTCAGGACGCCTGTTCGGGGGGAACTCAGGGGGAATAGCATGATCCTCCCATGCGCTGCGTCCCCCTGGCGAAACTCCTCACTGTCAGGTGAAAAGAAGCGGCTGGCGACTCCACATGTATTGGAGGAGATGTGGTTGTCTGCAGCTCTCCCTGCATCGGCAGAGGGGGTGGAGCAGCAACCGGGATGGCTTGGAAGAGTAGGGTAATTGGCCAAATACAATTGGGGACAAAAAGGAGGAAAAATCCCCCCCCCCAAAAAAAACGGAACCATGGAGAAATCTTCTTGGCCACAATTGAGGACAAAATGGACTGAAGTATTGTTTTTATCGTGGTTATTAAGGGATGCAATTTTGACTCTTGTTAGTGGGCCATTTCCCACTTGATGATGCCAGCTGATCTGTTGAGCTGTCATTTCTAATTTGTTCCTGCCATTAACAGTTAAGATTATGGTTTAATTTGAGAAAGTAACCATGCAAGGAGATATAAAAAAGCTTTATAAACAGACTAATCACCTCTAACACTGACATGTGAGCGACTTAAGCCTGCAGAATAAATTTATGGTGCTGTCTTTACATGTATCTGCTTGGTCAAGTTTGGAATACTAATTCATTGCTTTAATATAGCTTGCTGTGCAGTGAAGAGATAGAGACTGGGAAAGGAGAGTAACAGACAGCAATCAGTATAATGGGCATATGAAAAGTAAGCGGGGAAAAAAATCCATCATATCACATTCATTACACAGCATGTTGCTACAGCAGACCTCAACCCTGATGCTGTTATTGAGCTGATATGGATTAAGCAGAATGAAAAGCCCTTTAGATAAAATGAAAAGGACTCTCAATAAAGCACAGTCATACTGAATCCTGTTCTCCGCGCACAAGAGTGAAAGGCCAGGATGCTTCTTTTTTTTTAAATACGACAGGCATCACATAGACACCCAATTCACAGGAAAACAACACAAACAAACATTGATTTAATAACCAACAAATGATTGGAAGACATCGTTGGTGTAGCCTGACATCTTTTACGTGAGGCTACACCAACTAGTTGTCTGGAGTCGACTTGCTGTCATTCCTTATTGTTGCTGCCATGAAAACAAGCACGTCTCCAGTTGAGGAGGCATCTTTGAATGCAAATTGCAGTTGACAGGCTAGAGAGAAAGCTTGCCTCATTAACGTCACTGTCAGAGTTGGGGAACAATGAGAGTTAGCACACAGTATAAACATCAGGCAAGGTTATCTCTGTTGCAGTGATAAGAGATCAAATGGCTTTGAAATTAAAAGAAATCTGCATTGGAGTGTGGTTGATGTCAAATCTGAGAGTCAAGACAATGTGGGATTGTGAAATGTGTAAACTATTGTGAAAGCTGTCCTTGAGATGTATATAAAGTTGGCTACATTTAAACCATCCATCCATTATCCAAACTGCTTATCCTGCTCTCAGGGTGATTAGTTTAATTATAATTTTAAAATGAAGTTTCTAGATATAGAAAAAAGCCACATTAGTTTGAAAAGTACCATGCAGTGTGTATGGTGCAGTAGTTTATCAAATGTCTTGAGGAAAGAAGTCATCATACAAGATGTTCTGTACAGTCTGTTCTGAATCAAAAATACCTTAAGTTCAGGGACATCTGGGTAGCATAGTGGTCTATTCCGTTGCCTACCAACACCAGGATCACTGGTTTGAATCCCCGTGTAACCTCCGGCTTGGTTGGGCGTCCCTACAGACACAATTGGCCATGTCTGTGGGTGGGAAACTGAATGTGGGTATGTGTCCTGGTTGCTGCACTAGCGCCTCCTCTGGTTGGTCAGGGTGCCTGTTTGGGGGGAGGGGGACTGGGGGAATAGTGTGATACTCCCACATGCTATGTCCCCCTAGTGAAACTCCTCACTGTCAGGTGAAAAGAAGCAGCTGGCGACTCCACATGTATCGGAGGAGGCATGTGCATGTGCAGCCCTCCCCGGATTGGCAGAGGAAGTGGAGCAGCGACCGGGATGACTCGGAAGAGTGGCGTAATTGGCCGGATACAATTGGAGAGAAAAAGGGGGAAAATGAAAAAAATAAATAATAATCATTTAAGTTCCATTTATCCACAGGCAATTCATAGTGATTGTTCACAGTTAATACTGTTTGATGAATTTTTAAATTGTCTAATATTTGTTCATTTTACTTTTTGGTGCACCAGTTCAACTGGATGTTCAGGCTTTGTCAAAGAAAGGTTGTACTATGTGCTGTACATTGCTCACCAACAGTAGACTTGCTTACTCAGAGTGAGATTATGTTGAGAGTGGCATTTCATTTCACAAAGATTTAGACATTTACCTCTGTGCATTTACAAGACCAGTTCAGATGTTGTGCCTCATCAGCAATGTGTTGCAACCTGAAATGACAAGGTGCCATGTTTGCTGTTAGGCTGATCAGAATACACTGCATGGAGTGGCCAGTGAACACATTCTCAGGGTCACAGCAGGGTCTATAGGTGTGGGCTTTTTGCTGTGGATGTCAGTGATGTGATGGGATGAGAAATTTGTGAGTCCCTGAGGCTTGATGAATTGATTTGTAGACTAGTGTCATGAAGAGACAGAAGCTTGGACACCCTCTCCTCCGCTGGATACATCCCTCACTATGAGCGAATGTTGTTTCCAAGGCCTTTAAGGCAGAATTTCTCTCTTGGACATCTGGTTGGAGCACTGGTTTAGCTCTGTGCTCCAACCAGATGAGCTCTGTGCCTCCAAAGCCAGTAGGGATCAAGCATTTTGCCTAAGGATACCTGGACAGACAAACATTAGGGGTTGGGCATCCACCCAGGTCACATTTTTCAACAGTTTAAGATAGAAATAACAGAATGCACTGCAATTTTGCTGTCAAGTGTGGGCTGTGTCATGCCTTATTGGGAAGTCTAATTCAAGGCTCGTCTTTTTTTTTCATTTTTTTTTTTTTATCCAGAGCTATCATAGGGTTATATGAGTGCTGTGGTGCATATGTGCGCATGGATAGAATTGCATTTGTGCCCCGCAGTAGCTTAAAAAAGGTAAAATTCCCCATTTAAAAAAAAAAGGCCTATCCAGAGTGAATGCTCCCCAGAGGTAAAGTACTGTATATTAAGTCAATCTATCAAAGAGCTGTTACTGCATATTTGCCTTCTGGATTGATTGGTGTTTTAAAATATTCACAGATAATTTTAATTTCACTTTTTCCCAGGGAATATACAGCCGTAAGAAGCAAAACTACTATTTATCTTTCATTTTAAAAAGCACCTCATAATCACCTTGCTAAATGTCCGTGGGTGGATTGACTGAAGTAATCATATTTGGATGGGGATTTTGAAACGAGAGAGTGAGGAAGCAGATGCTGAGCCACTGGGATATATTTCCCTTCTCTGACTGATCACAGCCAAGTCTTTGGATTAGTTGCTTTTTAGGAAGCAAGTCTTGCCCCTCGGTGGGGGAGGGGGTTTAAAATTTGGGGTTGATGAATGTGTTAGGATAGTGAAATCATTTTCTGTCTCTTTGTGC
Organism: Lampris incognitus; assembly: GCF_029633865.1. Lineage (NCBI taxonomy): Eukaryota > Metazoa > Chordata > Actinopteri > Lampriformes > Lampridae > Lampris > Lampris incognitus. The sequence goes on from NC_079215.1 coordinate 32,135,416, forward strand.
ATATATGTCTGATATTCATGCATTTTTCACCTTATTCTGGGGACAGATATGTTTCTCTCATTCTAGGACTGTATTTTGTGTCTCTGCTCTCCCTTCCTTCGCGTTATGCTTCCCTTCATCCTGCATGTCCCCGGATGCCCCTTTTCTCTCCTCCTTTTCATCTCTTTCTGTCTCAAAGCATATCTTCCATCGCCTCTCATCTAATCTCACTTGTACCCTTTTCACAGGCCACAGCCTCACATGCTGCACTAATCTTTTTGTGTTGATCTCTGTCCAGGCAAGCGTCTGTGCGCGCAATTGCATGAATACATATAAATATTTTGTAGGTGACAGGATGTTTCTGACTGAATGTGTCTCGCCCAAAACACAGCCAAACAAATAGAAAACGTCATTCCCTGGCTCATTCGAGCCAGGTGTCAAAACAGAATGGCATACGTGCAACTGCCTCATTTTAAAGCAGACAAAGCAAACTATTTATACAACACCTTTCTATTCTTTATCATACATGCTTTTCAACCAATCATCTCCGCCTGTGAATGTCAACCATGAATAACTTTGAATTAATGGCCAAGGATGATGAAAATGCAGGGATGCTGACCAGTGATCATAATTAACATTGAAACAGTACACTATAGAGGGTCATGACTTATTCATCTGGCCTGTTATGGCCAGAACTACAGAAATAAAGCAGAGGAACTACTTAAATCTCTGTCAGGTCTGTCAAGTGAAAGAGTGAATGAAACTATACAATCGAAGAGTTGTTGCTATTCAGTAACTTGTTTTGGTGGAAGCAGCAATATGAGTCATTTATTGAGCTTTGCACTACCCATTCCCATATACTACATGCTGTAGGAAAAGACAGCAAGAAAAGACTGCAAACTGCTTTTCATCTCCCTTAGCATCTGGGTAAACTTGTGTACATATTTGTTGCATTGTGGTGGGAATTCTGAGGTGGGAGCGTGCCACAAGAATGAGGTGTGTGTTTAGGTTTGGCTCGAGGAAACCATAAACCACCCATTAGATGACTGACCATTTCTCTCTTTCTCTCTCACACCTCCTCTGCTTCAGCGTGGCTGCAGATTTCAGGTCACTGTCTGTTACTTTTGGATGGTCTTCTGCAGTGATCTCACGGTCTGTCTGGGCTCCTCTTCCTGCTTTCCCCTTTCTCTCCAGTTACCCACATGTCCCTTGATCTGGCAAGGGCAATTTTTTTTCCCCAACTGTTGCTGTCCTTCCTTTTTTTCTCTTTTTCTCACCTCTCATGGTATCCTTCAGCTCTCCTTTCTCTACTGTTCACCTCCCAACTCCATCTTGTTCTTTTCATCGCTCTCCTCATTCTTCTCTATCTCTCTCTCTCTCTCTCTCTCTCTCTCTCTCTCTCTCTCTCTCTCTCTCTCTCTCTCTCTCTCTCTCTCTCTCTCTCTCTCTCTCTCTCTCTTTGTATCAAGGGTTCAGACTGCTCCTGTCTTTGAGCCCTGCGTTGTGAGGTGCAGTCAGTCGAGCGGTATGGCTGCCAGGCAGCAAGATGCATTAATTCAATGTTCCCTTTTGGGAAGACATGGAAAAAGAGAGGCTTTTTAGTGTTCCCTTAACAATGTTGTCTGCACACCCTCTTAAAGTGAGAGCATACTGTATACCTATGCTGTAGACTGTAATTAGATTGCAATAGTCTCTATCTTCAGCAAGAACTGGATGATAGGGGGCACTTACCCCCAACATAGGCCATTATTGTAAATAAGAGTTTGCTCTTAATTAACTTGCCTATTAAAATAAAGGTTGATGATGATAGATATAGGCTAAGTTTGCAAATCATTGATTTTAGAGCATTGTATGAAATAATCACACTGACCTAACTGAGGCTGTTGCTTTATGCTACATTGAACATGGCATATCTGTTCACAGCTGTGGGGCACAGAGTATTAGTACCTCTAATGAGCTACCCCATAATCACAGACCTCGCATCATATGAGAGCACCCTCAAACTTGAGACAAACTAGAAACAATGACAACAAAAACTATACCCAGAATTTCCCTTATTTGTCAGTAGCTTGCAGCTGTTTGTAGTGAATAATCCTAAAACATTAAACATCAAGTTCAGACTACCAAACCATATGAAATGGTAGTTTACCTGTATTGTGAAGCATACATGTCTGTATTATAACTGTTTTTGGAGTCATACAGAGTATGCACTTCAGCAGGATGCCCAGTAGAGAGGATGAACCAGTAATGGATGGTGCAGGGCTGAGCTATATTCTCTGAGTGGTCTACTGAGACATGGCCAACACATGGTGCACGAGGACCTCCACCAGAGCTTCCGAGATTCTCCGGCATATTCAGTTTGCTTTTAAACACAGGGTTGTTACCTTCATTTCTAATACAAGCCTGACAGGGCTGACAATCTCTCCAGGATTTGAGGGAGGTGCATCTTGTGTTGTGCCACTACAATCCTGTGTCAAACGATTATTTTTGAAAGCCCCTAATTTTGTTTTTACATTGCAGGAGACCTCTCATCCTCCCATCTCCCATGTGTCACTGTCTACAGTTAACCATGTGTTGTGTTGCTAAGGGACCACTTGAAGACACACGTCTGTTAGCATACGCTTCTTTACTTGAACAACACACGTCACACTCCTTCTCCCCTCTTACAGTCACCATGACAGCCCCTTTCACCTCCCATGATACATTGGAAAAGAGGCCCTGCCCCTTCCTTTCCCCATCTTTCAAGATTGTGTTAGGGCATTGTTGATATGGCCTCTTTTTTATGTTTTGGATATGTGGTGACGTGATTTTTTTGTGGTAACTACAGATTCCTTATTACTAAAACTGACACTGATCACAATAATTTCCGGATGTTCCCTGAGAGAGCAGGAGAGATGATGAGGAGTTTGAGAAACTATGAGGACAGCATTTTCAGTTCGTCTGTCTCACCATTTTCTTAAAATCTGTGTACTTCAGTTGGAAATCTGTATTCATTCCCCTCCCTCATAATTAAAAACGCTCTCTAATTTTGGAATTCTGTTTTTGAGATCTTTGCCAGAAGACAGGAAATGTTAAGTGTGTCAGACACAAAACTAATTTTAGTCCCAGTATGCCCCATTTTAATTTGGCTTTACTGCCAAGATTGGAATGGATTATTATTATTTTAGAGGGCAACGAGCTGAAGCTTTGAGAATAAATGAGATTCAACAATATCCTTTAATGGCCTCCATTATGTGTTTACGCATGTAGATAAGGGCAGGAATCCATGTTGGAATTTCCATGTCCAATTTTGTCTAGTGCACTATTGGCTGAGATATTTAAAGAGGAAAAAAACAGGGAGCAGAAGCCAGTTAAAAATGACAGATTTATACATTTTATGTCCCTGTACTTAGTGTGCCGTGATGGTGCCGGTCTGGGCTCATGTCTCATACACTGACCTTTTAGTTTTTCCTTTGGCATTGTCAGAGACAAGGCAAGATGGCCTTGTTTAGCTCTCCTGGCTACATGCTGTAGACAGCAGTGGCTGGCACTGTGTATAAGGAGATAGAAACATACAAAGAGAAGCAAGACAGCCTTGCCATATGACGCCTGCGTCCTCTTGGGAGTTCTATAATGCAGCTCCACATTAACAAGTGAGGAGAATGAGGGAGGAGTTGCAGATGTGGGGATCAAGGCGAGAATGACAAGATATTCAGAGATAAAAAGAATGTGTGGAGTGGGTCCGGCTGGAAAAAACATGAACGTTCACTATGAAAAGAATGAAAGTGGGAGATGCATTTTGTGTTTGTGTGTTGCACTCTCCATGTCTGTCACTGATCTATACTGTATTGGGCTGATATTGTCCCACAGTATGTGCTCATGATGATTTTAGTTAGCTGGTCTTGACTTCTGTAAATGTACTGCTTAAGAATGGGGTTTGTTTCTATCAACATAGAATCAGAATCAGGATAATGTTTATTGACCTACATGGAATTTGACTCCGGTTTTGTGGCTCTCTCAATGTCCTTAACATAGAATAACAACACTACAACACAACAATCTCCAGATATATACACAAGGATTGACTTATACAGGCAAAATAAGAGGTGATGAAGTGCAATGGTGCAGAGAATATACATAATTTATATTGAGGTTGCTCATGATGATCTGGATATTGCATCTTAGCTATTGAGTCTCACCTGTTTCACGCTTTAACTTTAAATTCTACCAGATAGAAAGCTTGTTGGAGATTTTTATAATTTCTCATTAATGAAGAAATTATCACCATTACCAGATCATGCACATGTAAGGACCTCTAAAATCTATTGTACATACGTTGTGGTACGTCATTTACCAGCATGCTTTGTGTCTTGGATATTTCCTATGTTCGTGTGGGTTTCGAAACATGTGGACCAAGGGAATGTATTTGTTCTTTGTATTTTTATTTGAATTTTGTTATTAGCCAATGATGTGGTGTGGAGTTGTTATGCCCGCGAAATCGCGAGGTGCGCAACGGTCGATCTCCTCACGAAAAGGGAGGAGTTTGAGTTTCCAAGCAAGACTCCGAGGAGAGACGTCCATTTTTCTCTACTGCTCCGTCTCAGTACCCGTTTCACGGAGACTTTATACACAGCCGTGTACTAGGCCCGCATTTGAGGTCAGGAGTGTTGCGATTGGCCCACGGTCGTATGCTTGCTGGTGGGGTTTGTTTTAGTCCGATTATTTTGTTTATGCCCCATAGCCAGTGTCGCCGCTAGCTAGCTAAGTGGATTTAGCATCCAGTGCTAGTGTGTTAGCTGACTAGAGTTGTGGAGGCTAGCCAGAAGTCATCGGGCTGCGCTGGACAGTGATCTAACTAGGGGAGCCGCTCTGCTCCATTCCTGGGACTTGTCTGCTGTCCAAAGAGGACTCGCTTCATCTGCTCTCCGGCGCTGGGCCCACCGGAGGACCATTATCTTCGCCAGGGTTGTCTGAACATTGCAACCTGTGGCCATCTTGCGGGTGGAGGCCGCTACCAGGGAGCTGACACCTGCCAGCTGCTAGGCTAGCACTACGCCTTCCATCCTCTGGACTGCACACAGCCTCCCGGTCGAGGGAGCGATGGGTTGTGAGTAACCCGAAAATTTCATTTATACTGACACACACACACTTTTATCTCGTCACCTGGGCATCGTAGCGGTGGCTGCCTTGCCCTCCGCTCAGAGAACTGCTTTAATGTGCACCAACAGGCCCCAACGGAAAGCGCTGAGTATTTTTGTGTTCTTTTGATACTTTCTTCCTGTTTATTGTGACCAGTTGTCACACCCTGTGTAATTTCAATTAATGTTTATTTAATCAACAATACTACACTCGTGTGGAACTCTCTCTCTTTCTCTCTCAGTATTATCAAATAAATCCTATTATTATTAATTATATTTCGGGTGTATTGGCAGCTCATTTACTTTTAGAGTGCTGGTAATAAGCTTGTACAGTACTTCAGTACACAGCAGGGTTATAAGATCTGCCTTAACCACATGTTTGTTTAATTCTGGGAAGATACACCATTCACTAGCCTTAGGTAAGTGTAGTATTTTCACAGTGGAGGCACTGCACTACTAAATTGATAATTATCTTGGTTAATTATTTCTATTATCATTTATCACTAATATTGTCATTAGTGGCACTAGCCTACTAGTACACAGGAAGTTCAGCCAGCTCACCATTCCACCGCTGAGAACTCAGGATCCAATACAATCCATTGGATTGGATTGTAACACTTAAGTAACTGGTAGCATTAGGCTTTTGTCTTGTTTAAATGTGCTTGGCGTTGCCCACCAGTGAAAAAGGGGTTACACACAAATATCAGGATTGGAGTCATATTGGTGATTATGACACCGAAGCAAAACTTCATGTACAGTCAGATATATAGATTTAGGAAGGCAATGATACCGATATGTTCTGCATTATGAGACATTATTCATCAGAATATGGAATATGTGATGGCCAGAGAAAAATATGGTTAAGAAATATTAGCACTTCTCCTCCATCCCCATTACAACACACTCCATTGCACACACTGGGCTGGTGAGTGCCTCGAGCTGACGGGAAGTCCTACAGCAACCTGTTTGTGTCAGCAAAGAAAAAACAGCTGCTTTCCGCTCTCTCTCTCTCTCTCTCTCTCTCTCTCTCTCTCTCTCTCTCTCTCTGTCTGTCTCTGTCTCTCTCTCTCGCTCTCTCTCTCTGTCAGCTCAGCCCTAGTTTGTATGTCGGAAAAGGATGGAGGTGGTTCTATCAAAAATGTGGCAAACGAGAGGCGTCAGGGTAGCGTAGCAGTCTATTCTGTTGCCTACCAACACGGGGCTCACCGGATCGAATTCCCGTGTTACCTCTGGCTTGGTCAGGCATCCCTACAGACACAATTGGCCATGTCTGCAGGTGGAAAGCCGGATGTGGGTATGTGTCCTGGTCGCTGCACTAGTGCCTCCTCTGGTCGGTCGTGGTGCCTGTTCGGGGGGAGGGCAAACTGGGTGGAATAGCGTGATCCTCCCATGCCCTACATCCCCTTGGCGAAACTCCTCACTGTCAGGTGAAAAGAAGCGGCTGGTGATTTTACATGTATCGGAGGAGGCATGTGGTAGTCTGTAGCCCTCCCTGGATCGGCAGAGGGGGTGGAACAGTGACCAGGGCGGCTCAGAAGAGTCGGGTAAAAGGCCAGATACAATTGGGGAGAAAAAGGGGGGGGGGTATACAGTGCATCCGGAAAGTATTCACACCCCTTCACTTTCCCCACATTTTGTTATGTTACAGCCTTATTCCAAAATGGATTAAATTCCTTTTTTTTCTCCTCAATCTAAATACAATACCCCATAATGACAAAGTGAAAAAGGTTTTGTAGAAATTTTTGCAAATTTATTAAAAATAAAAAACTGAAATATTTCATGTACATAAGTATTCACACCCTTTACTCAGTACTTGGTTGAGTATTCAAAGGAATTGAATCGAGTGCAGTTGGACTTGGTATATATCCGTGAAGACATTTCGCCTCTCATCCAAGAGGCTTCATCAGTTCGTGCCTTTCTGGCTAGACCATTTCTGACTAGACTAGTCAGAAAGGCACGAACTGAAGAAGCCTCTTGGATGAGAGGCAAAACGTCTTCACGGATATATACCAAGTCCAGTTGCACTCGATTCAATTCCTTTGGATAACCATGACCTGGATGAATGAGTACCTTCATGGACATACTTGGTTGAGGCACCCTTGGCAGCGATTACAGCCTCAAGTCTTCTTGGGTATGAAGCTACAAGCTTGGCACACCTACGTATATTAGGGGTATTTCTCCCATTCTTCTCTGCAGATCCTCTCGAGCTCTGTAAGTTTAGATGGGGAGCGTCGCTGCACAGCTATTTTCAGGTCTTTCCAGAGATGTTCATTGGGGTACAAGTCTGGCCTCTGGCTGGGCCACTCAAGGACATTCACAGACTTGTCCCGAAGCCACTCCTTCATTGTCTTGGCTGTGTGCTTAGGGTCGTTGTCGTGTTGAAAGGTAAACCTTCGCCCCAGTCTGAGGTCCTGAGCGCTCTGGAGCAGGTTTTCATCAAGAATCTCTCTGTACTTTGCTCCACTCATCTTTCCCTCGATCCTGACTAGTCTCCCAGTTCCTGCTGCTGAAGATCATCCCCACAGCATGATGCTGCCACCACCATGCTTCGCTGTAGGGATGGTATTAGCAAGGTGATGAGAGGTGCCTGGTTTCCTCCAGACGTGACGTTCAGCATTCAGGCCAAAGAGTTCAATCTTGGTTTCATCAGACCAGAGAATCTTGTTTCTCATGGTCTGAGAGTCCTTTAGGTGCTTTCTGGCAAACTCCAAGCGGGCTGTCATGTGCCTTTTACTGAGCAGAGGCTTTCGTCTGGCCACTCTACCATAAAGGCCTGATTGGTGGAGTGCTGCAGAGATGGTTGTCCTTCTGGAAGGTTCTCCCATCTCCACAGAGGAACGCTGGAGCTCTGTCAGAGTGACCATCGGGTTCTTGGTCACCTCCCTGACCAAGGCCCTTCTCCCCCGATTGCTCAGTTTGGCTGGGCGGCCAGCTCTAGGAAGAGTCCTGGTAGATCCAAACTTCTTCCATTTATGAATGATGGAGACCACTGTGCTCTTTGGGACCTTCAAAGCTGTAGTCATTTTTTTGTACCCTTCCCCAGATCTGTGCCTCGATACAATCCTGTCTCGGAGGTCCATAGACAATTCCTTTGACTTCATGGCTTGGTTTCTGCTCTGACATGCACTGTCAACTGTGGGACCTTATATAGACAGGTGTGTACCTTTCCAAATCATGCCCAATCAATTGAATTTACTAGAGGTGGACTCCAATCAAGATGTAGAAACATCTCAAGGATGATCAGTGGAAACAGGATGAACCTGAGCTCAATTTTGAGTGTCATAGCAAAGGGTGTGAATACTTATGTACATGCAATATTTCAGTTTTTTATTTTTAATAAATTTGCAAAAATTTCTACAAAACCTTTTTCACTTTGTCATTATGGGGTATTGCGTGTAGATTGATGAGAAAAAAAAGGAATTTAATCTATTTTGGAATAAGGCTGTAACATAAAATGTGGGGAAAGTGAAGGGGTGTGAATACTTTTCGGATGCACTGTATGTATATATATATATATATATATATATATATATATATATATATATATATATATATATATGGAGAACAAACCCCTCTTAGTTACTTATGGATAGGGCCCTACCAAATTCACGGTACATTTCGCTCAATTTCACGGACCTAGTTTCTCGAAAATCACAGATTTCACGGATTCCATAAGAAAAATGCGACATTTCACGGCAATGATTAAATTACACTTTTTATTCACACAGGGCCTTAATAGCCCAGCCTACTGTACACAGCATAACCGTACTAGTGGTTGAATGTAATCATTGAGCATCCTGCGACGGTGCTTGGCTTCATGCTCTGTCTCTGCGATGAAAATACTTGTCCATGTTTTGACACGGCCCTCTCCGCGTCCACAGAGTTCGTCGGGATTGACAGACAGCGCCACGCTACTTTAGCAAGATGTGGTAGCCTAGATTCGGAGGATTTCCAAAAAGCTAGCACTGGTAAAGTTGTGTCCACCTCTTGTGCGATGTGTTTGTAGTTCGGCAATTCCAGCCTACAGTTTTTGTCAAATCCAGGAATGTCCGTGCTGAGTGATTTTAAATCCACCGTCAAAATAAGTATTTGTGCAGGGTCAAAAATGCGCACTGCTTTCAGGAATTCGGCCGCTGGTTGTTTAAATCTACTTTGCGTAATGTTCTCGTTTGACTCGTCTCCGTAGCAGTAATACTGCCTGATCTTTCGTATCATGCCAGAAAACAAGTGATGAGCACTGGCATTTAAATCTGCACGCTCGGAGTGAATTTCATTCGCCTGTGCTTCTGCCCAAAAGAGCAAATCCATGACCCTGTTGTGCGCCTTGTGAATTAATACATGTCGAGATTCAAACCAAGTGATCAAGTCCATTAGCTTAGTGGCATTTTTGGAAATGAATTTGACCTCCTCATTCAGGTGAGGATCGTGTAAAAGATTTAACAGTTCGGTCAATGCCTGTGTTCGGGGTGTCAGTGCGAGCTCCTGTTCCACAAAATCTGCGTAAAAGTCCAGATGAGCTGCGTGATACTGTACAGCCCGAAACCACGAGTTCCATCTCGTAATCACTGGTTCAGGTGGAAGGGCAATTTTCCCCACCGTTTCCCCTGTCTTCTCTGCAATGCTTTCCCGATAGTGTAGTTTGCGACTGGGACAATGCTTAAACACTTTTTTGACGTAGCTCACTAACTTATCTACTCTAGGAAACTCAGCTCTCCACAACTCACTCACCAGAGAAATAATGTGGGCATTGCAAGTGATATGCACCGAGTTTGGCATGAGACCCTGGAGTACAGATTTGTATGACTTCGTCATGTAGGTTGCATTGTCACTAATGAAAGCAGATACTTTGTTAAAGTCTGCACCATATTTTGTGAGGGTTTTAATTATGGCTTGTGAAACAGTGGTATAGTTTACAGCATCCAAGTAAGCACAGTCGGCCAGCACTGCTGTTAGAGTTCCAGTCTCAACATCTTCCGTCTTGTCCGACATGAAATCGAAAATAACATGCAAAACATAATTGTCCTGCTCGTCGGTGGACTCATCCAAAATAATTGAAAACGATTCACGTGAATTTATGATAGATTTTACCTCTTCAAATTGTGCGTCAAACAGCTTAGGAAGGTAGTCTTGTCGGAGCTTATTTGCACTGGGTAAACCGCCCGCATTTCTCACATTACGTTGAAGGTAGTCCCTCAGTTTCGGGTGATCAAGCTTCTCCAGCGGTATGTTAGCACTAGCAAACGCCTCAACAAGCTCCATGGTCGCCAAATGTCGAGACTCGGTGCTCTCGGTTGTTTTCTTAAACATCGATGAAATTGTTTTTTGCTTCTTGTTGGTTCTACCTTGTGGTTCTTTTTCGGCAGCCCTCTTTTTGTTGAGATGAGTTTCACTTTCCAAGTGACGCTGAATCGTTGCTCGTCGACTGTGATCTAAGGAGATATTACAACTCGTACAAAATAATTTTCCGCCATCAGCGTGTAAAATATGTTTTCCAAACTCAATTACTCTGTCGTCTGCAGTCGTGTTTTTTGAGGTTTTAGATTTCGACATCTTCAGTACGTTAGGGCCTAAGCTAACATGCTGACGACAGCTAACTCAAACTATGCTAGTAACAAAAATGATCATTGCGACCACCCCGGATGCTCATTTAACCAATCAATGTCTTAGACACGTGAATGCTTTTATTCGCGCATCCAAAATGTCAATCATGTCAGCACAGTAGTTTCTCAAACTAGTTGCGCACTTAAATTCTGCATTTCACTGCATTTCACGGCAAATGGTCAATTACACGGGAAGAGGCTGATTTCACGGTCCGTAACGCGATTTTCACGGCCGTGAATTTGGTAGGGCCCAACTTATGGACATATTAGAAGACTAAACAACATGTGCTCCTGATAATGACAGCACTGTAATGTCTCTGGTAGATAGACAATATATGCCTTTGTAGCTGTCAACCATCACAAACCATGAAGAGATAGTTAAACTGGTAAGTTTTGTCAAAGTCTTAACACATCCCCTTTGAGATACCACTTTTCGTCTGCCCTCCCAGGGAGGTCGCCCAGATCGACCAATTCCTTCAGGAGACTGCAGCCCGTGAAGCTAATGCCAAGGTGCGCCTGCAACAATTCATTGAGGAGCTGCTGGACCGCGCTGACCGGGCCGAAAAACAGCTGCAAATCATCAGCAGCTGTGGGACCACACCCAACGGCAGCCTGGGCCGCTGCAGCGCCCAGGGCTCGAAGGGAAATGGACGGCAGGTGAGGAGGAGCTATAAGGGTTTCAATAGTGTTGTCAGATGGATTTGAGGTCTGCTACTATTTTAAACCTTTTGCCTTTCATCGTCTGATCAGAGAATGTTTCTGACTCGTATAACAGTTTCTGTTTGGGAACGGTCAGTGCAACAAAAAGACCAAGTGCATTTTGAGGCTGCTTGAAGGGCTGGTTCAGGGTATTAGCGTTCATTCTCAACTCAGCTGCTTTCGAATAATGTATAAGCATTGGTAGTATTGATTATTGTCCCTGTTGTAAAGCATGATGCAAAACTATGAAAGATTTAAATGTGCTTGAGATAACATGTGTACTGGTACATAAACATCTTAAGACTGATTGAGGGACTATGATCATGAATAGGGTCTGCTGAATTTCAAGTCAACGTACTTTTCTTTATTAAATATTCCCTTGCCTGTTCCAGAAAATTAGAGTTATGTGTTGATTTGTGACGTTGCCAGCCTGGGTAATTACACAGAAGCGAGACAGTTTTATTTATCATCAGTTTGAGTTCTTTGCCCGAGACTAATTTTCAACTTTTTAAAGTCATTCCGTTTTTGTCATTTTACTTGAAATTAGAAGAGTTCATAAAACTTCCTTCATTAAATTTCTTTTTTTGTTTAAAGTTTTTATTGAGTTTCTTTAAGGAACGAACATAAATACAAATGATAAAGTACAAAAGGCCAAAAAAAAGAAGAGAAAAACAAAACAAAAAAACGAACATAAACAAGAACTAAAACAGTAATGAATTAACAAAAGTACAGCATCATCTCTGCAGCATTTGCGACATTAATGATTGTATTGTAAAGTCTGTCAGCATATCATCAGTCCTTGAAGGAGTCAGCAAGTGACCCATTCTACAGCTCAAACCTGGAAACCAAAGAGATGTCCCTAAATGAATAATCTTGGTGCAAACAGCTAAACATCCAGAATGACTTTCATATTTTGGACTTTTTGCTTTGGGACAACAATGTATCCCCAGAGATTCCACGACATGCCTTAGTCAGGCTAGTCTGACAGATTAAATAGATGTGAATATTCTTTACCCGGTTCATTTAGGAAAGCATTTTGGGGAATGTCTTTGCTCTATATGCTGGTGATTTTTTTTTCTTTTATATTTATAAATTTTTTAATCCACTTATAGAAAAGAAAGAACAAAACACAGGGGAAAAATATATACAGGTAGGGAGTGGTTTTTTTTTTAACAACATAATCATTGATTTGTGAAAATAAAATCAAGCCTATGGGGTGCTATGTAGTCAAACCCTTTTTTCCAGTATAAGGCTAATTGTTCCAATTTATGATTGACAGACACTGTTATCCTCTTCATTTTATTAATGTCCATTGTAATTTCCATCCATGTGTTTAAAGTTGGGCTCTCCCGTGATATCCATTTCCTGGTAAGAGTCTTTTTACAAGCCACCAGCAGTATATTCATTAAATATTTATCTCCTTTCCGCCGTTCTTGGGGTATATACCCAAAATATATGGTCTTACTATCTAGGAGTATTTCACATTTAAAAATGTCTTGTAGGGCATTGTGTATCATTTTCCAGTAGTCTCAGAACAATCCCAGAAAATATGGTAGTGGTTTGTTTATTGGTTTCCACAATTTCTCCAGCAAACAGGGAGGTTACTATCATAATGTGATTTCTGAGATGGTTTAATAAAATACCTTATCAGATTTTTCCAACTAAACTCCCTCCATTTCTGCGAACTAATACACTTGTGTTGATACCTCCATATTGTTGTCCATTCTTCCTCAGATATAACTGTCCCTCCTTCTTTCTCCCATTTTATTTTAATGTATAAAGTCGAATGTGTTTTAAAATTTAACAGACCCTTGTATATGCACGAAATGATTCTACTATCAGTATCTGAATTATATGCTTTTCTAAACAGTTCTATCAGACAAGTACTTGCCTTGGTTACATTTTTCATCTTCATATTAACATAATGTCGCATCTGCAGATACCGATAAAAGTCTTGTTTTTCAAATAAGTGTTTCTTTTTAAGCATTTCAAAACTCAGCAGTGTTCCTTCTTTCATTATATTGCATAGAACTGTTATTCCTTTAGCTGTCCAGTCCTTAAATATAGTATCTAGCTTATTTGGTGTAAAATCTGAGTCATATGTACACCATTTAAGAATTACAATATCTCCCTCTAGTTTATATTCTTTTATAATAGTTTTCCATGTTTTGAGAGTGCATTTCACCCATGTGTTATCCATAGTATTTATGTAACTTTGTAGATTGTTATTAGCTAAGGTTGCCTGTATGGGAATGGATGGTATCCTCTCTTCAATTTTTCCCATTGAGCATCACATGATGGGTTGCACCAGCATATCATAGCTTTCATCTGTGCTGCAAAATAATAATCTCTAATAAAAGGTAGGCCCCACCCCCCCTTTTCTTTGGCCAACTGCAAAGTTTTGAGACAAACCCTAGGTCTTTTACCTTGCCATATACGTATGTACCTTGATAAAATTTTGTCCCATTCATTGAATTGGTTTTGGTTAATCTCTATTGGTAGGGTCTGAAAGAGATACAGTAGTTTGGGCAATATATTAATTTTAATGGATTTGATCCTTGAACTGAGACTAAGGAAATGAATTAGGTTCCATCTTGTTATCCATCCATCCATTATCCGAACCACTTATCCTGTTCTCAGGGTTGTGGGGATGCTGGAGGCTATTCCAGCAGTCATTGGGTGGCAGGCGGGGGAGACACCCTAGACAGGCCGCCAGGCCATCACACAGGGCCAACATACACACACACATTCATACCTAGGGTAAATTTAGTATGGCCGATTCACCCGACCTACATGTCTTTGGACTTTGGGAGGAAACAGGAGCCCCCGGCAGAAACCCACGCAGACAAGGGGAGAACATGCAAACTCCACACAGAGGATGACCCGGAACGACCCCCAAGGTTGGACTACCTCAGGGCTCGAACCCAGAACTTTCTTGCTGTGAGGCGACCGCGCTAACCACTGCGCCACCGTGCCACCATCTTGTTATGTCTTCCTTAATTTTTTTTTTCCTGGTCATTTTGTTATGTCTTCCTTAATTTTTTTTAGTTATAGGCGAATGATTGTATTTGATAGTTTTGCCAAATCTTTTGGCATGTTGATGCCCAAATATTTGAAAGACTCCGTTTGGCATGTCAAAGGGTATCTACTTTCAATTTCTCTTGGTGGGCTATAGTTATATGGGAATAATTGGGTTTTATCGATGTTGATTATGTATCCTGATAATTGACCATGCTGTTCAAATCACTGCGTCAATTTAGGTAAAGAGTATGTTGGTTGCCCTAGATAGATCAAAATGTCGTCTGCGTAACAGGCCAATTTATGCTCTGTCCCGTTAATAATAATTCCCCTGATATCTTCATTTTGTCTACTGTATTGAGCTAGTGGTTCCAAATATAATGCAAAGGGTAATGGTGACCATGCACAGCCCTGTCTCGAGCCCCATTTAGGGTAAAATTATTTGATAAATATCTATTAATTTTAATCCTAGCAGTGGGATTATCATATAGTGCCTGTATAGTTTTGATAATTGTGTCATGGAAACCAAATCTGTGTAGAACTCTAAAGAAAATTCCAGTGAACCAAATCAAATGCCTTTTCAACATCCACGCTTTTCACTATTGCTTTATTTTTTTTTTGTATGTGATCCATAATGTGTAGTGTCCTTCTTATATTGTCTTGTGTTTAACGTTGTTGTATAAAACCTGTCTGATCATTATTTATCAGTGTGGGTAGGAATTCTTCTAATCGTTTGGCCATGATGGAGGTAAATAGTCTATAATCTACATTAAGAACAGATATTGGTCTAAAAGTCCCACATTCCATTTTATCCTTGCCTTCTTTCGGTATAGCTGAGATTATCGCCTCCTCCCAGCCGGGCGGCGTTTGTCCTTATTTAAAGCCCAGTTCAGCGTGGGGAGTATAACAGGAGTTAACTCATTTTCAAATTATTCATACCACTCTGCTATATAGCCATCTGATCCTGGTGACTTGTTTGATTTAAGCCTACTAATTTCAGCTTTTAGTTCACCTTAAGTTATGTCTGCAGTCATCGTTTTATTTTGTTCTTCATTTAACTCGAGGGAATTCAGGTAGGTAGGGGCGTCTGGGTGGTGTAGCAGTCTATTCTGTTGCCTATCAACACAGGGATTGCCGGTTTGAATCCCCGTGTTGCCTCTGGCTTGGTCGGGCATCCCTACAGACACAATCGGTTCTGTGCGTAACTGTAGTCCACTGACTTCCGGTTTCTACTGCAGTGGTCATACCAGTTTGGCGGCACGGTGGCACAGTGGTTAGTGCAGTCGCCTCACAGCAAGAAGGTCCTGGGTTCGAGTCCCGGGGTAGTCTAACCTTGGGGGTCGTCCGGGGTCATCTTGTGTGGAGTTTGCATGTTCTCCCCATGTCTGCGTGGGTTTCCTCTGGGGGCTCCGGTTTCCTCCCACAGTCCAAAGACATGCAGGTCAGGTGAATTGGCCGTACTAAATTCTAAATTGTCCATAGGTATGTGTGTGTGTGTGTGTGTGTGTGTGTGTGTGTGTGTGTGTGTGTGTGTGTGTCTCTGTGTCTGTGTGTGTGTGTGTGTGTGTGTGTCGGCCCTGTGTGATAGTCTGGTGGCCTGCCAAGGGTTTCTCCCCACCTGCTGCCCAGTGACTGCTGGGATAGGCTCCAGCATCCCCATGACCCCGAGAGCAGGATAAGCAGTTCGGAAAATGGATGGATGGATGGAATTCAGGTAGGTGTCAATTTGGGTTACACTTCCCCATGGAACTTTAGAATATAGAGTTTTGTAAAACACTTCAAAAGCTTCCTGAATCTCACTTAATTTATTTTTTATCACTTTTTTCTTGGATCCCTAATTCTATGAATTGTGTTTTCTGCTATCTTCTTTTTTAATTTCCATGCCAGTATTTTCATAGATTTAGATCCATTTTCATAATGTCTCTGTTTCAGAAACATTCAATTTTTCCTGATTTCTTGTGTAGCCGAACTATTAATTTTGTTCCTATTTTTCTAATTTCCTCCAATGTATTCTACGTCAAGCTCAGTTTATGTTTTTTTTTCTAGTTCCTTCAGCTTGCTTTTGTAATTCCTCTGTAATTCCTATGAGTTTCCCTCTTAAGACAGCCTTTAGAGTATCCCATAAAATGAGAGGTGAAACCTCGCCATTATCATTGAATTCTAAATAAAGGCTTATTTCTTTTTTTAATTTGGTCCTTAAAATTAGGATCATTGAGTAGACTTGAATTTAGTTTCCATGTAGTACTCTTTGGTCGTAGGTCAAAATCAACAGCTAAATATATAGGTGCATGGTCACTTAAAGCTATTGTTCCTATTCCACAGGTGTTTATTTTGTCTTATCTTTTCCAAATGTTATATGAAATAGTCTATTCTTGTATATACAGAGTGGGGTGCAGAATATTAAGTGTAATCCCTTCTGTTAGGGAAAAAGTCTCTCCATATATCAATTAAACCCAAATCCTCAAAAAGTGTGTTAACTTTCTTATGTAGGGACTTTGTTGCATGGGTTTTTCTACTGGAAGAGTCTAGCTTTCGTTGTAATTGTAAATTTAAATCTCCCCCACATATCAGAAGACCTTCTGTTTCCATTATTATAATATCCATAATTTTCTGGAAGAAACTAATATCACTTTCTGGGGGTGCATATATCTTCAATAGAGTAACTGGATTCCCATCTATATTCCCCCTTACTAGAATATATCAGCCCTCCGTATCTCTCATTTCAAATACTTTCTCAAAATTTAGCTTGCTTGAAATGAGAATAGCAACTCCTCTCTTATGTGCTGATTTATATGAAGAAAAAAAAATAGTGAAGCCCTTTTTCATGCTCCTTATCATTTAAGAGATGTGCTCCGCTTTAGTACCACAGCCCGTTGACATTAGAAAGTGCAAATATGCTCCGGGAACTAGATGTGTGTATTGTAGGACCTTGTTTTTTTTTTTACGTTTCAACCCATCCATCCGATTTTTAGAATTTACACTGGAATGGATTAAGGTAGTCGAGAACGAAGGAATGAATGCAGTTTAAAGCTTTTACCATACTGTGCAGATCTTTTACATAACCTATCAGAATTCCAGACAATACATTTGAAATCCCTCAAACCAATAAATCAAAGTCAGAATTCGGGTGAAAGTTTTTCATCAGTCATGGATCCTGCCTTAAAACCTTGGGTAAACCAGTTAAAATATAAGACTATTTTGCTCTGGAATTAATTTTCTGGGTTCAGCGAGATGAGGTTTAAGACACTGACTCAGTTTGATAGGCGACTGTGATGTATTTTGTCTGCGACAGCCTGCACAGGGACCCCATTCCCATATTAATCCTGATTAGGAATATTCACAGACAGTTCCTATTCATAAACGTGTCATCTAGGAAAATTATTATACAACACACCATGATAAAGAGGTGTGATGTGTCACAGGCACTAATGTGTGTTGCCGTGGAAACCAATGCCTTCTCTTGTTTAAACCTGCGAGATAATTTTTTAAATCTGTGAACTGTAGCAGAGACCTATTTGAGAAATAAATAATTTTTTGGCCAATTATTTGGCTGCTTTACACAATAATCCACTGGTTGTTCTTTTTGTTTTTTGTTTTGTTTTGTATTTTTTTAGATCCTGGCATTAAATGCCAAGATCCTGCACCCCTAAGCTCATTCACCTCCCACTTTGATCCAAGATTGTAATGTTAAGTGATTGTATGACAAATGCTGTCATACATTTATGGAAGAGCATGCTGTTTAGCCTGACAGTGACCTGAATCGTCGATAACTGTTTCAAAATGTCTTACAATTGGCATTTCAGCAAATTGTATGTCTGTGTGCTAGTGTTGCACATGCTTGAGTGCAAACTGTCTGACACTTGGTACACTGTTATTTGTCTGTCTTGGTGTAGACAGCAATATTAAATCCCACAACCCCATCCAACTATTAATCTCTTCTCCGTGTCACTACTGGCCACACTGGCAATAGTCAGCAAGGTCAACCTCATCTTCCAGGAGACAGGTTCCAGTAAAAGAAGGCAATGAGATATCTTAAGGATTAACATTGGAGAAGGGTGGGGGGATTGATGGGCAGATGCTTTGCATTACAGGCCATTTCTGGGAGATATACCCCCTTTCTGCCCTCCCTGCTGGTTGATTGGATGTAAGGACCATCAGTGCTGTCTGTCTTTTTTCCTCCCTGGTCTGTTTTCTCAGACACTAGGCACAGATCTAACACAGCATGCATGTTCGTGTTTGTGTGCATTACCACCTTGGTGCATCACTGACTGGTTTGGCAAAAAAATTGAATTCCACCTGGCAGTAGTTCATTCATAAACACCCACTTCACTGTACAGCCATTGCTCAGGTTGCTGTGAGTGCTGTGAGGAAGAGTGGCACAGAGGATTTAGTTGCAGGTCAGCAAAAAGAAGAGTCCACTCC
This sequence comes from Lampris incognitus, assembly GCF_029633865.1. Taxonomy (NCBI): domain Eukaryota; kingdom Metazoa; phylum Chordata; class Actinopteri; order Lampriformes; family Lampridae; genus Lampris; species Lampris incognitus. Next base: position 32,154,251 of record NC_079215.1, read on the forward strand.
CACATACAGTTATATGATCTTTATTTTAGCCTGTCAACAGCATTAGAGCTCCAACCAAACTCCTGAATGATTGCAAAGATGATGGTGGTTGTTCATATGACCAACCATCTATTTGGCTTAATAGAACGGCAGATGAACTGTATTTAATATTTGGATGTACTGCAGGGTTCTGCAACATTTTATCATTATTATTATTTCACAAAACACTGTAAATGTTGCTTTTCTACTTGTCCCTGCTCCCCAATCACATATTACTAGTTATTCCCAATTGTCTAGCGGGCTTCCTATACCTAATCCTCATCTATGACCATCAATTTGCTGTGATCTCATTGTGGTTGGAAAAGGGTTTGCAACCTTCCTTGTTCCTTTACTATAAGCCTAATGCATTCACCAATCCTGCTGCAGACGCTTAAACCATTTTTCTGTTTATAATGAGATGCAGGCAAGCCCTTTCTTACTGAGATGCCGAGTGTCTTTATTTGTCAGCCCTTGTTGCTCACTAAACACCTTGATTGAAATTATATTTGACAAAAATTGCCACTTCTAAACCCTATTTTTAAAGAACAGATTATCAGAAAAGATTTACAGTTTGATTGTAACTGTCTGCACACATTTGCATGTCAATAGCAACAGTAATTTGCATAAACCACCTTTTTATTGCAATCGCTTGTGACTTCACCATAGAATATTTTTGAAGATGGTATGGGATTATAATTATTAGAGGTTAGGTTTATGTTTTTAGGACAAAAAATAGATTTGAGTGATCACACACAAACACTTGTAGTGTTATACATTGTTTCCCTTTCACACAGAAATACTGAACATGATGCAGTTAAAGTTAAAGAAGTAACTGTAGGGCATCTGGGTAGCGTAGCAGTCTATTCCATTGCCTACCAACAGGGGGATCGCTGGTTCGAATGGTGTTACCTCTGGCTTGGTTGGGCATCCCTACAGACACAATTGGCCATGTCTGTGGGTGGGAAGCCAGATGTGGGTATGTGACCTGGTTGCTGCACTAGATCCTCCTCTGGTCAGTCGGGGCGCTTGTTCGGGGGGGGGGACTGGGGGGAATAGCGTGATCCTTCCACGCACTATGTCCCCCTGGCGAAGCTCCTCACTGTCAGGTGAAAAGAAGCGGCTGGTGACTCCACATGTATTGGAGGAAGCATGTGGTAGTCTCCAGCCCTCCCCAGCTTGGCAGAGGGGGTGGAGCAGCGACCAGGACAGCTTGGAAGGGTGGGGTAATTGGCCAAGTACAATAGGGGAGAAAAAGGGGGGAAAATATATATATTAAAAAAAAAGATGTAACTGTAGCACTTCGTGGACAGGTCTTCACTGGGAGCAAAAGGGACATCTTATGTTAGCACTTTGCCTTCTGCTTTTGGTTCCCTCTCCCTTTGATCCATATCCTTTCTTTTCGTCTCTCTCCAGAGAAACTCCAGCCTCTCTGGGGGCACTCGGGGTATGTACCAAGTGTCTGACCGACGTTCCTCCCCCAGCACAGGGTAAGTCAGTGCATTACAACGTGGATTGGTTTCACTCAGCCAGTCCTCTGTCTGTATGGCTAATGCTTTCTGCAAGTTAGAATGGAAGCTCTCTGACTGTGCAGATTGGACCAAAGTAGAAAAAACACAGGAACCACTTTGTTGTAAACAGGGGCATCACTTAATGGGGGGGGGGGAGCCCACGTACAAGAATAGAAGAAATAAGACCCCTTGGACCCTTTTTTGTTCATCCAAATTAGGCAAGTTAAGATAAGGTAATTGCTTTACTAATGTGGTACTAGAGAGTAGTTGATCCAGCAATTTATAGTTTGAAATGAAATTTAGTTGGCTAATTAATTGGTTTTTCATGAGATGGATACACATTTAAACTCTGGCCATTGACAGGAATGAAAATTTGTACCTTACATTCTTGGCTGTGATTTTCATCCACTCGCTCCCAAAAGGAGGTATGCAAATGGTGTTGCTTCTCTCCATTATGCAATGAAAAGCAGAGGAGTGAGGGAGGAAGAAAATGAGCTGTCCTACTTTTTACGAGGCTTATTCCAAACTACTTGCGTTCTTAGTTGTTTCTCTTTTGTCTAAGGATGGAAGTTAATAAACATACTGTGGCGGTAGGTCGACTGCAGTTCATAAATGCAGCTGTTTTCTCTTCTTCAGGCCAATTTGTGGCTGCTTTTCCTTGAGTGGTTCAGTGGTTCCACTGCCTCTGTAGCAATCTTTTTTTAATTCTCTGAGACATAAGATTCAACATCATCTGTTCAAACTTTACCTCTGCTTGCTCAGATGGATCTCATGGACTGCAGTCGGGACTGAGCTAGATGTTATGAAGGACATCTAAGAGCCCAGTTATTCTCTCTCCAAAAGTTTTACAGATGGTACAAAGAGGATATTTTCTTGGAGGTTTCACGTATGCAGCAGCAGACTCTAAGGTTTAGTGACTTGCAGAGTGACCTTTTACATTATCAGGGTCAAATTAAAAAGCAATATCTCGGTAATTTGCTTATTTTGGCTGAAGTCCAGCTTTGAAGACACCATGCCCCTCTTGTGTCAGTCTTTTTCCATACGGCTTATACCCAAAGTGTATTTCAGATTATTATCCCTAGTAGAAAAGATATGCTACAAATGAGTTTGAATTCAATTCCCAAAAGATAATACGACATGGACATTTATTATGTTTCTCATGCTGATGATAAAATAAATAACTCACAAACATATGCATGCATGCAAAACATACAGTGACGGGGACACTGTGCTGTAGGAGATGCCGCCCTTCAAATGAAACATTAAATCAAGGTCCTGACTAACTGTGGTCATTAAAGATCCCATGGCACTTATCGCAAATACTAGGGGGTTCCTCTGTCCTGGCAAAGTTCCCAACCTGGCTCTCTCCATCTGGCCACCTCATCATCCCCCTGTGTAATTGGCTCAATGTTTCCTCCCTCTCCACCTCAAGCTGATGTGTGGTGAGCGCTGTAGTGCAAAATAGCTGCCATGCATCACCCAGGTGGGTGCTACACATTGGTGGTGGTTGAAATGAGTTACCCCCTTCACTGTGAAGCACTTTGGGTGTCTAGAAAAACGCTATATAAATGTAATGATGATGATGATTATTATATCTATCAGCCATCTGATGTGCATGCTATTAATGTAATAACATTAGAAACAGTACAATGAAGCTAGCAGTCTTTTGGCATGCAATACAAATCAAATGCTTCTTTAAGCTTCAGGTAGCACTTAAGACAACATGTCTGTGTTTTGGAAAATCTTTCTGTACCCCATTTTCCCATATGTTATAGAGACAGCCCTCGGTTACTGAAATTAACAATGGTATAATGCCCTTTTTCACAACTATATAGACAAAGTTCATATGAAATTGTTCAACAGATACGTTGATACTTTTGATTGGAAAGGAGTGACCACGGAAAATATTATTTGGATGATTATGATACTGCTTTTAAAGGTTTGTCTGGAAAAACAGAGGCAGGGATCCTCTCCTTTACACTGATCATAACAAGACAACACATCTGCTTTGGCTCATAGCTATTTTCCGGAGCAATGTCAGTATACCCCCAAGGTTGGACAACCCCGGGGTTCGAACTCAGGACCTTCTGGTCACCTCACAGTAAGAAGGTCCTGGGTTTGAACCCCAGGGTTGCCTAACCTTGGGGATCATCCCAGGTCGTCCTCTGTGTGGAGTGTGCATGTTCTCCCCATGTCTGCGTGGGTTTCCTCCGGGTGCTGCGGTTTCCTCCCACAGTCGAAAGACATGTAGGTCAGGTGAATCGGCCATATTAAATTGTCCCCTAGGTGTGAATGTGTCGGCCCTGTGATAGACTGGTGGCCTGTCCAGGGTGTCTCCCCACCTGTCACCCAATGACTGCTGGGATAGGCTCCAGCATCCCGTGACCCCAATTGGGATAAGTGGCTTGTATAATGGATTGATGGATGTCAGTATAGTATTTTTATGTCGTAATTGTCTGCTGAGCTTTTGTCTGCTTTGCTATGGTATGGTCAGTAGACATCTCAGTCACAAAAGGTGTTGCTGCCAAAAAAATTTCTCTAATAACACCTGTTTGTGCTGGCAGGTGTTTGTTTATTGGGTGACCCGTGCTATAGACTGGAGGTACTACAGCCCAGAGAATCCCCACAGTGGTTTTTATCATGAAAATATTCAATCTGTAATTTATGATGATATTTTTGTATATTTTTTACAGTGTTTTCATTTTTATAAAATGTAATATCATCATGCATTGTTCAATTCTGTGGAATGATAGAAAATAAATAATTCATTCAACTATTGCATTATTTGAAATTCTTTCTCACCGATGGACCTTTTCTTTTTCCAGTGCATCAGGGCACATCAAGTCAGTTTCACAGGGCTCTGGGGGTTACGACAGTGACAGTGTCGAGATGCACCCCATGGAGGAGTGTCCCGAGGCGCAGTATTACCACGTCCAGTGCCGACTGGGTGAGGGAGGCTACGAGCGTTCCCCCGGGGTTGGGGGGGTGTCTCGGAGCTGGGGCCTCCGTAAGCAAGCAATACAGAACTGGCAGCGGCGGCCATACAGGAACAGCACAGAGGGGGAGGAAGGAGACGTGTCAGACGTGGGCTCCCGGACCACTGAATCAGAAGTGGAGATGTGGGAGCAGGAGAGGAGGGCTGTGGCAGAGGTTCAACAGTCTGCTGCCCCCCACCTTCACCATGGCAGGGCTGGGTACCGCCCAAGCACAGGTGAGAGCCTTGTATGGGGCTAGCTCACTAATGGTTTAATTTCTATAGCTAATTTTTTTTGTTTTTGCAATGAACAATTTTATTAACGTTTTTCAAAGAGAAAGACAGAACAGAAAAAGAAATATCAATAATTAATAATGGCTGTTTTTTTAAAAATCTGCTTCCAGTCCAACTTATACGTTGTGCGTACCAGGGTGTTCTGCTGGGTATACAACTTACTGTTGTACGGCGGTTCGAATCTCCGTGTTATCTCCGGCTTGGTTGGGCGTCTCTACAGATACAATTGGCCATATCTGCTGGTGGGAAGCCAGATGTGGATATGTGTCCTGGTCGCTGCACTAGCGCCTCCTCTGGTCGATCGGGGCGCCTGTTTGGGGGGGAGGGGGAACTGGGGGGAATAGCGTGATCCTCCCACGCACTACATCCCCCTGATGAAACTCCTCACTGTCAGGTGAAAAGAAGCGGCTGGTGACTCCACATGAATTGGAGGAGGCATGCGGTAGTCTGCAGCCCTCCCTGGGTCAGCAGACGGGGTGGAGCAGCGACCGGGATGGCTTGGAAGAGTGGCGTAATTGGCCAGATACAATTGGGGAGAAAAAGGAAGAGTGGGGTAATTGGCCATATACAATTGGGGAGAAAAAGGGTAAAAATCCCCCCAAAAAAAAATTGTTCCTAGAAAAAAAATTTTGCTGATATGGATATGAATGAGGCTTGTCCTATGTCTACAGTTTTTTTTCCCAAAAAAATAGGAGACTGCTTGATGTAAATGCTATAGTGTCAGACTCCTATGTGTGTGTGTGTGTGTGTGTTATATAAATGCGTATGTACTATGTGTATGTGTGTACATTATCTCGGTTTTCTCACCACACTTGGAGCCAAATGAGGGAGCCAGTTTTGTGCACACACTCACTGCCAACAGAGTGCACATCCCTCTGTTCTGTGAATGGCCCTGTCCTGCCAAGATAATGACTAACCACTACCTTTTTTTTCCTCCATCTGCCATGCTTTTCATCATAAACACCAGTTGTACTCTGACTGTTCAGAACAGAGCAGAAATGGGCCAGAACATATGACGTATGAAGCGTATAAATATAGTCTGTGAAAAGATTCCTGTCATGGTATAGTTACATCAAGTTAAAGGTTTTCTTATGGCCCAACACAGTCCTTCATTTGGGAGAGTAATTGCAAGATTTCATCAGATGGTACGATTCTACAAAGCACAGTTTTTTCAAACCATCAAATGCACTGCTTGACTTTTAAGCATATTTGTCAGGCTTAAACGTAGATTTTGTGTGTGTGTGTGTGTGTGTGTGTGTGAGAGAGAGAGAGAGAGAGAGAGAGAGAGAGAGAGAGAGAGAGAGAGAGAGAGAGAGAGAGAGAGAGAGAGAGAGAGAGAGAGAGAGAGAGAGAGAGAGAGAGAGAGAGAGAGAGAGAGAGAGAGAGAGAGAGAGAGAGAGCGAGAGCAAGAGTAAATTAGAGCAAGAAAGTGCAATAGCGCTTTGAAGAATATACCTTCCAAGGCTAAAGATGACATATCCCATCAAGGGGGCAATGCTTGCTTGGAGGGATAAGCTTGGTTTGGTCACATGATATTGGTCAATAGGAAAATAAACCATTCAAATATACCCAGCAGAAGACCCTGATACGGTTTTGAAAGTGGGCGCCACCATGTGGATATAAGTGGAATATCAAAATTTCACCATTGTTGCACTATGCAATTACTTAAATGTCTGCATAGGGCATGGAATATCCTGTCTAATATCTGGATTTTTTTTTTTGAACTGTACAAATGCAAGATGCTCATTGCATTCAGGTAGCTGGCCTTTCCATGTATTAATAAAGAAAAAAATTGATTGTGTGTCAGTTCAGAAGAGAACTTATTGCCATGCCCCTCCAACAGGGCGGTCTGAAGGGCCCTACAACAAACCATGTCGCCATGAGAAGAGCCCATCCAAGTCCAATGAAGTTATCAGCCCAGAGATCTTAAAGATGCGTGCAGCCCTCTTCTGTATCTTCACCTATCTCGATACAAAGACCTTATTGAGGGCTGCTGAAGTCTGCCGTGACTGGAGGTTTGTGGCCCGTCACCCAGCAGTGTGGACTCGAGTACTACTGGAGAACGCTCGCATCTCCTCCAAGGTGAACCCATAATACCGATCGCACTGATTGGTTTTTAATGTTTTTAAGACTGATCCAAGCATTTCAGCAGCTGTCAAAACATGTTTGCTCTAGCTGGTCTGGATAATTAACATTTGAGTTCGTATAAAAAGGCAGTGGCATGTTTGTCTTGCACTGTCTTTTGTAAATATTCACTTCTCCTCATGTCTCCTCCCCAGTTCCTGGGCACGCTGTCTCAGTGGTGCACTCAGACCCACTCCCTTATTCTACAAAACCTCAAACCACGACAGAGGGGCAAAAAGGAAACCAAAGAGGACTATCTGAAAAGCACACGGTGAGGCCTGTTTACGTCACAGATTGGCTCTCACTGGGTGTGGTAACCCAATATGCCCAATATGTCATCAAAAAATACATCCTTGCTTTGGGTTATTGCACTATGAGTTGTGTTTGTTTAGTTTTGCTATTCAGGATCATAATGAATTGCAAATCTTGGTTGATTAATTGGTCATTAGAAGCCTGCATGAAAGTGGGTTGCTCTGTTTTACAGAAACATAAGTTCAGAGATTTGTGTGTGCATAGGACCCATGTGTACTTCTGTGGTTGTGAAAGATAGATAGTGAGGGTGGATTTCCACATATTTTTTTCTCTTTATTGATTTGGAGATCTGCAGGTTCATTTCCTCATCATGCAGCACCTCCAGCTATTTCCCTCCGGTCCTCTTTTTATATCTACCCCTGTAGATGTATTTTTGTGTGGGTGCACGCATCTCTTTTGTGTGTCAACATGCTGAGTCACAGTGGGTTTCTCATTACCATACTCTTGGACTGTGTTGCCTTCCTCATTGCCTCATTAAAACAAAGGATTTTCTTACAATCTATCATGGGTTTGAAATTTCTTGAGAGTATATTATAGCTCAAAAATGCATCTTAGCTCTGCAGACATAGCATTAATGTGCTGTGGCCTGTATGGTAGAGGTGCAATTCTTAGCTTTGTTGTATTGTGCTCCCCACCCCCTCTCTCTCTTTCATATTCTCCTAATTTCTTCCCATCACCACCTTCTCAGTGGCTGTCTGGAGGAGGGTCTGGAGGCTATGCTGAAAGCCACAGGAAGCAATCTGCTGATACTGAAGGTGTCCCACTGCCCCAATTTGCTGACAGACCGCTCTCTCTGGTTGGCCAGCTGCTACTGCCGGGCCCTGCAGGCAGTCACCTATAGGTAGAGTGAAACACTTGTACCCATTTATAAAATCATTTTAGAGAAGTACCTATATGATGCTAGTTGCTTTTCGCACAACTTGATGTCAAGGTCATACAATCAGGGCAGCCCCCCAGAATAAAATGTGATCATTGACTCTCAGTATAAGTATGGGTCATATTAGGATCAAGACCCTAACTGAAAGCCACGAACCATAACTCAAACCGAACGCCACGCAGATATTCTTTTCTCTGACTTAAGATGAAAGTACAATTTATGTGTCAGGTTTATCAAATATTGGAACAAGAGCATGCATTTTATATATTTGTTTTATTTGTAGGAGTGCCACAGACCCAGTAGGCCAGGAGGTAATCTGGGCCCTGGGAGCAGGCTGCAGAGACATCATCTCCCTGCAGGTGGCACCACTACACCCATGGTGAGACATGAAGAAGTATTATCTAGAACTATTTCAGTTGTTCAGTTTCCTGTCAGCAAGTGCATTACAGACACAGTGATAAGTTAAAATCAAAGTAATGTACACTATGTATTTTCCCAGCCAACAGCCAGCTCGCTTCAGTAACAGATGCCTACAGACCATAGGTAGATGCTGGCCTCACCTCCGTGCCCTGGGTGTAGGTGGAGCTGGGTGTGGCATTCAGGGGCTTGCTTCACTAGGTAAGTGTGTCACTCAGTAAGATAGGTAGGTATATAGAATAAACTATTTATAATGCATTTCTCAGAATCAAAATTACATAATGCTGCATTCTGCTTGATTATCAAACCAAACCCACTGAAGAAGCCAACCATACAATTAAAATCAGAAGAGAAAATAAGAAAAGGTGCAAGGAACAAGGACATACAACTTTATTCATAGGCTTTGCTTTAAAGGCAATGAAAGCAAGGGCCCTGTTAACCTTATCCTCTCTCTGCCTATGGTCAGTTTCTTCCTCCTCTATGTTTCTTTTACCTCTCTGTACACTCCCCTCACATCCCACCAGCGAGGAACTGCATGCGCCTGCAAGTGCTGGAGCTGGACCACGTAAGTGAGATAAACCAGGAGGTGGCTGCAGAAGTTTGCAGGGAGGGCCTGAAGGGTCTGGAGATGCTTGTGCTCACTTCTACACCAGTGACGCCCAAAGCCCTTCTCCACTTCAACAGTGAGTATGAATAATATTGTTTTTGAGTTACTGTGAAGCCTATGTCAGCTGCAGCATTATGTATAATACCCCTTCCAAATGATATCCCCTCTTTCTCTTATGCAGGCGTGTGTCGAAACCTAAAGTCCATTGTGGTTCAGATTGGCATTGAAGACTACTTTGAGGACCCCAATAGCCCTGAGGCTAGGAAGCTGTTTGATGAAATGGTGAACAAGCTGCAGGTAACAGTTGTAAAGAGTAACTCTGGCCCTTTTTCATAGTTTGATTTTTCTATGTAGGGCTAGTCACTCATGAAATTCAATAATACCATCATATTTTCTACAGTTGATCACAAATGTGCCGGTACCGGTATTCATCTCACGAAATCTGGCTCAGTACATCCATCATCTTAAGTTGAAATCAGCAGAAGCTGTCCACTTGAGGATGCGTATGTCTACTGAAACAATTGTACAAAGATAGGACATTAGGTTACCATCCAAATTATAAAAGTAGATTTGTTGAGCTGTGGCCCTTCCCTGTGCCAGCTCAATATCCTGCTCATTTCCTGGTCACACTTGATATGTGATCAGTGTTTGCACACATTTTAACCCATAAAAGATGCAAAGAAATGACACAGTGAAGAAAGAATGGAAGTGTCTATTTGCATTTCATATTGCTATATACAACTTTTAGTAACATTTGTAACTTGTGTTTTTCATTTCAACATGGAGATTTAGAACAACTAATCTCACCAGCTTTACAATATACACTGATGACTAGAGCGCAAAACTAAACCTTTGTCAAGTGTTATAGTTTTGCATTTGTTTTGATGCATGCTCAATAATCCAGGTAAGAATATCAAAGACGGTTGAATCAGTTCATGCGGATACAACGTTTATTCGCAGATTATTTTTATTTTTTTTACATTTCATCACTCAATTAAGTGACATCTTCAGTCTAAACTGACTGCCGGTATCTCCACTCTTATAAACCATACAGTGGCATAACCACCAAAACCAACGACCAGTTTCATATGCAAATATGGGTGTGACCATTAAGTAGAGTTTCAATGGCCATGTGTACTATTCACAGAGGATTTGGGAATGTTTGCAATCACAGCATGGTGACAGATGTACTCTTAGGCTCTCGGTGCAGGGATGGTCGTTCCCTCTTCACATAGATGGCCTCTTTGACTCCCCGTTCAAACCATCGTTCCTCCCTATCAAGGATGTGTACATCCTCATCCTTGAAAGAGTGGCCACTGGCCTGTAGATGGGTGTAGACTGCGGAGTCCTGGCCTGACATGTTAACTTTCCTATATTGTGCCATCCACTTGGACAGTGTCTGTTTGGTTTGCCCGATATACAAGTCACGGTAATCCTCCTGGCACTTAACAGCATACACTATATTGCTCTGTTTGTGCCGGGGGACCCAACCCTTGGGGTGGACAAACTCCTGGCGCAAGGTGTTTTGGGGTTTGAAAGCAACCGAGATGCGGTGCTTGGAAAATACGCATCTCAACTTGTCCGACACTCCCGCCACATACGGAATCACCACTGGTTTAAGCTTAGGCAGCTGTTGTCCTTCTCTCTTTGATTGGCTGGTGCACTGTTTGGTTTTCTCCCTGGCTTTGATAAATGCCCAGTTAGGATAACCACACTCTGTCAATAAACATTGTATCCGGATAACTGATTCAACCTTCTTTAAGTTTTGCATTTGCTTTTTCTTTTTTTTTTACTTTTACTCCAAGTCAATGGTAAAATTGATGCTGCATGTTTCGAACAAAATCCTGTTTTGACCATCCAATAGTATAGAAAAAGTTTATAAAGCTTGCTTTCAAAGGTCAAACTGGAAAGCTATTTGTCCTATTCCATTTCTAACTTTCTGAGGCCGACATGTCCAAGTCTGTGGCCACCGTTTAGCAGCAATTGGCCATATGTACGTAGGTGTGAAAATGGTCAGGTTGTCCAGTGGTTTTGTTTTGTCAAAAATTTGTTTCCTGTTATATCTTTACATAAATACTTCTTTCACCGAGTAGATTGCCCATCACTCACCATGAATAGCTTCCATGAAAAGCTCTTTGAGAGCGTTAATCTGTATCCACATTAGTTTGACTCTGTCTAGTGATTACAAAGACACTCCTTGTCTGCAACATAAATTGTGTATTTTTTTTCCTTTTTAACTGGTAAGCACTTTGTTGATATACTCAAATATACACACACAATGTTAGCAGGCACCCGGGAAGATGTTTTAAGCAGGGGCGCTGCCAACTAAAACGAAAAGTATTGTGGCGAGCTGGCGTGGAAGAATGAGTTGAGAGGCAGAGATCTCTTTTTAATTGCAAATCCCGTGCCCCATACACCGCATGACCCCGGGAGTGCTCTTTCATTCACGCCGGCCAGAACGGGCCAGAACTGACAACAATGTAACGAACCCCCCCATGTGCCAAGAGGCGCCATCAGTCCCAGTCATGGTCCTACAATCAGTTAGTCAGTAAATGGTCTCCTACTTAGTGTGAGTCGAACCCCAAAAACAACAAAAAAGAATAACCACAACATGAGCACCACATCATTAAAACACAATTTTAAATCTAACTCTAACATTCCCATCAGCCATTGCGCTCCCCTGGTGCAGAACCGCCGACAGTCAGAGCGACCGCCTCCCCCAGTCGCTACAGTATGATGTCATTGTTTTGTTTGTAAGGTATGTGTGTGTAGTAGATTTGGAACGGAGTGTTTACTCACTTTATCATTAAAAATGTACATTCCACACAGCCCTAGCCCACTGTTTAAAATAGAGGTGTTTTATTTTTTTGCATTTGTACATTAGGAAAAGTCAGGGCATACTGTTGGGTCTAAGATGTTACACAGCCACTACTGTGGCTACTGCCACTACTGGGGGGGGGACTGCACTCACCACTAGGGGTAGCTGCAGCCCCCCCCGCTTCCCACGCTAATGAATGTGAGTGTCATCAATACAGACAGTAGCCCTTGTAATCTGCATGCCGTCTCTATTTGGTTCATTTGGGGCTTCCCATGTTCATCACCCCCCCCCCAAAATTTAAAAAAAATAAAATAATATTAATAATCCAAAATCTAATCTAAATCTAGAATAACCATCACTTTAGTCTGGTAAATCATTCATCAAACAGAGTGAAGCAACAAGAGAGGACAACTGGGGTACATAGAGGCAAAAGTACAATTTAGCAATCAAATAATTTGGCTTAAATGATAGTATCCACAGCTTGAAGAAAGGAGGTTGGCACGCTCATATCCCTCCCCCTTCTTCTCCTCTTCTCTTACAGGCTCTGAAGAAGAGACCTGGCTTCTCTAAAATCCTGCACGTGAAAGCAGACAGTCTCTGCTAACATCCTTCATGGGCTACAATTATCAAAGAGAGGCAATCCCGACTCTAGCCATGCTATCAGATCCAGTCGTTTTAAGTCCTCTCCATTGGACTGATCCAGTCTGCAACACCAACAGAAATGATGGATGACTGTAGACCCCGGAGGTGAACTGGGAGGCTAGCTGCACTACAGAGGACTGCCCAGCCAGCTCAGGCAGGCTCAATCCATATATTCCCACTACAAAAACTGACTAATAAATCATCTCTTACTTATCTGGTGGGGCATATCAAAGGTCATTTGCTTTGGTTGTGACAGAGTGCCACTCAGGAGGCTAATTCGGACCTTAAGTCTCTTTACAATGGTGCTTGATATCAGATAAAGGTCCTGCCTTTAATTTGCCAATCAGACTTAAAATGACACCCAACAAAATTGACTCTTCTTTCTCAGTTGTCTGCTGTTTTCAACACATAAGTGGATCTCATCTGGAGTTCAAACCAGATCCCAGTCATGATGCTGTCTTAAATTATCTGCACCTATAGTATGTGTAATGTGCGCCTGAGACTAACTTAGACACCAATGGCTAGGGGGTGGCAGCGACTTTTGCGTATACGTTTGCCAAGAAGGACTTCAAACTATGATGCAGATGGAAAATTGTCTGGTGGTTATTCAAGTTTAGGTATATTTAGAGGCGTGTGTGTGCGTGTGTGTGTGTGTGTGTGTGTGTGTGTGTGTGTGTATGTGAGGTCCAACCCTTGACAGCCCACCTCTCTTGTGACAACAAACTTAGTTTGTGAGGACATTTCAGCCAGTCCTCACAAGGAGCTATTTTTTTAAGGTTGAGACTTGGGTTAGGTTTAAGGTTAGGATTAGGTTATGCTCAGGGTAAGGGTTAAAGTCAGGCATGAGGTCCTGATGGTTAGGGAAATTAGGGAATGAATGTAATCAATTAGGGCCCTCACAACTATAGTTGTACCAACGCGTATGTGTGTGTGTGTGTGTGTGTGTGTGTGTGTGTGTGTGTGTGTTTGTTTGTTGTCAAATGGCCAAGATCATGGTAAGAATAGATGGTTTTTATCCAGCCTGCCCTACACTATCTTGTACTCATGTCCTGCATGGACGAATTAAAAAACAAACACAAAAAATTGCTTTTCCCGAGAACAGACAAATTCTGTATCAGTTCCAAGCACAGGGGGAAGTGTGCGAGGACAACCATAGTCATCTGCTGTCTTCTAGTCTAGCATGGAGTGGTTGCCTCAACAGCAATGTGCAATACCTCCTCTGCCACCTTCTGCTTACCATGTGAACAAGATCATTAGGTACAGGACCATGATCAGTTTGGCACAGATTTACATCTTAGGATCCTCAGACTTAGCATTTGGCTCTCCCGGTATTTCTGGCAATGTCCATTTCTTGAACAAAGATGCAAGTTTATTCATGATGCATTTTTCTTAAAGATGCTGCCATTCATAGCAACACGAGTTAGTCCTCATCCCATCTTGTGTTTTCTCCAGTGTGCCATTAACAGGAAAAGATGGACCGTTGAAAGGACATATTTGTCCATTAAAAACACAAGCAACTAACTTGGAAACATCAAGATTTGAAGAACTGATACGAGCATAAGCACATCTTTCTAGTAATGAAAGGCGTTGCGCTCACTGTAGAACATGGTGCATATAGTTCTTCTTCAGGTACGCTCATGTTATCAGTGTAAACATTTATGTCATGTGACTTTCATATCGTATCACTCTTAACAGTGCCATACAAAGGGCTTTTCATGGTCAAGCCCCTCACTACTCCCCCCACAACAGTGGACAGGCAGCATCCTCTGACTCCACCTGCTGGGTGAGTGTGGTAATTACATTGCTGGAATATGGGTCGGTATATTTCAGGCAAGACTGCGCCCCTTGCAGCGTGTGCTGCATGGAAAAGTACCACACAGACATATGCATACTCAAAACCTAGTCACCAGGTCATTAGTATCATATTTGTTCTCTTTCAAGTTGAGAGTTTAATATGGCACAATTATTGTCTGGTCACAGCCTTAGTTTGGCCAGACATTCACATCGAAACAAGACACCTTCACTTAATACTGTTTAGAAGCAATACCTACAGTGGTCACACTATACGGGCTTGTATGCACTCTTGTGCTGGAGATAAACAATAACAGACAAAAGCTATTATAACTGCAGACTTCTCGCTCCTTTGCTGTAAAGAAAAAGTGTACATAGCTAGATAAATGTCCATCTTGAATTACTCCTGTGTCAGACATCAGGGTGAATATGACCAGTTTTCCTCTCATGAAACGAGTATCTTAGAGCTTGATAAATTGTTCTTTATTTTGCAAGGCACAGTCACCTTATTTGATTCCAGGCAACTACCCTTGTCTCTCAGCTCAATGGACACCAAAAATGTACTTTTTCTTGGTTGAGTGAAAAGCAAACGGGATTTATTCCAAAAATAGTGAGGTGGGATTAGATGATAGACTTTTGTAATAGCTAAAGTGTAGTGCTGAATAATTGTCAAGCACTGTTTTGGTCTCTCCTTCACTGTCCATATGTTTCAGAAGAGCTGTGTCGTTGCGTATTGTTGTGCTAATGTGCTTGTCCCAGGTTAACATGTAAGGCACATTGTGACCGTCTTGGTTGTCCATCTCCTCGTGTTTCTGCCACGTTCACATATTAGACTATTGATGCTACTTATCATGAGTTGTTCAAAGATTTTCTGACGCTTTATAAAATGAAATGGGCTTCAAGCGGGGGTTTGTTTCAATCTTGCAGACACAATAGAGAAAACACAACGCATTTGTTGATACTGAGTGTCGGACAATCCAGCCTTCACTAAGATGCATACTGTATATAAGTTGTTTGTAAAAATAAAAAAAAACAACAACAGCAAAACAATAACATTTGATGTTATATAATACCAAGGTTATAGATACGAGGATCTTCCAGATGGAAATGTTTACAGGTCTTCGCTCTGTAAGCATCCTCTGTCCAAAGTCGAAAGAAGGATAAACATAGAGAATTATATTACGTATTACAGTAGTGTTGGAAATTGTGTATTATAGATACTTTATATTAAATGTGCACCAGAGTCATATAGAGATGGAAATTATTTAAGAAGAGGATAAATATGGTAACTCAGCTATTTATTTCTTTAAAAAGAGTGATGTCTATAATGTTGGCATGTTTGTGTTCAAGCATCAATCATTACGTTGCCTTCTCAGCTGTTCTGCTATTGTGGCCAGGAACTTACTAGATGTTTAAGAGCTTTGATTGCTTGTGGGTTAATGCTGTTTCTCTTTCTTTGATCAAGTCTGTTGTTGCACTAGTGAGAAAAAAAATACTTCAGACATTAATTATTAGCGTGTTGTTTTTAATGTTAAGCTATTTCTCGGTATTTCACATTATATGATGCACTTTCTCTAGCGCGCTTTAATTGGCTCATTTTCCATCGTTTTGTCAGAAACACAAATGGTCCCTGGCCAGCAGACGCCTGGTTTTCCTCTCTTGTAGGAAGTCACAGGGCTGCTCCTCACATGGTGGCGTTACGGTGGGAAAATTCCTGAAAGTGAATGACTGCTGATGAAACACCATGAGTGGGATCGACCGTGTATAGTTAGCCTGTGGGTGAAAAAAAGGTGCTCATTTCAACACAAAACCAATCGCGTTTTGCTTTTTCAAACCATTTCTGTCATTGGCTGTGAGAAGTTCAGCACTGAACCTGATTCAACCACATCTAAGTGCTTTTTGAGGTTCATTGCCAATTTGACCTAATGTTTTACGCCCACATTTGTTATTTTCCAAAGGTTGCCAGGTATGAACTGGTTTTTTTCCCGTGCCGTAATTTTTTTTTGTTTGTTAAAGAGTATATTTCAACTTCACAGCTACATTTGCTTTGTTATGAAAACGGACCTACTGAAGTTGTTTCCAGAAGATAGAAGAATGCAAAGTGTGAAGTACTCCAAATTATTTGTGTCTTACTTCTCCATTTTTTACCTTCCCAAGTGTCAAACAGATTGATTTCTTCCACCATTTAAATGTATATAATTTCCTCTTTTATTGTTTTGATTTGATAGCTGAAGCATCATTAAACGGACCAAGGTCCAATCTGATTTACCTTGTGAAGGGAAATCAGTTTTTGCTAATTTTTTTGATTGAATATCAAGAGTTTGTCGTACTCTGGATTTGAAAATGCAGTACCTGTTTATCTGTCTTAACGTCGCTCATAATTTACCTCTCTGTACATATTTCCTGTATGAATGATTGTACTCTGCCCATTCATCTGAATAGTATTTTACACATTACCTCAGCACTTATCTGGGCAACTAAGTGTACACTTTTTTTTATTTCAGTATGTTGATTAATTTTAACAAACTTCATTCTCGTTATGGTAACCCAATGGGTTTTGTAGCTGACAAAAACTTTTCCAATTGAGGGTCAGTGTTGTGAATTGACTGCAGTAGATGAAAATGTTTTGTTATTCATTTTCACTCATTCCTTGACATCAATAAAACTGCTTATTGCATTCACAATTTGTTTCCCGATAATTTTTGTGTAATTCTAGCATCAAAATCTTCCAGAGAAGGGCGTCCGGGTAGCGTAGCAGTCTATTCCGTTGCCTACCAATACGGGGATCACCGGTTTGAATCCCCGTGTTACCAGGCCAAAGTGTTATCCAAGTGTTATACGGCTTGGTCCGGCGTCCCTACAGACACAATTGGCCGTGTCTGCGGGTGGGAAGCCAGATGTGGGTATGTGTCCTGGTCGCTGCACTAGCGCCTCCTGTGGTCAATTAGGGCACCTGTTCGGGGGGAGGGAGAACTGGGGGGAATAGCGTGGTCCTCCCACACGCTACGTCCCCCTGGCAAAACTCCTCACTGTCAGGTGAAAAGAAGCGGCTGGTGACTCCACATGTATCGGAGGAGGCATGTGGTAGTCTGCAGCCCTCCCCAGCTTGACAGAGGAGGTGGAGGAGCAACCGGAATGGCTTGGAAGAGTGGGGTAATTGGCCAGATACAATTGGGGTGAAAAAGAAATCTTCCAGAGAAATCAGGTTGTTTGAGTGATACAATTGTTGCGCTGCTGTGGTTCAAAATAAAAGTGACAGATTTAGGATTTTTGATTTATACAGGGCGGCACGGTGGCGCAGTGGTTAACGCAGTCGCCTCACAACAAGAAGGTCCTGGGTTCGATCCCCGGGGTAGTCCAACCTTGGTGGGTCAACCCGGGTTGTCCTCTGTGTGGAGTCTGCATGTTCTACCCGTGTCTGCGTGGGTTTCCTCCCACAGTCCAAAGACATGTAAGTCAGTTGAATTGTCTGTACTAAAACTCTCCCATTTAAACAGATACAAAAAGTAAAGGGGGATTTGTGTGAAAGTCATGACTTTAAGCAATTTAGCACCCGGTTCTTAATGCCAGTTTAGGAGTTCAAGTGGTTAATTTGGTTTTTGTGATCCAGTGTGTCAAAGGCCACAGCGAGACCTTGGAGATGGACTCAACTCTCACCCTGAAAAGAGCAAGTGAAAGGTAGTCCCAAGTGGTGATTTTCTTTTCTAAAACCACTTTTTAAAATCTTTGTCAAGTTATTTTGGTTCATTAAAGCTGTAAATATAGTGGATACAAGTTTCATTCAGGTTTGATACCTTTGATTTTTCTCTGTTCATTGAAAAAGTTATAACTGCTGGGATTCAAGGGATCTGGGATAACATTTTTTCAAAGCTACAATCCTGAAAATGTATATGCAAACCAAAGTCCTTCTGATACTTTCTACTGCAGGCGTATTTAAGGCAATAGGCAAGCCATGAATTTCCAAACCATGAACACTTTTGTAGTTCCTCAATTTGATAGTTGGAGTTGTATAGGACTTTCCAAGGAAAAGTAGCATTTTAGCATCTTCAATATAGCAGCCCAATGTAAAAGAGGCCACGTTTGTAAAGGCAGAGGCTAGCAGGCAGGTGACAGAACAAACTTGTGAGACATCTTTACCAACAGATAAGTTAGTTGCTAAAACCCTGGTTCAGCCATTTCATTTATTTGGTGGTAAAAAAAAAATGTACTGGGCGTCCGGTAGCATAGCGGCCTTTTCCATTGCCTACCAACGATCCCATTGTTGCCTCCAGTGTCACGGCACGATCATCTCGGGGTAAATATTTTCCCGGCTAAGGCCCCCTTGTCGTATGTTTAGCAAATTTTTAAGTAGCTAAAGTTCTGCCCGTTTAAAAAGATCGCAAAACATAGCCTTTGTGGCAAAATAACGTTAATATTATATCTTATTTTTTATAGATAATGAAAATATTATTCAAGCTTAATGCAATCAAGTTTATTAGTCAGTCTATGTCCTGGCTAAATTACCGCAAGGTATATAAATATGTCAAATTCTGTATGTAGTGTTCGCTGCAAATCAGGGGAAGCAATAACTTAATAACCAGTCAATCTCTATTTGCTGTGTGGAGTCACAAATCACTATGTTCACACTGGGTATAAATACAACTGAAAAAACTTAACAGCTTTGAGGGTGATTTGAGGTGACAGATTGAGATTGCTGAGATTTGATACTGCTGAGATTTGAGACTTCTGACTGAGGAGATCCAGGCTCGCCGATTCTATAATCAATAGCTTTCGGTTTGATAATAACTTGGTTACAGACAGACTTATACGGACAGATTTGTGAGTGAAGACAGCTTTTGAGTGAAGAGCTCAGGTTCAAGATCTTGAGGGTAAGTAAACGTTACTTAGACCTGAATCACGCCAGAAAACACTACCACACCCGCAGCTCTGTCAGATGTGTACTCTTTTTCTCACATTCACAGAGCTGGGAGGCAAGGTGGTGATACTGGCCTGCTAATCTCCCCGAAATGGAAATACTCTCTTATTTCCATTCCACAATTTTCTCCGCCCTCTTGAATTTCATGCTATTACTGTCTCTTATCCAGTCAAACTCACCATTGTGGTTGTGTACCGCCCACCAGGCCCCCTTGGTGAGTTTCTGGAGGAGCTTGACATACTTGTCTCACACTTCCCTGATGATGACTCTGCACTTACCCTTCTCGGTGACTTCAACATCCACACTGACAAGCTAGATCCTCTTTTCTCTTTCCTCTCCTCCTCTGACCTTCACCTCTCACCCTCTCCTCCTACCCACAAGGCCGGCAACCAGCTGGACATTATCTTTACTAGACACTGTCCTATTTCCAATCTCTCTGTTACTCCCCTCCAGCTCACTGACCACTATTTCATGTCCTACT
Organism: Lampris incognitus; assembly: GCF_029633865.1. Lineage (NCBI taxonomy): Eukaryota > Metazoa > Chordata > Actinopteri > Lampriformes > Lampridae > Lampris > Lampris incognitus. Next base: position 32,174,029 of record NC_079215.1, read on the forward strand.
CTCTCTCCCTCTCTTCTCCCCCCTCAGCCCCTTCCCCTACCCACATGGTTTCCATCCGTAGACACCTCCACTGCATGCCCAACTCCACCTGTCCCTTGGCTGTCTGACTCAGTACGTACTGAAAGACAGAGCCTAAGAGTGGCAGAGCGCGATTGGAAAAAAAGGCAAACTCCCAGAGGACCTTCTCAACTTCCAATCTCTTCTTTCCACTTTCTCCTCCTCCCTTTCTGCTGCTAAAGTTGCCTTCTATCACTCTAAAATCCAATCCTCTCCCTCTAATCGTAAAAAAACTATTTGAAACCTTCTCTACACCTCTTCAACCCCCACCTCCTCCTCCTACTTCCTCCCTTCTCCCTGATAACTTCGCTAACTTCTTTGACAAGAAGGTAGACAACATCAGATCCTCATTTTCTCACCACCCGGTTAGCACTCCTTGCACTAGCCCACCCTCTGCACCCTCCCTCACCTCACCACATCCCACCTTATCCCACCTCGCTCCCCTCTCCCCCGATGAGGTCCTCAACCTCATTACATCCAGTCGCCCCACCACATGCTTGACCCGGTCCCCTCCCCTCTTCTTCAGTCTATAGCACCTGTACTCCTTCCCTTTCTAACCCACCTCATCAACACCTCCCTCCAGGCAGGATGCTTTCCATCTGCCTTCAAGACTGCTAGAGTCACCCCCCTTCTCAAGAAACCATCACTTAACCCCTCTGATGTCAAAAGCTACAGACCGGTTTCCCTTCTACCCTTTCTATCCAAACCTCTCGAACGTGCTGTCTTTAACCAGCTTTCTTTGTACCTCCACCAGAACAACCTCCTGGACCCCAACTAGTCTGGATTCAAGGTGGGTCACTCGACAGAGACAGCCCTCTTTGCAGTGACAGAATCGCTGCACTCTGCGAGAGCAAACTCTCCCTCTCCTGGACCTGTCAGCTGCGTTCGACACAGTGAACCACCTGATCCTCCTCTCTACCCTCGAGGGGCTGGGTGTCAAAAGCTCTGCACTCTCAATGTTTGCATCCTACCTGACGGGTCGCTGCTACCAGGTGACATGGAGGGGATCTGTGTTGGAGCAGACTGAATACAGGCATTCCACAAGATTCTGTTCTGGGTCCTCTCCTGTTCTCCCTGTACACGACATCCCTGGGTTCTGTTATTTGCTGGCATGACTTCTCTTACCATTGTTATGCCGATGACACCCAGCTGATCTTATCCTTCCCTCCCTCTGACACACACGTAGAGAAACGCATTGCTGCGTGCTTGACTAGCATCTCGGAGTGGATGGCGACACATCACCCGAAGCTCAATCTGGACAAGACAGAGTTGATGTTCCTCCCGGGGAAAGGTTGCCCGCACCGAGACCTGGCCATCACCATTGACAACACCGTGGTGATGCCAACTCGGACTGCGAGGAATCTGGGTGTGATCCTGGATGACAAACTGTCGTTTGCTGCAAACGTTGCATTGGTTGCTCGCTCCTGCAGATTTCTCCTCTATAACATCAGGAGGATTCACCCATTCCTCACCAACGAGATGGCACAGGTGCTCATCCAGGCTCTGGTCATCTCCCAGCTGGACTACAGCAACTCCCTCCTTGCCGGCGCCTCGGTGTCGGCCATCAGACCTCTGGAGCTTGTTCAGAAAACTGCAGCTCGTCTGGTGTTCAACCACCCTAAGTTCTCCCACACAACTCCCCTTCTCATATCCCTACATTGGCTCCCAGCAGCTGCTCACATCCAGTTTAACACTCTGGTGCTAGCCTACAGGGTAGTGAAAGGAACAGCTCCTTTCTATTGCCAGGCCATAGTCAAGCCCTACACCCCTGCCTGACCACTTCGCTCTGCTGTCTTGGGACGCCTGGCTGCCCCGTCGCCACTGGCGTAACATATTTATTATGGGCCCTGGTGCAAGCAACCCTCATAGACCCCCCCCCCCGTCTCTCTCTCACTCGCTCACACACACACACCACCACCACCATAGGTGGGTTTAGTAAATAATTTTAGTAATTTATTTGTATAGCACCTTTCACAGATATACAATCACAAAGTGCTTCACAGCATAAAATATAACAAATAGAATAGAAATATCAAAGTAACAGACGAAGTTTACACACATTAGTTATTGTAAAGGTCAGTACGTCAAAGATTGGCTACACTTCAGAACCACGGAGAGTGGACGCACCATGGACAGAGTTCGGAAACCTAAACAGACGGTCTCTAAATCAAATCAGTCGACAAGGCAATGAAACAAGTCAACAAAGCAACTAGGCTGTAATATAGCTAAAAGCCTTGTCATTCAACAGTAACAGGGTAGCACACATCAGACTCAAAACCTGGTAGATTGCATGGTTTGGCACGCACACAGCACACATTGCAGCTTTCCTTTTTTTCCTTGCTCTCCTTCCTCTTTTTACATCCACTTTTATGTGTGTAACTCATACTTGCTTGCTTGATTTTATTTTTCTAACGTTACTTAGGTAGGCTAGATAGGTAAATGATATTGCGCGCGCTAAACAAGCTATCATCACATGCTCAAAACAGACATGTAACATTGGAATACGACAATGCATGCAGAAATATTGACGCCCCCCCCCCCCCCCCCAGCGACGGGCCCTGGTGCCACTGCACCGGCTGCACCACCTATATTTCGCCAGTGCCCGTCGCTCAGAGGCCCCTGGTGCCGACCGACCCAGTCACGGCTCTTTTCTGTCCTGGCCCCATAGTGGTGGAATGAACTCCCCAGTGATGTCAGGACAGCGGAGTCGCTGCCCATCTTTTGGCACAGGTTGAAAACTCACCTCTTCAAGAACTACTACCCTGTTAGTTGCTCTTAGCACTTATTGTATTCACTCATTTTTAAAAAAATCTCTTTCTTGCGCCTTTACTTTAGCACTGATTTTGCTCTTAGATGCTTGTTTAGAGAGAAGATGCACTTATGACCTCTGATGACTAGTAGTTCTCCTGATTTCCTACGTTAAATGCACTTAGTGTAAGTCGCTTTTGATAAAAGCGTCGACTAAATGACTGTAATGTAATGTAATATAATGCTACTAAAATGTATGAATGAAATAATGTTAATCTTAGTTATGATAGTGAGCTCGCTTGGACTAAGCTAAGTAATGTTAATGTTGTAGAGGAGCTCAAGCAGGAGTCGTGACAACTTTCTCTTTCAGCTACACAACGTGCACCATTTATTCCTTCCACCATTACAACAACAACAAAAAACCCGCGCAGCGGAAGTGTGTCACTGTAAACCCGAACCGAGAAAACAGCAGCTGTAAACTAACGTTCCTACTAGCTCAATAAGGGGAATTATGTATCCCCATAACCACTACACACGTCCCCCCAGAATTCGCCTTAATACGAAAAGTCAGTGTGGCGAGGGGGGCGGATCTCTCTGCTCCAACGGCTCCGCTGAACAGGAGCTGGGGGCTGGTTAACCACAGGCAAAGCAGCAGAGTCCTCACAGCTGGATCGGGGAAAGGGAGGGGCTGGGGAAGCAGGGGGCAGCTTGCCAGGGGAGGGGGGCAGAGCCGGGGGGCGCCCCCGCCGTGGGGGCAGGGAAAGACCAACAGGGCGGTCTAAGTCCAGGTGAGCAGGCTTGAGGCGGTCCACAGAAACCCGCTCCAGCCTGCTGCCAACCTCCACCACAAAGTGCTTATCTCCAGTGTCCCGTACCCGAAATGGGCCATCGTAGGGTGGCTGCAGGGGACCGCGGTGCGCGTCGTGATGGATGAAAACATACTCCGCCGACCGCAGCTCCGTGGGGACATAGGACTGAGAGCCGCCATGCTGAGAAGTGGGGACCGGTGCAAAAGCCCTGACTTCCTCCTGCAGCGCAGTCCATTGGCAGCTGGCGGACCAGGGAGCTGTGGCAGTGGGAAGGAAATCCCCCGGGACCCGAAGTGGCTGTCCGTAGACCAGTTCGGCGGATGAGGACTGGAGATCCTCCTTGGGGGCCGTCCTGAGCCCAAGCATGACCCAAGGCAGTTTGTCGACCCAGCGGTCGTCCTTGAGGGTAGCCCGCAATGCGGCCTTCATCGAGTGATGGAACCTCTCGACCAATCCATTCGCCTGAGGGTGATACGCTGTGGTGCGATGGAGCCTCACCCCTAAACCCGCGGCGATCTCCTCCCAGAGCGCTGACGTGAATTGCGGCCCTCTGTCCGAGGAGAGGTCAGATGGGGTGCCAAAGCGGGCGACCCAGGTTCCGATGAACGCTCAGGCAACCTCAGGCGCTGTCGTGGACGAAAGCAGGACGGCCTCTGGCCATCGTGTGGTCCTGTCGACCATGGTGAGCAGGTATGTGAAACCACGGGAGGGGGGTAGGGGGCCTACCAGGTCCACATTCACGTGGTCGAACCTCCTCTCAGGTACCGTGAAAGGTATCAGGGGCGCTTTGATGTGCCGGAGCACTTTGGAGCGTTGGCTCTCCACACAGGTGTCAGCCCAGTCCCTCACATCCTTTTTGAGTCCATGCCAGACAAACTTTGCCGCCACCAACCTCTGTGAAGGCTTTCTGCCAGGGTGAGACAGCCCATGGACTGCGTCGAAGACCCGCCGCCTCCAAGCAGTCGGAACGACTGGTCGGGGCTGACCCGTAGAGACGTCGCACAGGAGCGTGGCGCCAGCGTCGTCGAAAGCCACATCCTCCAACTGCAGCCCTGTGATGGTCGTCCTGCATGCCAGCACTCCTGGGTCGGCAGCCTGGTCAGCCGCCATCTGGCTGTAGTCGAGTCCCAAATGGGCGGCACCAGCGATGGCCCGGGAGAGACAGTCAGCGACTGGGTTGGACTTCCCAGCGACATGCCTCACGTTGGTGGTAAACTCTGAGATGTAGGCCAACTGTCGCTGCTGGCGGGCTGACCACGGCTCTGCCACCTTGGCCATCGCGAACACCAGCGGTTTGTGATCAACGAAAGCCATGAACTGACGGCCCTCCAGTAGGAAACGAAAGTGCCTAACAGCAAGGAAAAGGCCAAGCAGCTCACGATCAAAGGTGCTGTATTTGCGCTCTCTCAGGTTCAACTGCCGGCTGAAGAAGGCAAGCGGCTGCCACGCACCGCTCACCCACTGCTCGTAAACCGCGCCGACAGCGTAGTCCGAAGCATCCGTCGTGATGGCAATGGGCGCTCCAGACACAGGGTGTGCCAGCATCGCCATGTCAGCCAGGGCGGCCTTCACATCCTTAAAAGCCGTGTCCCTCTCTGCAGACCAGTCCACAGCGTGTTTGGGGGCTGTGCCCTTCAGAGCCTCATATAGGGGGCGGAGGAGATCGGCAGCCCGGGGGATAACCCGGTGGTAGAAGGACACCATGCCAATGAACTCCCGGAGGGACTGGGCCGTGTGTGGGCGTGGAAAGTCTGCGATGGCCTCCACCTTAGATGGAAGGGGGGCCGCCCCGTCCTTGGTGACCCGGTGGCCCAGGAAGTCGATGGTGCTCAGACCAAACTGGCATTTGGCCGGGTTAACTATCAAGCCGTGCAGGCTGAGTCTCTCGAAAAGGGCTCTGAGGTGGGACAAGTGCTCGGACACGGAGGTGCTAGCGACCAGGATGTCATCCAGATACACAAAGAGGAAAGGCAGGTCCCGCAACACTGAGTCCATGAGGCGTTGGAAGGACTGCGCGGCGTTCTTAAGCCCAAATGGCATGCGCAGGAACTCGAACAGTCCGAACGGAGTTGTCACAGCCGTTTTGGGGACATCAGCGGGATGGACGGGCACCTGGTGGTATCCACGGACGAGGTCCACCTTGGAAAAGATCACTTTCCCAGCCAGGTGGGCGGAGAAATCTTGGATGTGAGGGACCGGGTAGCGGTCCGGTGTTGTTGCGTCATTGAGCCAACGGTAGTCACCACATGGACGCCACCCACCGCCAGGCTTAGGCACTATGTGGAGGGGTGAAGCCCATGAGCTGCTGGAGCGACGGATGATGCCGAGGCGCTCCATGTTCTCAAACTCCGCCTTGGCGACAGAGAGCTTGGTCGGGTCGAGGCGCCGAGCTCGGGCGTGCACCGGCGGACCGGTGGTGACAATGTGGTGCTCAACCCCATGTTTGGTCGTAGATGATGAGAATGTGGGCTGAGTGAGGTCAGGGAATTCGGAGAGAAGATGGAGAAACACGTCCTCATTGGAGAGCATGCTGGACAGCCTGACGGAGCCTGTATCGCTGAGTGCACACGCGTGTGAAGCGAAGGTGATGGCGTCAATCAGGCGTCAATTCCTGACGTCCACCAGCAGCCCATGAGCACAAAGAAAATCAGCACCGAGGAGGGGATATGCCACGTCGGCGGTAACAAAATCTCAGCTGAACCGCTGTGCGTTAAAACACATGTCAATGTGCCTCGTGCCGTACGTACGGATAGAGCTGCCGTTAGCAGCTTCCATGGGAGGGCCGTGAGCGCCCGACAGGGCGTCCACACTCGATGCAGGTACGACACTCCTCTGCGCCCCAGTGTCGCATAGGAAACGCCGCCCCGAGATGGAGTCTCGCAGGAAAAGTAGCCTGTTGTCCTCCACGCCGACGCCCATGGCCACTAGTGAGCGCCGGCCTTGGCGTTTCCCGACGAGCTGAAGTTGCACGAGGAGGTGCACTTTTTCGCCTTGGCCCCGAACTTTGCATGGTAAAAGCACAGGCCGGGTTCCTGTCGCCGACCGAGGGTTGCCGCGGCGACCACCATGGAGTCACCAGGTGGTGGCGTGTGGGAGTGGGCAGGGGTGAGCGCGGACGCGCAGTGCTGCTGTTGGCTGGCCAGGACGAACTTGTCAGCTTCTTCAGCTAGCTTGCGGCAATCGGTAATGCTGGTGTTAGCCAAAGCGGTCCGCACCTGAGCAGGCAGTTGTCGCAGAAATAGTTGTACAAAGAGGAAATCAGGTGTGTGCGCCGGTCCCAGCAGATTCAGCATTTTGTCCATGAGCTCGGATGGCTTGCTGTCACCCAAGCCTTGCAGAGAAAAGAGACGGTGGGCCCTCTCGGCGTCGGAAACTTCAAAAATCTTCAAGAGGTGATCTTTGAGCCCCTTGTATTTGTCTGCCGCCGGAGGATTTGTAAGGAGACTCGCCACTCTAGTTGCAGTCGAACATCCGAGCGCCGATACCACGTAGTAGTATTTAGTAGCATCATCCGTTATTTTGTGGATAGCAAACTGAGCTTCCGCCTGGGCGAACCATGTCGTTGCCGATGACTCCCAGAACTCTGGCAATTTCAGAGAAACCGCGTTGATTTCGTCAACCATGTTCGTTCGAAAGATTGTCTCTGATAACTACCGAGAGACAAACGTTGGGGTCACCAGTGTAGAGGAGCTCAAGCAGGAGTCGTGACAACTTTCTCTTTCGGCTACACAACGTGCACCATGTATTCCTTCCACCATTACAACAACAACAAAAACCCGCGCAGCGGAAGTGTGTCACTGTAAACCCGAACCGAGAAAACAGCAGCTGTAAACCAATGTTCCTACTAGCTCAATATGGGGAATTATGTATCCCCATAACCACTACAATGTTCCCGTTTTGCTGTTGTAGCTAATGTTAACATAACTTCATATTAGCTTGCTAGCTTCCCTTGATATCTATAGTCTCAGCTAATTTAGCTAGCTAGCTAATAGTGAACTGGATAGTTTTTACCAGTTTTGGACAAACGAGAAATGCGATTTAGGGTAAAACTTCTAGCTAACTTAGCTAACTGGCTAGCGGTTAGTTGGTTAGCTGTTAGTGATACCACATTATCCTGCTAATGTTAACTCTACTCGTCTTTTTGTAATTAGCTACCTAGCTTGCTGGCTTCCCATGAGATCTAAAGTTAGCTAACTTACCGTATTAGTATCATAGTCTCTGATCTAGCTAACTTGGCTATCTGGCTATCGGTTAGCTGGCTAGCTGTTAACAGTTTTGGATTAAGGAGAGACACGATTACACGAATCGGGGCAAGAACGACGGATTTTTTTTCATTTTGGTGTCAAAGGTCTTCTTTTTTTCTTTCTTTTTTTTTAGTACTCTCGATTACTGTAGCGATATAAGAAATTTTAAATTTTGCCAAAAATCGGCTGCCGCCTATAGCTCCTTTAAGTACTGATCGGTATGTGTTGGTTTATGGTAAACATCAACAATCAAATGTCCCCCATCACCAATTGCAATTTCGGTGTAAGAAGGCTAACCTGTTATTTTTCACATCCTCCCAGGTGAACTTGTGTTTGTCCACAGAATTAATGTGGTCGGTGAAATGTGGTACATCCTGAGATTTAAACCCGGTGTCGTCCACAAATCTGAACCAATGGCTAGTTGGTGTCCCTGGATAGGACATCAGAGCCCTCTTTTCCACTTCCTCCATATACAAGTTGGCCACTACAGGTGAGACTGGGGAACCCAAATGTAGGGCATGCAACTATTGTGAGTATAGTCGTATATGATAGGGTTCCTCCATTGTAGCCAATCAGAGTGAGGCTCTCTAACACACCGAGGGGAAAGGAGGGTAAAAAGAGAGAGAGAGAGGCGGTGTGCGAGAGCTTTGCGGTTGTGTTTGGGTCGCTGAACAGTTTTTTTCTAATAGAAAAAATACAAAATCTAGAGAGAGAGACGGACACGTACAGTACGGGGAGTGAATGTGTTACCGTCTACAAGAATCCTTTGGGACGAATTCGTGTTTCCTGGGGTGCGTCAGAGAAGGTATCCTGCTTGGAGGCTGCGAGTGACCACCAGCTAGCATGAAGTCTAGCAGTGGAGTCTTTGAAATGGTCATGGACTGAGAACTTGGAAGTCAGTGCTTCGTCGGTGCCGTGAGATTCAGAGGAACATTTGCCATTTTTGTAGTGTGCATGAGGCACGAAGAGGATTCTAGACAGACAATAGTAGACATTAGTGTTTAGTGATTGGACTCTCTCCAGCACTAGCTTGGTACTGTACTGGATAAGCCTATAGTACTGTAACGTGCATGGATAAGAAGACACGCTGGCTCGCGGGTCTGACCCTTTAGTCGAGCGGTTAGCAATGTCTCCTGCGGTGCGGGCGGTACAGGTTCGCTTCCCGGCCGCGGCAGTTCCTGTGGTTGCGTTGTCCCCCGAATTCGCTACAGTACTAACGTTAGTCTATTTGTCAGTGAAGCTAGCTAGCTCACTGATCGTAGTGGCTCGTTAGTTCTCAATACTGGGACTGCGCGCGTCCGGGTGAACTGTTGGAGACTCAGAGGACAGTCGTGTTTTTTTTTTGTTTTGTGACGGAAGATTGCTTGCCCGAGTGAAAGTTATTTCAAGAGCAGTGTGAACATTGAACGTATTGCATGGCTGTTGGCGCCATCTACCTTCTACAGTGAGTTACATGGACTACACGCACGTCCTGCCGGTTTGTCCTGCCGTACAGTCGTCTCTCCAGCTGCTCATCTCGTGTGCCCAGGATTCATCAGACTGGTATTTGTGTCAATTTCGTTATTACTCATTACTAGACTGTGTTGAAAAAACGAACTGAACTGTTTATGTTTGAACATTAATTGGTTTTGATACTCAACATTTAGAGTGAGTTTCTCATTTGAGGTTGTGCTGACATTGTGTATACCAAGAGATACAGTGTATACAAGCAAAGTCAAACTATGTTTTTTTGCATTTTATTTTATTTTTTTTGCTGTTATCATCCTATAGTACTACATTTAATTAATACTAAACTGTTGTTGCCTATTGATTCATCTTTACTGTGTTTGGAGTTTAGGACTTACTACAATACTTACCTGAGGGTTTATAAGTATTTTGGAGTTGTGTACTTACCTTGGAGTAGGGGCGTCTCAACTGTCCTGTTAGTTCTGGGGAGGGAGGGTTATGCTGAGTTGGACCCATAACACAGCATACACTCTACACGTCAGGGGCAGCTGTGTCAAATACCTTAGCGTGAAGCCCACCTCACGATATCTAATAGGGTACTAACCACTCTGTTCAACAGGGTAAGCATCCTAATTGCATTGGGACTGGGGACCCAGATCCTTTCATTAACCTAATCTTTCAAGGTAAATAAGTACTATTACTACCCTACAAGGCGTGGCTTATTATGCCCACTACACATAGCACACCCATGCCTCTGCTTATAGTACTGCCCCTGTATGTGAATTACGTGGACTGAAGACATAGTTTCAGGAGCAGACACACTTGGTCAGTGTTAAGGGTGGCCCTATTGCTAATAGTGCTGAAACAACCCCACCCTTAGTGGATTTTTCCTCCTCACCAACTCCAAGAAAAAGTCCAGAAACAGAATCAACCATTGTAAATGGCTTTCATAGACTTAAGCTTTCGATTCCATAAACCACCAGGTCCTCTAGCTAGTTCTGTCAAAAATAGGCTGCCCTGACAAATATATCAGAATACTATAATTACTGCATGACAATATAGTGCCTTGCAAAAGTATTCAACCCCCTTGACAGTCCACTAATTTCTGGATCATAAAAAATACTCACATCTGTTCCTGTACCATCCCACTGTCTACCACTATGTCCACATTTACGTGGTCAAACCTCCTTTCGGGCACCAGGAACTGTGCCGGGGGGGCTCTGGTGTGGTGGTGCATTTTAGAGTGCTGACACGCCACACAGGTGTCAGCCCAGTCTCACGTCTTTTTTGAGCCCTTGCCAGATGAACTTGGTTGCTCATGGGCAGTTCATAATGGTGATTGGGCGACACACCACCAAAGGCGAAAAAGGAGGGAATTTTTTCTATTATATTCTACCACAGTGTTACAGTCACTGAGGATGCACGAGCCAGTGCATTCTTAGTGCCGGTCCCAAGCCCGGACAAATGGGGAGAGTTGCGTCAGGAAGGGCATCCGGCATAAAATCTTTGCCAGATCAAATATGCGGATCATAAATAAATTTCCATATCGGATCGGTCGAGGCCCAGGTTACCAATGACTGCCACTCATACTGTTAACCAGCAGGGTGCTGGTGGAAACTATGCTACTGTTGGGTGAAGGAGAAGGAGAGGGAGAAGGCATGTCCAGCGGCAGCTAGAGAGGAGGAAAGGTAGGCGTGTGGAGGTGAGAGTCTGAACTATGACTGGTAAAGGGAGAGAGCTGGATACGGTGTGTGCAAGAGACCAGGTGGAAGGGGAGTAAGGCCAGGAGTGTCGGAGGTGGGTTCAAACTCTTCTACCATGGTGTGAATGGGAGGAGAAATGGGGTAGGGGTAATTCTGAAGGAAGAGTATGTCAAGAGCATGCTGGAGGTGAAGAGATTGTCAGACAGAGTGATGAGTATGAAGCTGGAAATCGAAGGTGTATTGCTGAATGTTATCAGTGCATATGCCCCGCAAGTTGGGTGTGAGATGGACGAGAAAGAAGAATTCTGGAGTGAGTTGGACGACGTGGTGGAGAGGGTACCCAAGGAGGAGAGTGTGGTGATTGGAGTGGACTTCAATAGACATGTTGGTGAAGGGAACAGAGGTGATGTGATGGGAAGGTATGGAGTTAAGGAGAGAAATGTGGGAGGACAGATGGTGGCCGATTTTGCGAAAAGAATGGAAATGGCTGTGGTGAATACATATTTCAAGAAGAGGGCGGAACACAGGGTGACGTACAAGAGTGGAGGAAAGTGCACTCAGGTGGACTATATCTTATGTAGAAGGCGCGATCTAAAAGGGATTGGAGACTGCAAGGTGGTGACAGGGGAGAACGTAGCTAGGCAGCATCGGATGGTGGTCTGTAGGATGACTTTGGAGACCAAGAAGAGGAAGAGAGTGAAGACACAGCCGAAGATCAAATGGTGGAAGTTGAAGAAGGAAGACTGTTATGTGGAATTCAGGCAGGAGTTAAGACAGGCACTGGGTGGTAGTGAAGAGTTGCCAGATGGCTGGGTAACCACTGCAGAAATAGTGAGGGAGACAGCTAGGAATTTACTTGTTGTGTCATCAGGACAGAGGAAAGAAGACAAGGAGACTTGGTGGTGGAATGAGTAAGTACAGCAAAGTATACAGAGGAAGAGGTTGGCAAAGAAGAAGTCGGATAGTCAGAGACATGAAGAAAGTAGACAGGAGTACATGGAGATGCAATGTAAAGTGAAGAGAGGGGTGGCAAAGGAAAAGGGCGTATGGTGAGTTGTATGGCAGGTTAGACACTAAGAAAGGAGAAAAGGACTTGTGCCGATTGGCTAGACAGAGGGACCAAGCTGCGAAGGATGTGCAGCAAGTTAGGGCGATCAAGGATAGAGATGGAAATGTGCTGACAAGTGAGGAGAGTGTGCTGAGAAGGTGGAAGGAGTACTTTGATGGGCTGATGAATGAAGAAAATGAGAGAGAGAGAAGGTTGGATGATGTAGGGATAGTGAATCAGGAAGTTCAGTGGATTAGCAAGGAGGAAGTGAGGGCAGCTATGAGGAGGATGTAGAGTGGAAAGGCAGTTGGCCCTGATGACATACCTGTGGAGACACGGAGATGTTTAGGAGAGATGGCCGTGGGGTTTTTAACTAGATTGTTTAACACAATCTTGGAAAGTGAGAGGATGCTTGAGTAGTGGAGAAGAAGCATACTGGTACCGAATTTCAAGAACAAGGGCGATGTCCAGAACTGTAGCAACTACAGAGGTATAAAGTTGATCCGCCACAGCATGAAGATTTGGGAAAGAGTAATAGAAGCTAGGTTAAGAGGAGAGGTGACGATTAGTGAGCAGCAGTATAGCTTCATGCCACGAAAGAGCACCACAGATGCGATGTTTGCTTTGAGAATGAGAGAAGTATAGAGAAGGCCAGAAAGAGTTGCATTGTGTCTTTGTAGATTTAGAGAAAGCATATGACAGGGTGCCGAGAGAGGAGGTGTGGTATTGTATGAGGAAGTCGGGAGTTGCAGAGAAGTATGTAGGAGTGGTGCAGGATATGTATGAGGGAAGTGTGAATGGTGAGGTGTGTGGTTGGAATGACAGATGGGTTCAAGGTAGAGGTGGGATTACAGTGGGATCGCCTCTGAGCCCTTTCTTGTTTGCAATGGTGATGGACAGGTTGACTGACAAGATCAGGCAGGAGTCTCCATGGATGATGATGTTCGCGGATGACATTGTGATCTCTAGCAAGAGTAGGGTACAGGTTGAGGAGAGCCTGGAGAGGTGGAGGTATGCACTGGAGAGAAGAGGAATGAAAGTCAGTAGGAGCAAGACGGAATACCTATGCATGAATAGGAGGGAGGACTGGAATGCTCAGGATGCAAGGAGTGGAGGTGACGAAGGCATATGAGTTTAAATACTTGGAGTCAACTGTTCAAAGTAATGGGGAGTGCAGTAGAGAGGTGAAGAAGAGAGTGCAGGCAGGGTGGAGTGGGTGGAGAAGAGTGTCAGGAATGATTTGCGACAGAAGGGTACTAGCAAGAGTTAAAGGGAAGGTTTACAAGATGGTTGTGAGACCAGCTATGTTGCTATGTTATATGGTTTGGAGACAGTGGCACTGACGAAAAGACAGGAGGCGGAGCTGGAAGTGGAGGTGGCAGAGTTGAAGATGCTAACATTTTCACTGGGAGTAACGAAGAAGGACAGGATTAGGAATGATTATATTAGAGGGACCGCTCAAGTTGGATGGTTTGGAGACAAAGCAAGAGAGGCAAGATTCAGATGGCTTGGACATGTGAGGGGGAGAGATGCTGGGTATATTGGGAGAAGAATACTGAATATGGAGCTGCCACGAAAGAGGAAAAGAGGAAGGCCAAAGAGGAGGATTATGAATGTGGTGAGGGAAGACATGCAGGTGGCTGGTGTGACAGAGGAAGATGCAGAAGACAGGAAGAAATGAAAACGGATGATCCGCTGTGGCGACCCCTAACGGGAGCAGCCGAAAGTAGTAGTAGTAGATTCTACCACAGTGTTACAGTAATTGTGACTTTTTTAGACAGTTTGACCTGCCTCTGTATGTCATTGTCCAATTAGCGTAAGGTCGTGCTCCTTGGAGTACCGCCCCTTTTGGGCGATTTCAGTCAGGTTGAAAATCGCCCAGATTGCTCTGATAGACTCATGTAAAATCAAAAACATTTTTTTCAAACCGTAGGCTCTACAATGCAATCCCTGTGGGTTCCAGGAGTGCTTGCACTAACGTTCTTTCGTCATACGTAACCTTGCCTCCAAACTCACGCGAAACACCACCGCTTACTTTAACTGAGCGCTACCCACGACACGACACGAAGAAGTAAAAGAAAGTCGAAGGCGACGACATACGATCACATCATTATACATATTTAATGAAAGGTATTTATCACATCCGTTGATTTATTAAATATTGTTTGATTTTGAAGCAATAGTGAAACTATGTTTGCTAAGGAGCCGTCCTCCTTTCTCGATTAAAAAGCAGAGCTGTGTCACGGCTTTATGGCCGATGCGGCCTGCCTTGGGCCGGGTGTAATGTATGTGCATTGCTATGCACACCAACTGAATTTGATTATGCAGCAAGCCACTTCTCATATCCCAGCAGTGAGAGTTTTCTTCTCCGATCTGGGCGGTATTGCCAGTCTTCTTTTTTTTTACCCGGTCACCAAAATGCACCAGCATTCTTGACCAGATTGTCGCACGAAGGCTGCCAAGAGCTTCATTCACAAGATGGAACTTCAACAGCAGACTCTTCAACACCGTGTACGAGAACCTACAAATCCCAATTCCAATTACGTTGGGACGTTGTGTAAAACATAAATAAAAACAGAATACAATGATTTGCAAATCCATTTCGACCTATATTCAATTGAATACACTACAAAGACAAGATATTTAATGTTCAAACTGATAAACTTTATTGTTTTTTTTGCAAATATTCACACATTTTGAGTTTGATGCCTGCAACACATTCCAAAAAAGCTGGGACAGGGGCAACAAAAAACTGGGAAAGTTGAGGAATGCTCAAAAACCACCTGTTTGGAATATTTCACAGGTGAACAGGTTAATTGGACAATAAAGTTGATCAGTTCGAACATTAAATATCTTGTCTTTGTAGTGTATTCAATTGAATATAGGTCGGAAAGGATTTGCAAATCATTGTATTCTGTTTTTATTCACGTTTTACACAACGTCTCAACGTAATTGGAATTGGAGTTTGTAGATGACCTCATACAGTGTTTCGAATCCATCAGGACATCGGGTTCATTTGACAACACCACGATGAGGGAGGCATCTGGCTTTCTGAGGATGCTGCCTTCCAGTTTTTTTCTGCAGTTATTTCATCAAATCATGCCTCATGTTGACATGCTGTACCAGCAGCTGCAGAAGAAGGACATTGATGCAGTCTTCATCAAACGTGCCCTCCAGAGCTTCACAAGCAGTGTGCAGGCCATAAGGTAAGATTAAATAATGTTGTTCAATCCTTCTCAATACAGAACCTTGGCATAACGAAATGTATACATGAAGTAAAGCTATATTAGACCAGCTATGTTATATGGTTTGGAGACAGTGGCACTGATGAAAATACAGGAGGAGGAGCTGGAGGTGGAGGTGGCAGAGTTGAAGATGCTAAGATTTTCACTGGGAGTAACGAAGAAGGACGAAATGTATACATGAAGTAAAGCTATATTAGTGTTGGAAATTAGCATTTTCTTCTCATTTCTAAATTCTATCAGGCCCTCATATTTTCATGTAATAACAAACACTGTTGGTCTGCTTGCCCTCAGGGACTCATCTCAACAGCAGCAGCAAGTAGTGACAGGAACCACAAGACCAAGGAGAGCCTTAGGAGAAGAGGAGAAGCAGAGGCTGTCTAAAGAGGTCTGCAATACCATCCTGACTCACGCCAAAGAAAGGTTCTCCTTCAGTGACCACCTTGTATGTGCCACACTACTACAAGCAGAGATATTTGAGCAGCACATTCATACATTTCCTGTTGAGGCTCTGAATGCCACTGTGAAGGCATATCCCATGTTGAACAAGGCAAAGCTCAGGACAGAACTATCTCTTATCTACAAGAATCCAGAATTCAAGGGCTGCTGTGGTGCACTGGTGCTGTACCAGGCTCTACTGAGATACAACCTCTAGGAGACATTTTCTGAGACTGTGGCTCTGTTGAACATCCTCATAACCACTCCCATGATGACTCCTGAAGCTGAGAGGTGTTTCTCAACATTAAAGAGAAATAAGACATTCCTGTGAAATGCAATGGGCCAGGAATGTCTGAATGCACTGGCCATGCTTTCCATGGAGAGGGAACTAGTCAGGAACATGCCTGATTTCAATGAGAGGGTTATTGATCACTTTGCTGCTTTGAAAGAGAGATGAGCAACATTTCAATATAAGTAATGTAGTTTAAATAGTGACACATTCTCAATCTGTCTCCCTGTCTCTCTCTGTCTCTGTCTGTCTGTCTGTCTGTCTCTCTCTCTCTCTCTCTCTCACACACTCACACAAAATTGGTTAAGTGTTGATTTTGATTTTAAATAGTTATTTTTTCATTCAATTGCTGTTTTTCAGGCAATATGTTCATCTCTGTTCATGTTTGTTCATGTTCATTTTTACAAATCTATACAAGGGACCAGAAGATGTGTGTTCATTTTTACAAATCTATACAAGTAGCTAGAAGATGGATGTTCATTTTTACAAATCTATACAAGTGGCCAGAAGATGGGTATTCATTTTTACAAATCTATACAAGTGGCCAGAGGATAGGTGTCCATTTTTACAAATCTATACAAGTGGTCAGAGGATGGGTGTTAATTTTCACAAATCTTGACAAGTGGCCAGAGGATGGGTGTTCATTTTTGCAAATCTATACAAGTGGCTAGAGGATGGGTGTTCATTTTTACAAATCTATACAAATTGCTGTGTTTACCTTTTTAGAAATTATATGCTTCACTTTCTTCATTAGTCTTCATCAAAAGCTGTTGGTGTGAATTAGGCTGTGGTGCATGTCTTTTCCATTTCAACCATGAGGCCTTTTGAAAAAAGCCGTGAATGTGTAACTATCAGAATTGCTTATACCTGGTTTGACCTAGTAGCACCTCATCATTCTGGTTTGGTCTATGTGAAATGTGTAAAGCCAAGATGCATTAACAACATTAGGTCAAGCCTCACTTTTTCTCTCTTTTGGGATTTTTTTATTCTGCTTTTGTTACAGTAAATAGCCCTCTGGTGGTATCCTTGATAAATAACAGAAATTGTAAGATGTGTAGATCCACTTCACTTTTTTATTTTAGATTCCACTTCACTATTCTATTTTGTATTCTGTCCTAATACTATTGCCATTCTATTGCTATTTATCGTTCAATTTGAATGTGTGCACTTTCTTTTGCACTTAAAGAAAATTAAGCTGCACAAAATCTTTAAAATGTTCAGGCAATCTGTTCAAAAAGCCAGACTTTGTATTTGCTGTTTGTTTCTGTAAATACATGTAGCCGGGTGGTAAATCTGTTAAATATGTTAAATGATTTTCCACTTAAATTTAGTATAGTTTAACTGTTAATATATGTAATTGTTACACTGTCAAGCCATGTAAAATGTCATTTGATGTATTTAAATTGTGAAGCAGATTGTGAGTGTATTTTTATAGTTTTGGGTGTCATTGCATGTTTTGACCAGTAAGTGGCAGTGTTGCAGACTTTTATTGTAACTCCGTGCAAGGTATCCAAGTGCATCTTGGGTACTCTTTCTGCAAGTTATCCAAGTGCATCTTGGGTATTCTTTCTTTTTTCTTGTGTGAACCACCTGAAGATTGCGGTGTGACGGTGCTCTGACTCCGTAGTAAGTAGGTGTAAATATCTTGTGAAATATACCTGTAACATTATTCCAAACAATATTATATGTCGGTAATTTGACAAGATGGTTTGATTTAGACGCTACTGGAGTTGATGTTCGGTAATTTTGGGCGCGAGCCGTCGACCACTGTTCGCCATTGCATGCATGACAAGGTGATGTTGGCGTGCATAAAGCCACACCATGCCATTGTATTTGGGTAGTAAGGGAAATGTAAAGGTTTTATATGCATTTTAATTCTGTTTAAAGATAACTGACGGAGTGAGAAGTTGCGCAATCTTCAGGAAGTTCCACATGTCTTTGTTAAACCCTGTTTAACATGCATAGTCCACTGCCATATTTTGCACCGTATTTTGTATTTATTATTTTCCTTTTAAAATCTTTTCTGTTAAACTTGCCACATCTGTGAACGTTTATGAGCTGTTTGCTCGAAAGACACAGGAATTTATGCACTCAGTAAAACGATCTGCATTCGAAGGTTCAAACAATAAAATTAAAGCTACAAGAACCCCGGAGGTAATTGTGTCCTGTGTGGTATCTAATTCCACGGGCTACATACAGATTATTGTTTGTGCAATGTTGAGGAATTTGAATATACTACCCCTTTATTACTTGCATTTTTATAAACTATTGTGCACTTGCAGTTTATTTATGTTGTTTGTTATTATGTTTACAATAATACCATACCATTGTCACTTTTCATAGGTGACAGTTATATAAATGTTCACGCCATGCAATTTACTATTACTAGATACTAAATATTTTCTATCTGATAATTTGGTTATTTTGCCAGTGCTTTTGTAAACCATTTGTAAGGAGAACAAAAACCCCAATACTTTCAAGAACTGTAAATAAATACTTCTAATGTTTTTAACTTATATGTAGTCCCCTTCTTTGTTAATGGTAAAGCAGATATCTCTCTCCATGTTCAAATTTATTTGAAGGTAAACTGGCTGATGACAATTTATCTGTTGATGACCATAGTGGATTGATCATATTCATTGTAGAGCCAAGATTTTTTTTAAATTTATGATGACTCCTGGATGTAACTTTCCACAAATCGGCCTAGCATATAGTATGTAGCTTATCTAGCTGAAGGGAAACTCTTTTTGTTGTGTGTTGCCACCTCGTGGTTACAGGTGTTATTGCTATGTGAGTTGACCAGAAAAAATAACAAAACAATTTGTGACAATTGTCTAGCTACCTATTAATTTACCCATTGAATGGGTCACCTTAGTTATCATCGCAACAATTGCCGCCCCTGAGAAATTTGTCAGGAGTCGCCACTATTCGCTAACCCTAACCCATGCTGCCTTCCCTTCTGAAGCTGACGGCTAACGTGAGCTATCGATACACGTGAGATTTTTAAACGAGTCACGACCGCTACAAGGTTGATGCTAGATCCAACAGGGTGTAGGCACGGAAGTAGACGTGATTGGTTGTTGCGTCGGTCAATAGACAGCGCCGATCCCCGAAGCGCACTGACTGCCTGACCGACAGGCAGAGCAATAGTTGGGGCGAATTAAGTTAACGTTAGTTAGCTAGCGATAGCAATAGCGTTAGGGGTTACAGTACGATCTGGCAATGTTAAGGTCAGTTGTAAGCTAACTAGCTAAATGTTTCAGTGCGCATCGTTTGTTTCAAGTCAGTGCGCTTCGAGGTTCCGCGCTGTCTATTGGCCTACACAACAGCCAATCACGGCTGCAACAACCAATCACGGCTACTTCCGTGCCTACACCTCGTTGGATCTAGCATCAACCCCGCTACAACGAGCACTCACCCTC
Organism: Lampris incognitus; assembly: GCF_029633865.1. Classification (NCBI taxonomy): domain Eukaryota; kingdom Metazoa; phylum Chordata; class Actinopteri; order Lampriformes; family Lampridae; genus Lampris; species Lampris incognitus. The sequence goes on from NC_079215.1 coordinate 32,193,475, forward strand.
CGTCTCTCCTGTATGACGACAGTATTCGTCATAGCACAGACAGACCATAGGCGAAAATCCCGGGGGGGACCCGACGGTTCGAACTACGGGGAAGCTAGGGGGAGCTCAGCTCCCTTTAATAGGACATGGGCTCCCCTGAAAATGTGATGTGTGAAATTTTGGGGGGGGGTCTCTAAAAATATTGACAATGTGTTATTTTGACATGCAATTTCAGTTTTGTGTGTTGTCATCATCATGGATTATTATGTGTAAAACTGCGAATGTGTCATTCATTCATCATGACGGCGATTTAACACCAATTCACTTCAATAAAGATAATTACACATGCTATTCTTGTCATGACCATCAAGGCGTGGCGGCGCTGCTGTGAAAAATAAAACTCCAATCATGTTTACGTGTTAACTCAAAAGATTCGTAGAAAAAAATGAAATAGACGTTGGAAGCTGAGTCTCATTGATCTGCGCATGAAGTCCTTAGCATTTTCTTTTTGCAGTTGGCATCAATAGCCATGTCAAAAAAGAAAACAAGGCAGTTTAATTAACTTTGGTTTCACTGAGAAATCGTGTTCTAGTGATGTTATCATGACCGAGTCACTTGCTGCAAGCCCTGGGACCGCTCTTAGCACAATGCTCGCCCGGGTGCCAATGCAGCAGGAAGAAGCTGAAGAAGAGGAAGAGGCCACGGCCGGTCACGATCCTAACCCCTCTTGCTCCTCTCTCTCGTCAAATTGGAACAGCCAGCAATGGAGAGACTGGAAGAGCCGTTATACATAGCTGTTCGTTAAGGATGGAAGCTTGGGGTGCACCGCTTGTAGGAATGCAAAAAACCCTTCTTCTGTCTGAAAAGGTACCTGGCACGCACTTGTCTGGTGGGTGGATTAATGGGGAAGTAAGCAGCACTGCTCAGAACAAGTTGCGAAAAAAGAGATATAAACATAGGGCAACATTGCACACAAGAGGGCGATTGAAGTGGCATTCAATTCAATTCAAAACTTTATTGCAGACTCGTGGTCCATAACAGACAAAGACAAATAGGTAAAAGACAAACCCCAGACAATACAAAGAGTAAACACAATAAATAACATAAATTGAACAAATCAGTGTCTTATAAGAAGGCAGCTGTACCAGTGGTCCCACTGCTGGGATTGGTAGCATGTGGCACTGAATCTTATATTAGTTAAACTCTTGATGATTACACTATCAGAGTCATTGAGCCAACAAATAAATTTATACACGAGCTTTCTTAGAAGAGCCTGAAATGTACTGACTCCTGCAGCCAAAACATTTCACTTGCATTACACCATCTAGATCTTTTTAGTAGTATTCTCATAGCATCATTATAAGCTACTCGAAGCCTCTGTAAGCTTGCTTTTTTATATAGTTTGACCACAGGTTTGCAGTATAGAGTGTGGTACAATATGCTCTGAATAGAGACATCTTCACACTAACTGAACACATACCAAACTTGCGTGACAGTGTTTGCTTGTGCATACATCATGCGGCATTGCCTATAATATCATCATCGTCTGTCATTTGTTCAGTAATATAGTGCCCGACTCCCCCCGAGACAGAGCCGGCCCAAGGCATAAGCGAATTAATCGGTTGCTCAGGGCCCCTGCTGGCGCAGGGGGCCCCCAAGAGTGCTTGAAATTTCAAACACGACAGGTTGATGTATATTTTTGTGTGTGTGATATATCATATCAGTAGTAATCACCATAAAACAAAAACAAAATATTTTGATATCATGTTAACAGACTGACAAATTAATGCTACTGGTTTAATCATTTCCGCTGCCTATGTCAGCGCTGGGGTCAGGTACATGCACATAACTGTAAGCAAGTACATCGCAACAGTATGTCACCTAAAAGGGTTTATCCGGCGCAGTGAAGCGAAAGAGGAGGAAAGCAGAGGAGGACAAAAAAGCATGAACATAATATTGCCGGTGGTGGGAGGTGGGTTTAGCGTGGGGTGGGCGGGGGGGGGGCAAATCAAATTCAGCTTAGGGCCCCATAAAGCCTTGGCCCGGCTCTGGCCCGAGATATTGCACCTTATTACGTACCCCAAGATTATTATCTGACGATTTAAAATCAGGAAATGTTAGATGATTGACCTCTTTGGTTCTGCAGATCATGACAACACTCTTACTAGCACTGTATTTGATATCATGCTCCACACCATGGACTGGATGTTTGGAAAGTCACGCTTAAGCCTTGCAATGACTACAGTGGTTTTGCCTGTGAGAACTGAAGCCCCAGTTGTGGCGATGCTGATGAGGTGTTTCCCCAAAAACTCAACATCTAATCCTGCTGTGCGAAAGCACTGTCTCAAACTGTTGTAAATGGATTCTGCATCTGTGCCCTGTATCAGCTCTACAATGTCTAAAATACAATTTTCCAAATATCCTTTGCCACTCACATCACATTTCACATATACAATGAGATAGGCACGACCGTGTACTGTGCTTTCATCAATGGTGATACTGATTTTTTTATTAAGCTCTCGAATATTCGAAATAAACTTCTTCTGCATTTGCTGTGCAATATGACCTATAATCCCAGCGCAGGAGTGATCTGATTTATGCGCAGTACCCGCCTTTGCGCCATTAAGCTCCCGAAGCTTCATTAAAGGGGTGAGCTTTCTGTAAGACAGCCTTTCCTTAGCCACCATATAGGCGGATCTGAATGATGCTGTGGTCTCATTCAGTAACTTGGAATTCACCTCAATGACTTTATTTGGCAGAATCGCCTTTTGCTTGGTCAATGCCACTTCAATGGCCCTCTTGTGTGCAATGTTGTCCCTATGTTTATATCTCTTTTTTCACAACTTGTTCTGAGCAGTGCTGCTTACTTCCCCGTTAATCCACTCCTCGGACAAGTGCGTGCCAGGTACCTTTTCAGACAGAAGAAGGGTTTTTGCATCCTTGCAAGCAGTGCACCCCAAGCTTCCATCCTTAACGAACAGCTATGTATAACGGCTCTTCCAGTCTCTCCGTTGCTGGCTGTTCCAGTTTGACGGGAGAGAGGAGCAAGAGGGGTTAGGATCGTGGCCGGCCGCGGCCTCTTCCTCTGACGAGCTGTTACCGCCCCCATCTTCAGCCAGAGAGGGCTTTTCTTCAGCTTCCCCCTGCAGCGTTGGACCCCCGGCGGGCGGTGTGCTAACAGCGGTGTCAGGGCTTGCGGCAGGTGACTCGGTCATGATAACATCACTAGAACATGATTTCTTAGTGAAACCAAAGTTAATTAAACTACCTTGTTTTCTTTTTGAGATGTCTATTGATGCTAACTGCAAAAAGAAAATGCTAAGGACTTCACGCGCAGATCAATGGGACTCAGCCTGCAATGTTTATATTTTTTTCTACGAATCTTTGAGTTAACATGTAAACATGAGTGGAGTTTGATATGCACCGCAGCGCCGCCACGCCTTGATGGTCATGACAAGAATAGCATGTGTAGTTATCTTTATTGAAGTGAATTGGTGTTAAATGGTCGTCATGAATGAATGAATGACACATTCGCAGTTTTACACATAATAATCCATGAGGATGACGATACACAAAACTGAAATTGCATGTCAAAATAACACATTGTTAATATTTTTAGAGACCCCCCCCAAAAATTACCCAAATCACATTTTCAGGGGAGCCCATGTCCTATTAAGGGGAGCTGAGCTCCCCCTAGCCCCCCCGTAGTTCGCACCATGGCCCGCCACCTTGAATTGGCTGTCCATGATTCTCTGAAAGTGGTTGTTGGATGTAATCAGTTCAAGTTTTTCCATTGCCAGGCTGTATTCTTTGTACCACCAGTCTGCAAAGCATGTGAGATTGCTTGAGGAAGCAGCTGCAAATCTAAATATCCTGGACGACCAACTGTCATTTGCTGCAAACGTTGCATCGGTTGCTCGCTCCTGTAGATTTCTCCTCTATAACATCAGGAGGATTCGTCCACTCATCACCGACGAGATGGCACAGGCGCTCATCCAGGCTCTGGTCATCTCCCAGCTGGACTACGGCAACTCCCTCCTTGCTGTCGCCCCGGCGTCAGCCATCAGACCTCTGGAGCTTGTTCAGAAAGCTGGAGCTTGTCTGGTGTTCAACTGCCCTAAGTTCTCCCACACAACTCCTCTTCTCATGTCCCCACACTGGCTCCCAGTAGCTGCTTGCATCCAGTTTAACACTCTGGTGTTGGCCTACAGGGCAGTGAAAGGAACAGCTCCTTCATATCTCCAGGCTATGGTCAAGCCCTACACCCCCGCCCGACCACTTCGCTCGGGTGGCCTGGTTGCCCCGTCGCTCAGAGGTCCCTGCTACCGATCGACCCGGTCACGGATCTTTTCTGTCTTGGCCCCACAGTGGTGGAATGAACTCCCCACTGATGTCAGGACAGCGGAGTCGCTGCCCATCTTTCGGCGCAGGTTGAAAACTCACCTCTTCAAGAACTATTACCCTGTTACTTGTTCTTAGCACTTATTGTAATCACTCATTTAAAAAACAAAAAAATCTCTTCCTTGCGCTTTTACTTTAGCACTGGTTTTGCTCTTAGATGCTTGTTTAGATGCACTTATGACCTCTGATGACGAGTAGTTCTCCTGATTTCCTACGTTAAATGCACTTATTGTAAGTCACTTTGGATAAAAGTGTCGGCTAAATGACTGTAATGTAATGTAAAATATGCAGATTTTGAGATTTGGACAGATATTTACCATCAGATGAGTGGTGAGTAGTTTCAATACTGTAAAGGCAGTCTGGAATAACTGCCTTGCTTTAGCGTGCCACTTCAAAACTGCAAGCGAGGATACATCACGCAATGACACCGAGAGGAAGAAATTCCTGGCGCTATACAAACACCTCACAAACACTGGGTTTTTACTTGATCTGGCTTGCATGAAAGACATACTCCGTGAGCTACAGGGCATGTCACTGAAATGTCAGCAAAGAGACATCACTCTAGTGGATGTCAGTCGCCACATTCTGCAGTCTATTGTTATACTAAAAGCAATGAAAGCGAGTGGAGGTAAATCCACTCAGAAGGCCGAATAGCGCATGTCCCTGGGGCTGTTTAAAGATGTTCCACTAGTTAAGGGCACGGGCAAGATTAACCGAAATCAGTTTTATCAATCTGTGATCGACAATGTCACAAGGTGAATGCCAGAATCAGACCTCCTGCAGATGCTGAAACCCCTGGACAAGAACTTTTGGCCACAGGATCGGAATGCTTTGATTCTGTATGGAGAAAACGAAGTATGGGCACTTGCTAGAATGCTTGGAGAATCAGCCAGAGAGGCAGTCGAGGAGTTCCGCGACTGGAAGTTACAAAACAGAGCACCAGGCAAAACGCTGGAAAAGCTTTGTACAGAGAGTAGAACATACCTTTCCACTCCAGCTGAGTGTGAGAGGGGATTTTCTCCCGTCAATGATACTGATAGCAAGACCCACAATAGGTTGCATGAAAACAGCCTCTCGTTGCTCCTTTTTCTGGATATTAATGGGCCCCGTTGGAGAGTTTTGACCCAATGCCCTTTATCACATCTTGGATTAAGGCAGGTCATCGCCCGCCCGCCCACATCATGGATTTCTGGACGAACAGCAAAGGCAGCTGACCCCAGGCTTCTGTGGTTGATTCTGTATTAAGGTAAGGCATGTTATTCCCAATGTGTTGTGGCTGGGTTGTTATAGGTCTACGTGACCCTCGATGTCTTAATTGAGCGGAGGAATTATGGTGTTCTTCTGGTGTTCTTCTGTGACGGGTAACTTGAACCATTGTTGATGTACTCGATTGTAGGCAGCCTGATGTGCTTTGTTTATAGCCTATTTTATATAGAGGGACTGTAAGAGTATATATTTATATAGCCTATACGATGTGCTGGCATAAAGCAAGTAGGCTACACAGTTGAAACTGTTGTATCTGTAAGTCATTGTAAGTCCTCTAGTTGAGGCACACGCAAGCGCCCCGCCCCCCGTCGGTGAAAAACAAAAGCAAAAAGTGGGCTCCCCAAAGGCCACGGTATAGTTCAAACACTGGATATACCCCCCCCCCAATAATCACTATAAACATAACTATGTAATTTCAATAATATTAATAATACACAATGAAAGCACCTGTGGTGATTATAGACAATAGTACATATTTAAGTTTCAAAAGATCGCGATCCCCCGCCCATTACGTCACAATGGTTTGATCCACTGCCACTACCCCCCACTCCTGAGTACTACAGTGCGTGTGGGAAATCTGACAGTCTTTCTTTGGTGGCTAACATTAACCTCCAGTCCAGTAAGTAGTTCAAACAAATGATATGTTAGACATTTCTTTACTTCTACCACTCAGTACAATAAAACGCATTTACACAGCACTATTTTTGGTGCCCCCCTCAGGAACTGCGCTTGAGAAATTTTCATGTAATTGTCCCCTCCAAAGTTGATATCAGATTTTCGCTCCTGAGACAGACGGATATTAATTAGATCTTTCAAGGGGGTTATAAACCTATAACACAGCCTATGTTATACCTGTAGCTCCCTCACGCCTCTGGGCACTTCCCATCCCACTTCTGACACCAACGTAGTGAAATCAGAGGGGCAAGTCCGGGAACGGCTGCAGCCAGGACGCGAACCTGAGTCTCCTGCACCACGGGCAACAATGTTAACCAGTTGACTAGAGGGTCCGACTCGCTAGCGAGTCTGTTTATCTGTGCAAGTTGCACTATATATACATGAGATATTTTTACTGAATCTTACAGAATATCTTGTTTAATGATGTTGAGGGTACTGGCCTGTATAGATAGAAAATGGCGGCTCTGGTGATCTTTAAAGTAGATTTTAAAGCTTAAATCTTTGTCTTGTTTTGAGTTTCTTATGCCACGATTTTTGGTTCCCAAATAAGAAACACTGCGGTCTTAAGAGACGTGATTGGATCTAAAACCATCTGTCACTGTGTCAGAGTACGAGCACAATGCTGTTTTCTTCACCCCCCTTTTATTTTAACACATTGCTCAGTTGGTTCTATTGATTTTAAAAGAAAATACCATCGTGACAGAAGGTGTGCCGACAACTCTGGGCTGTGTTCACATCAACCAGATGTTTTGACCTCGTTTGATGGTGAGTGAAAGATGTGGCTGAAGAAAGAGATGTTTGATGGCTCATACTGCACCCATGTAGTGCTTATGATGCTTCATGTTTTAAATAACTAAACAAACTATGAGTTTTTGAAGACAATAGTTTTTTTTAATTATAGTCATTTCTTTTCATTTTTATATTGTCTTTTCATTGTTTTCATAACATAAAATAAAGAAGGCACTTACAAAAAGGAGATATAACATAGCCGCCGTTAAGATAAACATAAACTTACTGATTAAAAAATTAAGGGTAAAGACAAGAAATGACAGTCGTAAAGAAAATAAATGACAGCACCCTTGGCAAATTTTGAACAGTACATGAACTTGAATAAAATCTACTGTTTAAAATCTACAATACAGTAAAAAATTATTTGTTTCAAATTAATGCCCCAGCTATGCTTTGATAAGAATAACTTAAATAATTTCTTTATAACATAGAAAACCTGCAACACAACAACTTTGTTATTGGTTTTTCTTTTTTTTCACTAGTCAGTGGTTCTGTTTTTTTACATATTAGGCTTCGTGGTTTCAGCACTGTGCAAGTCCTGGTACATCTCTATCAGGCGGGTGGCCTCTGTCTTTCCTGACAACAAAGCACCATGGGTGGTGGAATAGTATTTTCTGTGGGTGGCCTCTCCGGCAAACAGGACCTGAAGAGGCTGAGATGGAGAAAGACAAAGAGCAAAGATGGCAAACAGGCAGAGAAGGTAAAAGGGTAGATTTGAGAGAGAAAGAGAGAGAGAGAGAAAAGGAGCAGAATCAGTTAGTCATCTTGATGCAACGTTTGCTTGGCCCCTCAACACAGTTCTGTCCTCCTTTTTTTTGTAATTCAAATTTTTATTGCATTTAACTTTGGTACATGACAGTTTCACATTGCGAGACATTTCTTGTTGATTACTATACATGCACAACAGTGGCATAAAAAACAAAAACAAAAGATACAAAATGAATAAAATCAATAGCATAAGGGACATACTAATAATAACATGACTAGAAAGAATATCCATGCAGCACTTGATGGTATTAGGCAGAGTTCTATTCTGATCGCAGATGTCCTTTAAGCTATATGTAGGACGGCATGTTTTCTGCCAGAATGCTAGCCTGTTACTGATTTGTCAGGGCTGCAGGGGAATATCTGTGTTTGTACGTACATGCGTGTGTGTGTGTGTGTGTGTGTGTGTGTAGGGGTGAGGGTTTACATTGTTTCGTCTGCAGCTTTAAATGGGCATACAGAAGCCCCCCCCCCTTTACAGCAAAATGCATCAGGTTTCATGGTCTAGACTGCTGGCTGGGAGTCAGGATTCATAACTCATACAACACCAGCTGTACTGACTCCATGTGTGTGGTGACGAGGCATAGTGATGATGACACGGCCACATGAGGGAGATACCAGGAGTGCTTTAGCAGCTATAAAAAACTATGTATAACTGATTATAACTGTGTATGTACATAAACTATGTAACTAATAATTATATAAATGCACACAACATGTAATAGTGGGAAGTCTCTGCCATCTCCAGTATCCACAAACAAAAGGTAAAGGTGAAGTCTTTTCCCTTAATCTGTGACATCGGCCCCATTCACAGCTCACAAAATGTTAATAAATACCCAAAGAATTTAGATCAAACATTTGCATTAAGATCGCGGGATCTTTTGTTTTGTTTTGTTTTTTTTGGGGGGGGGGGGGGTTCCACCCTTTTTCTCCCCAATTGTACCTGACCAATTACCCCACTCTTTTGAGCCATCCTGGTTGCTGCTCCTCCCCCTCTCCAATCTGGGGAGGGTTGCAGACTACCACATGCCTCCTTCGATACATGCGGCGTCGTCAGCCGCTTCTTTTCACCTGACAGTGAGGTGCCGCAGCACATGGGAGGATCACGCTATTCCTCCCAGTTCCCCCTCCCCACTCAAACAGGCACCCCACCGGCCAGAGGAGGCGCTAGTGCAGTGACATATAGCCACATCTGGCTTCCCACCCACAGACACAGCCAATTGTGTCTGTAAGGAGACCCGACCAAGCCGGAGGTAACACGAGGATTCGAAAGAGCGATCCCTGTGTTGGTAGGCAACGGAATAGACCGCAAAGCTACCTGGACGCCCAATAGATTGTGGGGATCTTAACTTGGAGCTATAATCTTGTTTGACTCTCTTGCCCAGCCAAGCAGGCATATACTGTACATATATACTCCTTTCACACTGGCTAAAAACCCGCTAACATCCGCCTTTGGTGGTGAATGTTACATTGACCAAAGGTGGAGGTTAGCAGGTTTTTTGGCCAGTGTGAAAACGCCAATACAGTCTGTCGGTTCATCTCACCGGGGCCTTGGTGCTCTTGGCATAAGGCAGCGGCATGGCCAGTCTCTCAAAATCACCGCCATTGGAGCCTACTCTAGTGAAAGAGTAGGAGCCTCGAATGTAGGGGTTACTGCCCCAAGATGAGCGCAGGATATGTCTTGGCTTTGGAATGTTGGGGTTTCCTGTAGATGGAGAGATAGACAGGATGAAAGGAGATTTGTCTTTTTGTCATAAACACACAGCACAAAATCCTTTCAAAGTAGAGAGTTGGGGCTTTGACTCTAGACAGATACATCCAAGTCCAAGGTCTCAACTCTGATTGATGACCCTCTTACTGCACAGGCGTGTGCTGATGTACATGTAATTAAATGACAGCTGAGGGGATTAAACGCATTGACCTAAATCAGGAAGGTATCTGTGAATGGGTGTGTATGTGTCTACATGCAGCTGGTGGGTGTCATCTAGAATGTGCTAAAGGATCTATTCATGAAGCCACAGCAGCTGTATTTACAGACACATGCCAAACCGGGTTCCTTTTGACCTATTTCTGAGCTAAGTAATTATTAACCTATTAGTTGTTAGCTAATTATTACTGTGGAAAAAGCAAAGTGAAAGAAAGGAAAACTTACACACAAAACAAAACTTTGTCCCTGACTGGGCCCCCGCAATATGATATGGCTTTTTTTTCCATTACATTTTTTTTTATATATGGCTTTTAAAAACATTTGTTACTTTATCTGTTCAGATCAGGGACACTTTGAAAAGTATGATCCCAAAATTAAAAACTGAATACATTACATGTAATGAATTCATTAATGAATGTATTGGGTATATTTATTTTTGCGTAAATCATAGCTGAGAAAAGCATTTGCTGTCTAATGTTGATGTTGCAGGTTGTAGCAGCCACAAATCTTCAAGCTCTTTCTGATGAAATTTTGAGGCCATGCACTAATAATAATAATCAACATTCATTGTACCATAGCGAATGGAAACCCAGAGGAAATAGTATAACAAGGATAAATGTTTCGAAATGACTGCCTCTTTATGTTAATTAATGTGATATTTTTTGGACATTGCTACCTTGTGAAATCGCACCACTACTCATTTCACATCTTCAGAAAATCAGTCATTATTTCTTTATCACAGTGCTGTTCAATCTGGTTCTCTGATATGTCTATGTACCGCTTATTTTCTGTTCTGCCAGATAGTTAATTATATTCACTGGTTGTTTCTGGACCAAAACCTCCCTGTCCAACTGGCAGAATAGAGAACCAGCAGTACCATCCCTGAGAACTGGATCGTAAACTCCTGCTGTAATAAACTTGAGATGATTCTTATTTTCCATTTCCTTTCCAAAATGTTAATTTTTCTCTGTCCATGATTACTGGTAAGTACGAGAAGGGCACTCGAGACCGAAAGGCAGAAATAAAGGACAGACAGAGAGACAGTTGAGAATTCACATGAGCTTCTGTGTGTAAAACGAGTATGCACATCTACGTATGTGTCTACATATGTAAGCTGTATGTCTGTGTGATTTAACCATGAGGCACTAAGAAAGCATGCATATCAAAATCTGGTTCAGCTGCTGTGCGTTTGCCTTAACTAATATATATCTTAGTCTCGCTAGTTCTGTTTTTTTTTTTTTTTTTTTTTGCCTTCCCATTTCGATCAAGGCAGTGATGCTGATACAACAGGGTAAGTTATGAGGCAGTTCTGAGACATTCAGCTGCCCAACACACAATACCTGAGTCATTCACACACATTACCAGTGTTATGTTTCACCCTTTTCTTACGAAATACCACTGACCTCACACCTACAGCAGATGTCCTTTCCCTTAACTACAGCACAAAGCACCAGGAAGGGACTGAATCCCTGTTGAATGAGTCACTCGTGAACGGCTTAGCAACAGTGATGCAATACGATCTGCCAAGACAAGGTCCAGCTACAAAGAACTGGGGGCCATGTTTTGATGATGAGACTCGGTGCCATTATCTATTTGAAGCATTCACAAGGAGAAGGACTCTAGAACATCCTTGATTTTGTTTTGTTTTTAAGAAACCTGCTTGATTAAAAGACGTTAAATTAAAAGGAACGATTACTATGAACATTTAAAAACATACAAAAGAAAAATAAAGTAACAGTGAAAAATTATAGAGTCCACATTAGCCTTCAACAAACTTAGAAAGAATTTGTGTGTGTGTGTGTGTGTGTGTGTGTGTGCGCGCGCGTGTGTGTGTGTGTCCTGACACTGACCTGTGAAGCACCGCAGCAGCTCAGTGCAGGTCTCAGCAACAGTTTCGTCATCACAACCCTCCATGAGCAGCGCCTCCTGGCCACAAATCCAACCACTCAACATGTAGCCGTAGCGCTCCGGTGGGTAAAGGACATCAAAACTGCAGATCTTTTTGTACCACATCTTCTCGGGGTAGACAGGCTGCTCCAGCTGAGCCTCGTCCTCCCACACAAACTGAATGCTGTTGCACTCTGGGCTCCAAAAGGGCTCTGCATATTCCAGGAATATCTTATCAGTGGTGCTGATGCCCAGCTTCTCAATGGCCAGCACTTTGTCCTCTGGCAGAGAGGGAGAGAACATGGCCTCGTGGCTCTTCTTTAGCACACCCAGAGACGCTGTTACGATAACGTGGTTGGCTTCAATCCATTCCTCATCTTCGCACTCGACGCGAACAGGGTAGCCTAGGATCTGGGGATCCTCCTGAGGTTGGCAGCTGTAGTTGTTGTCATTGTGATTGCTTCCTTGGTTGGCATGGTTGCCCTTGGAGACCGTCTCCTGTTGCTGGGCAGACCAATTCCAGTGGATACAGCGGACAGGCTTGCCAAGGCAGATGGTGCGGGAGGGGATATCCTGGGCCAGCAGATCCACAATCTTCATGAACCCTCCTGGAATAACATGATGGGCCCCAGGGATCTCTGTCCATTCTCCAAACTCACTCAGAGACACCTCATCCATGCTGGGAGAACTGCTTTCACAACTCTCCACCTGAGAAGGAGGATGGTGTTAACACAGGTAATCAAAACAAAAAGGTTGTTATATTTCCACACAGTGGGCCTCATATTTCAAGCAGGATAACGCATCTCTTCACAATTCATTTGTACAAATTAAAGAGTTCGTACAAGAGGAGCAGTATTTAGAAAAGTTTACTAGAGTCAGGTTTGTTAGAGAAAATTTTTGTATCCTTCAAAAGTGCCTGAGCATGTGTACGTTTTAAGTATGGACACATCTGTATCTGTTAATGATATCGTTGCTATTTTTTCTTAAAATAATACTATTGAACAAGGATTGTTCTTAAAAAGGGGTAATTTACACATGAAGTAAGCAATTAGCATACACAGCCGAGTAATTTGATAAGTTTGGCAATCGCCTACTAAGAACCGGGAGCCAATTCATATTCTTCTTCTTCTTTCGGCTTGTTGCCCGTTTCCCAGGGGTCACCACAGTAGATTTGATAGTTTCCATCGGTACCCTGTGTAGGCACCGCACACCGAGACCCAATTCATATTAATCAGTGCAAAACAAAATGTCAGGCTCAAGTTGAGACAAATGTGCCCAACTATATGTCTACAGTCTGCAACGGCTGACCTTGCACTACAGGAGGATTTAGCACTTGAGACAGAGCAATTGTTTAAGGGAAGGTTTAATTCTCTTTTTTTGCTAAGGACAAAGAATGGATGATTATTCTCTATCTTCAGGGCTACTAGTGTTCCCCAAGGAGATAAGTGATAATTCTGGGTTAATGCAGCCAGCTATGAGCCACATACTTTCTAATGCCATTAGGCTTTTTCTCTGAATTTTTGATTTTGAGATACTTTATTGATCCTCGCGGGGAAATAACGCTCTGCATTTAACCCATCCTAGTTGTGTAGCTAGGAGCAGTGGGCAGCTGCCGTGCAGCACCCGGGGACCAACTCCAGTACGTCTTTCCATTGCCTTGGTCAGGGGCACAGACAGGAGTATAAACCCTAACATGCATGTCTTTTTGATGTTGGGGGAATATATATGTTTCCCTATGCAGTTAAAGAACAAACTGTAGTGGGGACATTTCACTTTATTAAGATATTCCAGAACCATTGGTGCCATAGATTGCATGATTTAAGGCTCTGTCAACTAACACCTCTTCTTTTCTGAATAGAAAAAGATATCACGCTACCAATATACAGCCAAACTCTTGTTTTTGTGCAGCCATTTTCTTATTAGAGTTAGTGTTAGTTCGAACCGTTTTCATTTAACTTCACTGACACTGCACTCAACTGAGAACACTGAATTAACCTCTGCTTTTATTTATTTCCAGATTTTTGTTTGTCAGGTGAAATAATGCCACTGTAAAACTTCTGTTATTAATAGAATGTGCTTTGAGATTGTAGACTGTTCAATATAAATTCAAATTCTGAGTCTGAAAAGTTCTTATGTATCTGTCTTTTGGAAGCCATTCAAAGCTTTTCTTGGTAATCAGTTGTAAAATGAACAGGCTTTTCAGTTATTAGGGATTAGTATTCATTTATCAACATACTCATTAATTTGAATAAAATCTGTACTCCCAAATGTGTTTTTGATACCGCAAGATAATTTACTTCAGGTAACAACAGACTGATAAATAAGGCCCAGTGTAGAAAGCATAACCAAAATGACTAATGATTTTTTTTTTTTTTGCTATGCATGCATGCATTCACTTTGAGTGAAAATTTACACCTTTGACCCTCTAGTGTTATTAGTCTTTCCTGTTCATGGTCAAATTACATGCTAAGAGTATTACTGCCAACATTTGGGTATTCTCTATTGGTCCATTTCATTTAAGATATTACTCCCAGTGATGGTACAGAGAGAACAATATTAGCCACATCATTCTAGGTCATTTGAGGATGTGTACCAACTAATCTATATTTAACTGAAACACTTCCACCTCATTTACCAAGTTTCCAACTTGATGATTCATTCATGCGCTGGTTTTTCTTGCTCTGAAGAGTCACCGTTAAGGCACCTCCCCCATTCGCTCACATAAAATCTACAGTAGTACACTGTACATGCAGGTCTCAGCGGTGTAAGCGTTTTTTGAAGAGATGGCAATAGAAAGGTGAAACCCAAGACGTAATGTGCACACGTGTATCAGCGCACACCTTCAGGTACTGCTGTAGCATTGACAGTTTGAGCTTCTTGGTGCTCTCTGAATCATCAGGATCCAGCATGATCTTTTTTCGCACCAAGTCTCGAGTGAAGACACCAACACTGTTCTGGCTTTCAGCACATACAGGCTTCCCATTCTGGAAAAACTCCTGAGTCAGCTTGTACACCTAAAGGGAAAAAGAAAAATAGAGATGGTAATTCCCCCCCCCCGTTTTTCTCCCCAGTTGTACTTGGCCAATTACCCCACTCTTCCGAGCTGCCCCAGTCGCTGCTCCACCCCTCTGCCGATCCGGGGAGGGCTGCAGACTACCACATGCCTCCTCCGATACATGTGGAGTCGCCAGCCGCTTCTTTTCACCTGACAGTGAGGAGTTTCACCAGGGGGACGTAGAGTATGGGAGGATCACGCTATTCCCCCCAGTTCCCCCCTCCCCCCGAACAGGCGCCCCAACCAGCCAGAGGAGGCACTAGTGCAGCGACCAGGACACATACCCACATCCGGCTTCCCATCCGCAGACACAACCAATCGTGTCTGTAGGGACGCCCGACCAAGCCAGAGGTAACACGAGGATTCGAACCAGCAATCCCCGTGTTGGTAGGCAACGGAATAGACTGCTACGCCACCCGGATGCCCTTAGAGATGGTAATTTGGAAGAAAATGGAGGAAGGAAATTAAGGAGTATTTTCCCATTTTTTGAACAGGATGAGATAGCAGGGACAGAAAGGGAAAAGGGAGTTTTAAGAAAACAGGAGGAATAGAGACAGAAATTATTAAAAAGAAAATAGGGATTTATTCAGCGAGGATGTGGAAAACGTCAGCCACAGCCAGGGCTCTCCGGTACAGAGACACGGATGCCGATGGTAAATGAGGGCACAACAGCCTATTCCTTAGTCCTGACCAGTTTTCCTCGGTTACCCATTTGTCCTAAAGCTGTTGTTGATTTTTAAGATGTTTCTGTGTATTTAATTTCGGCTATTTAGTTTGTTGTTTGTCAGAGCATACTGTCATGTGTCCTTGTGTGATCCTGATACCCTCATGTTTCCTACCATTAAACCTTTGTTTCCCCCGTTACCTCATCTGCATTTGGGTCTTCAATTCCTGCGCCCCCTTTGACACTTCTAGAGTGAGAGTGTCTGCAGAAAGCTTCATATGCAAATCTGTGGCGCTAATCTGAGGTAGGAGTATTTTTAGTCGAAGTCATACTTTTAGTGCAATTTCTAGGGGACATTATAAATACAGGCCAAGGCTTTTCAGGAAATTATCTGCTTGGTAGTCAAAACTTTTGCAATGCTGAGATACCGATATACAGCAGCATGTTTTTTCAGGATGCTCAGTGTCAACCAGTAGTTTTCGTGCAATAAATTTAATTTTTATTGGCAATTGCATAAGCAGTGTCTAGGGGCTTTTAGGTGCCTATTCAGTAGTCTAAGACCTTAAATGTGTTATTTTGCAAACAATTTTGATTTCATCCACAGTAATGCATTTAGTCCCATTAAACAGATTGGACAGATTTTGCTCAATAGATTTTGATTTAAACAGCCATGTACTGGTTTGTCTTCTTGGGTTTAAGTATTTGCTTGATTGTATCCCCTTATCTCACCTCATTGTATAGGTCACTAAACTCCTCCACCAGGTCTTTCGGGATTCTCTTCCCACTGTTGGTTTGGTAGTGAGCCACACCATTTTTAGCATACAGGCTAATGCGTCCCACGCTCCTCTCATCATCTGTGGTGTGCTCAAGAAGCCCGTTGTCCTCAGCTAGATGGTACACAGGGTTCCCATTTGTGCCATGGATCCAGGTGGCTCCAAGCTCCAATGTAGCGTTTCCTAAAATGACAAGGAATAATGTGCTCTGGTCAGAATGTATGACAAAAAACAATTTCATAAAATTCAACACGTTGATGGGCTGTGAAAAGGTGGAAAAAATGTTTTGTTATTTATGCTGAATTAAGAGTATTTCTAGACAACATCACCCTTTTCTGTGTGTGTGCTAGATAATATGGCAACATGTTCTATTTACAAATCTGTTGAAATTGTTCATCTGTCATAAATTCCTTACTTGCCCTGCACAAACTTGAAAGACAGCATCATTAATTATATTTCGAAATTCATTCATGCAATAGAAGGTAGACAAATGCCAAGAGAACGATGGCAAACGTCCCTATGATTACATAATTTGAGAGCACATAAACAGAAGTTTACATAACTGACACAAATCACAGTCATGACTGAGGGAAACACTAACAGTGCAGTGTGAGTACATACATACATACATATATAGACTTTAGACTTAATTGTCCCCAAGGGGAAATTCCTTTCCATAGTACTGTACACATCGGACAACAATACATACAGTAACAACATACAATGACAGACAACAGTATACACTCAGGCCTGTTCAGCGAGGCCTATTGTTTAAGGTGGCTATGGCTGCGGGAATCAGACTCTTCCCACAGCAAGCCACTCTGCACCTCAGCGCTCTGTACCTGTACCTGAAGGGCAGCAGGGTAAAGTGGTGATTGAGTGGGTGTGTGATGTCCTGAGGTTGCAATGCGTGCAATGGCCTTATTATTTAGCTCTGTGAGGTTGGGTGTGGGGAGACCAATCCTGGTTATGTCTGTGAGTTTGGCCTGGTTAATAACGGATAACATGTTTAAAGAAGCAGTTGGAACAGTACAGTGGGATGGGCTGAATAATGCTCTGATACAATAGGAGGAGATTGGGGGCAAGATAGAGGCCTTTAAGCTTGTGGATGACTGACAGTCAGCACGGTGGCCCAGTGGTTAGCACTGTTGCCTCATAGCAAGAAAGTCCTGGGTTTGAAACCCAAGCCCCTCCAGGGGTCCTTTCTATGTGGAGTTTTCATGTTCTCCTTGTTTCCGCTGGGTGCTCCAGTTTCCTCCCACCATCAAAGAAGACATGTACCTATGTTAGGGTTAATATTCCTGTCTGTGCCCCTGACCAAGGCAATAGAAAGAAGAACTGGAGTTGGTCCTTAGGGGCTGCAGCTGCCCACTGCTCTTATATAATAGGATGGGTTAAATGCAGAGTGAATTTTGCTGTATGCTTGCTTACAATGACAAAGTGTCTTAAAAAAAAAAGATGCATACGAATATTAGTAGTCTTTGGCGGCTCCTTTTTTGGGTGTCATTGGCGTGCTGGTTGAAGCTGAGTCTATTGTCCAGTGTCACTGTCAACCATTTCAACTGTTTGGCAATTGATGAGAATGAGGTACTGAGGTGAGGGGGGGACCAATTATTATTCCCTTTGTCTTGCTGACATTGAGGTAAAGATGGTTATCCTCACACCACTGGGTGAAGTGTGCAACCGTGTTGTGATAGTCCAGAGCAGAGTGGTTGTGTGTGAGTAGGGTGAGAATGGGTGTGTCATATATATTACATACAGTCTTTTTTAGGTCTCGATGATTGAGAGGTGAGCAGTGACCTACAGCAGAGTCAAAGACAAAACAATTTTGATTCTCTTTGCATTGCAATTTGTCATCTGGGCAGCCATTATGTTGATTAATTCAAACTCTGGTGAGGTTGCTCTCTATTCGAAACTTCACTAAACTCAGTTAAACTTTTGACACGATATGTCCATCAGCATGTCCAATCCCTTGCTGACTGTCTTACTGGGTTTTGTTTAATGAAGGAAGCAGTTGGTGAGACATTCTAACACTGGCAATGCTAACAGCTAGGGGCATACATAGATGTAATTGGGTGAACCAGCTCTACTATAAGGTATGCCATATACAGCAGTAAGAAGGAGTAGAAAACTTTTTTTTTAAAATGTTGATATACTTTATTAATCCCTGTGGGGAAATTGTGCTCTATATTTAACCCATCCTAGCTGTGTAGCTAGGAGCACAGGCAGCCGCCATGCAGCGCTGGGGGCCAACTCCGGTTTGTCCCGCCATGCCTCGGTCAGGGGCACAGACAGGAGTATTAACCCTAACATGCATGTCTTTTTGATGGTGGGGGAAACCGGAGCACCCGGAGAAAACCCACTGCAGACACAGGGAGAACATGCCATGTCCACACAGAGGACGACCTGGATGAACCCCCAAGGTTGGACAACCCCGGGGTTCGAACCCAGGACCTTCTTGCTGGGAGGTGACAGTGCTAACCACTGTACCACCATGCTGATAACATGTTGGCATGGGTCTGGGGTGATAAAACTAATGGACCTCATGATAAATTCAACCAAAATCAAGATGTACCCCATGGCCACTTTGAGGGGTAAAAATCTTGCTTTTTCTTACTTCTCAGGGAAAATGCATATTACAATCAACCCCCTCCGACATGCTGACTTGTCGAGTAGATTAGAAAGAAAACATGCTGGCATGAACCAGTTATCTGGGTAGACTGGTGAAAGGTTGGGGTGTGTTGTTGTACCTCATACCACCACGACCTTCAATCTAACACACACCACCATCACTGTCCTCATCGCCATCGCTTTTTTACCATTTTTCAAAATGTAAGTGGGCACAGACAGGCTAAAAACGAGTGCTTATTTAAACTTAAAATGTAGTCAATATTATGCATCCTTTTCCCATTTAATTATACTGATGAATGTGTCAAGTGAATTACACAATAAAAAGTTATTTAATCAGAAATGTCTTTGTTGAATTTCGTTGAAGTATGAAATTCCACTTCATTTCATAATTCTGTCTAGAGTGATGCCTTTATAAAGGGCTAAAAAGGAAATGGACAAACAATAACTACTTGGAAAATCATAGTGATTCAACAATCAAATTCCCTGCTTCACTAACCTAAGTTCGAACATGGGTCCTCAAGGGCCAAATGGATATATATACCTGAGAAAAACTTACAGGCCAGAAATGTAAGAAAAAGAAGCAGGTAAAGAGTTCAGGACCTGAAATTCAAGGATAACTTAAAGGTGAAGCTACAAGAGTCACATCTCACCGTGCTGAACGCTTTGAATTCTCCCTCCAATGTGGTTCGATGCTTCTAGGATTCTGACATCTGTGAAGCCGTTTTCCAGGAGGATCTTAGTTGCAGTGATGCCAGCCAAGCCAGCGCCAATCACCACTATTCGAGGCTGCCGGTGAGTACGTAGGCCACTACCAAGAGGATCATCAGTGCTGTCTGACGAAATTTCAGAACTTTGCATGCCGTCCAAGCTGCTCTTCTAGGGGGGGCTGTGGACAAATTAAATCAATAGGGAAAAGTTAAAAACAGCACCCAGTGTAGGGAGCCAACAAGCAACAGCAGAACAGACAGACCCTTGCATGTAAGGAGAGAATGAATGGGACAAAAGGCTTTCAATCCGGAGTCATTTGCAGAATTATCCCCAGAATTTGTCTTGGTTTGCTCACTGGAACACTTAGCCAAAACACAAAATGCTAAAAGCAATATAAATACATGTATTTAAAAGTCCCTTTATATCTTAATGTCTTTTAAAATTGCTTTTATAATGTTACTTTAATTTGTAAGTGAAATCTTTATCACTGCATATATGGGACCATATTCATAAATACTCCATATAGCATGAGCAAAGCAATGTGAATCAAATTTTCGGTGGACAACCCTGTCATCACTACATGGGCATTTCACACTTTTCATTAATTAAAAGCACATATTATAGTCCCTCACTGACAAAGTAATAAAGCAAGGATAATCTCTGAGGGATACAAGGCATCCTGTTGTTTCAGTACACTAACTTGGCTTGCTATCAATGTATGGACAGATGTGTGTGCGAGTAACACACTGAGGACATGTTTACAGCATATCCCTGTTGGCAAAATTTAACTAATCCTGCTCCTACTGCATGCTAAACATGTTTTTTTTGTTGATAATGCTTTCTAGTAATGTGTGGCAACTCTACAATAATTTACATACACAGTGCCACAACTTTGACAGTTTAATTAAAATGATTAACAAGAGCCACCCTCCCAAATGTCCCGTGGAATAAATCCATCGGTCGTTCAAAAAATACAAACAAACACATGCACACACTTCCCTGATTTGTTACAACAGCAACACTGGACCCAGTGGGACTTACATGAAACTGCACAGTGAAAACAAAGGTTTCTTTTGCTTTGTGCTTGTGTCAAACAAGTTGAATGTATTTGTCAGTTGCAGACCTTACAGCTGTGTCTGCTCCGATGTGTCGTTCAATGGTGCATGAACCATTACTCAAGAGCCATAAGGACTTTAAGCCGTTTACCTAACACTGAATGATGGGAACTGGGGAGCAGCTGGAGGTACCCCACACACACACACACACACATACAATGTTCAGTTAACTTACACAGCATACAAATTTCCACGAACAAACACGACACAACAGCTGTCTTTTTCACTTCACAATCGCAAAGTAATTAAACTTAAGCAATCTGTGGTCGGAGGGAACTGGTTCATATGCAGTTCAAGGCTTCCCCATCAGTGCCTTCAACCCTGAACACTCAGCGGTTTGCCTCACATGACCACAGGGTGTTGACGAAGGGGCCACAGGCAGGACCACAGGCAGGACTAGTTTGGTTTGTGCAAACCAGACTAGTTTAGTTTGTACAAGCCAAACTAGTCTGGGTGAGTTCGAACTGCACCGCATTTAAATTTCAGGCATTTCACCAGTGCAGAATATTTTGTATTTTACATCCATTTTCCACATCTGCCTCTTTTTTTACCCCCACTGTGAAGCCTAAAACACAACCTAATAAATCCTTGCTAATGACAAATGATAACAAAGTACTAGAAACCACACACAAAAATTTTAATTTTGAATGACAACACCTATTGACACACAACAAGATTTTATTGCTTACATGTGCATTGAAGAAAGGTAACAGAAATGAGGGTTATCTCCAACTAGATACACGGAAAAGTGAAAATGACGCATGGAGAAAACCGGTTATCAAATTTTCCACAAAAAAAAAACAGCATCTTTTTATATCTTTATTCCAGCTCATGTTACAATAAAATTAGTGATTCATAAAGACAGCATATCTCCACTCTATGTGCAGCATGAACAGCATTTTTCTTGTTTTCCTTCCTTTTTCATATTTCTGTTTTTGATGAGATTTATGTTCTTTCTTAATTCTACTGAAGCTCCTTTGCTTTCGTGGCAAAAGAACATGTATTAAAAGAATCGATGCTCCAATATGTTTTGCTTCTTACCCTAAAATCCTGATTGCATAAGAAAACAAAAAATAGAACACACCAAATAAACAACAAGAGACAAACAAAATAATCTTGAAAACTTTGACAAAGAAACAGTGAGAAAATTCTCCCTCTCAGCCAAGAGGATTATTATTTTGCCAGTGTCAGTAATGATTTTGATCTTGAAGTGAATGAATTTTAGCTATGCAAAGAATTATAGCACCCTTTGTAGTTTATAATTTCAAAGTTGGCCCAAGTGAATGCGTTAAACAATCACAAATCACAAACATTTTCCTGGACCGCAAATACATTTGCAACATTCTTTGTTGGAAATTTTCAGTAAATATTCCATTGAGGTAAGCCTCATAGTTGACATGAAGAATTCAGTAATTGCAATTGTACTTTGAGGTATGAACAAATTTGCTTACGCCGTAGGCAGGATACAGTGGTACAGAGGGTGAAATAAACAAGATGTTACACAAATGATCACATGAACAAGTCGTAAATTTGCAGTACCAGACTGATTTATCACATTTACATCACACACGTTCTGCCATCTCAGACACAGACAGTGCCTCCATCTCTGGTTGACACACTTGCCACATGTCACCAGTCTATGCTCACCAGATACAGATTATGGGTGGGCTGGCCTCGGGGTGGGGTGGGGGGGGTGGGGGAGGCATGGCTATGACTGACCTAGAATTGGCAATCTGCATCTGACAGCAGCTTTTTTGAAGGGAAAATACCCAATTTCCCCTTGGGGATGAATAATGTATTCTGATTCTGAAAGGCAGACTCAAATGAAAGGCAACTGGAATGCCTACAATAGATTTCCAGCGAAAAGCACCACAGCGATTTCTTTTCCTCAACACTCTTCCTGGACCGCTGTTGACACTCGCAGCTGCATCCATGCCATTTCCTTTATAAAACCCCTGTCTGTGGGTTTGACAACCAACAACTCATTCCTAAGACATTCGACAACAGTGCGCTCTCATGCCCCATGCCAAGATACCAGACATGCAAACTCCAGTTTGTTGTCATGCTGAAGTACTGTGGTGTGCACTTGTCATCCTGACCATAAATAAAGACTAATGCATGGAAGTACTTACACCAAAAGTGATGGAGGTACAGGACTCCAGCACTCATTGCTCAACTCACTCACTTACAGGTTAAGATAATGTGAAGGTCGTCTCGATCAGCAAAACTAATAAAGGTTGAAAAAAAAGTTTTGGCTATGTATTGTTCACATGAATGAAGCTTGATAAATGAGACCAAATCTGAGATATCTGGTTAACAAAGGTAAAAAGAAATTGATCTTTCACTCAGGGAAATAGGCTGCGGTTTGTTTTGGTTTTTTTTTATTAACGAAAAAAAAAGTATTCTGATTTAGAAAAACAACAAAGTCTTTAAAAAAACACGGCATTATGAAGTGGAAGGAACAAAAACGAAACAAAAAGGAGATTATGTGACAAAGTGATGACCATCTTCTCTGCGGTAGGTGAAACTATACATCGGATGCCTATGCACAGTCATCACTGCCACGTAATGAAGTTTTGTTGCCAATGTAGTTGCGTTCACATCAGCTTTAAACAAAGAGACATTCATTTGGCGTCACTTTGATTACACAGAACGTGTTTAAAAAAAACGAAGCGTAAAGACAGGAATTGGATAAAGCAAATTATAAAAACAAAACAAGGTATCTCTATTGTTGCACTATACTACGTTGTGTCAAGATGACAACCTCCAAACCTCTATCTCTTCAAAATGAATCTGCAGCGGCACTCGTCTCTGTATCCATTGTTTTCTACGCCTATACGTATACATAAACTTACATAAACTTGGCGACACCGTTAGACGTTGCAGGGAATCTACGCCGTCTTTTTGAGCGTACACTTGACAAAAAGAAGTGGTTCAACCTACTTGCGTGCCCCGCCGCGATGTTCATCTTTCACCACTGCGTTTCTTGACAGCCTTATTCGGAGGCGTTGTTGTATTGCTCTACTTTCAACATCACGGAAAACCGACTTTCGGGTCGGTTGTCGGTAAACAACACTTACCTGACTCGGTAGTCTTCAGCGCTATAATCCGCCTGCTCCTTTGTGTATAGCAGAGCCCGGCTCCGCTTTATATTTATGTGTGCTGTAAACCAGAAGCAGCCAGTTTTCCGTGGCCGCTGCCTCCTCATTAATAAACATGAGAGAGAGAGAGCGAGAGAGAGAGAGAGAGAGAGAGAGAGAGAGAGAGAGAGAGAGAGAGAGAGAGAGAGAGAGAGAGAGAGAGAGAGAGAGAGAGAGTGACGTAAACACCAACGTGATACCCGTTGTCAGAAGTGTAAATATTGTGTTATGACGAATGAACAGCTCGTGTTGAAGGTGTGGAGAGAGAGAGAGAGAGAGAGAGATTTTGAATTGTCACCCCGAATAAGGATAAGCGGTTTGGATAATGAACGGATATGTACAGAATAGACACTTAAGATAGAGGATGGATTTATACTGTACTTGTCGATAGAGCGAGAGAGAGAACGAGCGCGAGAGAGAGCCTTTCTGACTAGACCAAGCCAGCTCTTGGTCTAGTCAGAGAGGCATGAACTGAGGAAGCCTCTTGGATGAGAGGCGAAACGTCTTCACGGATAAATACCAAGTCCAGTTGCACTTGATTCAACTCCTTTGGATAACCATAACCTGGATGAATGAGAACATTCACAGACACAGCGCGAGAGAGAGAACTCAAAGACTCCCAGCTTTCATCCATCGGAGAGTAAACCAAAGAGCTAAGTGGAGATCCTATAATGAACGTCATCAGATGACTTTAGTTGCTCTTTTCTTCTCTGGTACTTAATTATGTTTGAAAGATTGCCTCCATTGTGTGACATTTTGGTTTTATTTTTTTCATTTTTGAATAAAATCAAGAACTTGAAATTTCAAATGGATAATATTTACACAATATGTTGAACAGATAGCTATCAGTGTGTTGATTTGTTTCATGCCGTGGAGCAGGAAACCAATCAGGAAGCTGGGTTGTTTGTTTTGGTGGGTTGACCACCAAAACAAACATCACCACAGGCCGCCCCCAACTATTTTGTCTACAGATCCAAACCCATAAATCAACAGGAAGCCATGGATGAATCAGTTGTTAGACACAGTACTCAAGTGTCATCAACAATTCTTCGTGTATGAGCCAATAACCGCCGAGGTTCATCATACGTGTGTCTTTGTGCCTCCCTTCCTGCCTTGTGCTTTTGTAACATGCACGGATAATCAGACTCGCTAGCCCTTGGCTAACAGGTTGGACCCTTTAGTCGACGGGTGTGGGAGACACGGGTTCGCGTCCTGGCTTGTGGCGGTTCCCGGCTGCACCCCCCCCCCCCGAATTCGCTACGTTGATGTTAGAAGTGGGATGGTGAGACCGTGAGGCCATCGGAAGCATGTGTGCCCAGAGGCGTGAGTCTTAGTACAGGCTTGTACTACTATGAATAAATGGGTTTTTTTCTACATCTATCTTCATATCTATATGAACAAAGTGACTTTCTGGACATCTCAATGGACCTTAGGAATGGCACATACAAGCCGTACATTAAGCCCAACAACACGCTGCAGTATGTCCATAGAGAAAGCAACCAACCACCCTCCATCTCGAAGAACATCCCAGAAAGCATTAATAGACTCAAAATTATCATCTAATGAGCCCATCTTCAATTAAGCTACACCCCCACACCAAGATGCATTACAAAAGAGTGGCTACAATTTTAAGCTTAAGTACAACCTGTAATGTCCACAAATACACGGGACGACTGTGTGAACGAATAACTGGGGCTTTATTTTATTACTATCGTTCTGTCGTTCATACATCCATGCTGTGTGTCCTGCATACATGCTTGTTCTGCCTCCTACTTCTGTACTCGCCCCATAACCCCTTGCTTCTCTTAAAGAGGTATTCTCTATTAAAGTCTGAACATCACATCCCTCCAACATTCCCAAACAAAACGACAAAACATACTTGGCAAAAGGGGAAGATATCAAAATAAACAAAACATTTTTTCTCTGACTACAAACAGTTTCTTTTTTTCTTTTAGTATGCAACATCAGAAACAAACGGTTTTCTGTGACTACAAACTGTTTTTTTTCTTCTTTTAAATTAGTATAAAGTCTTTCAGGTACTCTGGCCACTTCCGAACTACCCTCCGTGGGTAGCGAGGGATGCCAGGGGTTTCCGGGCCCGATGGTGCCATTGGGGTTGCCCTGTCTGTGTCGGTGTGGGCAAACCTGCTAAGACCACCTATGGGTTCAGTCTGTTGAGGCATGATGCTGTCGTATTTTGTAGCAGCAGGCATAGGTTGAACTAGTGAGGGGGGCACTTGCTTGATGTGTGATGTGTTCCTTGTCATCACTCGCTGCTCACGTTGTGCAGTGACCGTTGTTCCTTTCACTGCAATGACTTGGAACAGATCAGGATGGAAAGGTGATTGGAACTTGTTGTCTGGTCGCAGTCTTTTGACTAACACATGGTCTCCCACTTTCACAGCAGAAGAAGGACGAAAAAAGCATTTGTGGTGGTGCCCTTTCCTCTTCTCTTTTGCGTGTGTGTCTTTGGCTCTCATGAGCTCGTCCAGGACTGTGGACTGGACACTGGACAGTGTTGTGCGCACTTGCCTACCGAACATTGCTGTGGCAGGGGGCGTCCCAGTGGAGCAGTGTGGTGTTGTTCTGTATGCTCGCAGGAAGCGATTCAGTTCTTGTTGAGTGTTTTTGGGTCCCAGTGTTGCAATCCTGAGTGTTTTTTTCAGGGTCTTCATGAATCTTTCCACCTCGCCATTTGCTTGGGGCCAGTATGGAGTTATCTTTCTGTGGTGGAATCCGAGGTACGTAGCAAACCTGGAGAACTCTTCAGAGTTGAACGGTGGACCACTGTCGCTCTTGACGACTTCTGGAATGCCCTATGCTGAGAAGATTTTGTCTAGCTTTGGTATTACAGCTTTGGCAGATGTGGTGGATACTGTCTCCACCTCAGGGAATCTTGAGTAATCATCCATCACTATAAGTAGGTACTCTCCATTTGGCAAGGAGCAAAACTCAATACTCACTTCAGTCCAAGGTGCAGCTGGCAGAGGAGTCATCTGAAGTGGTGCGTGAGACTGTCGTGTTTGTTACTGCCTGGCAGGCAAGACAGGTTTTGATGCAGTCCTCTGCCTTTTGGTCAATTCCTGGGAACCACACTTTCTCCCGGAGTAGTTTCTTTGTTTTCATCACCCCCTGTTGGCCTTCATGGGTGATGTCTATCACCCGGTTGTGCAGTGAGGAAGGTATTACAAGTTTATTCCCTCTCAGCAGGAGATCAGATGCAGACACTGTTAGCTCTGATTTCTTTGCGTGAAAACACCGGAGAACTGATTGCTGGGCTGGAGACATGTCCGCTGTCTGTTCCAGACAAGTGTGCCACTGTCCAGTCCTGACAGCAGTCATAACTCTTTGGAGGCATGGGTCAGATTGTGTGGCAGCATGAATCTCCTGTAGTGCCATGGCACGGGGCACATTGTGGTTGATGATGAAGCGCACATGGGCTTCAGCCAGCTCAGTGGCATGTGTGTCCTTGGACTCAGGTGGGTGTGGAAACGGTGCCTGGAGAAATAGTCTGCTGGGTTACCGGCACCTGCCCTACAGACCACAGAGAAGCTGAAGTTTTGCAGTTTCAGCAACCAGCGTTCGATTCTGGGAGGAGCGGAGAACGATGGCTTGTTGAACATGGGGACGAGCGGCTTGTGGTCTATAACGACTGTGAAAGTGCATCCAAGTAGATAGAGTTGGAAGTGAAGGCAACCCCAAATCACAGCTAGGGCCTCCCTCACAGTCTGTGAGTATCTCTGTTCCACAGGTGACAACGTTTTGCTGGTGTAGGCGAGTGTGTGTAGTCTACCATCAGAGTCAGTTTGGGTTAGAATAGCTCCAAGGCCCACAGGGCTTGCATCCACGACAACTTCTGTGTGTTTTGATTGGTCAAAGTAGGCCAAGACTGTGTCGCTGCTCAGGGTACTTTTGAGTGTGTTGAATGCGGCCTGGTGTGCGAGGGACCAGTTCCACAGTTGGTCCTTCTTTGTGAGCTCTCTGAGGGACTGTGTCAGGGTAGCTAGATCTGGAATGAAGCGACCACAGTATGTGACAAGGCCCAGGAAACTGCGGACTTCTCCAGGATTTTGTGGGGCTGTGGTCTCTTTGACTGCTGCAGCTTTCTTGGGGTCCACTGAAATGCCTTGGTCTGAGAACACATAGCCAAAGAACTCCAGCTTGGTTTTGTTGAATTCACACTTGTCAGCATTTAGTGTCAGGTTGCAGTCTCTGAGGCGTGTGAGGACCTTCTCCAGGTTCTCACCGTGCTCCTGCTGGTTAGCACCGTACACCAGCATGTCGTCACTGACATTCAAAACAACTGGGATGCCAGATAGTGCCTCTCTGATGGTGTTTTGGAAAATCTCTGCAGCTGAGGATATCCCGAAGTTGAGACACTTGTAGCGTCGCAGGCCCATGTGTGTAGTGAAGGTCGTTATGTAGTGGGAGTCAGGGTGGAGTTCAAGTTGGTGGTAGCCAGCCATTACATCGAGTTTGGAGAACACTTTTGCACCGTTTAGGTCTGCTAGGATATCATCCACAGTGGGAGTGAGGTGTCTTTCGCGCTTGATGGCCTCATTCGGGCATCTCATGTCGACACACATTCTGATTTTTCCTTGTTGTTTAAGCTTAGGGGCTACTACCACAGGTGAGACCCAGGGTGTCGAGCCTTCAACACATTCAATGATGTCCATTGCCTCTAGTTTCTCCAACTCTTGTTCAACTAGCTTCCTCATGTGGAACGGCATGCATCTGTGTGGCTGAGCTACTGGTTGTACAGTTGTGTCGATGTGGATCTTTACCTGGTGGTTCTTGAGTTTCCCAATGCCTTGGAAAACTTCAGAGTACCTCTCCTGAGGCTTTAGTGGCATGTCTACACTGTTGACCAGGCGGACTAGGTCGAGAGCAATCACAGTCTGGCAACGCAAAACAGGAATCACTGACTTATCAACCACATAGACTGTCTCTGAAATCACCCTGTCTCGGAAGCTGAGTTGTGAGCGGAATTGTCCACGCATTGGCAAAGGCGTGTGTGAGCCGTATGCAAAAATCCTGACTGGCGTGCTCTGCAATACGGGAGGGTTTGGTAGTGACTGAAAAGACTTAAAATCCATTACACTGACAGAGGCTCCAGTATCCTATAGCACTTCGAGTGAGGACCCATTTACCTGAATGGTGCGTTTTGGCGCTGCGACGGCTGGGTCCCCCAGTGTGAAGAGGTAAACGGAGGAGGAGTCTACCCCATCTTCATTGGAACGAGGTGAGTAGGCCGCATTGAAACACTCGCGTGCGCGTGCATTTCAGGCTGTTGATGCCGGTTGCCGGGCTCGCTGCTGGCTCTTTCGCTCTTGATGGCACAATGCTAAAACACCATCTAAACCAGTGTCAATTTGTTTTTCCATTTCAAGTGCTTACTGTTCAGATGCTTCATTCAGCCTGGCTATTTCAAGGAGTTTTGTCAGTGTCATTGTGGGATCGGTGAGCGCTTGCCTTCTCAGCTTGTGTGATCTGCAGCTTTGTACGATGGGTGACGTTTGATTCTGCATCAACAGCAGGGAACTCACAGGATGCAGCCAGCGTGCATAGGCAAACGTAGTATTCCCCAACTGTTTAATTTTCGGATTGAGTAGATTGTCTGAATTTGTAAACTTCAAAGTCCACATGAGAAATAAGGAGCAAGAGCCTGTTTGGCTTTATTAAAGTCGTTATCCTCTCCTCTATCAGGAAGTGTGACAAAAATGTCGTATACCTGTTCACCAGCATAGTGAAGTAACATGGCACGTTTTCGAGTGTCCTCCTTGATGTCTAGGGCGCGCAGAAAATTTTCAAAACGGGCCATCCATCTTTCCCATCTTGATTCTAATGATCCAGGTGCTCCACCGTGAACGTCAAAAACGGAGAATTAATCAGCTGTAGCAGAGAGCATGTTGGCGATGGTTAGATGCGGTGTAGTCTACGTCCTGGTCTGAGCTGTGAGCTAATCCGTTTATGCACCGGGATGCTAAACATTAGTTAGCAGCTATCACTGATCACTATTAGGTACTCAACAATCCTTTTGGTCCGTGGCAAGGTAGGTACTTTTAATCCACAAAATCCTCGTCACCATTGTAATGTCCACAAATACACGGGACTACTGTGTGAACGAATAACTGAGGCTTTATTTTATCACTCTCGTTCTGTCGTTCATACATCCATGCTGTGTGTCCTGCATACATGCTTGTTCCACCTCCTACTTCTATACTCGCCCCATAACCCCTTGCTTCTCTAGATAGCTCCTGATCGGCAATACATAAAGCACAATTTACAGTGATGTTCTTCTCTTTTGCTCGGACAAACTGAAAGTAGTGGGAGTATATCCATTTTGAAAAAGTCGACTCGGGCTCTGCTGTCGTCGCCATTGCGCGCTTATTGAGGAACAGTATTCTTCAGTGACAGTAGAATGTATATCAACAAGACATGCGCGCGGCGCTCTAGCATCAGATTGCATCTCGTGCTGACTGGTGTTGACGCTGACTGCGGAAGTGGCATTTCGTTCAGAAACTCGTGAAATAAAAGATGAAATAGAAGACGGTAACGCGTTAAATGGGCACAGTAACTGTAATAATATTACCGATATTGTATCAGTAACGCGTTATATTACTCCGTTAACTGCCTAAATGTAACATATTACTGTGCGTTACCCCCAACACTGGAAATGACAACAGCAAAATAGAGACATACGTCGGTCTAACAGAGGGGACATTCAAAAAGAGGTTTAATGCACACATGTGTAGCTTTAGAAACAACCGTTTAAAGAATGTAACATCTTTAAGCCGTTATATTTGGTAATTGGCGGCCAGAAACATTAATTATTCAACCACATGGAAGATCCTCCAAAAAAAACAAACAAAAACAAAAGAAAGCATATTCAACCAGTAGTAAAATGTGCAATCTATGTCTAACTGAAAAATAGTTTATCATTTGCAAACCAGAAATGTCCACATGGAATAACAGGAATGAATTGGCCAGCAGTTGCAGACATAGGTATAAGGCATAAGCACATATTTTGCAAATATATATAAATCATGCCAATAGACAAATACCCCCCCCCCCATTGGACCGTTAGCGATCACGTGCTTTTGAATTTTTGAATGAACGTCGCACCTCGGCTAGCGGTCACGTGTTTTTTGAATTTTTGAATGTCGCACCTCTCCCTTCCCCATTGGACGTTGTGCACGTGATGTGCATGACGAGGTAGTAAATGGTATGTCCTTTCCTGAGTAGCTTTATTGATAGCTGATGATTGCTTATGGCATGAAACAGGCTTGTGTTGTCTAAAGAATTTACTTGACTCACTGGATATATTGCTCCTTATTTGTTGAGCACTTTCCCTTCCGTTAAGTGTTTCTTCATACACACACACACACACACACACACACATTTGCTATCAAAATTATTCAGCCCCCATTGCATATTAGGTTTATTGGCAAAATGTACAATTTTCAGCTGTTTGCAATAAGCAAATTACACAATAACAGTTTAAATAGTTCAATAAAACTAATATTACAAGGGTTTTATCCAAATTCAACACAAAATGTTACTTTTAATGACTACTGCAGTCTCAACATTATTCAACTCCCTGAATAGAATCCCTCATAAGAGCATACATTTGCAAATCAGGTGTTGTCTCAAGCACATCTGATGCAACTAATCAAGGGCTTCATCAGTTGCATCAGGTGTGCTTGAGATAGAACACAACAAATACCTGGACTGGCTAGGGGTTTGTTGACGGTGACGTTTGATTACATGTTAGAAATATGGCTAAGTCAAGAGAATTGTCCAAAAAGTTAAGAGAAGAGATCATTGCCTTGCACAAACAAGGAAAAGGATACAAAAAGATAGTAAAGGCACTGACTGTTCCTAGAGATTCAGTTGGAAGCATAGTTCGCAAGTTCAAAGTTAAAGAAACAGTGGCTACACTACCTGGACGTGGCAGAAAGAGGAAGCTATCAACGGCTGCCACTACATTCCTGAGGAGGCAGGTGGTCAAAAACCCTCGAGTGACTGCAAAAGACCTGCAGCAAGACTTAGTGGCAGCAGGCACTGAGGTTGCAGTTTGCACCGTAAGGCACATACTAAACGCTGAAGGGCTCCATGCCTGAACTCCAAAATGTACACCACTACTGACCCAAAAGCACAAGAAAAGTCGGTTCCAATATGCTCAAAACCATATAAATAAGCCAAAGAGGTTTTGGGACTCTGTTCTGTGGAGCGATGAAACAAAACTGGAACTTTTTGGGCCTATGGCTCAGCGGTATGTCTGGAGGAGGAAGAATGAAGCATCCGCTAAAAAGAACACCCTGCCTACAGAGAAGCATGGCACTGGCTCGGTGATGCTCTGGGGCTGCTTTACTTCCTCTGGCACTGGAAACCTGCAGCGTGTGGAGGGCAAGATGGATTCAATCAAGTATCAGGAAATCCCAGGGGAAAACGGCATGCCGTCTATGAGGAAGCTGAAGCTTGGGCATCATTGGACCTCCCAACAGGACAATGATCCCAAGCACACCTCAAAGTCCACCAAGGCTTGGTTTCAGAAGAAGTCCTGGAAGATTCTAGAGTGGCCGTCACAGTCGCCTGACTTGAACCCCATAAAAATCTCTGGTGGTATTTGAAGAAGGCGGTTGCAGCCCTCAAACCCAAGAATATTAGTGAATTGGATGCCATTGCCCATGAGGAATGGGCTAAGATACCTCAGGAATGCTGCCAGAAGCTGGTGTCTGGCTATACATCATGTTTGCAGCAGGTCATAACAGCAAAAGGGTGCTCTACTAAGTACTAAAGACGCTTGTCATGAAGGGGTTGAATAATTGTGGGACTGCAGTAGTCATTAAAAGTGGCATTTGGTGTTTAATTTGGAGAAACCACTTGTAATATTACTTGTGTTGAGCTATTTAAATTGTTCTTGTTTGATTTGTTTACTGCAAACAGCTGACAGTTTGTAAATTTTGCTAATAACCCTAATTTGCAGTGGAGGTTGAATACTTTTGATTGCAACGGTATATATATATATATATATATATATCCACAGGATGTTGCAATGAAACCTTCGATGTAGAAATTCAGCAACTCAACAATTCAGGAGCAAAGATATATTTTTTATTGCTTAAAGTTGTTAAATGGCATAAGCTGCCGATGATGAGTGCATTGAGCACGAAACGAGCTTGTTCTGCCATTTAACCACTTGGAGCTATTAAAATATATATAGCATTTTTTTTCCAAAACCGTCAATGGTGTTGTAAGTGCTCAACTAATGAGGAGCGGAATATAAACATGGATACAGGAAAAAAAATGCATTGCAGTACAGGCCTGTTTCGTGCATCTCGCACTCATCAGCTGCTAACGCATTAATATACGTATTTGTAGAGAGAGAGAGAGAGAGAGAGAGAGAGAGAGAGAGAGAGAGAGAGAGAGAGAGAGAGAGAGAGAGAGAGAGCGTTTTTTTGTTTTTGTTTTTGTTTTTCGGAAACCATCAATGGTATTGATAAAAAAGCTCAACTAATGAGGAGGGGAATATCAATATACTAGATGTAGGAAAATATCAATCAAGTTAATCAAGTTACATTTTGTATAGCGCTTTTCTAGCTGCAACAGCCACTCAACGTGTACCTAGATAGTAACACATATATACGTATGTAGATAGCTGATTTCAAAGTGGAATTATTCAGGTTCACAAACACTAGCTGGGTTGTCGAAGGCTGTGAGTATAAAAAAAAATCTTAAAAAAAAGGCAGCAAGGTGGACCAGTGGTTAGCACTGTCGCCACACAGCAAGAAGATCCTGGGTTTGAACCCCGGGGTTGTCCATCCTTGGGGTTCAGGGGAGGGGGAGACAGGTGTTGACAACTTGAAGAAAAAGCAAAGCTGTTATTGCTATCTTGTAAATATGGTACAAAAAGCTAGTCAACAAACAAGCTTTTGCCAGCAGATACTACAATCCTAAATGGTAAAACCCAATAACCATGAGTTTTTCGTGATATATTGGGGAAGTTGCTAATAAAGTGGCATTTGCAACTCTTTTTAATGTGGAATTGGATCTCTGGGATTTTGATTGCCCAAATACTACTGCAGTTAAAACATAAACATATATATTAAATAGAAACTACAGTATTGAACACTGCAGATTGGAACTATCATGGCAGGTTTACGCTTTCATTTAGCATTCTGTACATGATGTTATCATAGGGACTTCGAAATTTTGCATTTGTCATAGTAGAGATGTGAGTGTGAACACACTGCCAGAGGAATGATTTATGTGATGACGACGATGTGCAATGTTGCAAACTGTATAAACAAGCCAATATGCTGGCACACAAATTTCATATGTGTACAGGTGATGTTAAAACTGCTCTTTTTAGAGCCGACTGTACTCCACTCTATACAGCCCACTTATGGTGCGACTATAGCGAAGCAAAAATGAAAAAGCTGCAAGTTGCACATAATGATGCATTTAGAACCTTGCTCAAGCTTCCAAGATGGACAAGTGCAAGTCATACGTTTGTGACTAATGTTCCCACTTTTCATGCTGTGTTGAGGAATTTATTGACGGTCCGAATTCGCTACAATATATTCTGGGAGGCAGCCGGGAACCGCCACAGCCAGAACGCAAACCCGGATCTCCCGCATCACGGGCGACAACGTTAAGCAGTCGACTAAAGGGTCCGACCCGTTAGCCAAGGGCTAGCGAGTCTATTTATCAGTGCATGTTACACTACCCCCCCCCCTCCTTCGAGAAGTGCGTCCCCGCACTTCAGCCTATCAGCTCCCTCACGCCTCTGGGGGCACGCGCTTCCAATGGCCTCACGGTCTCAGCATCCCACTTCTGACACCAATGTAGCAAATTCAGGGGGGCAGCCGGGAACCGCCGAAGCCGGGACGCGAACGCGGGTCTCCCGCACCACGGGCGACTACGTTAACCAGTCGACAAAAGGGTCCAACTCGTTATCAGTGGTCGTTACACTTCTTTCGGGAAGCGCGTCTCCGCGCTTCAGCATACATGCTCCCTCACACCTCTGGGCGCACGTGCTTCCGATGGCCTCACCATCCCACTTCTGACACCAATGTAGTGAATTCAGGGAACCAGCCCTGGAACTGCCGCAGCCGGGACGCGAACCCGGGTCTCCCGCACCACGCGCGACTATGTTAACCGGCCAACTAAAGGATCCGACTAGTCTATTTATTTGTGCACGTTACACTACCCCCTTCCTTCGGGAAGCGCGTCCCCGCGCTTCAGCATATCGGCTCCCTCACGCCTCTGATAGGCTCCAGCATCCCCGTGACCCCGAGAGAAGGATAAGCGGTTTGGATAACAGATGGATTGATGGAAAAACGTTTGTTCTCGCTGTTGCGGCTCCCTTTCTTCATTCATTCTCTAGCTCGCTCGACCAACACCGCTCAGTCCGACCTGAGTCAACCATGTGCATGCGCGACTCACATCTACGGGTAGACTGATCAGGCAGCGACATGATCAAAAGTTCTTAAAAGAATTTTGATAATCTAAAAATTGTGAAAGTTACAACTTCCTCTAGGTTGCAGTCAAAACAGGAAGTGTTGCATATTCTTGTGGCTGTCCGATCTGAGTCAACCATAGATGTAAGTCGCGCATGCACAAGCGTAGATTTTGCCCAGCTTTATTATATTACGCAAATAAAGACGGAGTTACAGTTTTGGAAAGTGCAAGTTCATATTCGACTTGGTCGCATTCGTGTGTGGGTCCGTGGAGGAGGCCGTGCATCCAGACTGACAGGCAAGCAAAACGTTTTTATTAGGTAGAATTTTTATTTTCTTTTGAGTGCTGCATATTAAAAACTTTTTTTCTGTATGTCCCATTCAAGCAACTTGGGCGCTGCGCCAAAGTCTTATAATGGCAGGAAAACACTGTTTTTTCTGTCCTTGTGTGCGTGTATCTGTCCACTGCTAATCTCGCATACTACTGGGCCTGTCAGCCTAATACATTTTTTTGTGCACAGTTTATGACTATGATCAAGGACCAAAAACCTCTTTTACATCGCAAGCGAGTGCCAACCCCTCAGCTGGTTTGTTGCCAAGTCCAAGCACCAGAGAGGGGGCAATACGCCTGGAGGAGATCGGCACTCTACTCAGTGCACTCTCACTCTAGTTGTAAATGTGAAAGGAAGAGCAATATTAAGCATCACACTCCCTGTCCATGGTGAACGTTCAAACTGAAGACTAACTCAGTTAACGAGCGAATGTATTAGCTAAATCTATTCAGTTGTTAGTAGTTATTGCAGAGACTCAGGGTCTGCCGGTACAGTTGAAATTCTTTATTACAGTAAGTACATTATTGAGATATGGGGTACCAACAGCTCATCTTGCTGCATATGTAGGGTAAAAGGGAAAATAACATGAAAGCAGTTGTGTGTTTAAGAATAGGTTCACTTTTTTCTATCCAGATCTCATTTAAACATTGTCATGCATGATTTGGGCACGTACAAACAAAAACTTCACTGATTGCCCCATCATTGAGAAATTTACAAATGTACAAAACTTCTCACTGGGCTTCAACACAATCCAATCTACATCCATGTTGTTCCTTGATTGTTTTTTTTTCTCCTAAGGGATTGCCGGGCTATAGGACTTCCTGCTCTTGCAAGTGCAGATGTTTACAGATGGTACTGATGCAGTGTGTCAATAATTTAAAAATTATTAAACCAAATTGGGTTTTGTTCCTATTCAAAACATACTCTGAGTAAACATAAATTGGATGGAAATACACGGTCTGTAAAGGAGATATATCATGGCTTTCAAAGGGCTGCCCCATTGGACTGCGTTAAATTAAAGCCCAGAGACAAGATTTAGCAAAGTGGTAAATTTCTCAATGCTGAAGTGATCCATTAAATGTCTGTATTATGCTAAATGATGCCCTCGGCAACATTTTAATTAGGTCTGCGTTCAAAAAAAGTTAACTTATCCTTTCATTGAGATTATTGCTTTGAGATGAGATGGAGCCATGCTGTAGATTTATCAAAGCCTAGCTAAAATGGCCAGGGCACAGCACGAGGCCAGATGTGTCCCACTGCACGGCACATCCATCCATCCATTATCCAAGCCACTTATCCCAATCGGGGTCATGGGATGCTGGAGCCTATCCCAGCAGTCATTGGGCGGCAGGGGGGAGACACCCTGGACAGGCCGCCAGGCCATCACAGTGCCGACACATTC
Organism: Lampris incognitus; assembly: GCF_029633865.1. Taxonomy (NCBI): domain Eukaryota; kingdom Metazoa; phylum Chordata; class Actinopteri; order Lampriformes; family Lampridae; genus Lampris; species Lampris incognitus. The sequence continues at coordinate 32,230,449 of NC_079215.1, forward strand.
ACACGTAGGGACAATTTAGTATGGCTGATTCACCTGACCTACATGTCTTTGGACTGTGGCAGGAAACCGGAGCACCCGGAGGAAACCCACGCAGACACAGGGAGAACAAGCAAACTCAATACAGAGGACGACCTGGGATGACCCCCAAGGTTGGACAACCCCAGGGTTCAAACCTAGGACCTTCTTGCTGTGGGGCGACCACGCTAACCATTGCGCCACTGTGCCGCCATGAAATAATTGTGATTCATGATATTATCCTGAAAATCATCCCAATATGCTTAAAACTCTTACAATGGCAATAACACATACTGGAATCACGTTACCTTGCATTTTACTAAGAAACAAATGTTTGTATTGCATCACAGATAGGACTCACATCTTGTCCAGCCCTATACAAATGCGAATGTCCCGGACTGACTGACAGTGACCATAGTTAGAGGGACTGACTGACTGACAGTGATCAGTTTGCCAGGATTGGGCCGCTGGATCAGGTGACCAACGACGGGTCCAGCTAGCGGCGACCAATGACATGGCAGCCTAGCGGTTCGATCGCTAACGTTAAAATGCTGCTCGTGGATACAAGTGAAACGCCTCATTGGAAAAAAAAAGAAGTCCAATTCACAAACACCAGCGCTAATAGCCACACGCAGTTAAGACTGAAAATGTGCCCAGAGTTGGTGGTAAATGAAGTGCATTTATAAGGGGTGTCATGCCCAGACTTTCCCGTGGTCGTGGCAGCAGTGATTGAAGCCAGGTAATTATTTCATATAAAAAATAAAGTTGCGCTATTTAACTGCGTAAATAATCAGGGTTTGAAAACTGCTGTCCAGTACAGCCGCTGTTTACAGAACCGATGTCAAAACAGACACTTTTTAAACGTAGTCACGCGAAAACAGCCGCTTTCTAAATGGAATCGCGGTCCAGCCATAAACTAGGTTTTAATCTAGTTTTAGTGAAAAACAAACAAGGACAAAAGACTCATGCCGGCCATAACCCAGCAGGTAATCACAATGAATAACTGCTCCCCTGCAGCCAACAAGACCTCCACCTTCACGCTTGTCACACTGGGCTCCGGCGGAACTATCCGGATCCCATGACAGATGAACGGGGGTTCCTCCGCAAAACAATCAGCAAAAAAATGGCAGGACAGAAGACACACTTACCCGATCGTGCAGAAAAGACAGATGGGGAAAAGGGAGGAAAGACCCTAACTCGCCGCTGTCACTACCCGATCTGTCAGCCGTATGTGAGTCACGCAGGCGCGTGTAAACGGTTTACGGCACGTTAGCTCCAAGCATGCGGTGTAGCGAGAGAGAGTGCGCGAGACGGCTTTTTCAAGTCACTCGTGTTTCATTCTGTTCCGTTCCTCACTTAACCCTACAGAATGGACGGTTAAAGCTTTACTTGCCTACTTATTGCCTTATTAACAGAAATTCTTAAATCACACAGTTCAGTTACTTTAATCTCTAGCCAGCGTCACTCGGGGTCTGTGTCACACTCTAATTGCTCCCCGGAACAACAAACTAGGAATAACAATCCTACTGTTACAACTCGTGAGGACGTTCACGATTATCCCCATGTACGATTATCCCATTGATGGAAATTCACCACGATCAACTTCTCTTGAGTTGTTTGGTATCGCGATCCGCGATAAAATCCTATATCGTTCCTTCCCTAGCGAATAGTATGCAAATTTACAGGTTTTACACCAAGGCTAAATTCTGACAATCACCATGCATATAAGCCATCTCTCTCTTTGTGCATTATTTGCATGACTCATCATACTGTTGCATCCAGCAACCTCTTCACAGGATACAATTCATGCAGAAAACTTACATTTTATATTCTTTGGAAAATGGGGGGGGGGGCTAGGGATTAGAGGTAACTAAATTCTCTCTGAACAGCCCTAAACACAGGCTGCAATAACACCACCCATGTGCTCTGAATTCCATAGTTTTCCCATATGGCTTGCGCAGCATGAGTGGACTTTCACTGCACCAAGCAAAGGGTGGATGCAGCGCGGAGCTTGGTACTCTTGCACAAAAAGTCCAAACTACTAACTGAACTCCCATCACAACTCTTAACGAGCTTCAATTTTTTTTCAGGCTGGATTAAGTTCACAACATAGCACATGGCACATGCTACATGGCACATCAACACTCAGAAAGTAACCCCCCTGTCCTTTATTGACACTCTTAAGCAGTCATGTCAAATCTAAGTTTTGGTTTTTTTTGCATTTGTCTTCCTGGACTAAATACTCCTTTGCAATCTAAATTACTTCACTGGGTGCCCTGTGGTGACCATGTTACATGATTGGCACGTGAATATGCATGTGTTTGCTTGCTGCATAATTAAGGTTCAGAGGAATGCTTGCGTGGGATTCGTAAAGCTGTTGGAACATGAAAAAAGGCCCCTCTGTTTGTAGGTCCATTGGAGTACTGAGACCTCACATTGTGAGTCTGGCAGTGTTGGCTTTACTGTATTGTCCAGTGTTTCCCCACCTCCTCTTTAGTCTCTTGCATAGCACTGCACCAAGGCAGGGAAGAAAGTGCCTTTTCATTGGTGGTGGAGTTGGACCATGCACAGGAATTAGAATAGGGAAACTAGTCAGCTGTCTGAAACTGCCTTTCATGATTCCCACTGAGCGTTCCCCAAGCAACAGACAACCTGCGCACATCTTTTATAGAGCAATTTACTGCCACAAACAGTGGCTTAAAGAATTGAGGAGGGTGCAAAGGACCATACAGAGTGCAGCCTTTAATGTTTTATTACTGTTGTGTAACTTGCTTTGGTCAGACTTCAAGGCCCTCTTTGAGTAGGTGAAAGTACAATCTAGATCAAGTTCCTTCTCTTGAGTTCACTTCAGGAGTTTTTAGACAAAGGCCACTCCTGTTCCAAGTGAACAGGTGACATGTTTCCTATCTATATTTCTTGTACATTTCATTTAAGAGAAATATGGCGATTGAGTGAAATGAAGCACTTTAAAAATGTAATTGTTCCACCTCAGTCTTCCTATTAGTAATTTACTAATTACTATTATATACTAACTACTTACAGTTATGCACGTCACTGATGTCTAATTTATAACAGAACAGGGCATCATGAGAGGGAAGTGTCAAGAAAGAGGTAGGCGTTCTTCTGAAAAAGCTACAGCTTTGCTTTTCAGCCCAGGTGAAATTCTATGCAAAATATTTGCCATTTCAATAAACACGAAAACAAAGGTTATGGGAGGAAGGAATTTATTTCAAATGACTGTAAATGTCCACCAGAGTTATGAACAAAAGAGATTTGTTTCTCAGCAAGTAAGAAGGGTGAAGATGAGCAAGTGAAATTATAATTTTAGTTTTGCTGGAGATTTTGGGAGCGAGGACACAATACAACATCAGGCTGTTGAAATTTCCATAATAATTCCCTGCTACAATTCCCAGACATTTTCATTTTTTCCCCTCTGAATACTATCACACCACATCCGTTCTCAGCCAAGTCCAAGTTTTTAATTTTTATAGTATAACATGGAGTTCTGTAACAATTTGTTACTCTCGATCTCTATCCAAATAAGCACAGAATTGTTAACTAGTAAGCTGCCTTTCTTGCAGACTAGCCAGCAGGGCAAAGCAACTTATTAAGACTGACAAATGGGGGCTCTGTGCACTTTCTGTAGACCCTCCCATCTCTTCTTTTTATGTTGTTTTGCTGCAGAAGACAAAACCACAACTCACATGCATAACCAACACTGCTGCCAGGATAATTGGTCTCCCCACACCCAACCTCGCAGAGCTAAACAATAAGGCCGTTGCACCCATTGCAACCTCAATAGAGCAGGACATCACACACCCATTCAATCACCACCTTACCCTGCTGCCTTCTGGGTGCAGGTACAGAGCACTGAGGTGCAGAGGGGCTTGCTTTGGTAAGAGCCTGATCCCCACAGCCATAGCCGCATTAAACAATATGCCTTGCTGAAGAGGCCTGAGTGTGTACTGTTGTCTGTCATTGTGTGTTGTTACTGTGTGTACTGTTGTCTGATGCTGTGGAAAGGAATTTCCCCTTGGGGACAATAAAGTCTAAAGTCCAAAGTCCAAACCCAAAACACGGCCGTCATATGGAGATTATAAGCACTTCAGAGATGAGAGTTCAGTTGAATTCACTGGTGTTAAAATCTACACCCTGTGATAACCATTACTTGTGCTTTTTCACTAGAGTCCTTGTTTTCAACAGCTCCAGGGGACAAACCGTATCAAACAAAGCTGTTAAGGATTTAAAAAAAAAACCTTTGTAACAAAAATATGTTGTTATAACACTGGCAAAATTGTGAAAAATAAGTGTTTATCCTAATATTCCTAATAACAATGTTTTACCAACTGTAAAATATTAGGAAGTGAAGGGAGATTTTTTTTGATTTTGATGAATCTAACTTATGAAAGAATAAGTTATACTGTTGTCTATCAAATATGAGTTGATATATTAAAGTACCTAAATAAAAACAATTCATCATCTCAAAACCGTTGCTTTGCCTATTAACCAATGGTGTTAAAGACAAACTGTGCCAAAAAAGAAAACAAAAAACGTTTTAATCACAAAATGGTTTTTAATAACCTTACATAGGGAGCTTTTTAACAGATTTTTAGTGATTTTCACTCTTAATGGTACTTGATTCAAAATATTTTCTAATTTCCCTAGCACACCAACACAACATTTTTCCAGCAGAAAGTGAATATGCACTCATCACTGGGTGAAATCCAGTTGTCTGTACACTACAACTGTCAATCATTCTCCCTTTGCTGTTGTTTCAGATGTGTGACAAAATGACTCGAGATAGAGCAAGTTTACTGGCGTTACTAGGCAGCATAACTTGTAGTTATGCATAAACACATCACATCCTCACTTTATGTGCTTGTTTGTCACCACATTTGTGTCTATTTTTCAAACTAAGACCCATCATTTATCAACCCAGTCTTCATTTCCTCAGTCTATTCCCACTTCTCAGATTTAATGCTGCATCAGCACAGCGACAGGCTGTAACCCTTGCTGTCTGTTTTCAGCTATACTTCTCTGTCTGTTTTGAGTGTGTAATCAAATCGTTTGCCACTGTGATAACAAGTGACTGTGTGGTAATTAGTGAGTGACAAAGAGGGGATTTTTCAGTTAAAAAGGAAAGAAGTTTCCTTTTAGCTCTCTTAAAATACAGATGTCTTTCATTGGGTTATTTCAGCTGACGCACACTCAACACAGCAGCAAGTCTGGACAACAAACACCCAGCCTTCTTCCTTTTTCTTTGACTAGTGCTTGCATGTTTGACTGGAGTGAAATGTAAAAGAGTTAAAGTAAAGCTAGAAAGTAATTGAGTTATGTTGTGAGCCATGTCTTTGAGTGAAGGAGCTCTAGCCTATTGACACACGGAGCAAACTGAGGATTTATTTTTGTCCCTCAGTAGCCTACAAATTGTAAGTATCTATGTAGATGGAGTTTGCTGTTAAAACTGTTTCTCAAAAAATTGAAACCATTGGCTGTCTGTTTTGTATACTATCACAGCACACACAAGTCACACACAAGTCTTATATTGTCAGAGCCCTAAAACCTGGCATGGTTCTTTGTGTCTATGTTGTGTTCAGTGTCTTCAGTCTTGCCTGGCCTACTTCAGGGCAGGAACCATGCTGTACGTAGCTATTAAATGCCCACACCCCACTGAAAATCCGGTCAATTTATTCTTAGACTACCCCGACCAAAGGAGGAAGGAGAGTAAACGTGTGATGAACAGCAAATACATGCCCACTAAGAAGTGGTCGTAAAATCAAGGAGGACAAACAAGAAAGATACACATGGGAACTGATGGCAAGAAAAAGGGAAGAGAGAGACAGATGAACAGTGTATGAGACAAGCAGAGAAAGAGATAGATAATGAGCAGGAAAGGCAGCAATAACAAATCTAGCTTCCTGTCTTGACTTTGGCCTGATGGGGGGAAAATGGCAACTACCACAGTTATTCTCTGTAGTTCATCCGGTGGTTCTACAGTAAGAATGAGACTTGGAGGTGGAAGATAACTGTGTGACCTGACCTACACAAGCAAGGTTAATTTTAGTAACAAGTCCAGGAAAGGGATGAGTGACCAACACCCTGTTACAGTCATTTTACTGTATGACCTGCATTTATGAATTCTTAAATTGAGTTGTCTCCCCCTTGAACAGCCCCAAATAAGATTAAAAAGTGTAAACAAAAATAAAAGGGGTTAATGATTGAAAGTGCCAGGAGGTTTTGATAATGTTATGTCTTGTAATATGTCCAAGGACTATGAGATTTTCTGCTGTTTGAATTAGACACTGTTTTTTTCTTGGCACTGACTGGGTACAAGTATTTGGAAACATATCTTGTAGCATTTTAAGTCAAGTCAATTTTGTTTGTATAGCCCAATATCACAAATTGCAAATTTGCCTCAGTGGATTTTACACCAATAAAACATCCTGTCCTTAGACCCTCACATCGGATAAGAATAACTTCCTAAAAAAAAAAACTTTAATAGGGAGAAAAAATAGGAAGAAACCTCAGGGAGAGCAACAAAGGAGGGATCTCTCCCCCAAGATGGATGTTGTGTTTACACAATTTACACAATACAACATTGAAAGAGGATAACAGAATTATAATGGAATTAAAAGATCTATGAAGAATATGATGAGGAGGAAGCCATGCAGTGTCCAGATGCCACTGGAACAGCCTAGGACCTGAGACACACAACCACCATCACCATGGAGACCTGACAGGAGGACAGACTACACATGGACACAGGGGAGACTCACATGACACCATTCACATACATGGGAGAAGAGACAAAAAAAAACCTTAGTCACACAACCAAGTGAGAGAAGGATATAACATTCAAACAAGATAACATAGTTATATGGTGTTACGGCCCTAGTGCCGTGTGTCTGTAGTTTTCCCTCTCCAGGTGATGCCCCGCCTCCTGTGGAGCTGCTGATTGAGCCCAGGTGACCCCAATTCCTCATCAGCTGGGTATATAACTTGGAGAGACCCAACAGTGCCAGTGGGCCATTGTTGGTAGCAGTGTGTGGAGAGAGACGGCCAGTGGGCCATTGTTGCCAACCAGAGAGCAAGCTCTTGTGTCTATACTCCTTGAGAAGGAGGGTGAAGCTTATTAGTGTTCTTGTTTCGGTTTGGTTTGATCTGATTTTTTGTTAAAGCCTGGTTAGTTAAGAGCCAGCATCTTTAGTTGCCTGTTTATTTTATAGTTTGACTAAAGGGTATTTTTGTTAATAAATCTGTTTTTACACCTGGTTCCGCCTCCCACCTTTCTTATTCCCCCGGGATACTTTTATTTTCTTTGTTACTTCCCCTCATCCCCTGGGCCTTTAACGGGGAACGTAACAATTGGGGGCTCGTCCGGGATAATTTTCTTTGAATAAGACAGTAAGGAGGTGGATTCCTGTTGTGTTAATTGTTGCTGGGTTCAGCTTGTCTCCAGTGGCGGCTACGGTGAATGTTGTAAATTCATTCGGCGTTTCAGACAGCTTCCCTGGTTAGAATAGGGGAGTGTCCAGCTGCACTGTGTCCAGTCCTTCCATCGGACACTCATTTGTTATTTTGCCTTTCTTGTTTTAGGAGTAATCCTGGGTGGGGACAACGCTCCCTGGCGGGGGTAGGCTTTTCGGGGCTCAGGCCGCCGAAGTTCAGCCTTTAAAGCCGCCCCGAGCCCGGCCCGCTCCGAGAAGACAGATAGGCGAAGCTTCAACCAGGTAGGAACGGGGGAAGTTTGTTGGGCTAGCCATACGTCTAATTTCAGTTTGCCATAATTTGCCACTGGTGGCTGTGACCTTTTGAAGGTGTGAGGTTGAGTGGTGGTAGCTGATGCCCGTACGTGGTGTTGTGGTGTTCTCAACTATGGCTACGTTTAATTTGTGTGAATTTACAGCTAATCCTACATTAGCTCAGCTGGATGATTGTAGGAAAAAAGAGCTATGTGATATTGCGGTGCATTATGGCATCTCCATCTCAGGTTCTCTTTCTAAAAGGGACCTGAAAGCTGCGCTTATAGATGCGCTAATTGTTGGAGGGGTTCTTAGTTTACCGGTGCCTCGTAGTGAAGCCGCATTGTTCTCGGCTGACAGCCGCTCTGATTCTCCGGCAGAAGAGCCGGCTGAGCAAATACCGATTAGTTTTACTCCGGGTTCCCGTGGTGTGACAGAGAAGAAACCGGTTACCCTACCCCCCTTTGAACCTTTCTCCGTAGAGTCCACGCCTGGTTCTAAACTGGATGTGCGGTTAAAAGCCCGTCTTGCTCGTCTCCAGCTGGAAAAAGAGGAAAGGGAAAAGGAGAGGGAACTTCAGCTTCGTAGGGAGTTGGAGTTGAGGAAGTTGGAGGCAGACAGCCGTCAAAATGCGACAGTTAGAACTGCAGTTAGGACCTGGCTCGGCTGTTACGAGTGAGTTGCCGACACCAAGCTCTACCGCCGCTTTTGATGTGAGCAAAAACATCGCGTTGGTCCCTGCGTTCCGTGAGGCCGACGTTGAAACCTACTTCGGTGCGTTTGAGCGCATAGCCGCCGCTTTGAGCTGGCCGCAGGATGCCTGGGCTATATTGCTCCAGTGTAAACTAACTGGGAAAGCTCTGGAAGCTTGCGCCTCACTTCCCGCCGCGGATAGCATTGTCTATGAAAAACCCAAAAGTGCTATTCTGCGGGCATATGAGTTGGTGCCAGAGGCATACCGACAACGTTTCAGAGGCCTCAGGAAAAGCCCGGATCAGATGTATACTGACTTTGCGCGGGGAAAAAGGCTTCTCTTTGAACGATGGTGTTCGGCTTGCAAGGTCCACGACTTGGCGTCCTTAAAAGAGCTGATAGTGTTGGAGGATTTTAAAAACTGTGTGCCTGACCGCATTGTCACTTATTTGAACGAACAAAAAGTGTCCACTGCATCAGGCAGCAGTGTTGGCGGACGAGTTCGCGCTAACGCATAAAAGCGTTTTTGTGCCGCGTAATATTTCCTCCCCCGACGGCGGCGACTCACGAAATGCTAACCTGCATGTTACCCAAACGTCGCGTGTCGGTACCCCTCCAAATCCTAGGGCGTATAAACAATGTTTTTTTTGTCATAAGTCTGGACATGTGGTGGCAGATTGTGAGGCCTTGAAACGGAAGCAGCAGACAGCTGCCCCGAGACAGCCAAAAGGGGTGGGGTTGATAAAAACGATGTCCACGTTCCCCGTTAGCCAACCTTCCCTTGCAGAGGGGCCAGATGAGCGTTTCGAACCTTTCATCTCTGAACGGTTTGTATCGCTCACCGGCAGAGCCGAAGATCAATGTCCAGTTACTATCCTGAGAGATACTGGTGGTTCCCAATCATTCATTCGCGCTACTGTCTTGCCTTTGACTAAAGACTCTGCCTGTGATGCGAGCGCTGTTGTGAGAGGAATCGGAATGAGTTTTGTGGATTCTGTAACAATAGGAACTATTGTTAGGAACCATTGTTTAGTTCCTTGTTTACACAGGGGTCGTTTATGTTGTTGCACCTGGAATAACGGAGCGAGCATGATGCATAACCTTACGTGCCGAAGTTATTATTAAAGTTTATAGCCCAGTGGGGTTGAAACGAGTTGTAACGTCTCATTAGTAGAAGGAAACAACACACTTTAACAGCTTCATCGTGTCCATGTGAAATCGAAACTCGTTAGTGGTTTGTTTCCCGTAGCTGTTCGCGCCTCTTTACCAGTCAGCGGCGTTGATTTCATCATGGGGAACGACACAGCAGGAGGGAAAGTATACCCCACACCTGAGGTCATGGATGTTCCCTTGTCTGTGACAGAGTCTGATGACTTGGCAAAGAAACATCCTGGCCGGTTTGGGGTCTGTGCATTAACTAGAGCTCAGGCCCAGAAACAACCAAAAGAGGTTGATCTGGCTGATTCGGTGTTTGTTTCAGCCTTGTCTGAGGACAATTTGTCCTCTGTTGGTGAGTCAGCGAGTGATGGGCCCAAAGCCCACAAGAATGCAACATTACGGGCGAGAGAAGCCCTTTCCGCCTCCCAGGATAACATGAAGAAACGGTTTGACCGTAAAGCAGTGGCGCGTCAGTTCCGTCCCGGTGACCAAGTACTCGTCCTATTGCCGGTGCCTGGATCTGCCCTCACTGCACGATTTCTGGGTCCATATGTGGTGGAAAGAAAAGTGTCTGATACAGACTATATTATTCTCACTCCTGAGCGTAGGAGGAAAACACGGTTATGTCATGTCAACATGCTTAAACCTTACTTTCCCAGGAATATGTTCTGATCTGTTATTCCCACCTATATGCTTATTTAGGTGTCATTAATTATAAATGATTAGGCACACCGTTATTACACAATACCTAACGTGGCTTGCTTTATTCCCCCGCATTGCAAGACTGCCCGAACAATATTCCTCGCGCTTCTCCCCACATCAACAGGTGACGTCACATACATACGGGTGCCCTTACATGCCAAACCGGTACATGACATCCCTCCTTTTCTGGGAAATAAACTTCAGGTTATTTTCAATTAAAAAATATGAACCCATATGATGACAGTATCAAAACATTCCTAACCAAAACACATACCACATATTCTGTATGCGTTCACCTTAATTAGAACCATGTATTAATTATCCATTAACACATATTCACTTATGAACAGTCTGTAAACATATAAGACCTTTTAACATGTTAATTTCACATTTGCATCATCAAACAACAATCGTCACTGAACTTGACCCAACAGTTTTTTTTTTACATTTCTCCAGTCTATGTCATATCATAATCTGCCAGCCTCGATGGCAAGCGTCTCTCTCTTGGAGGCCTGTCTGCCCCCGGGGTGTCATTGCTGGTGTTGCTCCGCTCTGCGTTTTGAGCACCCAGTGTCTCTCTGTTTGATGTGCAGTCCTCGGCATCCTGTGATGCTTCTGCTCCGGCAGGTGTCTCCTGAGTACTGGTGTATCGCTTCACGAATGTTGTGTTCCGTGTGTATCTGGCTCCGGTTGGAGATTCGACGACAACTTGGTTTCCTGATTTGCTCACCACCTTGTGTGGCGTTGTGTTGAATAGTGTTGTCAGTTTATCAGTCTTTTCTTGTCTCACCAGTACCGTGTCACCGACATTGACATCCGAGTACCTGGCGTGACGCCGTTCGTCTGCATAGATCTTTGGTTGTCCTTTCTGTTCTGCCTCTCTGTCTCTTACCTCCAGATCAGCGTGTGCTGCTGTGATGCTTGGCAGCTTCCCCCTCATCTTTCTTTTGAAGAGCAACTCCGCGGGACTCTTCCCTGTGGTCGCGTGATCGATGCTCCGGTATACTGTCACATACTTTCTAAGTTCTCGCTTCCAATTGAGTCCATCTGAAACAGCGATGCGAATCCTCTTCGTCAGCGAGGCGTTTTGACGTTCTACCTCGCCGTTCGCCTGCGCCCATCGTGGCGTTGTTTTCACATGCTTGATTCCGTTGGTGTCACAGTACTCACTGAACTCCTCTGATTTGAACTGAGGACCCTGGTCCGACCTCAGTGTGACGGGAAGTCCATGTCGACTGAAGATTGTCTCTAGACTGTCTATCACTTTTGACGTGGTTGTGGACTTTAACACGTCATACTCATAGTAGCGGCTGTAGTAATCAACTACAACTAGAATCGAGTCACCTGTCGGCAGGGGTCCGAGTAAGTCAATGGCAATATCTTGCCAGGGCCCCTCTGGTAACTCTGTTGGTCTTAACGGTTCCGGTGCGTCTGGCCGAGCAACAACTTGGCATCCGTGGCATGACCTACAATGTCTCTCGGCTGCTCTGTCCTTTGTTGGCCACCAGACTTTGCTCCTGAGGTGCTGTTTAGTTCCGACAATTCCTAAGTGTCCTTCGTGTGCTAGTGAGAGAGCGCGTGCCCGCAGTACTTGTGGCAGCACAATACGCGTTCCACGTAGAACCAATTGTCCTATTACACATAACTCACTAGCCACCGCGGCATATGCTGCGCACTTCTCAAAGTGTCCACTCTCAATATCTTTACGCACCTCGATCAGCTCCTCGTCATGGGCTGATGCCTCCTCCACCTCGCGGGTTGTCAATGCTCTGGGTGTGGCACTCACTGCAACGAATCTCACGTACTCGTCGGATCCGTGTGCATGTTTCTGTTTCAGTGCGCTGTTCCCCAGCAGACGTGATAGTGGGTCTGCTATGTTCTTTTTGCCCGAGATATGTACTACTTTAAAATCATAAGGCTGTAACCTTAGGACCCATCGCTCTATACGAGCGCATGGTTTCGAGCGTGGGCTGTAGATAGATTCAAGAGGTTTGTGGTCTGTAACCAAGTCAAATCGTCTACCATAGATGTATGGGTGTAACCTTTCACACGCCCATACCAGACCTAAGGCCTCTTTCTCTGTCTGAGAATACCTGCGTTCACAGTCGGTTAGACCACGACTGACATAACAAATGGGAACATTTTCTCCATTCTCGGTCTGTACTAACACAGCTCCTAATCCCACTGGACTAGCATCTGCAATGATTTTGGTCGGTGCATCTTTGTTAAAGTAGGCTAGTGTCCCTGCTTTGGCTAAGCCCTCTTTCAGCGCCCCAAACACTTGTTTCTGTTCTGGACCGAATTCAAACGGTGTCCTTTCTTGTCAGGCGTCGCAGCGGCCCTGACACTGTTGCAAACTGTGGAATGAATCTGCTGCTGTAATTTACGAGCCCGAGGAAGCTTCTCACCTCCGATGCGTTTTCCGGCTCTCTCGCCTCGCTCACGGCTCTCACTCTCTCCTCTGTAGGACCGATTCCTTTTTCAGACAGCAGGATTCCCATGAAAATCAGTCGATCCATGTTGAACTGACACTTGGCAGGGTTTAGCGTCAGTCCGCACTCCTCCAGTCTCCTCATGACTGTGTGTAGTCGCTCGTTGTGTGTCTCCTCATCCTTAGCGTGGACTATGACATCATCTGAGATGTTCTCCACACCTTCTATACCAGCCAGTGCAGCGGCGATTTCATACTGGTACTGTTCGCTGGCGGAAGACATGCCGAAGATGAGTCTCTTGTATCTGTAGACTCCATTGTGGATGGCGAATGTGGTGATTCCGCGTGATTCTGGGGTCATTTCAAGTTGGTGGTAGCCCCACTTTAAGTCCAGTTTACTAAACACCACCGATCCATTCATCCCTTGTAGTAGCTCATCCACAGTGGGTATTGGATACCTCTCTCTGATGATGGCAAGGTTTGCCTGTCGCGTGTCTAAACACAGTCTTACTTCTGAGTTTGCCTTGGCTACGATGATCACTGGATTTACCCATGGTGTTGGTCCATCGACCGGTTCTATTAGTCTAGATCTAGGAGCTCTTTTATCTTGGCCTCCACAGGCGCCCGTAGGTTGAAGGGTATACGCCTGAGTGGCTGTGCTACTGGTGTCACCTCTGGGTCTATGTGTAGCGTTATCTGTTTTGTTTTCAGCTTCCCTACCCCCTGAAATACAGTCGGGTACTGCTGCTGAAGTGATTGGTTCATGTCTCTGACGGCTGATATGTTGGCACCTATTTTCAGTACACCTAGTTTCATGGCCAACTCTTTTCCTAGTAGTGGTTCTCCATCACCTCTGATTACTATGAATTCTGCTTGTTCACAGCGTTCTCCTATTTTTACTTTGCATGTGAACGCCCCTTTAATGGGTAGAGGTTGGTTAGATGAATAGGAAAATAGTTTCCTTCCCGGCTTTGGGACATATGAGTGGCACCTAATTTTCTCTGACTTTAAACCCTCCCAGGTCTTTTCATCTATCACATTGCAAGTAGCCCCGGAGTCGACAAGCATCTTCAAGCTAACTCCTCCCACATTTATGTTGAGCTTATCTGACTTGTTTGTATCACTCAATACAAAGGCATAATCATGTTCTTCTATCTCTATTTTATGCACTTTTTCCTTTCCTGTTGCACCTTTTGTTTTGCATTGCTTTGCGAAATGGTCTCTACCATTGCATTTGCGACACGTTTGTATTATTGTATTTAGAAATCACGTCAGGACACAGCGCTGTCGCTCGACACAACCGTTACGTTGCATTCTTTATTTAGACTGACACAGCATCAAAGGCAGACCCGATCAAACAACCTAGAGCCCGCAGGCATCACCAATCGATCACAGCACAATAGAACAGCACCAAATCAAATGCAGCACTGTCGATGTGTGCAGACATAACATCCCCCCCGCCCCCCGGCAGGATTTCAAACATGAAAGGTTGACACAAAGTCCTCTAGGTGGCCAGGGCGTAAACGTGTGCAGGTCGTGGGGCGGCCTGAGGCTGGGCAGGCCGAGGTGGGGAGGGAGAAGGCAGGGGAAGCTGAGGCCCAGGAATGTCCGGAGCCCGTGTAGGAGCTGCATGAAGCCCCGGGGCGTCTCGCCATGCTGAGGGAATGGCTAAGGTTGTGTCACTAGCTGTGTGTGGCGGAGCTGACACCTTCCGTAGATGACTGGAGTGCCACCGAGTGCCATCGCTGAGGAGGTAAGTGGCTAGGCCCCGCTGACGGGTGACTTGGAGAGGAGAGGACCAGTATGAAGCCATTTTATTGTCCCTGTGGGGCCTGCGGACCCTGACCCAGTCTGACACATTGATGTCTGGCACCCTGGTTCGTTTTGACTGGTCAAACCGTTGCTTCATCCACGTCTGCTGACGAGTGACTGAGGCTCTGACCCCAGAGGGAGGTGCCTGAGGTGTGGAGGGGCGGAGCCTGTCAAGGGGCATGCACAGTTCCCGGCCTAGCATGAGAGAGGCTGGGGAGACGCCTGTGGTCGAGTGCTGTGTGGCCCGATAGTGCAGCAGAGTGTGACGGATGGCCTGCGTGAAAGAGCACCCTTGGGCCATGTGTGCTCTGAGGCCTTTCTTCAGTGACTGGTGAAAACGTTCAATGCCGCCATTGGCCTTGGGGTGGTAGTACGCAGTGCGTATATGACGGATGCCCTTGCTTTCGAGATAAGCAGTGAACTCAGCAGAGACCAGCTGAGGGCCGTTGTCAGTGGTGATGGTCTTTGGGAGGCCCCAGCGAGAGAAAAGAGAGTCCAGGAAGTCGATGATGATCTGTGAGGTCACAGTACCGGAAGTGGTGAGTTCAGGCCATTTTGAGTGTAGATCGTAGGTGACCACCATGAAGCGTTGGTGGTGGGGAACTCCATGGATCTCGCCACAAATGTCCAACTGCAGGTGTTCCCAGGGCTGAGAGGGCCAGGCGAGAGGTTGCAGGGGTGGGGGAGCCTGTTGGCCAGTCTTGCCACTCACAAGGCAGGCAGAACAGTCCTTCACCAGAGCCTCAATATCTCTTGTCTATCCCCGGCCACCACACCAGGTCTCGGCAGCGCTGTTTCAGTTTCACAATGCCCAGGTGGCCTTCATGCGCCGTATTCAAAACATGTGCACGGAGAGCAGCTGGGACCACTCTGCAAAACCCACGTGCCATGCAGGTGTCGTTCCAGCAGGAGAGCTCCTGTCTGACTCGGGCGAACGCAGCCAGCTCCTCTGGGACCTTGTGAGGCCAGCCGTTCTGGATGTAGGTGCGGAGCTGGGAGAGGACAGGGTCCTGTTCGGAGGCTGCCCTCAGCTCCTGCAGAGAGACAGTGGCCTGGAGGGGTGTGTGTAGCATTTGGACAATGTCCTTTTCCACACAGTCAGTGTCCGTCTGTGGAGCTGGGGTGGAGACAGTGCGAGAGAGCAGGTCGGCGACAACATTGTCTCTGCCTGGGGTGAACTGCAGGTTGAAGTTGTACTGGCGGAGGCGGTCAGACCAGCGGTGCAGCCTCAGGGGTTTGTGGCCTGTCCCAGATGTGGACAGCAGCGCTGTCAGGGCCTGGTGATCTGTCCTGAGGGTGAAGGAGCGGCCATAGAGGTAGAGGTGCCACCTTTCACAAGCCCAGATACAGGCTAACGCCTCACGCTCACCCACGGAGTACCGCTGCTCAGTCAGGTTGAGGGCACGGGAGGCGAAGGCGATGGGCTTGTCCACACCGTTCTGGGTTTGAGACAGCACAGCCCCTATCGCTGTGGCTGATGCGTCACAGGTCACAAAGGTGGAGCTGGAGATGTCGAAGTGAGCCAACACTGGTGGTGGAGTCAGTTGAGTCTTGAGATCACGCACAGCGTCACTGCATGCCTTTGACCACACCCATGGCTCGTCCTTACGCAGCAGCTGGCGCAGGGGGGCTGTGGTCGCAGAGTACTGGGGAAGAAACCTCAGGTAGTAACTTGTCATACCCAGGAAGGAGGCGACCTGGGCGGCCGAGCTGGGCTCAGGGATGGCCTGAATGGCGTCCACGTTGGATTGTAGTGGAGTTACACCGCTCGCTGACAGCCGGAACCCCACGAAGTCGATGGCTGGCACAGAGAGGACACATTTCTCAGCATTGAGAGTTAGCTTGTACTTGGACAGGGCTGCAAAGACCATGTTGAGGCGCTTGTCGTGGATTTCACTGGTGGGCCCGTGTACCACTATATCGTCCAGATAAATGGCCACGCCCAGTATGCCAGCCAGCACGGAGACCATGATTTTCTGGAAGCAGCTAGGGGCGGAGCTGAGACCGAAAGGCATCCTGGTGTAGCGAAACACTCCTGCATGTGTCACAAAGGCTGTGAGGTTTCGGCTGCTGGGGTGGAGGGGCACCTGTAAGTACTCTGTCTGAGGTCGAGCTTGGAGAACACCTCAGAGCCATAGAACTGAGCAGTGAGTTCTTCTGAGGTGGGCAGTGGATACTTATCAGGGACCACTGCCTTATTTACTGCACGTAGATCGACGCAGACACGCAGGCCCCCCGACTTCTTCTTAGCCACCACGAGGTTTGAGACCCAAGGTAACGCGTCCACCGGTTCAATGATGTCAGGTTCCAGCAGTTGTTGCAGCTCGGCGGATACCCCATCACGGAGAGCCAACGGGATGCGGCGCAGTGGTTGGATGACAGATTTCACAGCAGGGTTGAGGAGAGGTTGATGGGCGAAGGCGGAGAGGCAGCCCAGCCCCATAAACAGCGATGGCCACTTCTGCTGCCAAGGTGTGGCAACAGTCAGGATTGCTGCCCCCCTTGTGTCTAAGAGGGAGAACCCCAGAGCGGAGAACAGGTCCAGGCCCATCAGGTTGGCCCCACGGCGTGCCACATGAAAAACTGCATTGGGCACCAGCTTGGTTCCATAGCGGACAGTCACTTGGAGAGAGCCAACCAGATCGATTTTGGAGTCACCATACCCACAGAGGACAGCTGAGGGTGCGGACAGTGGCAGTGAACCGAAAAATTGACTGTAGGTATCAACATTCAGGAGAGACACACCTGCACCGGTGTCCAACAGCAGGGGGATGCACACATCATTAATGTTGACTGTGCATGATTTGAATGACACTGGCCCAGAGCTCACCTTGTGAATGACGGCGGTTGAAGACTGGGGGGTGTGGCCCTCTGACCCAGCCGGGGAAGATCGACAGACGTTGGCAAAGTGATTGTGCTTACCGCAGCTACGGCATGTCTGGCCACGGGCAGGGCAGTTCTGAGCCCTTGAAACATGAGACCGAGACCCACAGTTACCACAGGACTGTTGAGGGCGGGGCCGAGAACGCCGTCGTTGCAGTTGCAAGACGTCCCCAGTGGAGTCGGCGCCCGCCTTGCTCTGGCTGGGTTGCGTCCCGAGGGGCAGCCGTGAGTAGAGGGAGGAGTCGTTGGCAGCTTGACTGGAGGTGGCCACTTGCTGTGTATTTAGCATAGCAGCACACTCAGCTGCTCCCTCAACCTGTAGTGCGATGGTAATTGCTCTGGACAGCAGCAGCTCGTCTTTTTCCAGAAGGAGAGTCTCACGCACCTTTGCGTTGTTGGTGTGTTCGATTAGCTGGTCGCGAACCATCTCCTCCTGAAGCGCGCCAAACTTGCATGAGCTAGCTAGCCCTCGCAAATTAGCTACGTACTGCCGCACAGACTCACCAGGCAGTTGGTGTCGCTGACGGAATATAAATCGCCGAAGGAGGGCACTCCGTGGAGCAGCGAAATGGGTGCTCATAAGTCCCACAGCTTCGTCAAAGTTTGTGACGTTCCCCAGAGTCCCGAGCACACGATAACCCTCTGCTCCCAAGCAGTGTAGCAACAGAGCCGTCTTCCTAGCCTGGCTCACGTCGTCGAGCCCTGAGGCGATGATGTAATTTTCAAAACTATGTAGCCAGCGAGTCCATGGTACCGGAGGCTCGCCAGGTAATGCCAGGAAGGGGGCAGGTGGTGGGAGAGAGATATCAGCCATCCTCGTCGCCAATATTGTATTTAGAAATCACGTCAGGACACAGCGCTGTCGCTCGACACAACCGCTACGTTGCATTGTTTATTTAGACTGACACAGCATCAAAGGCAGACCCGATCAAACAACCCAAAGCCCGCAGGCATCACCAATCGATCCCAGCACAATAGAACAGCACCAAATTAAATGCAGCACTGTCGATGTGTGCAGACATAACAGTTTGGCCGCGCGCGGGACAATTGGGGTCTTTCCCAAAGTGGTCTGAATGTCCACATCTAAAACACGTTTTGTCCATTTTGTCCGTTTTTCCTCTATCCGCGCCCGGTCTCCCTTGTCCTCTTTTCTGATATTTCCCTCTTTTCTGTGAGACACGACTCACAGTCGCCTCTGCTTTCCCCTCCCTCACAGACATCTCCGCCATTTGTTCTTCAATTTGTTCACACTGTGCCGCCAACTCGAGAGCGCGAGCAAGCACCAAACCACGCTCCTCAAGGAGTCTACGGCGAATATAACTTGACGTGCATTTGCTTACAATTGAATCTCTAATCTAATCGTCTGTCTCCACCAAAACCGCAGTCTTTTTGCCGCACGTCTCAAGCGTGTAGCGAATTGTTGTACTGTCTCCCCCTGATTCTGGGAGATTTTCTGAAATGTCTGGCGGGCAAATGTAGCCTTTACTTGAGGCACGAAATACCTGTTCAAAGCTGCAACAGCGGCATCATAATCAGTCAACTCTCCGGTGCCGTCCAAAGTTGAAAAGATGTCCTGTGTGTCTGGACCTGCGTGATGCAGAAGAAGTGCTCTCCGGCGCTGCTTCACTGCATCCTCGGTGTTATCATCGATGATCAGACCTTTCCCATCAGCAAACAGTTCAAATGACATTAGCCATCTTGTCCACCGCGGCCCCAAAGTCGCCGGGTCGGAGTAGCAATCAAACGCCGGTACGCATGCTGTCTTTTCCATGCTGCCGCGCTAACTAGCTACAACTGTTAGCTACACTTCAGATCTAAGTAAACGTTACGAACTTTAGCTCATCACTTAGCTTAGGCTCGGCACATCACTCGTCGCCATTGTTCTGATCCGTTATTCCCACCTATATGCTTATTAGGTGTCATAAATTATAAATGATTAGGCACACCGTTATTACACAATACCTAACGTGGCTTGCTTTATTCCCCCGTATTGCAAGACTGCCCGAACAATATTCCTCGCGCTTCTCCCCACATCAACAGGTGACGTCACATACATACGGGTGCCCTTACATGCCAAACCGGTACATGACAGAATACTCCTGGGGTGACACAGGCGAGTCCCGAAACGTCTGCTTCCTTAGTATGTGTGGGTGTCTTACCTGATGATGGACTCCACCTGTCCTCTGGTGGCCAACGGAGTGGTAGGCTGACCAACTGAGTTTCTATCTGTGGAGCAGCGAAGTGACGTCCTCGGTCTATTTCGCACTTTTCCCACTTTGTTTGGTGATGTGCCGCGCTGTACTAGTGTCTTACAGCAAGACTTGGACGTTGGTAGCGCTGGGGCCATCAAACAGCATTCCTACCGTTGTTCTACCGATAAACGCGAGGTAAAATGCCTGTCCGGTTACCATACAAAAAGGTGTGAATTTGAAAAACGGCAAATGTTATCCCCATCCTTACGAGAAGTAATTAGCAATGGTGTAATTTTGTGTGTGTGCAATTACCCTCTTACAGATACAAACCTAGGGTTTGTATTTATAAGAGGGGGTGTTACGGCCCCAATGCCGTGTGTTGTGTATGTGATTACCCTCTCATATATACAAACCTAGGGTTTGTACTTATGGGAGGGGGTGTTACGGCCCTAGTGCCGTGTGTCTGTAGTTTTCCCTCTCCAGGTGATGCCCCGCCTCCTGTGGAGCTGCTGATTGAGCCCAGGTGACCCCAATTCCTCATCAGCTGGGTATATAACTTGGAGAGACACTCAACAGTGCCAGTGGGCCATTGTTGGTAGCAGTGTGTGGAGAGAGACGGCCAACCAGAGAGCAAGCTCTTGTGTCTATACTCCTTGAGAAGGAGGGTGAAGCTTATTAGTGTTCTTGTTTCGGTTTGGTTTGATCTGATTTTTTGTTAAAGCCTGGTTAGTTAAGAGCCAGCATCTTTAGTTGCCTGTTTATTTTATAGTTTGACTAAAGGGTATTTTTGTTAATAAATCTGTTTTTACACCTGGTTCCGCCTCCCACCTTTCTTATTCCCCCGGGATACTTTTATTTTCTTTGTTACTTCCCCTCATCCCCTGGACCTTTAACGGGGAACGTAACATATGGATTCATAAGATGTATAAAAATGTGATGTGTGTACCAAGCAGTGCCCAGGTGGTGACCACCATCACCATGGAGCCCTGGGAGGAGGACGGACTACACGTGCACACTGGGGAGATTCACATGCCATTTCAGGCACTTCGGTGCACATCTTCTTTGGGTTGGGACTTTGTATAGGAGACAGGGGTAAAGGTGAGCATAAACCCGAGTAAGCGTGTTCAGGAATCGCATCCATCATCACTCCTTTTTTCCGTTCCTCGCGTATCTTGGACATCCTAATGCACACACGTGTCTTGTTGCTAGCAAAACTTTCTGGTATAAGCTAACAGTCAGGGGGGGGGGGTAACATCGGCGATGGCCAGTCATTCCCAGAAAAAACGGCTATACATACACACATATATATATATATGTGTGTGTGTGTGTGTGTGAGTGCACGATGCACGAAACAAGCCTGTAACTGCAATGTATTAAAACTTTTTTCCTGTATCGGTATTGATATATATATACATACACACGCACACACACCAGTTCAAATGCAAAATTAGGCTACCAGAAAGCCTACAATTCAAATTCTCTTTTAGTTCTGCCTACTATATTCTACATACCTTTGTGGCTTACAGATTTCAATATAGGATCCAATGCAGGTTATACTACAGTACCAGTCAAAAGTTTGAGTACACCTGCTTGAAACCAGGTTATTCATGATCATCTATGCTTGAAATTGCATAAACTGGTCTATAAACACTTAATATTTAATTATGTGATACATGAACTTATACATGTGGATATAATCATCAAGCAAATTGCATTCAAAAATGGAATTTTAAATCAAAATATAAATAATTCACCAAATGCTATTTAACCCAGAGAACATCTAGCAAAGACACTTTTACAAGTGTTCTAATTCCATGTTAAACACATTTCAGACTTTAAACTGACCTGGGATTCAGACCTGACATCCCCTTGCCATAGGTGACCATTTCATAAAATTTTATTTTCATTTAAAATAAAAAAATATTGAATGCAATTAACTTATGATTATATGCACAGGTATAAGTACACATATCCTATAATGAAATATTAAGCATTTATAGACAGGCATATACAGTTTGAAGCATAGATAACCATGAAAAACCTGGTTTTGCAGGTGTACTCAAACTTTTGACTGGTAGAGCTATATAAATAAAGTTGAATTGAATATACAGTTTAGTTCAGTTGATTGTAAAACTACAAACAGAATAATACATATGAATTCTATAATGTTCCATAAATTATTATTAATATTACATACTGATGATCTAGCAATGGCAGGTATATCAGTAGCCTAAAGAGTCAGCTGTAGTGAACTAGTTGATTTTGGTGACTTCTGAAAGGAGAATATTGTAGACTACATTGCACACCATCTATTTTTTTCCTCAACTATATTCTAAGGCTGTTTTTAGGGGGAGGTCCAAGACAAGACAATTTGCATTTTTGTAATAGGCCTCCCTTTAAGAGCATTTTCCTGACGTTAAGGACCCCTTAGCACTTGATGGGTCTCGGGCCTTTCTCCACTTTTTTCCCCCACCCCTAGACACATTTATCATCACATTACTATTATGACAAATTATAAAAACTTTTAAATAACATACAATATCCAACAATGGCTTTGAGAGCATTAGTTTTAGTGTATTTGCAAAATTAAAAAAAAAAACAGCAAAGAAAGACATGAGGCAAATAGTAAGCAGTAAATGGTGCAGGTTGTGAAAAGAAACCCTAAGGGCCTTATACAAGGTATCTACGTATAACAATATACTGTTTACACTATTATTTATATTTAGAAAAAAGCTGTCTGTAAATTACTCATTTTTAAATACATAGATCTATGTTGTTTCTCTCTCTCTGTGTGCTGGTGTCCATCTCTCTCTCGCTCTCTCTCTTTTTCTGTTGTTTCTCTCTCTCTGCGTGCTGGTGTCAATCTCTCTCTCTCTCTCTCTCTCTCTCTCTCTCTCTCTCTCTCTCTCTGTGTGCTGGTGTCCACCTCTCTCTCTTTCCTGAGTGTGTGGATGCACCTTAAACAAAAGAGCCAAACACAGCCTTTCTGTGATCATTTGCAGAGACAAACTGCTGGCAGATCTTCTCTTTGTCAACTTGATCCAGTCTGTCTTTACGTACATGACAGATTGCCACACTATTTAAACGTTTCTGTCCCACGGTACATCTGAGCCAGGTCTTCAGCCTTCTCAGAGCACTGAAGCTTCGTTCTGCCTCAGCAGAGCCAACGGGCACAACAATCAAGGCTTCTACCTGGCTGAACAGACCACGGGCTTCAGACACCTGGCCTCTTAGTACTGCTGCTGCTTCCTTTACAGTGTTGAAGGGATAATTGAGTTTAAACATATTTAGCTGCACCTCAAGTGTTGCACAATTTAGCTCAGGGTATTTGGAAATGGTGATAGGATCCATCTCTCCAGTTAAAAGGATATTCTCCAGTTTAACAAGAGTTTGAAGGCCACTCCAGCTAAACTGCTCACTTAACTGCTGGTCAACTGTGTCCAGCATCTTGTAGTATTCCACCCTGTAATACTCCTCAGGAGTTGCTGGAAGGTAAGGAGGGGCATTACCTGAGAGGCGCTTTGGTGGTCTTCGCAGGTGAGGGAGGGTGATGGGCTGGATGTTAAGGTTAGATGTCATATCTGCTGCACTTTGGAGATGCTCTTGAATTTCTCCTCAGATCTTTTTGCCTTTAATGAAGTCTCCACACATTCCACTGCAGCAAGCATTCCAGACACAGTTTCTGTCCTCTTCTGCAAGCTGCAGTCGAGACACTCCAATTCTGCAATAACCTCACAAGTCATAATGAGCCCAAGGATTGTGGTACCTTTCTCAAAATTTTCTAACAAGCCCCTTGCTGTTGCACCTGTGGAGGGCTGTGATCAATTTTCAGCCATGTATTCCAAGCTCTGCAGCACAGGTTCATATTGGCTCAGAACAGACTTGATTGCTGGAGTCCTTTCTACCCACCTAGTTGGACACAGTGTTTTTAAGCTGTGGACATCATCTTCTCCCATTGCAGTGATTTCCTTAAATGCAGTTTTGTACATGACACAAACCTTGTACAGACAGCTGAGACTCTGGACCCAATCCAGTGCATCACAAGTTAGTGTTGATAACTTGCAAGCAGCCTGGGCCACCAGATTTACACAATGAGGGCCACAATATATGTACATGGCTAGTGGTTGCAGCTGTAGTATCTTGGCCTGTGTTCCTTTGATTTGTCCTGACATGTTTGCTGCGCCATCATATGCTTGCCCATGCAGACCAGAAAAAGGCAGATTCAAACGCATCAAGACATCTACTAAACCTTTTGCAAAGTTCTCACCAGTTGTGTCTGAAACTTCATAATATCCAATGAAGGCCTCCTGTGGGACTAGGTCGTGGTCTATATACTCAGACATATAGATTCCTGTTCACAGCCAGCTATGTCTTGTGTTCCATCAATCACGACTGAGAACTGGATAAGGGGCAGGTTTTGAATTGTGTCAGCTATGTTTTTGATTATGCTGTGTGACATCAAATCCAGGAATTAATTTTGCATCATCCAGGAAGTGTAGTCATGACTACATGATGACAGCCATTTTCCAAGACCAGGATCATCTTCACTTCTCAGTTTCAGTAACTTTTCAAAGTTACCCTCTTGGGCACCATGACCCCTTAGAGCAATCCCCTGTCGAACCAAGTGCTGGACTGAGCTGAGAATTTTTACGAGATACCTTATTGCCTCTGTCATTTGTTTGGCTTTGGCAGAAGACAGCTGGGCATCAACTGGTCGTCTTCTTTGACAGTGGCTCATGACGGCAATTTTGTGTGATTGGCTACCTTGGAGAACTGTGAATTTGTCAATGGCTTTTTTTTTCTCCAATTTTTGAATCCTGCAGTGATGAATGCCTGTTCTGTGTTTTTAGCAAGGGTTGAGATTTGAGTTTTAAATGCAAGTTCACAGTAAAAGCACAAAACACTACCAAGAGTTGGAGAGTAGTGGAGCCAAGGAAAGTCTTTATACCACTTCTCTTGAAAACATACAGAGTTTTGTTTGCAAGGCTGTTCAACAATGAACTGTGAAGGGGGCTGATGTGGTTTTACAGGAACCATCTCATTATAAGTGGTGCCTCATCTCCTCTCTCAATGTCTCTCTCCACCTCTCCATGTGTTTGCCCCTCTCTCTGTGCTGGCATCCATCTCTCCCTCTCCGCTGTTATTCCTGTCTCTCGTTAGTTCTAATCCTGTTAGACGACAAAACAAAACAAAAAAAAGAATTGTATGTTGTATTGATAATAAAGAGAACCGAGCATTAGCTAGCGTGACATGGCTCTGGCTACGCATATCAGTAGCTAACGTTACATGGCTCTAGTCTTGGCTATGTCTATACACATTAGCTCTGGGTGTCCAATTAAAATAAACAAAAGCATAGTATTCCCAAATTAATGTAAATGCTATATAAAATATTGTATTCACAATAACGTTAATGTAACCCGTTCTATATTAACGTTAACATTATAACATTTAGAATTTATTGGCGTGTGACCATCACAACGTCTCTGCTAACTAACGTTAGCTAGCCTTCTCGCTCATTGACTAGCATTAACAGGAGTTCGCAAAAATACATTTACTTAATTAAATACATATGTTTCAATCTCAGGTTTCATCATAACGACATGTTTATATTTTAAAAATTGATAAGTACACTTTGATTGTGAGGGAATTTACAAACCTGTGAGTGATGCTGGACACGGACAAGCCATAGGTGGTGCCTCAGCCAGATGCTGTTATGCTCTTCTCTCACATGTCTTTTCTCTCTCTCTCTGAATGATGTCTTCTCCTTTCTCTTTTTCTGTGTGTGAATGGTGTCATGTGAGTCTCCCTTGTGTGCACGTGCAGTCGGTTCTCCTCCCAGGTCTCCGTGTTGATGGTGGTCGCCACTTGGACGCTGCCTGCCCTTCCCCTTATTACATTTTATTTTTATAAATCCACACACACACACACACACACACACACACACACACACACACACACACACACACACACACACACACACACACATATATACACTACCGTTCAAAAGTTTGGGATCACCCAAACAATTTTGTGTTTTCCATGAAAAGTCACACTTATTCACCACCATATGTTGTGAAATGAATAGAAAATAGAGTCAAGACATTGACAAGGTTAGAAATAATGATTTGTATTTGAAATAAGATTTTTTTTACATCAAACTTTGCTTTCGTCAAAGAATCCTCCATTTGCAGCAATTACAGCATTGCAGACCTTTGGCATTCTAGCTGTTAATTTGTTGAGGTAATCTGGAGAAATTGCACCCCACGCTTCCAGAAGCAGCTCCCACAAGTTGGATTGGTTGGATGGGCACTTCTTGCGTACCATACGGTCAAGCTGCTCCCACAACAGCTCAATGGGGTTCAGATCTGGTGACTGCGCTGGCCACTCCATTACCGATAGAATACCAGCTGCCTGCTTCTGCTCTAAATAGTTCTTGCACAATTTGGAGGTGTGTTTAGGGTCATTGTCCTGTTGTAGGATGAAATTGGCTCCAATCAAGCGCTGTCCACTGGGTATGGCCTGGCGTTGCAAAATGGAGTGATAGCCTTCCTTATTCAGAATCCCTTTTACCCTGTACAAATCTCCCACCTTACCAGCACCAAAGCAACCCCAGACCATCACATTACCTCCACCATGCTTAACAGATGACGTCAGGCATTCTTCCAGAATCTTTTCATTTGTTCTGCGTCTCACAAACGTTCTTCTTTGTGATCCAAACACCTCAAACTTGGATTCATCCGTCCACAACACTTTTTTCCAGTCTTCCTCTGTCCAATGTCTGTGTTCTTTTGCCCATCTTAATCTTTTTCTTTTATTGGTCAGTCTCAGATATGGCTTTTTCTTTGCCACTCTGCCCTGAAGCCCAGAATCCCGCAGCCGCCTCTTCACTGTAGATGTTGACACTGGTGTTTTGCGGGTACTATTTAATGAAGATGCCAGTTGGGGACCTGTGAGGCGTCTGTTTCTCAAACTAGAGACTCTAATGTACTTATCTTCTTGCTCAGTTGTGCAACGCGGCCTCCCACTTCTTTTTCTACTCTGGTTAGAGCCTGTTTGTGCTGTCCTCTGAAGGGAGTAGTACACACCGGTGTAGGAAATCTTCAATTTCTTAGCAATTTCTCACATGGAATAGCCTTCATTTCTAAGAACAAGAATAGACTGTCGAGTTTCAGATGAAAGTTCTCTTTTTCTGGCCATTTTGAGCGTTTAATTGACCCCACAAATGTGATGCTCCAGAAACTCAATCTGCTCAAAGGAAGGTCAGTTTTGTAGCTTCTGTAACGAGCTAAACTGTTTTCAGATGTGTGAACATGATTGCACAAGGGTTTTCTAATCATCAATTAGCCTTCTGAGCCAATGAGCAAACACATTGTACCATTAGAACACTGGAGTGATAGTTGCTTGAACTGGGCCTCTATACACCTATGTAGATATTGCACCAAAAACCAGACATTTGCAGCTAGAATAGTCATTTACCACATTAGCAATGTATAGAGTGTATTTCTTTAAAGTTAAGACTAGTTTAAAGTTATCTTCATTGAAAAGTACAGTGCTTTTCCTTCAAAAATATGGAAATTTCAATGTGATCCCAAACTTTTGAACGGTAGTGTATATATATATAGTTTTTACATGATGATGCTGGTCGCATGGCTTGGGTCCTGGACTGTTCCGATGGCGTCTGGACACTGCTTGGCATCCTGCGCATCATATTCTTCATAAATTTTATAAGTTCATTATAATTATGTTTGTCATGTACTGTCATTAACTTTGCATGCTTAGGCGAACCAGCCACGCTTGGTCCGAGATGGACAAGATGGTTGACGTCGTTCGAACTCTATACTGATGGCAAAGGACTAATTTTAACTAACGATGCTATGGACGCCATAAAGCAGAGAAGAAGGGCTCTGCTCTTACACCTTGCCGGAGCAGATGTACAAGACATCTTCTCGGACTAGTCAGATACAGCAGCAGGTTCATCCCACAGTTTGCGACCCTACCGGAGCCACTGCGACGTCTGACGAGAAAGGATACCCCGTTCGAGTTCGGACCAGAGCAGAGAGAAGCATTCAATACACTCAAGGATGAACTGGCAAGAGCTGGCACTTTAGCATACTTTGATAAGGAGGCACAGACCAAAGTGATCGCAGACGCGAGCCCTGTAGGATTAGGTGCAGTGCTAGTTCAGGTCCAGCAGGGGGAAGAGGTGCCGATATGCTATGTGGGTCGCACCTCAACTGACTGTAAGCAGAAATACTCTCAAACCGAGCGAGAGGCCCTAGCTCTTGTGTGGGCGTGTGAGAGGCTGCATCCGTATGTTTATGGCAGACAGTTTACCTTAATAACAGATCATTAGCCCTTAGTAGTAACATAATTCCAGATATTCCAGAGCCTTTCAGAGCCTTTTGCCGGAAAGCATCTGAGAAAACTTCCAGACTATACTTCCAGATATTCCAGCTTCCAGTTCTTTTGCCAGAAAAGATCTGAAAACGTGGTCTGCTGTTCTTTTTCCCGACAAACTCTAATCTTATTGATGACTGACTCATCCGCTGGGGATAAAAGGTCGTAGAAATAGGAGACATGGCCCTTGGATAAGGTTCCCACCTTGAGTAATAAATCTATGCCACTAGGAGGGGGGATTTGAGGGAAGAGGAGGGAGTGATTTCTACCTTAATTTCGTATCTGAAGGTATCTGAAGAAATCAGGACAGTCTAAGTTAAAGGCCGCACGCAGTTGATCAAAACTGGCATATAGACCATCTACAAATCTCCCAGGGAGCAGAGACCTCTCCTTTCTAGCAAGGAATACCAAGGATCCATCTTGGCTGGCATAAACAAGTGATTGTTACATATCGGAGTCACTTGGGGTAGGGAAGACCAACCAAAATGGCGCCTGACCTGTGCCCAGCACTTCAAGGCGCCTATTACAATGGGGTTAGAGGTTAATTGTGAAGGTGAAAGGGATAGGGCGCTACACACAAGAGCTTGGGGTGAAGAAGAGGAGCATGACTTTGCCTCAATCTTACACCAGCTGCTTTGAGGTGAGGTGAACCAGAGCGTGATCTTGTGGGCATTAGCTGCCCAATAGAAGCCTAGGATGCGGGGCAATCCAAGTCCCCCCAGAGACCTGTTCCTCTGCAGTAATGTTCTACCAGCTCTTGGATGTTTACCAGCCCAGATGAATGAAGAAATTATACTGTCAATTGTGTTAAAAAAAGAAGATCTGGGCAAGAAGATAGGTAGACACTGAAACATGTATGGGTATCTAGGTGATATGTTCATTTTTACTGTCTGTACTCTTCCCGCCAGGGGGAGTGGTAAGCGACTCCACCTCTTTAGGTCGGTCTTGACTGTGGTCGTGAGGGTAGTCAAGTTTCTCTTCCATAATGTGTGAATGGATCGTGTGATTTGAATACCTAGATATTTAAATCCTGCATTAGACAACCTGAAGGGTATGGACGATAATGATATCTCTGTAGCCAATCGGTTGACAGGTAAACTCTCCGATTTGTGGATATTTAATCTGTATCCTGAAATCACACCGAAAGATTTCAAAATTGAAATAATATGAGGGATACTAACTAAAGGATCACTCACATACAAAAGGAGATCGGTGGCATATAGTGAAACCCGATGTTCAGCGCCCCACTTCCGAATCCCCTTCAGTTCTTTCTCCACCTTCAGAGCGACCGATAGTGGTTCAATAGCGATAGCAAACAATAACGGGAAGAGTGGGCATCCCTGACGTGTCCCGGGGGGGAGTGGGAAAAATTCGGACCATTGAGTATTTGTGCATACTGCCGCGTGAGGAGATGAATAAAGTAGCTTGATCCAAGAGATGAGGCCAGTGCCAAAACCGAACTGCCTTAGGGAAGAAAATTAATAAGCCCACTCTACCCTGTCGAAGGCCTTCTCAGCGTCAAGGGACACAACCAACTCTGGTTCAGTAGAAGATGGCGGAGTATGAATGATGCCGAGAAGCCTTCGAATATTTGTAAAGGAGTGCCTCCCTTTTATACAGCCAGTCTGGTCCTCCGATATGATTGAAGCTATTACTGATTCCAGTCGCCGAGCGAAAATCTTTGCGAGTATCTTGACATCTACCGGTAGGAGCGAGATCGGACGAAATGAAGTACAACTCAACAGGTCCTTGCCTTTATTAAAAATCAGAGAAATTGAGGCCTGTGTGAGAGAGGGTGGTAGGGATCTCAGACGGTGCAACTCACTGAACATTTCTAATAGCAATGGGGCTAGCTGGTCTGAAAACTTCTTATAGATTTCAACCGTGAATCTGTCTGGTCCCGGGGATTTACCACTTTGCATAGACTGTATTGCTTGTTTTATCTCGCTAAGTTTTAACGGGGCATCAAGCATCTGCTGGTCACTAGTCGAAATCTTGGGAAAGGTTAGCTTCTCAAAGAATGAAGCAATCTGGGAATTCCGAGGAGGTGTATAACCGGGAATAAAATGTTTTAAAAATGTTGTTTATCACGCTAGGGTCAGATATAATGGAGTCTGTCTCGTCCCGTATCTGAGTGGTTTGATTTGCAGCTACCCTAGCTTTTAGTTGATGGGCCAGGAGACGGCCTGCTTTGTCTCCATGTTCGTACATGGACCCCTGGGAGTGGAGGAGGAGTCGCTCAGCCTCTCCCGTCAGCAGAAGATCGAGCTCGGTTTTAAGTGTCATCCTATCTTTGTCTAAATCGGGTGGTTGATTGGTTGAGAGCAGATTGTCAATATTTGCAATGGATGTTTCTAGTTCCTGCTGACGTGGTCTACGGAGTTTATTAGCTTGAGCTGTATATGAAATCTTGCCTCGTATAAAAGCCTTGAGGGTCTCCCATAATAGGGATGCGGAAGTCTCTTCATTTTGGTTGGTCTCACAAAAAAATTTCACTGACTCAGAGACAAAAATCAGACAAAGAGGTCCTCCCCCACACATAACTTCGGCTTCCCCATGCTGTCCTCTACCTGTGCAAAAACACGGTCAAACACTTGTCGCTGTCTTTGCAATTGCGCTGATGTTCTCTTCATTTGATTCACACAATACCCAATGTCCAAGCTCTTTGTTTGTAGGATATTGAAAAGTACGTCGGTGTGAGAAAAAAAACATGAGAAAAAAGCTCCCGGAGAAACTGGAATTTGGGATCTTGGAAATATTGCAAAAATCCCCCTGCTGAAAGAATGGACGTTTCGTCCCAGTCCAACGGGTTATTTTTTTATGTAATTGAAAAATTCAATTAATGAATCGCGGTTCTCTTGCGGTGTTCACTAATCGAGACGTATAATTCCACCTTGTGGGAGCAGCTCTGGAGAATCGTCTCCTAACAGTGTCACCAAGAGCCTTGGTGCGCTTCGCAGTAAAAAACGAGCCTAGTCCATTTGAAGTTGAAAAAAAAAGTTATAGTCTTTGATAGTACTGCACGTTTGTGACAGCACTAAATTAAGAACGTGCGCACAAAAATCCACAAAACTAGCACAAGGGTATCGGTCCCTAACCTTGGCCTGCAAGCCATTCAGGTGGCTGTGTTGATATGGAACTACTTTCTGTCGTGATGTCATCGTTAGTGATGCGCCAGATAGGAAGTTCAGTCCCGTGAGCCTACAAGTGAAAGTTATCGATGTAACGGTGTTATGTTATAACGTGAATAAAATAAGTGAACGTTAGTCGAGACTTCGTCTGATTAATGCCGACATATAACACTACATGATGTCAGAAGTCTAGAGGACCGAGATGGCCAAGTTTCCACCGCCTGAAAGTTTGGATTTTACTCGCCTTGACAATTGGCTAGAATGGCGCCAACGTTTTCAACGCTTCAGGATAGCTACAAAGCTAAACAAAGAAGAGGGGGAGGTGCAAGTCTGCACGCTGCTCTACTCGCTGGGGAGAGAACCCGAACAGGTATTCAAGTCACTTACCTTTGCACAAGGGGAAAGTCAGAATGATTACGAAACTGTATTGGCCAAACTTGATAACTACTTTGTACGAACAGTTAGTCATCCATCCATGAGAGGGATCGATTCCACCAGTGTGTTCAAAAGTCGGGAAAGGCTGCTGAGGAATACATACGTAAAAGCATGCGCTAGCAGAAACGTGCGATTTTGGCGCAGCTAAAACAGAAAATATTCGTGACAGACTGGTAATAGGCATGCCGGATAAGGAACTGTCAGAGAAGTTGCAGTTAACATCTGATTTAACTCTTGACAAAGCAGGGGAGCTCTTAAGGCAGTCAGGACAAATAAAAGGGCACGTCACAGAGCAAGCAGGGGCCAAAGCAGCAGTGCAGTTAAATGAGATGGCCTTAAAGCGCGCGCGGCATGCAGACACATGGAAACGCGACACCGGACAGAGAAAGGGGGGCAACGGAAAAGGGGGCAGCGGAAAACAAGCGGCACAGCCACAGCACTGGAGTGGGAAAGCCACCAAGTGGTACAGGTGCGAGAAAGCACACGCTAAAGGAGACAGATGCCCTGCAAAGAATGCTGCATGTCGTAATTGCAGTAAAAATTGACATTTTGCTTTAGTTTGCCGCTCCCGTGTAGTGGACGAGGTCACTGAGCCTCATGAGAGAGGAGATGAGAGTCAGTCCTACTTCCTCGGAGAAGTCACAGAGGTGTACGACTTAATCAGTGCATGGACAGTGAAGCTGCCACTACAAGGTATCACAGTTAACTTCAAAATAGACACAGGGGCAGATACAAGTGTCATGTCAGAGAAAACCTACAGCCTGATAGCAAATAGACCAAAACTGAGAAAGTCTGTGATAAAATTAGACAGCCCAGGTGGTAAACTGAAATGCATAGGCCACTTTACAGCCACTACTGAGTGGAAGGGGCGACAGTTTAAGTTCAAACTGAATGTGATTAAAGGGCAGGACAGTCACCTACTAGGCCGCAATGTAGCCGTTGCAATGGGCCTTGTAAAACGCAAAGAAGAAATCAAAAGGTCAGCACAGCCAAAAAACTCCAGTTCAACAGAAATAGGCACACTGAAGATAAAACGAGTCAAAATAACCTTGAAAGAAGATGCAGAACCGTACAGCATAACCACAGCCAGGCGTGTGTCTTCGCCGATGCTTCCAAAAGTAAAAAGGGAGTTAGACAGCATGCCTGGCTACTGGTGTGATAACAGAAATCAAGGAACCTACTGAGTGGTGTGCCCCAATGGTACCAGTGCCTAAGAAAAACAGGGAGCATATAAGAATCTGCAGGGACTTTAAAAAGTTGAACAAAGCAGTCAGACGAAAAAAAATACACACTACCATAGGTGATATTCTGCCCAAACTTGCTGGAGCTAAGGTATTTTCTCTGTTAGACACAGCCAGTGGTTTCTGGCAGATACCACTAGACTCACAGAGTGCCAAGCTCACAACTTTCACGACCCCCATTGGGAGATTTTATTTCAACAGGCTCCCATTTTGCATTACAAGTGCCCCAGAAATATTCCAACAAGAAATGTTGGCACTTCTGAGAGATCAGGAGGGTGTGGCCATGTATATGGATGACATCTTCATCTACTCAGTTACCATAGAAGAGCACAAGGAGAGACTCCAGGGCACTCTGCTCACGCTAAAAAAAAAAGCAGGGTTAAAGCTCAGCCACGACAAGTGTCTCCTACGCGAGTGAAAGCTCATCTACCTGTGACACTGTATCGACGAGAAGGGCATCCGCCCTGACGAGACCAAAATCCAGGCTATCACTCAGCTAGAACCGCCATGCAATGTGACTGAACTGGGGAGATTCTTGGGCATGACTCATTACCTAGGCAGGTATCTCCCACACCTGTCTGAGGTCACCAGACCCCTCAATGTTTTCTTGAAGAGTGATGTGATGTGGACTTGGGGGGCAGCACAGGAGGGGGCCTTTACAAAGGTAAAACAACTAATCACTGAGTTGCCTGTGCTAACCTTTTATGACTTGACAAAGCCCACCATAGTCAGTGCTGATGCCAGTAGTTATGGCTTAGGCAGGGTACTTTTGCAGAAACACGATGAACTGTTAAAACCCGTAGCCTACTGTTCTACAGCATTCACGGAGGCAGAAAAGCGCTACGCGCAAATAGATAATAGAGTACCTCGCGTCAGTTTGGGCATGTGAAAAATTAACAAGATATCTGTACGGCCTTGATTCATTCACTTTGTTAGAGCCAATTTGCTGGTTTAGTGCCATATTTCATATTTTATTTATTTTGCTTGCATTTCTCTATTGTTATGCAATATGTATCATTCTATGCATTATGCGTCTGTATGAAACTGGGTTCTTGACGGCAGTTCCCTTTATTGCCCAGTAGGTGGCTCTACCTGTCACAGCGGAAATGCATTACCTGTGTATGGTCCTGATGACATTCAGGTGTGTTTGTTACCGGCGAGGGCAAACAAGTTTTTGACCGTCACGTCATGTCGTTTGTTGTGCACTTGTCAAGGTAGTACCGTTTGCTTTAGACCTTTAATGCAATTGTGCATCGGATATTTTTGTGGTGTAAATAAATACACTTGTGGAAATTCAATCATTGATCTGACAAGTGGCCTACTTCAACGCGGACGCGTCCATTAGTAAGTTCTAGCCGGTTTCAGCCTCCTTATGGCTTGTAGGTTTATTTTTTTTTGTCCCAAGTAAGCCAAGCCATTATACACTTTACAAACTGACCACAAACCACTCATTTCCTTGATAAACAGTAGAGACTTAGATTCAGTACCGATGAGGTGTCAGAGACTGTTAATGCGCATGATGCGTTATAATCCTACTGCTGAATATATGTCCCTGGAAAGCAGCTCGTCATTGCAGATACGCTGTCATGGCACCCTCACCCACATGCAGCGATGGCCGTCTCAGAGCTGACCAGCCAACTTGAAGCCTATGAGGAGGCTGTCCGGGAGGCATGGCCCATCACACCAACCAAGCTAGACATTGTCAAGCAGCAGACACTGCAGGATGGTGAGTTGCAGTTGGTCAAGTAATTCGTGACAAAGGGATGGCCCAGGTATTCAGCAGATGTACCGCTCCAGGTAAAAGCCTATTATGCATCTAGACACCATCTTACAACTTCAAAAGGGCTGGTACTGTACGACAACAGAATAGTGGTGCCTCAGAGCTTGAGAATGGAAACGCTGCAGTGCATTCATGATGGTCACCAAGGGGTAGTGAAATGCCGTGAGAGAGCTAAGTGCAGAATATGGTGGCCTGTAATCAGCAAACATATTCAGGAAATAGTCAGCACATGCAGAGAATGTCAGAGGTCTCAGCCTACACATAGAAGAGAACCACTGATCACCACCCCGCTCCCAAGCTGCCCATGGGAGAGGGTGGCAGCTGATATTTGCGAACTAAACAAAGAAATCTTCCTAGTTGTTGTGGACTATTTTTCAAGGTACATTGACATTACCCACCTCAAAGACATGTCCAGTGACACTACCATAGCCAAGTTAATGAACATCTTTGCGATGGGGTTGCCCTAACGAAGCAATTACTGACAACGGGCGTCAGTTTTCTGGGAGAGGATTTGCTCAGTTTGCCAAAAAGTCTGATTTTAAGCACATCACAACAAGCCCTCACTACCCCCAAGCTAACGGGGAGGCAGAGGGAGCTGTAAGGACTGCTAAGCAGATCCTAAAACAAGCAGACCCGCTCTTAGCACTAATTACTTACAGATCAACTCCCATACAAGCCACGGGTGCGAGCCCAGCACAACTCATGCTAGGACGACAGATCCGGACTACAGTCCCCACGGAGGCCAATCTGCAACCTGCATGGCCAGACCTTCGGCGAGAGTGAGGAGGACGGATGAGAGAGCCAAGGAGAACTACACGCGAAACTACAACAACAAATACAACACAAAGGCTGTCCCAGAACTACAACCGGGGGCCAGTGTTGCTGTGAAGCTGGATAACGAGCGTGGGTGGTCAAAGCCAGCTGTAGTCCTGCGAGAGTGCGACACACCCCGCTCATACATCATCCAGACAGACAAAGGTGAGCTGCGGGGGAATCGCCATCACCTTAACCCCATCCACCTTGCTCCTGTGACTTCTTCTAAAGAGGGGCAGGTGGTCACTGAGAGTGATGCTGAAGCGTCCTCACCTCCACCAGTTGAGATTGAGAATCAACCTCCTGTCACACCCACCGTTGCTGCACCGAAACCTCCGGTGCGAGTGACACGCTGTGGCAGAACTGTAAAACCGCCGGACAAGTATGGGGAGTACATTCTGAAATAGGATATAGCCGGCAGTTATGATAGTGACTGGTAGTTCACCCGGATCACTTTGGTTATTGTAAGACTTGGTTATTGTATGTTTTGTTCTATGGCAGAAGTTGAGAGACTGGTCCTGTGAGAGAACGATAAAAAAAACTGATGTCAAACAAATGTTGAAATGTTGGGTCAATGTTTCATTGATATTTAACTCTGTTTACAGGTTGTTTAAACATGTTTATATGACAAGTCTTCCAGGGTTTGAGTAAGTAGTAACAGTAAATGTGGAATTGCAGGAGTAACTTTATTAATATGTATGATGATTTGTACATTCATTTCATTGGATAATGAGTTACTGTCATTTGCATATCTTATCAGACTCAAAGGAAGG
Source organism: Lampris incognitus (assembly GCF_029633865.1). Taxonomy (NCBI): domain Eukaryota; kingdom Metazoa; phylum Chordata; class Actinopteri; order Lampriformes; family Lampridae; genus Lampris; species Lampris incognitus. The sequence goes on from NC_079215.1 coordinate 32,266,647, forward strand.
GAGATGTGTTGATATGGAACTACTTTCTGCGTGTGTGCTAAGCGCAGGGATACTTCTTGATGTCATCGTTAGTGACACGCCATATAGGAAGTTCAGTCCAGTTAGCCTACAAGTGAAAGTTATCGGTGTAACGGTGTTATGTTGTAACGTGAATAAAATAAGTGAACGTTAGTCGAGATTTTGTCTGATTAATGCCGACACATAACAATACAGTGGCCAGACATGAATCCAGCCCCATCATATGTTTGACCGACAAGCTTGTGGCCGCATTCCATTTCAGCTACAGTGGCAAAAACATGCTCCGCTAAGGCAGTAGCTGTTCGGTCAGCGCTGACGTCTGAAAACCCCGCAAATCTCTTTTCCACCACCCCCTCTTTGGTAACATACCTCCAGACTGTAGAAATCTGGGCGAAGTTGGACACATTGGTGGTTTCATCAATTAGTATCGCTACAAAGCTTGCGTCTTTGATTTCAGATTTTATTTCATTCAGCAGCGCATTCCCCACAGATTCGATCAGATCGTTTTGGATGTGGCTTGACATGCAAGAAAAGACACTGCACGTCTCCAAATGATGGGCTAGCCTCTCATCATATTTCCGCAGTAGGTTGACGGGCTCAATATAATTACCACGATTGTCCGATCCTTCCCCCTCTGAGTTTCCCCGGAATGTCTGCTCCTGGGTTCCAAGGTACACAACGATTTCCACGAGTCTCTTTAACACGTCCCTGTTTTTGTTTTTTGTTTTTTTAAACGCGCTCGTTATGTTGCTCTGTGACTATTCGCACGCCCTCATTCAACTGATGATCGATTCGTGTGATGCCAAAAGTCTGAAGTTTTACTAGACAACGTATGTGGGCAGGTGCACGCTCGTGTTTTGTCATTGCTGTATGGAGATTGTTTGAATCGCCATAACCTGCCGTGGTCAAGATTGTGCGTTCTGTAGAAAAAAAAGAGACATGGCCAGCAGAATAGTTTGCTTCCCTTTGGGCAGCCAGCTAGCCATGTATGTTTTTCGTATGTGGCAGCTTGAACGTGACGGACGAAATTCTTCGTTGATTTTGTGATGCCAAGTTCGGAAGTTGGACGTCCTCCTGCAATAACAATATTGTAACGTGTATGGATAAGAAGACATGCTGGCCGCTGGCTCGGGATCTGACCCTTTAGTCGAGCGGTTAGCGATGCCTCCTGCTGTGCGGGCGATAGGGGTTCGCTTCCCGGCCGCGGCAGTTCCTGTGGTTGCGTTGTCCCCCGAATTCGCTACATTGGTGTCAGGAGTGGGATGGAGCGACCGTAAGGCCATCGGAAGCGTATGCGCCCTGAGGCGTGAAGGAGCTGATATGCTTAAGCGCGGGGACACGCTTCCCGAAGGAGGGGGGTAGTCTAACGTGCATGGATAAGAAGACACGCTGGTCGCTGGCTCGGGGGTCTGACCCTTTAGACGAGCAGTTAGCAATGCCTCCTGCGGTGCGGGCGATAGGGGCTCGCTTCCTGGCCGCGGCAGTTCCTGTGGTTGCGTTGTCCTCCGAATTCGCTACAATATTTTTCTCTTCAAAAGTCCTCCGAGAAAACGGGACAGAACGTAACGATTATATAATATGCGAATTGTCGCCCATATTGACAAGTACTGGCGGTGAGCTAACTGATCAAGACAGACAAGTGGCAACTCAGAGTAACTAGCTCGCTAGATGGCAGTGGTGCGCATGTGTTTCCGGATAAACTGGGTTACAGCCAGTTTTTCTGCCCACCAAACTCCCACGCTCAGAAGATACAGAGCGCATGCACGAAGTAAGTTGAACGCTTGGCAGCTTTGCCGTGAGCAGGATATTTGTGGCAGACTGCGGTAATGCGAGTCGGAAAACCAGACCGCAGTTGCCGTTTGAAAAGAAAACAATCGAAGAAATTGAGAAACAAACATTTAAATGAAATGTTTGAATGTAGATAATGCTTGTTACTTATTAAAAATAGATTTTCAATCCATTATCATACTGTATGTAAATTCTTTTGTCATTTCAAATCCCTTGGGCATGCACCTCATTTATAGCTTATTATGACCGCTCGCCAGTGTTATGGTGACCTTTTAAATGAATGTGAGCGTCTCAAGCACCTCATGGTTCTTGATGAAAATTGTGTGACTCTCCCTGCATTGTACAGAAAAATGATTTTGGACAATTTGAAATCCGTGTTTCCCAATGCTGAAATTGCACTCCGAGTGTTCATATGCGTGATGGTGACCAACTGTGCAGGGGAACGTTCATTTTCAAGCCTGAAACTTATAATAAAAAAAAAAAATCAGCTTCGCAACACAATGGGGTAGCAGCCTTTGTACTGGCTTTCAATCATGTGTATGGAAAATTACATCCTGAAGACCATTGACTTTAAGCCAATTGTAAAGCAATTCTCTGCAAAGAAATTTTGCAAATGTTTGTGTTGAACACTTGATTAATAATAAATAATTCATAGTAATTTCATACTGTGCCATCTCCGTCTGTATGGATTACCAATTGAGTATCATTTATATGTTGAAATTTGTGTTTTTCAAGGCCCATGTTATATTGTTCAAACGTTTGTGTTGATTAATCTTTGCTGTACAGCATGTTTTTTAACGTTTAAACACTGATTATGTTGGAAGTACCAATAAATATATGTTTAATTTTATCGACCATTTACATTTTTATTCTTGTGAGTGGTTGTGTAGGGAAAGGCCCTAGTTCACTGCTTTGCCCGGGGGCCTATAATGCTGTTATGACGGCTGTGATTGAAAGGGGACTTCAGGCAGGAGGCTAGCTGACTCAGGAGCAGAGATAGATTGGTGGCTACAAGACATGGAGACAGGCTGGTGACTAGTAGAGTCACAGCTAACTGATTGGGTAGCAAACTGATGGCTAGCAGGCCGGGTAGCAAAGAGGCCCAAACCCAGCAGACTGGGAAGCAGGCTGATGGCTAGCACATCCAAAGCTAGCAGGCTGAGAAATAGGCTGGTGGATTGCAGAACCAAAGCTAGCAGACTGGAAGACGGGCTGATGGCTAGCAAGCTGGATAACCCCTATCTGGAGGTTAGCCACATGGGTCAGACTTAGAGCTAGCTGACGATCTGCTTGGCTGCTCCAGGGAGATGCTGGGTGTGCTGTCGGATCCTAAATGAATGGCGGCTTTTATTTTGACACGGAAGGAAGTTGAGTTTGGCGGTTGTCGTGCATAGGCCTCGAAGAAGAAAAAAAAATTCACGAAAAAGAAGAAAGATAAGGGGAGCTCACGACAGGAGAGACAGAGAGTGTGGCGTGAGCTGCAGATGCATGCTATCTGAGAGCCAACTAGTCGCAGTTAAACAAAAATTGGAGCTGGGAGAGCTTCATCTTGCTGGCCGCCTACAGGGATGCCACTGGTAGGTTAATTAATCTTTTTTTGTCATTAGAATTCATTGGTGGTTAGTGTTACTGTTATAATTCATTGCTAGTTAGCATTCTGGTATTAGGCTAATGTTAAAACAGCTAGCTAATCACTCAGATTGCCTTGCTGTGTAGTTTATCTCGTGTAATTCAGTTAGCTTGAGGTTAGTTGTGTTCTGTGCAATTAAGTGCAATGTGTATGGTTATATATCGATTTAATTTGGTAAAGGATGTAGAATGAATGAGATTCATTTTGTTCATACCCTTAAAAAGAATGATTAAGTAGAAAATTAGGTTTATTTTTCTTTACTTGTGGAATGCTATTAGCAGTAATGGCAGCATTTCCCCCCCTCTTTTTGTATTGTAAAGGTTTTCAATCTAACAACACAATCATCAAAAAGCTTGAAAGTTGAAATAATCCAATTAAAACAAGACTAAAGAAGATTGCTGTTCAAGTTGTGCCATAAATTCCCTGTGGCTGGCTAAGGCCTTTTTCCAAGTTTGGGCAGGAGCTGAAGCAAATTCCCCTAAATAACTTGACACTGGGAGACTCCAGTGAAACATGAAAAGCTGGAATGATAGGTTTGGAAGAACATGATCAGGAACAGGGTTATACTGGAGTTTTTACATGGTAAAAGCCACTTTTTGAACTAACTCGGGGTCCCACTTCCAGGTGGATGTGAGGAGCTTAAATAAGTCTGGCTCTTCCTTGAGGAGGGTGTCCCTTGACACACTAAAGTGGGCTGACAAGAGTCCCGAGGTTCTCCTTGACCTGCCGGAGAATTTGGTCATGCTGTGCCATTAGACTGCCTTGACTGGCGAGGGCTTGGAGGAGTGAGTCTGTGTCCGCTGGGTCCATTGTGGCCGTATCGTTCTGTTACGATCTTCCAAACGCAAGACACGGACTCTGAGTAGAAAGGGTGAGGAAAGGTTTACTGGCAGGTGTCAGGTGATGGAGGTGAGGATTACGGCATGGGAAGATGGTGGTTGGCGAAGCAAGGCAAAGCGTGAATGAAGGCAGGGTTGACAGCGTGGCTGGAAGACTGATATGCAGGCATGCAATGATCCACAATGGCTGAAACAACGACTTGGGGATGAGTGACTCAAGTACCGGGGTAGATATACTGCTGGGTTGATGACTAGATGGACTGTGGGTGTGCAGGTTGAACAACCAGGAAGCTGGCAGAGTGTGAGGAGTGCTACGCCCACAACACACACACACACGAGAGAGAGAGAGAGAGAGAGAGAGAGAGAGAGAGAGAGAGAGAGAGAGAGAGAGAGAGAGAGAGAGAGAGAGAGAGCACAGTGTGTTGTAATGGCACTATTTTCTAAGAGCGCAGAGTGCATTGATATATTGTGTGACGTTTCAAGTAAGGAGTTCCAGTCGAGGGAGGCGTAACGGTTTTTATAATTCTGTTTGAAGCTCCATGTTGACGCGCCGGATTAGTCAATAAATTATCCACAGACAACGGATGTTTATTGTGTTCGTAACACTACATGCTGTCAGAAGTTAAAAGACGATGGCAAAGTTTCCACCTCCCGAAAACTTTGATTTCTCTCGCCCACAACTTTGGCCAGAATGGCGCCAACGATTCCAACGCTACAGAATCGTCACGAAGTTGAAGAAGGAGGAAGGAGAGGTACAGGTCTGTACACTGCTCTATTCTCGGGGAAGGAATCTGAACAAGTTTTCAAGACCTTTAGTTTTGCTGGGGGGGTGGGGTGAGGAAGATTATGACACTGTTAGCCAAATTGGACAATTACTTTGTACCGAAAGTCCACGTCATCCACGAACGAGCCCGTTTTCAACAACGAGTTCAAAAGCCCGATGAGAGCGCAGAGGAGTATATCAGAAGCTTGCACGAACTGTCGGATACATGCTCCTTTGCTGAAGCCAAGAACGAAGACATCCGCGACCGGTTATTAATTGGCATACTAGATAAAGAACTGTCTGAGAAGCTACAGTTAACATCTGATTTAACTCTTGACAAAGCAGTAGAGTTAGTGTGGCAGTCCGAACAAGTGAGGGGACGTGTCAGCGAGCAAGGAGCACATGCTAACAGTAGCACACAGCTCGACGAAGTTGACAAGTGTGTGCAACATGCAGCGAAGCCAGAGCGCAGCTATGTTCAGCGGAACGGGAGCAACGTGAAACCAGCACAAACCCTGGATAGAAAAGGAAAGAAATGTTACTGGTGCCTGCCGCCCGATGACTGCTGGAATAGGCTCCAGCATCCCCGCGACCCTGAGAGCAGGATAAGCGGTTCAGCTAATGGATGGATGGATGGTTGGATGGATGTTACTGATGCGGAAAACCACATACAAAAGGAGACAAATGCCCTGCGAGGAATGCTGAATGCCACACCTGTAAAAAGATGGGACACTTGGCTGCAGTGTGCCGTTCACGCATCGTCAATGAGGTCAGTGCGGGGACAGACGGTGACCAGCAGAACCAGGCTCTATTTCTCGGAGAAATCACTCAGGTGAATGATTCCAATGATTCATGGACAGTAAAACTGCCAATACATGGTATGCTTGTGAACTTTAAAATTGATACAGGGGCATATACAATGTTATATCAGAAAAGACTGTTAGCTTGATGGGAAATAAGCCAGTACTGAAGAAAGTTGGGGCAAAAATTGGTAGTCCAGAGGGTAGACTGAGCTGTTTAGGTTATTTTATAGCCAACACCCAGAGAAACCAGAGAGAGTTCAGGTTCAAAGTAAATGTAATTCGTGGGGACGGCAGTCACCTCCTGGGGAGAAATGTAGCTGTGGCAATAGGCCTAGTTAGGTGCATTAAAGAAATAAAAAAAACTTAGAGCAAAGCAAATTTCCTGTCCAGCAGAAATAGGAATTTTGAAGATAAAATCTATAAAAATAGAATTGAAGGAAAGCGCAGTCCCATACAGTGTGTCAACGGCTAGATGTGTGTCAGTGCCCATGCTCTCTAAAGTAGAAGAACTAGATTGCATGGTAGTCAGTGGCATAATCACTGAAATTAAAGAGCCTACAGAGTGGTGTGCATCAATGGCACCCGTACCAAAGAAAAATAAGGAACAGCCTAGAATATGCGTACATTTGAAGACTAAACAAAGCAGTGAAGGAAATACAGTTAGGTCCATAAGTATTTGGACAGTGACACAATATTTGTAATTTTGCCCCTGTACATCACCACAGTGGATTTGAAATGAAGTAACCAATATATTGTAACGTGCATGGATAAGAAGACACACTGGCCGCTGGCTAGTGGGTCTGACCCTTTAGTCTAGCGGTTAGCGATGACTCCTGCGGTGATACAGGTTCGCTTCCCGGCCGCGGCAGTTCCTGTGGTTGCGTTGTCCCCCGAATTCGCTACAATATGATTGAAGTGTGGACTTTCAGCTTTAATTTAAGGGGTTGGACAAAAATATTGCATTAACCATTCAGAAATTATAGCTAGTTTTATATAAGGTCACCCCATTTTAAGAGGATCAAAAGTAATTAGACACTTGACTAACAAGCGGTTTCATGGGCAAGTAAGACCTTTTCCATCATTATTCCATGACAAATTAAGCAGATAAAAGGTCTGGAGTTCATTCCATTTGCATTTGGTAGCTGTTCATCGGAACTCTCAACATGAAGTCGATAGAGGTGTCAATAAAAGTGATGGAGGCCATCATTAGGCTGAAAAAGCAAAGGAAATCTATCAGATGGATAGTAAACACTTCAGGAGTGGCCAAATGAATATTTTGGTACGTTCTTAAAAAGAAAGAATGCACTGGCAAGCTCAGCAACACCAAAAGGCTTGGAAGACCAGGGAACACATCTACAGTGGATGATCACAGAATTTCCCTAGTGAAGACAAAAAATTCACAACATCCAGTGAAGTCAAAACCACTCTTGAGAGGTAGGGGTATCATTGTCCAAGTCTACAATCAAGAGATGCCTGCATGAAAATGAATACAGAGGGTTTACAACAAGGTGAAAACCACTGGTGTCACTTAAGAACAGGAAGGCCAAATTAGACTGTGTTTAAAAACATCTAAAAACCTACCCAGTTGTGGAACAAGGTTCTTTGGACAGATGAAACAATGATTAACTTGTACCAGAAGGATGGGAAGAGTAAAAGTGTGGAGAACAAAAGGAACAGCTCATGATTCTCAGCATACCATATCATCTGTCAAACATGGAGGTAGTGTTATGAAATTTACATGTATGATTGCCAATAGAACTTAGTCATTGGTGTTTATTGAAGATGTGACTACTGACCGAAGTAGCAGGATGGATTGTGATGTTTATGAGGATATACCATTTGCTCAGATTTAGCCAAATGTCACAAAACTGAGAGGACGGCGCTTCACACTGCAGATGGATGGATAATGACACAAAACAAGCTGAGAAAGCAACCCAAGAGTCTCTCAAGGCAGAAAAGTGGAATATTCATCAGTGACCAAGTCAGTCACCTGACCTCAACCCAACTGAGCATGCTATTCACTTGCTGAAGATCAAACTAATGGCCAAAAGACCCACAAACAACCAGCAACTGAAGGCAGCTGCCGTTAAGTCTTGGCAGAGCATGTCAAAGGAGGAAACTCAGAATTTGAAGATGTCAATGGGTTTCAGACTTCAGACAGTCATTGACTGCAACTTCCAAACATTCCATATAATTGTTATAATCATAGTTATGTTTGTTTGTCAAATTACTTTTGAGCCTCTGAAAATGGTGTGACCCTGTATATCCATGGCTGTAATTCCTGAACAGTTAATACCATATTTTTATCCAACCCCTTAAATTAAAGCTGAAAGTCTACTCTTCAATCACATCTCAAATACTTCATGTCAAATCCACTGTGGTGGTGTACAGGGGCAAAATTACAAATATTGTGTACCTGACCAAATACTTATGGACCTAACTGCATATGCTGCCTATGATAGATAACATTTTACCTAAGCTGGCTCATGCAAAAGTGTTTTCTCTGCTGGATGCAGCTAGTGGTTTCTGGCAGATACCATTAGACACAGAGAGTGCTGAATTGACCACATTTATTACACCATTTGGAAGATATTTTTTCAATAGACTTCCATTTAGGATCACAAGTGCCCCGGAAATCATCCAGCGGGAGATGACAGAGTTTTTAAAGGACCTAAAGGGTGTAACCATATACATGGATGATATCTTGATCTACTCTGAGACCGCTGAACAGCATGAGGCGAGGCTTCAGAACACCCTGGAAACATTGAGGAAAGCAGGGTTAAAGCTAATCCACGACAAGTGCTTGTTATGTTAGCAGCGGCTCAACTACTTGAGCCATTGCATCGACGAGCATGGAATCCACAGATGACACCAAAATCCAAGCCATCACTCAGCTCCAACCACCAAACAATGTACATGAGCTCCGAAGAATCATGGGCATGATTCACTGCCTAGGCAGGTATCTCCCACATCTGTCTGACATCACAAAGCTTGACTGACCTGCTTAAGACTGAAGTAATGTGGACTTGGGGTGCAGTGCAGAAGGAGGCCTTTAAGAAAGTAAAACAGCTCGTTACAGAGGCCCCTGTGTTAGCATTCTTTGATGTAAAAAAACACACACTGTTGTCAGTGCTGATGCGAGTAGCTATGGGCTGGGTGGGGTTCTACTGCAGACACATGACGGACAATTAAGACCAGTAACATACTGTTCCAGAACATTGACTGATGCGAAAAAGCACTATGCGCAAATAGAAAAAGAATGTCTTGCTGCAGTCTGGGCATGGGAAAATTTACAAGACACTTATATGGTCTAGATTCATTCTCATTACAGAGTGATCACAAACCACTCTTTCCACTCATCAACAGCAAAGACCTAGACTCTTTACTGATGCAACGTCAGAGACTGTTACTTCATATGATGCGGTATAACCCTACTGCTGAGTATGTTCCAAGGAAATAGCTTGTCATCGCAGACACCCTGTCCAGACACCCTCAGACTTTGGCTCTGCAGGAAATCGCAGAATTGACCAATGAGCTGGAGGCTTACGCGGAAGCTGTCCTGGAGGCATGGCCAATCACACCCAGCAAGCTTCACATGGTCAAACAGCAGACACTGCAGGATGCCAAGCTGCAATTAGTCAAACACTACGTGACTGATGGGTGGTCTAAGTACTCTGCTGATGTACTGCTAAAGGTAAAAGCCTTCTATTCACACCAAGATCACCTGAAAATATCACAAGGGCTAGTGTTGTACAACAACAGGATTGTGGTGCCCCAGAGCATGAGAACTGAGATATTGGAACGTATACATGATGGCCACCAAGGTATTGTTAAGTGCCACGAGAGAGCAAAGTGTAGTGTATGGTGGCCCGGAATAAGCAAAAACATTCAAGGAATAGTCAGCACTTGCAGGGAGTGCCAAGAGATTAAGCCAACTCAGAAGAGGAGGAACCTCTCATATGTACACCAATTCCTAGCCACCCGTGGGAGAGGGTAGCAGCAGACATTTGCCAGTTAACCAAAGAGAACTACTTAGTAGTTGTGGACTATTTTTCAAGATACATAGAAATAGCTCACCTCACTAATATGTCGGCAGATACAATTATAGCTAGTCTGAAGAACATCTTTGCCAGGTGGGGATGCCCAAATGAACTGATTACAGATAATGGACCCCATTTTTCAGGGAAAGCTTTTGTTCAGTTTTCAAAAACTTGATCTCAGGCACATCACTACAAGCCCTCATTATGCACAAGCCAATGACGAAGCAGAGATAGTTGTGCAAACAGCTAAATAGATTCTGAGACAATCTGATCCTTTCCTAGCACTGTTGTCCTACAGAGCAACTCCCTTGCAGGCAACGGGGGGCTGGGCTAGCCTAGCCTAGCCTAGCCTAGCACAGCCCAGCCCAGCACAGCTAATGATGGGCAGACACTACACTTCCTACCCTGGAAGTTTAGTAAACACCTTTTCTCATTTACGATCGACGGTAATGGTAATAACCGTTAACTAGTTTGTGTTTTGTGTTGCAATTCTCAACTATTCTGTTCATTTACGTGGATTTAAAGTGTAGAAAATGTGATGGTAACTCTGCGCATGTCATTCTAGTGTGGGAGTGCATTGTTAGGATGTCCACTAGAGTGTGATGTTGCCCACTCATGTACTGAAAATAGCATTGTTGGTGAATTAATTACAGGCTATGGACAGTGAATGCGGAAGGAGACCTGTATATCCACTGCTGTGTACTGTTTTCATACAGGTGTGGGGGTTTGCTTTTTTGATTTTATGTTATTTCTTTATTTTAAAGGAGCTATTTTGTACACCATTTTATACGGGTTTTGTATAATTTATTTTAATAGAAAAAGAGCTTGTAATGACAAAAAATTATTCAGTGTCACACATGAGTGTGTGCAGTTTTGTCAGCTCTTTCACACTGGACTTTGAAAGAGATGGCTGTGGGCACTGTATGCAGAAGGAGACCTGTATATTCACTGCTGTGTACTGTTTTCATACAGGCTTCTGATGACAATAAATACGATATCATCTACCTGGTTGTCGTAGCGTCATCAGTCACACCAACAAACTACACAATGCAGAGAACCACACTACACACTCAAAAACAAACAAAAAGTAAATACACAGCAGCTGAAATACAAAAGCATTCGAAGGACTTTTGTATTTCAAATTTAAAGATTTAAAGAAGATTTAAAGAAGACTTTACATTGAAAGTTCCGGCTCTCACCTCCACACTCCTACCCTTCCTCCTATCCCACTGCCTCTGGACATGCCTTCCCCCTCTCTTTCTCCTTTGCCCAACAGTAGCTTACTGGGATTCCAAACACATGCAGCAATTCTGGTCATATCAAGGTTGACCTTTGTTGGCTTGTTGCTCCACTCGAACAAGTGAGTGTTTCCTGCTTTGCTGTGATCAAAGACATTGTCACAGAATATGGATAAGAACAATACACATTATTTTTCGTACTCCATTGAGGAAGGCAAGAACATAGTTGTACCCGATTCCCTTCTTACTGGAGCCCCTCCACTTGGCTCCTCCAGTAAAGACTTGGATCACATGTACGCTGATTTTAAAAGACTCTGCGAAAAAGGCATTCGACTTCAATGGCACATTATCACTCTATCAGACTATTGGAGGGAACAACGTATCCCAAGAGGTCTGCGCATTAAGAAGTTTCCCTCTTTTGGATTAGAGGATGCTGCTTTTCGTGAAAAATGGGAGGCTATATTGAACAAATTTTCTTTTTATCTCATCTTGCTAATCATTGAACAAACGAAAAAAGAGAAAGAAAATGTACAAGCAAGAATGGATGAGTTAAAAACACAAATGTCACAAGACAGTAATGCCTCACAACAATCTTCTTTTGAAAACGAGTTGAAAGAGAGTCTGGAAAAGTTCACCATGGAATTAAAACAGTACAAGCTGAAGAAATTCAGGAGGGATGAGAGAGACTACGTCGAAGGCAACATCTACCAGTGGAGAGAACTCACAAAGCGACAACCTCGCAAGCGAATGGTGTCTTTCAATCTAAGCACGAGTGAAGAGGAGTCTGATGCCACACAAGCAACCACGTCTGCGGGATTTTTAGGGACCCGATCACGCAAGACCACCAAAAGTCACCAGCAGAAACAACAAAGAAGAAGAAAATCAGGAGGGGGAGACATCGAACCAGGTCCACAAATATCAAGGGACAGTCTACGGAGTCGAACGAGAAATCAACGGTAATCAATATCTCTAAATGTACATTGACACAAGACTCTGTGAATATGCTATCAAAAGGACTAACCTTTGCCCCTATGTGTAATGCTGGTGAATTTAAAACAAAAGTGGACCTTTTTAGATTCTATAGGAATCTTCATTTAAAAGTGTGGTACCATCAAAATAATAAACACTTAAACAGCACACCTAATGTGAATTCTAATTCCACTTGTGGTGCTAAGACACTCTTTAAACCTAAATCTAATTTCATGCCAATGTGCACCAATCCCACTTTGATTGCTTTTACCAAAAAACTCTCACATGATATGGATGAAATGTTTTGTAATAGACAGAAAAAAGTGAAAGACAACCTTACAAGAAATGAGAGAGAAGCACTTGAATCTTTGACAAAAAATGAACATATTATTATTAAGCCTGCTGATAAAGGCGGTGCAGTGGTGGTAATGGATAAAAGTTACTATGTCACTGAAGCTCAAAGGCAATTGGGCAATAGTGTCTACTATGAACAACTGAAAAGAAACCCAATTGAGGCAATGAAAACTGAGCTAAGGGCCATCTTATCTCATGGTAAAGACCAGAATTGGATCTCAGACAATGAATTTGCATTTCTGATGAATGAGAATCCACAAATGCCATGTTTTTACATGCTGCCGAAGATCCACAAGAATCTGGAGCACCCTGAGGGGAGACCAATCATCTCAGGCAATGGATCATTGACAGAGCCGTGTTCCCAGTTTGTGGACTTTTTTTTATAAAACCTTTAGTGCGGGATCTCCCGTCTTTCATTGAGGATACCACTGATGTTTTATGCAAACTGATGAATATTAACAATGCTGCTGACTGTTTCATGGTGACTTTGGATGCAGCCTCTCTTTATACTAATATTGACCACCAGGAAGGCCTGTTAGCTTTACAGCATTATTTGTCATTCCGGTCTGATAGCGTACCACCTAACCAATTTTTACTCACTCTGACAGAATGGACTTTACACAATAATGTCTTTCTTTTCCAGGACTCTTTTTACAGACAGCTTAAAGGCACAGCTATGGGTGCGTGTTTTGCGCGAATTATGCAAACCTTTTCTTGGGTCACTGGGAAGAAACATTCATATACAATCAATTGAATAATAATTTTTGTGATAAGATTGTATTTTGGGGTCGCTTTATTGATGACATCCTTTTAATTTGGTCAGGAAGTGAGGGTGAACTCTTACAATTCCATGGTTATATCAATGCGACAAATTCTAACATTAAGTTGTCAATTGACTATTCCAAAATGTCTGTAAACTTTTTAGACTTATCGATTTCTATTGATGGGAGTGGCTCTCTACAAACCACAATATATAGAAAGAGTACAGACAGGAACACTTTACTCAGATCTGACAGTTTCCATGCCAAGGGACTTAAAGACAACATTCCCTTTGGACAGTTTCAGCGTTTGAAACGCATTTGCAGCAATGATTCAGATTTTGAAAAACAGGCCAAAGACATGAAATTGAGATTTTGTGAAAGGGGTTATTCCCCAATTTTGATTGATGATGCAGTAAAAAAAAGCCCAGTTCCAAAATCGGTCTGACCTCTTAACGAAAAATAAAAAAACTAATATGGTTAAAAACAATCCCAGACCATGCTTCATCACACAATACAGCCGCTGTGCCTCCAGGATGAAACAAATAATCAGGTCCAATTGGAAAATGATTAATAGTGATCCACTTCTAAAGGAAATTTTCCCAAATCCACCTATGACAGTGTTCAGAAAAGCACCTTCTATAAAAGACAAACTTGTCAGGAGTTACCTGCCAGGCTCAAAAGAAAAAACATGGTTGCATAAAGACCTTTGGGGAACTTACAAGTGCGGGTCATGTAAACACTGTGTGGGTGTCATTCAGTGCAAGACATTACTTGACCTGAAAACCCAAAAAGAATACAAAACCAATGGCTTTATTAATTGTAATTCTGAGTTTGTTGTATATCGCCTACAGTGCCCATGTGGGTGCTTTTACGTAGGTAGGACAAAGAGGAAATTAAAAGAACGTTTTTTCTGAACAAAAATATGCAATAAGGATAAACAATGAAGATTATCCAATGGCCAAACACTATAGAGAAATACACCATAGCGACCCTTCATCCTTAAGAGTCCAGGGTATTGAGATGATAAAGAAATCTGTACGTGGGGGGGATAGATTGAAAAAGTTGCTGCAGCAGGAAACTTTTTGGATCTGGTATTTTAAGGCAATGGAATATCCCGGTTGGAACGAGGAGATAGACTATAGGCCTTTTTTATTAAAATGTCTAATTTATAGTCTACTGTCTTTCCGAGTCACTGTGAACATGTACCTTTATTGTGCTATAGTTGTGGGTGTGTGTACACTTAATCTGTGTTTTTGTTTTCTTTTTACAAAGAACTGTGTTTGGCACGTGACTGCGCTCTAGGATCTGTGTGAGGGGCAGGTCTTAGCAATTGGCTGCTTCAGATCCAATCAAGCAACTACCACCTGTGCTCTGTGCCTGCACAAAAACCATTCACTCCTGTTTTGTCTCACTATGCCCTGAAGAAGGCCCGAGCCGCTACGCGTGGGCATTTTTAGGTCCTTTTGGGATATGTCCAAGTTCCAATAAAGACATTTTAATTACACGGAGTGCCTTGGTCAGAGAGATTTGTTCTCTTTTTCTCATCTGAAACTACTAACCTTGGACCAAAGAGCACCCAACAAAAATATATTACTTAAAAAAAATATATTACTTAACTACAGAGAGGACTGAGCACGCCACTGACTCCAAACACAAGTAGCTTAGTTCCCACTGGCACCCAGCTGGCCAACAGTACCGGTGGTAGTCACTGGTAACCCGGGCCTTGGAAATGGCCCGGGTATGGAAGTCTGATTTATGATCTGCATATCTGATTTGGCAAAGGTTTTATGCTGGATGCTCTTCCTGACGCAACCCTCCCCATTTATCTGGGCTTGGTACCAGCCCCTGGGTGGCACGGTGGTGCAGTGGTTAGCACGATCCCCTCACAGCAAGAGGGTCCTGGGTTTCAGCCCCGCGGTAGTCCAACGTTGGGGGTCATCCCACGTCATCCTCTGTGGAGTTTGTATGTTCTTCCCGTGTCTGCATGGGTTTCCTCTGGTTTCTCTGGGTGCTCCAGTTTCCTCCCACAGTCCAAAGACATGTAGGTCAGGTGAATTGGCCATAGTAAATTGTCCATAGGTGTGAATGTGTTGGCCCTGTGATGGAATATACATACATACATACATACATATATATATATATATATATATATATATATATATACATACACACACACACACACACACACACACGGCTCACCAATAAGGAAGCCATTGGGAGTAGTTCTGAACTCCCAACATTACGACGCCTACTCCTGGCAGATCTGGAGTGAGAATAGCTGACGGCCATATCAAATTAACCACCAGCTACGCAAGCCAAAAACACCAAGACTTTGGGGGAGAGATGGAGTAGAATGGACTGGAAAAATGTGAGTGCCGCTTGTTAAAAAAGGAGACTTGGATTTTTGACCATATCTGTGACAGGCATCGGAGGAAGAGTGGCCCCCAGCAACCAGACAGAAGAATGAGAGATGACCATGGACAACGGATAAACAGCAAAGATGATTTGATACCTTGTTTCTCCTCTTGTGTCTCACTCCCTCACCTTTCTGTCTTCCAGAGCAACCCCTGTTAAGTCTCCAAGCGTACTGTAAAGGACCCCAACCAGGAAGAACCTCAGTTTGATTCAGCCCCACTCCCTGCCCCACCGTATAATTAATAAAGTTAATTTCTGCAACACGAGTTTGTCCCCGTCTGGCATTTTTCCAGACTGGGAGCCCACTATATATATATATATATATATATATATATATATATATATATATATATATATATATATATATATATATATATACACATAAAACTTTGTTAAAAACACTCAATGATAGGGAAAGTGCTCAACAAATAAGAATTTACTTGACTCACTGGATTATATATATATACATATGAAATGAGAGAATAGTGTATCAATCATGCCATGCCTAAGGCCCTCTATATTAAAATTAACACCTAGGGTGCATTTTTTTGGTAATGGGGATAAAACATCAAAATTTTTAAATCATACACAACAACACAAGCACGCCTACTTGTAAATGCAATCTAGATATAACAGCTAAAAAGGTTTCTCTTCATCTTACTTTTAAAGGTCTTACGCCTCAATGTATTTACCCATACATTTAATCACAACTTTAACCACAAGTGATGCATTATTATTACCACTAGAGGGAAGCATATGTATATGAGCAAAATGAAGTATGAACGTCATGAAATGGTCTCGATGGTAAATGAGAAAATTCAGCAGATTTAAAAAAAAAACGACAAATGAGTTGATTTTCAAATATAATTGTGGAAAATAAATTGAAATAAAGTAGAAAGGTACAATGTAAATGACAGCTGTCTACTCACAACAATTTTTACCCATTCAAGCTATTAGTTGTTCATGGTGTAATGAAAATGTATCTTTAACAATTGGAAAAAAGAACCGTCACATAAAAATGACTCATCTATATCTCAATTTGTATTTTTCAACCTACTTGCCATTTTAGTTTATCACAGAATTCAATGTTACTGGACTTATAGTTATACAAAGCATAGTAATATCTATCTTTCAGATGAAACGAACAAATATACATTGAGACCAAGCTTTCAGTATACCAAAATGTAGTAACTCTAAAATGAATTTATTGTCACGTATCAGGAAAGAACCCAAAAGCAGACGGGACAACCAGGTAAGGGAAGAATCAAGTCTTTATTGAAGTGACCGATCTCGGGGGTAGAGCAGGAGTTGGCTCAGTGGCAGGTAGACAGGCAGGCAGAAGTCCACGAAAGGCGACGTTCCAGCGAAGACTGGTCCACAGTGGAGGCTTTTTAAGGATGATGGCGATCGCTTTGATGTCAAGGGAGAGCGGCGATTGCTTTGATGGCCAGCTGGTGTACCGGGGGGAAGGGGGGAGGTCAGCAGGTGTCAAGGGCGATCGCTTTGATGTCAAGGGCGAGAGGCTGATTACTTTGATGTCAAGGGAGAGAGGGCATGACCAGCTGGTGTACCGGGGTGAAGGGGGGGGTCAGCAGGTGTCAAGGGTGATCGCTTTGATGTCAAGGGCGAGAGGCTGTGAGAAGGCGGGGGGCGGATCAGCAGGTGTCAAGGGCGATCGCTTTGATGTCAAGGGTGAGACGCTGTGACAGTACCCCCCTGCGAGGGGCGCCACCGGGCGACCTACCAGACCCGTCAGGGTGCGTCCTGTGGAAGTCCAGGATGAGGTTCGCGTCCAGGACAAGGCGACGAGGGACCCAACACCTCTCCTCCGGGCCATATCCCTCCCAGTCCACGAGATACTGCAGGCCGCGACCGCGGCTACGAGAGTCCAGGAGACAACGAACGGTGTAAGCCGGATGATCGTTGATCATACGAGGACGTGGGGGCGGGGGGGCCGGAGGAACTAGAGGGCTGGTAGAGACAGGTTTGAGGCAGGACACATGGAAGGAAGGGTGAACCCGGAGAGTGCGAGGCAGCTTCAGACGGACCACAGAGGGATTAATGACTTTGACAATGGGAAAGGGACCAATATACCTGGGGGACAGTTTTTTAGCGTCCGATTTCAAGGGTAGATCCTTGGTAGAGAGCCATACCTGGTCACCGGGGGAGTCGTCCGGAGCAGGTGTGCGATGACGATCCGCCAAGTGCTGGTAACGGCCGGAGGTCCTGAGCAGTGCAGCACGGGCTCGCCGCCAGGTCCGACGGCACCGATGGACATGGGCCTGGATAGACGGAACCGGAATGTCTACCTCTTGAGAAGGAAAAAGGGGAGGCTGATAGCCGTAAAGGCATTGAAAAGGGGACAACCCAGTAGCAGACGATGGCAAGGTGTTACGGGCATATTCTACCCAAGGAAGTTGTGAGGACCAAGAGGATGGGTTGGCAGACACCAGACAGCGGAGAACAGTCGCCAATGCCTGGTTGGCCCTCTCGGCCTGGCCGTTGGTCTGAGGATGGAACCCCGATGACAGGCTGACGGTGGCACCGATGGCAGAGCAGAAAGCCTTCCAGACAGCAGAAGTGAACTGAGGGCCATGGTCAGACACTATATCACGGGGAAGACCGCGGACCCGGAAAACCTCCCTGACCCCCAGATCCGCAGTCTCTCGAGCCAAAGGCAGTTTAGACAGGGGCAAAAAATGAACAAATTTACTGAAGCGATCAACAAGTCAGTACAACGGTGTTACCGTCAGAAGCGGGTAGACCAGAGACGAAATCCAAGGACAGATGCGACCAGGGACAATGTGGAACAGGCAGGGGGCGCAGCAGACCGGCACTGGCCCGAGTGGAGGACTTATTCTGGGCACAAACAGGACAGGCAGAAACAAAAGCCCCAGTATCCTCCGTCATGGAAGGCCACCAGAACTGCCTACGGCGGAAGGCTAGGGTACGGGTTACTCCAGGATGGCGGGTAAGTTTGGAAGAGTGAGCCCACTGCAACACACTAGATTTAACAGCATCTGGAACAAACAAGCGCCCAGGGGGACCGTTACCTGGGACAGGCTGAGTCTGTTGTGCTGCCATGACCTCCCTTTCAATGTTCCAGGTGACAGCCGCAGCCGCAACCACACAGGTAGAGGGAACGATGGTGTCAGGTTGGAGCTTGGGCTCAGACTCCTCCCCATGCACACGAGACAGAGCATCGGGCTTGGCATTCCTGGAGCCAGGGCTTGACACCTGACAGGGGACAGACTAAGGCAGAGCAGACTGGAGGCATATGGCATGACAGACGGGACTCCAACTTGTAATTCTGGCCGATGACCAATCAATATGGGGACTATGCTTAACCAGCCAGGGATGACCAAGTATAATGGGGAGAAATGGAGAATTGATAACAAAAAAGCTTAGCTCCTCTTGATGGTTTCCCGACAACAGGAGACGCACAGGCTCGGTCTTAGAGGTTATCTGGGCCAGGAGACGTCCATCCAGGGCATTAGCTTCAAGAGGCTGGTCCAGACTCACAGTGGCAAGACCTAACTGCTTCACAACACTTGCATCCAAAAAGCTTTCATCAGCTCCAGAGTCAATTAAAGCCAAAAGTTTAGTGGACTGACTTTAAAACTGATGGTAGCTTGCAACTGGGTACGTGGACGAGGAGACAGAGGGCAGACAGTTGGGCTCACGAGGATCCTCCTCCTCCCTCGTGAGCCTTCTAATTTGACGGACGGTGAGGGCAGGAGGCGAGAAAGTGACCAGGCTGACCACAATACAAGCAGCTGTTCTCGGTGATGCGGCGTTGACGCTCCTCCGGGTTGAGCCGGAAGCGGCCGAGTTGCATCGGCTCCGAAGCTGGGGAAGAGTCACGCCTCGGGCTTTCTTGGAGGACGGCAGCCTCAGTCAAGCGAGCTCGGCCCCCAGAGTTTGGAGGTGTGGCCCGTGGAAAGTTGTTGTGACCAGGAAAGCGGCGCGTCCTCTCTCTCCTCCGCTCCCAGAGACGGTTGTCCACACGAATGGCCAGGGTAACCAATTCCTCCAACCCTCCAGGCTCGGGGAGGAAACCAATTCGTCCTTTATGGATTCGCTGAGACCGTTGGAAAAGCCGGCCTGGAGGGACTCGTTGTTCCATCCGCTCTCCGCTGATAGCGTACGGAACTCAACTGAGTAGTCAGCGACGCTGCGGGAACCCTGGCGGAGAGAGATCAGTCTTTTTGACGCATCCTTTCCCCACACGGGATGATCAAAAACCTGGCGAAAAGCAGTGGTGAACTCAGCGTAGGATGAGGAAGTGGAGGCCCGCATCTCCCACACCGCTGTAGCCCAATCCAGGGCGCTCCCCCGGAGAAGACCCATGATGTAAGCGACTTTGGCTCCATCCGTGGAATATGACTGGGGCTGCTGGTTAAACACAATCTCACACTGCATCAAAAAAGGGCGACAAAGTCCAAAATCTCCATCATACTTATCGGGCGGGGCAACCCATGGTTCCTTGGCCGAAGTTGATGGCGCTGAGGGTGGCGGAGCTGGAGGGGCGGGTCCCGGGCTAGCGTAGGCACTAAGTTGGATCTGGATTCCGGAGATCTTTGAGCCGAGCTCACGGAGGGCGTCAGCCATCTCCTGTAGCACCTGGCTGTGCTGGCCGAGGACCGATTCCTGGTTGGCTACAGCCTGGCAGACCGTGGCCAGGTCTGTGGTGGAATGGTCTGCTGGGTCCATAGTAGCTGGAACGTACTGTCACGTATCAGGAAAGAACCCAAAAGCAGACGGGACAACCAGGTAAAGGCAGAATCAAGTCTTTATTGAAGTGACCGATCTCAGGGGTAGAGCAGGAGTTGGCTCAGTGGCAGGTAGACAGGCAGGCAGAAGTCCATGAAAGGCGACGTTCCAGCGAAGACTGGTCCACAGTGGAGGCTTTTTAAGGGTGATGGCGATCGCTTTGATGTCAAGGGAGAGCGGCGATTGCTTTGATGGCCAGCTGGTGTACCGGGGTGAAGGGGGGGGGGGGTCAGCAGGTGTCAAGAGCGATCGCTTTGATGTCAAGGGCGAGAGGCTGATTGCTTTGATGTCAAGGGCGAGAGGCTGTGAGAAGGCGGGGGGGTCAGCAGGTGTCAAGGGCGATCGCTTTGATGTCAAGGGCGAAAGGCTGTGACATTTATCTTCTGCATGCATGCCATAAGTTAACAATACCAATCCTTCATTGCCCCTTTAGCACCTAGTATATGTACCAACCCAAAGAGAAGTGAGGTCTAAATAGGATGTAGGATCCTAAAGCCCCCATCCTGAGTTATAGGAATGAGCAGCAAAATATCAATTTACCATCGTCAAGTCATAAAATAGGAGTGTGTACCCTATCAAATTATATACAGAAGATTATGGAATTATTAAGTGTAATATGTCAGTGGTATCAATTGTTTGTGACTTTTTAACATTCATTGCAACAACACGTAGTGTCACGTATGTTCCCCAAACTCTGGTCTCAAACAGAAACACTGCTATTTTTATTGAGTGAATACTATTCTGTGCAAATATGCATAAATGTACCCATACATACTATATGTATATATTTGTGTAAGTCCTTAAATTATTGGATATACAATGGTTACTAAAATAATCAAGGCAAATGGGAGAGGGCATGAGAGGGGGAGGCTCACTCCACCCTCTTCATTTTACCAGATACATAACAACATAGTGCCATCTTTCTTCTTTCATAGTTATTTTTTTTATTTTTGGTATTATTATTGTTGTTATCATAATCTATTTTATTTTCACTTTTCTTAACATCTCATTAATGTTCTTATTGCATAGTATGTTGATTTTCTTGGTAATACTGTTTTTATTGTCAAGTGTGTTGAGACACCTTGATGTGATTATCTACTACTACTACTACTACTACTACTACTACTACTACTACTACTACTACTACTACTACTACTTTTGGTTGCTCCCGTTACGGGTCACCACAGCGGATTATCCATTTCCATTTCTTCCTGTCCTCTGCATCTTCCTCTGCCACATCAGCCACCTGCATGCCCTCTCTCACCACATCCATAAACCTCCTCTTTGGCCTTCCTCTTTTCCTCTTCCCTGGCAGCCCCATATTCAGCATCCTTCTCCCAATATACCCAGCAACTCTCCTCCACATATGTCCAAACCATCTCAATCTTGCCTCTCTTGCTTTGTCTCCAAACCATTCAAACCATTATTTAAAGTGCATAATCATACGTTGGTGTGATTATGCACTTTAAATAAATCGACATATCTTGACTTGACCCAGTTTTCTTTTTTTTATTTATTTCTGATTTTTCCCTTTTTCTCCCAATTTAGTGGCCAATCGAACCCTATCTTAGCTCAAACACCCACCCCCGTACTCCATGCGTTCGCCAACTGCATCTCTCTGGCCGGCAGTTTCGAAGGAGACACCTCACCATTTTCGTGACAAGGCGAATCCAGGCCGAACCACTGCTTTTTCCGACACACACAGAGATGCATTCATGGGACGAACACAAGCCAACTCCACCCCCCTCCCGAATACAGCGTTGCCAATTATTGCTGCTTCATCGAGTCCGGCCATAGTCGGATCTGACGAGACCAGGGCGGGAACCCCGGTCTCCAGTGGGCAACTGCATCGACACAAAACCGATGCTTAGACCGCTACACCACTGCGGACCCCGAGACTTGACCCAGTTTTCTGTGAAAGTGCCCATTTTCAGTTGCAAACTGGCTTTATTCTCCATGGACTGAACATCTTTCAGTCTTTCTAGCCATGGATCGTCTGGCTAGCATTGGAGTTGGGACCACTGTGTATCAGTGGTGTGCGTCCTACCTAACAGACAGGACACATTTTGTACAAACTCAGAATGACCGGTCAGAAAGTTTGATAGTTACTCATGGAGTACCACAGGGTTCAGTGTTGGGGCCACTCCTGTTCATTATTTACCTCCTCCCACTTGGTAACATCATCCGGCACTATGGTATCCATTTCCACTATGCTGATTATACAGAGCTTTATGTATCCACTAAACCCACTTCCACTCTCCCCTCCAGTACCCTCACTGCTTGTCTCCATGATATACAGATATGAATGACTAACAATTGTCATGGCGAGAGCAGGGAGAGGACCCAAATGTAGACAGCAATCACAGGCTGGGCTTGAACAACGCTTTAATAAGGCAAACGAACTTCCATTACAGGTGGAGATGGCAGGTACAGACAGAAAGGAAAGCTCACAACAAGACGTGGCACATCCGGCGACCAAGAGTCTCTGTGAGTGTCTCTGTGAGTGTCTTTGTGGGTGTGTGAGTGTCTCTGTGGGTGGGTGAGATAATCCGACAAGGAGCCCGAGAAACCATGGGGCATATATACCTGGGGTGGGGCGCGGGGCAATCGGAGAGATTGGGTGGAGGTGTGCAGGACAGGGCAGGAACCATACCACCAATCAGAGAAAGGGGAGGGAGATTGGGTAAAGGGTTGCAGGACGGGGCAGGAACCGGGCAGACAGTCAGATAAAGGGAAGGGAGATTGGGCGCAGGTGTGCAGGAACTGCACAGCCAATGGGAGAAGGGAACAGGTGCGTGAAGCCGGGCAATCAGGGTCACTCAGGCACACGGGCACAAGTGAACTGAAATACCAATCAGGGGATGGGGATGGGCAAGCCACGATGACCCAGATCACACACCCATGACAGGACCCCCCCCCCCATCAAGGGATGGATTCCAGATGTCCCAAACGAACAAACCAGGAGCACCAAACAGGATGGACGGAGGGGTTATGGGGGAGGATAGATGGGGCCAGGGATCTCAGACGGATGGCCTGAGGGCTGGAATGATGGATGGAACCAATCTGGAAGGTGACCAGGATGCAGGACCGAAGGGCAGAGCAGCTCCGGTGGATGGGCAGATGGATGACCTGGAGACACGGCCGCTCGGGGACCAGACTTCGGAGGCGGCAGCACGGCTGCTCGGGGACCAGACTTTGGAGGCAGTGGCGCGGCTGCTCAGGGAAACAGACTTCGGAGGCGGCGGCGTGACTGCTCGGGGACCAGGCTTTGAAGGCGGCGGCGTGCCCGCTCCGGGACCAGGCTTCAGAGGCGGCGGGACGGCAACTACTTGGGGGGGGGCAGGCTTCGGAGGGGGTGGCCTGGCAGCTACTCAGGGGGCAGGCTTTAGAGGTAGCAGCCCGGTAGCTGCTTAGGAGGCAGGCTTCGGAGGCGGCCGGACCGCTCGGGGAGCAGACTGGTTGTCGGCAGGGGCAGCTGATGGCTCAGGAACAGACCGCATGTCGGCCGGGGTGGCCGATGGCTCAGGAACAGACCGCATGTCAGCAAAGATGACCGACGGCTTGGAAACAGACCGACCATTCTGGAACAGGAAGGTGCTGGGCGGCTGAGACTCAGGGGCACTGGGCAGCCGAGACTCGGGGGTGCTGGACAGTTTAGGCTTTGGGGCGCTGGGCAGCTTAGGCTCTGGGGTGCTGGGCAGCTGAGGCTGACAGGTCGGCTGAGGTGGCCGGCAGAACAGGGACAGGTAGAAGGCATCGGCTGGTGTGTCCGGCGGCGTGTAGTCAGAAAGGACATTGGCCAGCTGCCAGGGGACATGGGGCCGGCAGAAACTACTGGGACCCCCGGGGACCCCCCCTCGGGCTAGGCAGGTTCCCTATAATGGGTTTAGGGCTGGGGCCAGCTTGACACCAGACACAGGCTTGGACCGAGGCCTATGTCATCCCCGAACCATCCGCTGGGTCCATAGTTGGTCGAAACATTCTGTCACGGTGAGAGCAGGGAGAGGACCCAAATGCAGACAGCAAGGACGGGCTGGGCTTGAACAAACCTTTAATAAGGCAAACGAACTTACATTACAGGAACAGACGGCAGGTACAGACAGAGGGGAATGCTCACAACATGACGTAGCACGTCCGGCGACCAAGAGTCTCTGTGAGTGTCTCTGTGAATGTCTCTGTGGGTGTGTGAGATGATCCAACAAGGAGACCGAGAAACCACGGGCATTTAAACCTGGGGGGGGGGTCGGGGGGACAATCAGGGAGATTGGGCGCAGGTGCGCAGAACAGGGCAGGAACCGTACCACCAATCAGAGAAAGGGGAGGGAGATTGGGTACAGGTGTGCAGGACGGGGCAGGAACCGGACAGCCAGTCAGATAAAGGGGAGGGAGATTGGGTACAGGTGTGCAGGACGGGGCAGAAACCGCACAGCCAATGGGAGAAGGGAAAAGGTGCATGAAGCCGGGCAATCAGGGTCACTCAGGCACATGGGCACTGGTGAGCTTAAACATCGGGGATGGGGACGGGCGAGCCCCGATGACCCAGATCACACACCCATGACACAGTTATTTGAAATTCAACAGTAGTAAAACTGAGCTACTCCTCATTGGCACTAAATGTACATTCTCAAAAACTAATATTTGCTCACTCCCCAATGCTGGAGCCACCATACCTGTCTCTGCTCAGGCTAAGAGCCTTGGTGTTACCCTAGGTAGTACCCTTTCCTTTTCCAGTCATATAAACAATGTCTCCTAAATTGCCTTTTTCCTATCTGCGAAACATCTCCAGACTACGCCCTGTTTTAACACAACACACCATGGAAGTCTTAGTCAATGCTTTAGTCACATCATGCATTGACTACTGCAATGCGATCCTGGCAGGCACCCCAACAATCTTATTCACCGACTTCAACTCATCCAGAATTCTGCAGCACGAATTATTACATGTTCAAAGTCCACCACTGACCATGTCTCTCCCCTGCTGATTCAATCACACTGACTTCCTGTGTCACAGCGGATTAATTTTAATTTTTTATTATTAACGTTCAAAGCTCTTCATAATCTATCCCCTGCTTATCTCACAGACCTCCTGTAGACTTTCACCTCATCTCACTCCCTGCGGTCTTCACCAACAGGTCTATTGGCACTACCTGCCATCATTCTCAGTACAATAGGTGCCAAGTCTTTCTCCTATGCTGCACCCAAACTCTGGAACTCCATTCCCCGTTACATCCACTTGTTGGACTCCATTACAGAATTCAAAACTGCTCTTAAAACCACCTTTTTAAACTAGCACACTCACTTTGACAGCGTTAACAGCATCAAATTCATCTCTTTTTTTAAACTCCTTTTAATGTATGCTCTTGCTTATTGTATGTTTTATTGTTGATTGCACTAATGGTTTTACTGCTTTGTTTTGTTTTGGGTTTTTTTGTTTTTTTTGGGGGGGGGGTTCTCCCTGTTTTTTCTCCCTAATTGTATCTGGCCAATTACCCCACTCTTACGAGCTGTCCCGGTCGCTGCTCCACCCCCTCTGCTGATCCAGGGAGAGCTGCAGACTACCACATGTCTCCTCCAATACATGTGGAGTCGCCAGCCACTTCTTTCCACCTGACAGTGAGGACTTTCGCCAAGAGGATGTAGCGCGTGGGAGGATCATGCTGCAACTGCATCTCTCCGGCCGGCAGTCTCGAAGGAGACCGCCTCCCCACTTTCGTGACAAGGCGACTCCAGGCCGAACCACTGTTTTTTAAGACACACACAGAGACGCATTCACGTGACGAACACAAGCCGACTCCGCCCCCCTCCCGAAGACAGCGTTGCCAATGATTGCTGCTTCATCGAGTGCGGCCATAGTCGGATCTGACGAGAACGGGGCGCGAACCCCAGTCCCCAGTGGGCAACTGCATTGACACAAAGCCGATGCTTAGACCGCTACACCACCACGGACTCTATTGTTATGTTTTTATATTGACTGTGTGACATTTAATTGTTGAAGTTTTAATGTTCCACTATGTGGAATTAAATTCAAGAATATTACCATATTTTCCATCTATTACATGAGTTGAGATAACACAAAAGTCCCACAAATCACATAAACATGTTACAGTTGTTGCATATTTATTAACTTCATTTGTCAGCTTTAATTTCATGCAGTCATCATTTTTGAAGTGGTGCTGTTGAAAATGTAAAAAATACAATTGGATTTTGTTCAGATTTAATGTCCAAAAAGTCATCCACAACAAATTGTGAAAATCACACATTTGTAGTGGTAATGGGGCTACATAATTCCCCTTATTGAGCTAGTAGGAACGTTAGTTTACACCTGCTGTTTCCTCGGTTCGGGTTTACAGTGACACACTTCCGCTGCGCGGGTTTTTTGTTGTTGTTGTAATGGTGGAAGGAATAAATGGTGCACATTGTGTAGCCGAAAGAGAAAGTTGTCACGACTCCTGCTTGAGCTCCTCTACACTGGTGACTCCGACGTTTGTCTCTTGGTAGTTATCAGAGACAATCTTTCGAACGAACATGGTTGACGAAATCAACGCGGTTTCTCTCAAATTGCCAGAGTTCTGGGAGTCATCGGCAACGACATGGTTCGCCCAGGCGGAAGCGCAGTTTGCTAACCGCAAAATAACGGATGATACTACTAAATACTACTACGTGGTATCGGCGCTCGGATGTTCGACTGCAACTAGAGTGGTGAATCTCCTTACAAATCCTCCGGCGGCAGACAAATACAAGGGGCTCAAAGATCACCTCTTGAAGATTTTTGAACTTTCCGACGCCGAGAGGGCCCACCGTCTCTTTTCTCTGCAAGGCTTGGGTGACAGCAAGCCATCCGAGCTCATGGACAAAATGCTGAATCCCTTTCCTCGGTCCAACTGTGAGGACTCTGCTGCTTTGCCTGCGGTTAATCAGCCCCCAGCTCCTGTTCAGCGGAGCCGTTGGGGCAGAGAGATCCGCCCCCCTCGCCACACTGACTTTTCGTATTAAGGCGAATTCTGGGGGGACGTGTGTAGTGGTTATGGGGCCACATAATTCCCCTTATTGAGCTAGTAGGAACGTTAGTTTACAGCTGCTGTTTCCTCGGTTCGGGTTTACAGTGACACACTTCCGCTGCGCGGGTTTTTTGTTGTTGTTGTAATGGTGGAAGGAATAAATGGTGCACGTTGTGTAGCCGAAAGAGTAAGTTGTCACGACTCCTGCTTGAGCTCCTCTACACTGGTGACTCCGACGTTTGTCTCTTGGTAGTTATCAGAGACAATCTTTCGAACGAACATGGTTGACGAAATCAACGCGGTTTCTCTCAAATTGCCAGAGTTCTGGGAGTCATCGGCAACGACATGGTTCGCCCAGGCGGAAGCGCAGTTTGCTAACCGCAAAATAACGGATGATACTACTAAATACTACTACGTGGTATCGGCGCTCGGATGTTCGACTGCAACTAGAGTGGTGAATCTCCTTACAAATCCTCCGGCGGCAGACAAATACAAGGGGCTCAAAGATCACCTCTTGAAGATTTTTGAACTTTCCGACGCCGAGAGGGCCCACCGTCTCTTTTCTCTGCAAGGCTTGGGTGACAGCAAGCCATCCGAGCTCATGGACAAAATGCTGAATCCCTTTCCTCGGTCCAACTGTGAGGACTCTGCTGCTTTGCCTGCGGTTAATCAGCCCCCAGCTCCTGTTCAGCGGAGCCGTTGGGGCAGAGAGATCCGCCCCCCTCGCCACACTGACTTTTCGTATTAAGGCGAATTCTGGGGGGACGTGTGTAGTGGTTATGGGGCCACATAATTCCCCTTATTGAGCTAGTAGGAACGTTAGTTTACAGCTGCTGTTTCCTCGGTTCGGGTTTACAGTGACACACTTCCGCTGCGCGGGTTTTTTGTTGTTGTTGTAATGGTGGAAGGAATAAATGGTGCACGTTGTGTAGCCGAAAGAGTAAGTTGTCACGACTCCTGCTTGAGCTCCTCTACACATTAAGCTTTTTTTACAGGACCTAAATTAAGTTAAAATTGGCGCGGAAGGCACGCTGTGCGTAGTTCATTCCATAAATCAGCGTTGCTTAGCCACTCTGTGCAGTACAACAGAGAGAAGCACCTCACCGTTTGCTTCTTTGTTTTTCTAAGCCTGTTCATTCTGCTCTATGTTGGCCACCAGACTCCTTGTGTCAACAGTGGCACGGATCGGGTTGTTGAAGTACAAATTGTTGTCAAAGGCACTGTGTAGGTCTTGCTAGCTATTTGGTGCTAGCTACATCCCACCAGATAAACACTTCCAAAAAGGACGACATACGGCGATACTCTTCATCAACTTTAGTTGAAAACTTGTGAAACTGTAACACAATACAGGCACTATCAGAAATGCATGCAACATTACAGCGAGCAACAGCAATGCGACATCACGGCTAACATAAGAATATAGAGCTAACGGAGCTAGCCTAGTCTAACCTAGCTACATAACAATTCGTCTGAGTATATTAATATATTTGTTAACATACAAGCTGTACTCACAGATGTTGCTTTAGCTGGCAGGAAAATAAAAAACAGTGTTGAAGAACTAAAGACCAGCAGAACTGACGACTGCTAGAGACGAGAGCACCAACGTAACGTCACACTGAAGTAGGGAGCCTTGTGTGCGTCGATTTAAACAATAACCAACCATGACTATATACTACCACAAGAGGGCGCTATGACATGAGATAAACATACAGCTACACTCATGAGGCAGAACAAGTACATTCTCCCAGGACAGGAGAGGGTATCCGCTTACGAAGGAGGAAGACACCGAGTCCTACTCCGGCAACTATGACGAGTACCACAGCGACCGTGATGCCGACGAACCCATGTGGAGCCTCCTCCTCAATGGGGGCAATAACCGGGGGCTTTTCTGTTGGTTTTATAATTTTGGGTGTTTTGCAGATGAAAGGCTTATATCTGCTGTTTTGTTTTTCTTGCCCTTTTGTATTTGTTTTAAGTCGGAGAGTACTGCTGGCGTCGTGTGTGGCTGCCGCTTCTCCATCTCGTAGCCCCCCTTCCCATCCACCCCTTCCCATCTACCCCTGTATGTTTGTGCTATGTTTATCTGTTGTCTTATTTCACCCCTTTTATTGTACAGTGACTTTGAGTGTTAGAAAAGCGCTATATAAGATTGATTTTTTGTTATTATTATTATTATTATTACCCGGACGCCTTTTACTGCTTTGTTTTGTTGTGTTTGATGTGAGGTGACCTTGAGTGTCATGAAAGGTGCCTTTAAATAAAATTTTTGTTGTTATTGTTATTATTGTTGTTATTATTATTCATGTGGCGTCGGCAGGCATGGTTCGAGCCAGTTGACATCTTACAAGCTAGCAGTATGATGATCCTTAGCATATACAGTTTATTTTTATCCAACACATCTAGAGGAATGCTGTCCAAAGTACTGTATGGTAAAGACATATCTATGTATAGACTTACTTGCACTATCCCTCTCACATCATTCCAAAATCTTTGTTCTTTGGGTTATTCTCAGAAAACGTGCATAGTCACCATTGCCCTTGCAACCTTTCCAACAAAACCCATTGGATGTCATGCTTGTGTGGTCTGGGTCATCAAGGCTCACCTGTTCCCCATCCCCTGATTAGTATTTCGGCTCACCTGTGCCCCATTTATCTGAGTAACCCTGATTGCCCCATGAGTAACCCTGATTGCCCCACTTACCTGATTGCTCCTGCTGTACTCACCTGATCCTCAGTCCCTTATTTGGCTTGCGGTGCCAATTCCTGCCCTGCCCTGCTCACCTGTTCCCCATTTCCCTGATTGGGGATTGGCTCTCCGGCAGGTTATATAGTCCCCTCGTCGCTTTGTTGGATTGTCTCACACACACACACACACGACTCTTGGTTGCCAGATGCGTTATGACTTGTCCTGAGTCTTCATTGCTGTCTGTAAGTCTGTTTGTTTGATTAAAGCATTGTTCTCGCCCAGCCTGTCTCCTCTGTCTGTATTTGGGTCCTCGGCGTGACATTGGATTTCTTATCAGAAAAGAATATCACCAGTTTTGTCTTAAAATACCTCATCCTCAGTTTCCAACTAAATTCTCACCACTTTGAAATACTAAGACATTTATGCTGGGAAATCCAGGCCTTCTCCCAATCTCTTTCTTCAATTACAGTACTGAGTTCCAACTCCCACATCCCCTTTACTATATCCAGGGTATTGTCTGAAGAGGCTACCAGTTATATTCTATACAGGACACAGCATTCCTCATTAAATTGGGTCTTTCTACCATCTAAATCAAATATTGTTCAAAATCATTGGGGCCGTTTTTATAATTACCCATTCTTTGAGTCATTGGTTAGTGTCTTATTTGAAAGTATCTAAACAACTGCTTGGCATCAAGACCAAATTCAGTTTGGCAATCCATAATGGCAGTTATTTTTTAGCCCCAGATGTCATCTGTGGCATTTTTATCTTTTTTTCTATTTGTATGCCATACCCATGTGGTATATTTTATCCACTCATTTATTTAGGGGTTTTTTGTTTTTGTTTATTTTAATAGGGACAGTGCATATTAATTAACATTGGTATCGGAGATACACATGTAAACATGCCGGATTGTAGCAATACTGCTAATTTACATCCGTTGTCCCTAGGCAGGTCAAAGCAAAAAAATAAAAACAGATGTGGTACATGGTACATCACAATACAATACAATAACACTAAAATACACAACAATACATACAATAATACAACATTATACACCCCACAAAACCATACACCACAATACAATACAATACAATACCATGAAACACATAACACACAAGTGTCTGATATAATCAGAGGGACAAAGCTGCAACGAGCTCGCATCGATTAAAAATGATCACAAACTTGGTGTAAGTTGAGCCATTTTTTAAAATGGGCTTTAAAAGTGGGAAATGTGGGGCATTCCCTTATTGCAGAAGGTATGTTATTCCAGATCTTAGTGCCCTTAATTGATAACACTGTTTGACTGAAAGTGGTGCATCTGAAGGGTACCTCACAATCCCCTCTAGTGGAAGCCCTTGTACTGTTTGTTCTTATTTTAATGTATTCATTTAACGGAGGAGGGCAAGACCATGTAGTGACTTGTATACAGAGCAGACATATTTGAATGTTTTAAAATTCTCGAAATTTAGAAGATTGTGTTTCTCTAAAATATTGCAATGGTGAAAAGAAGGCGGCTTTCTGTCGAAGATTTTTATGGCTTTTTTTAAAGAGTGATACTATTAGTTTGAGTGTTGTTGCACTTGTAAATGACCAGTTTGTAAAACAGTATTCAGTATGAGAAAAAAATCACCGAGTGAAGAAACATCCTAGCAGCATTTTCTGATAATGATGGTCTAATTTGCCTAAAATTATAAAGATTGAATTTAATAGTGTTTGATACCTTTTTTTACATGATTCTTAAACGATAATGTGGAGTCCAATGTAACACCAATATATTTGAGTTCTTGAACAATTTCGAGCTCTTACCCTTCCATAAATATGTTAGAATGTGTCCTTTTTATTGGTTGTTTAGAGAACATCATGCATACGGCTGTTTTGAGATTCAATAACAGGCATGAATTGGTAAGCCATTTCTGTACATGGGTCAGTGCAGATGTAAGATTTTATTAGGCTTCTTGGGCAGTTTTTGCATGTGTAAAGATTACTGTATCATCCGCATACATTTGGATATTGATGTTTTGACATATTTGGCAGATCATTCAGGTATAAAGAAAGCAAAATTGGTCCAAGCATGGCGCCTTGGGGGACACCTACTGGATATTCAAGGTAAGGGGATTTGATACCGTTGACAGTAACACAGTATTTCCTATTTGTTAAATATGATTTCATCCATAAAATGGCTTGTTCAGAAAAGTTGAAGTATGTTAATTTAGAAAGGAGAATTTGGTGGTCAGCTGTATCAAATGCCCTTTTCAACCCCCCCCCCCAAAAGCTCCAACAATGGCATATTTATCCAGTGAATATTTAATTTTTCTATAAAAAAACATTGATTGCAGTTTCAGTTTTCTTTCTTTCTTTCATTCTTTCTTTCTTTCAAGTTTTCTTTCTGTACACTGATTTAGGAACGGGAGAGTTGAAAGGTCAACATTTGACACATCCTTTCTCAGCATGATTCAACATTGAATCAACAGCTGTTTGCATAATTATGGGGTATTAGTATCTTTCAAACATATTTCAAGTTAAGCAGCATTTTGAGTCATGACATTCAGAGTGAAGTGCTTTCCTCCAGATTGCAGTTATAATACAAAATTATTTTCCAATAGAAATTTCAAAAACTCCACCAACCCAACTATCTATTCTTCCAGCTTTTTCCTGTTTCTAAGGGGTCACCGCAGCAGATTTTACAGTTTCCATCAATACACTGGCAATGACAAATATCATCACGACACTGCATAAATGGACATAATGATAGTACCCCCCCCCACCAGCTTGGATGAAGTGCAACATAGTGATAATCAACCTCTTCACCAATTCATCCACAATAATCCCTCCATTCAGCCAGTACCAGGCAGCAGCCTCCTCTTCCATCCAACCCACTAACGCCCACCCTCTCATGGAAGGGAAGGAAGACCAATGCCAGTCTAGTACCTTGTGTGCTATCCGTCAATGGGCCTTTGTGGATTCTACCATCATTTCCCCCAACCAACCCCCGGCAGCCCATTCAGGAGGGTCACATGGCCTTTCCACTCTGTGCCCATTTTACAATGCGCCCCTGTCATCCGCACCTCATTGACATGCACTCACAGTTATGAGCATTGAGGAATCTCCGTGCTCCGTGCTCCTCCCCCAGTCTCAAGGGGGGGAAAAAGGGTTTGCCAATGCTGTGGCTTCCTGGTTACGTTAATGTAATTCCTTGGAGGAACTACTCAAGTATGTGTGTTTAGAGTGCAAGAAGGGAGGGTATTCTGGAGTTACATACATAATAGACAGTGCTTACACACCTTTAAATAACTCTTAGTCATGTTCATTTATCTGCCTTAAGTGGCCTGAAACAGTTTGGCTGTTCACATGTAACTACACCTAACAGCAGTTTGGTGTCATAATCAACTTGAACACGTTCATCCTCCACCTCCACTGGCATTCTGAAGAAGTATCCTCTTATTGGATGAACACTGGCATCTGCTGTAACAAGCAGAAAGCATGTAAGGCAATGTGTGGGTGAGCAGTTTTCTCACAGCAGTGAGTGCCCCATGGCTGCAACAGGGTTAAGGTAAGACACAGACAAGAAATACAAGTGCATTTTATTAATATGGATTAGTATGCAAAAAGACAATGTGACAAAATCCTGGAACCCATTGCCTTACCATTTGTCAGCAAGCATCACCTCGTGTTTGATGTTGATCCTTGACTCACAAGGAGAGGTACAAAATATCTAGAGGCTTAAAATGTCCTATTTCCTCCATGGCCTGCATACATGCCAGCGAATCAGTGAATAAGCATGTTAAACAAGCTCAGCTCCTGAATATGTTTGGGATTCCCTAAATCAGCATCTTCCTGCAAATATCTAGAAACACTGCCATGGCCCTGAAGTGGGAATGGGACTAAATTCCAAAGAACACAAACAACCTGTTCAAATTTCTGAGTAGTATAGAGAGGATCCGTGATCCATTTTCCTCAAGTTGTGACCAACAAATG
The DNA here is from genome assembly GCF_029633865.1 of Lampris incognitus. Classification (NCBI taxonomy): domain Eukaryota; kingdom Metazoa; phylum Chordata; class Actinopteri; order Lampriformes; family Lampridae; genus Lampris; species Lampris incognitus. The sequence continues at coordinate 32,300,699 of NC_079215.1, forward strand.
CATATCTGTAACCCTAGTCATGAAGAATCAATAGGTTACTTCCAAATCAATTTATCTTAATTGACTGGTATCGTTACAGGAAGTGTAACTCATGCAAGTTGCTTACTTTTACTCGATATATATATTTACTCGGTATATATATTGATGATTTACATGCTGGACAGTTTTCTTAATGTTCAGATTTTATGGTGTATTTATCAAAATAATACTTACTCTGTGGCAGAGGTTCTTTGGTCTGAAATTAAATAGACTGAGTGTCAGCATGGGTAAAAAAAGTAAATTGCTAGTCATGAAATGTGGGGATCCCAGAAACCAGGCTCCCAACCCATACTGTAAAAGAAAAGGAGCTAGAAAAAAGGGATTAATCTGGGCTTGTTTCAGTATTTACTAATGTAGTTCATCGAACCAAAATTTTGATGAGGTATATGAGATTAATGAAAAAAAATCCTAAAAATCACTTCTAGATGAACTCCACCCTCTTCTTCATGCCCACTATGGAAGTTTATAATTGACTATAGTCAATGAAATGAAAATGCAATCCCATTATTGCATTTTAGTTTTCAACGACAGCTGCATTTTATATATATATATATATATATATATATGTGTGTAGCCGGGTGGTAAATCTGTTAAATATGTTAAATGATTTTCCACTTAAATTTAGTATAGTTTAACTGTTAGTATATGTAATTGTTACACTGTCAAGCCATGTAAAATGTCATTTGATGTATTTAAATTGTGAAGCAGATTGTGAGTGTATTTTTATAGTTTTGGTTGTCATTGCATGTTTTGACCAGTAAGTGGCAGTGTTGCGGACTTTTATTGTAACTCCGTGCAAGTCATCCAAGTACATCTTGGGTACTCTTTCTGCAAGTTATCCAAGTGCATCTTGGGTATTCTTTCTTTCTTTCTTGTGTGAAGCACCTGAAGATTGCGGTGTGACGGTGCTCTGACTCCGCAACGCTACTGGAGTTGATGTTCGGTGATTTTGGGCGCGAGCCGTCGACCACTGTTCGCCATTGCAGGCATGACAAGGTAACTGACAGAGTGAGAAGTTGCGCGATCTTCAGGAAGTTCCACATGTCTTTGTTAAACCCTGTTTAACATACATAGTCCACTGCCGTATTTTGCACCGTATGTTGTATTTATTTTCCTTTTAAAATCTTTTCTGTTAAACTTGCCACATCTGTGAACATTTATGAGCTGTTTGCTCGAAAGACACAGGAATTTATGCACTCAGTAAAACGATCTGCATTCGAAGGTTCAAACAATAAAATTAAAGCTACAAGAACCCCGGAAGTAATTGTGTCCTGTGTGGTATCTAATTCCACGGGCTACATATATGTGTATATATATATATATATATATATATATATATATCCTTTTCTTCAGTGTGTGTGTGTGTTACGGCCACGGGTGTGTCCGTATAGTTTTTTGTTTCCTCCTGTATTTAACTCTGACTCTACATTCAGGTATCCGCCAGGTGCTCCTCATCACCTAATCAACCGGTCAACGAATCCAATCTTCATCAGCTGTTCAGTCTCCCATTTAAACCCCCACATGTCTTCAGTTCACTGGCCAGCTAGTTTAGTTTGTGTGATGTAGCTACTTTGTGTTTATAACGTCTGGCCCGTTTTTGGTTTAGTTTGCATTTTGACTATTTTGAGTTATGTTTAGTTGTTTAGCTCTTTTGGGCAAGGGGATCAAGGTAAGATGCCCATGGGCAAACACCCCATCACGTAGCTTACCTCTGTTAGACACACTAGGTTAGCAACGGTTGCCACTTTTTGTCTTTAGATTTGGTGCTTTTCAGCACTGTCAAGGGGGGGTTACTTTTGTTAGTAGCTTATTGTTTTGGAAACCGTTCGGTTCCCTTGTGCTGTCAAATATTTATTTTATTATATTTATACGTTTGTCTCACTGTGTTGCACCCTCACCTCACTGTTACCCAGTACACTAATTGTTGCACCCTCTCCAGACCGAGGTGTGTGTGTGTGTGTGTGTGTGTGTGTGTGTGTGTGTGTGTGAGACAGTGGTTAGCGCGGTCGCCTCACAGCAAGAAGGTCCTGGGTTCGAACCCCAGAGTAGTCCAACCTTGAAGGTCATTCTCTGTGTGGCGTTCGCATGTTCTCCCCGTGTCTGCATGGGTTTTCTGACCATGTTAAATTCTCCTTAAGTGTGAATGTGTCAGTCCTCTGATGGACTGGCGGCCTGTCCAGGGTGTCTCCCCGCCTGCCGCCCAATGACTGCGGGGATAGCACGGCGCTATCCCCGCAGTCATTGGTGCGGAGGTCCTGTGACATAGTGGCGCAGTGGTTAGCGCTGTCGCCTCACAGTAAGAAGGTTCTATGTTCGAACCCTGGGGTTGTCCAACTTTGGGAGGTTATCGCAGGTCCTTTCTGTGTGGAGTTTGCATTTTCTGCCCGTGTTTACGTGGGTTTTCTCCGGGTGCTCCGGTTTCCCCCACCATCAAAAAGACATGCATGTTAGGATTAATAGTCCTGTCTGTGCCCCTGACCGAGGCATGGCTAGAAGAACTGGAGTTGGTCCTAGCTACACAGCTAGGATGAGTTAAATGCAGAGTAAGAATTTACCCACGGGGATCAATAAGTAGTAAAATAAATAAAATGGCCTCCAGCACCCCCACGACCCTGAGTAGGATAAGCAGTTTAGATGCATTTGATGTGACAAAATTGTAATTCAATTGCAATAATCCAAATTGCGTTTTAATTTCCATGTTTGTAATGCACATGTACTGACAATGGTAAAATATTGATAAAATAGCCATTTCACATTTTCCCCCAAGTCACGTCCTGCGTTAAGATGGACAACACATACAGTGCATCCGGAAAGTATTCACACCTGTTGCAGCTGCCAGCAGGACTGTGTAGGTAACATATAGCTAGCAGAAAGCACTATTAACGGGGACAAACTGATACACGGTAGCCATCAGATCTCTGGTCTCACCGGAATGCCAAACAAGGACAACCGGCCGTTTATTTATTGAAACGCTTAATTAGCACCTGTAGAGTAATCACCCGCCCCCCTCTGCACAGTGACGTCAGCATAAGGGCATTCAAGACAGACAGTGTTCATCGGTGTTCAACACCCCCACTTAGGCTGATTACAGTATGCAGTTGTCAGGTACATCTAGCAAAGAAAAAAAACATCTTGCATACCAAAAACAAAAGAAACTTGTCAAGCTGTCACGTATCGGGAAGGAACCCAAAAGCAGACGGGACAACCAGGTAAGGGAAGAATCCAGTCTTTATAGAAGCGACCGATCTCGGGGGTAGAGCAGGAGGTGGCTCTGTGGCAGGTAGGCGCGCAGGCAGAAGTCCATGAATGGCGACGTTCCAGCGAAGACTGGTCCATAGTGGAGGCCTTTTAAGGGTGAGGGCGATTGCCGGGGTGAAGGGGGGGTCAGCAGGTGTCAGCTGGTGTAGCAGGTGTCAAGGGCGATCGCTTTGATGTCAAGGACGAGAGGCTGTGACAGTACCCCCCCTCCGAGGGGCGCCACCGGGCGACCTACCAGGCCCGTCAGGGTGCGTCCTGTGGAAGTCCCGGATGAGGTTTACGTCCAGGACAAGGCGACGAGGGACCCAACACCTCTCCTCCGGGCCATATCCCTCCCAGTCCACGAGATACTGCAGGCCACGACCGCGGCGACGAGAGTCCAGGAGACGACGAACGGTGTAAGCCGGATGATCGTTGATCATACGAGGACGTGGGGGCGGGGGGGCCGGAGGAACTACAGGGCTGGTACAGACCGGTTTGAGGCAGAACACATGGAAGGAAGGGTGAACCTGGAGAGTGCGGGGCAGCTTCAGACGGACCACAGAGGGATTAATGACTTTGACAATGGGAAAGGGACCAATATACCTGGGGGACAGTTTTTTAGCGTCCGATCTCAAGGGTAGATCCTTGGTAGAGAGCCATACCTGGTCACCAGGGGAGTAGTTCGGAGCAGGGGTGCGATGACGATCCGCCAAGCGCTGGTAACGGCTGGAGGCCCTGAGCAGTGCTGCACGGGCTCGCCGCCAGGTCCGACGGCACCGACGGACATGGGCCTGGACAGAGGGAACCGGAATGTCTACCTCTTGAGAAGGAAAAAGGGGAGGCTGATAGCCGTAAAGGTACTGAAAAGGGGACAACCCAGTAGCAGACGATGGCAAGGTGTTATGGGCATATTCTACCCAGGGAAGTTGTGAGGACCAAGAGGATGGGTTGGCAGACACCAGACAGCGGAGAACCGTCTCCAATGCCTGGTTGGCCCTCTCGGCCTGGCCATTGGTCTGAGGATGGAACCCCGATGACAGGCTGACGGTGGCACCGATGGCAGAGCAGAAAGCTTTCCAGACAGCAGAAGTGAACTGGGGGCCACGGTCAGACACTATATCACGGGGAAGACCGTGGACCCGGAAAACCTCCCTGACCAGCAGATCCGCAGTCTCTTGGGCCGAAGGCAGTTTAGACAGGGGCAAAAAGGGACCAAATTTACTGAAGCGATCAACGACAGTCAGTACAACGGTGTTACCGTCGGAGGCGGGTAGACCAGAGACGAAATCCAAGGACAGATGCGACCAGGGACGGTGTGGAACAGGCAGGGGGCGCAGCAGACTGGCACTGGCCCGAGTGGAGGGCTTATTCTGGGCACACACAGGACAGGCAGAAACAAAAGACCCAGTATCCTCCGTCATGGAAGGCCACCAGAACCGTCTGCGGAGGAAGGCTAGGGTACGGGTTACTCCAGGATGGCAGGTAAGTTTGGAAGAGTGAGCCCACTGCAACACGCTAGATCTAACAGCGTCTGGAACAAACAAGCGCCCAGGGGGACCGTTACCTGGGTCAGGCTGAGTCTGTTGTGCTGCCATGACCTCCCTTTCAATGTTCCATGTGACAGCCGCAGCCGCAACCACACAGGTAGAGGGAACGATGGTGTCAGGTTGGAGCTTGGGCTCAGACTCCTCCCCATGCACACGAGACAGAGCATCGGGCTTGGCATTCCTGGAGCCAGGTCTGTACGTCAAAGAAAAATTAAAACGACCAAAAAAAGAGCGCCCGCGTGGCGCACAGTGAGTCGCTTTGCTGACTGGATGTATTCCAGGTTCTTATGGTCAGTCCACACTATGAAAGGAAGCCCAGACCCCTCCAGAAAATGTCGCCATTCCTCCAGTGCCAATTTCACCGCCAGGAGCTCACGATTCCCCACATCATAGTTCCTTTCAGCTGGGGAGAGACGGCGAGACAGGAAGGCACAGGGGTGTGTCTTGCCATCCTCACTGGAGCGCTGAGAAAGGACCGCCCCCACCCCAATCTCAGAGGCGTCCACTTCTACAACGAACTGCTTGGTTGGGTCTGGCTGGATTAGGATAGGGGCTGTGGTGAAGCGGTGCTTGAGGGCTTGGAAAGCTGCCTCTGATACAGGGGTCCACAGGAACGGTCTGGAGGTGGAGGTAAGAGCAGTTAGTGGGGCCGCAACGCGGCTGTAGTTGCGGATGAACCGTCTGTAGAAGTTGGCAAACCCGAGGAACATCTGAAGCTGCTTACGGCTGGTCGGGCTTGGCCACTCAAGAACCGCTCTGACCTTGGCGGGGTCCATTCTCACCTGCCCATCGGCCACGATGTAGCCCAGGAAGGTGACTGAAGGGGCATGGAATTCGCACTTCTCTGCTTTTATGAAAAGGCGGTTCTCCAGTAGCCGTTGAAGGACTTGGCGGACGTGCATGACATGCTCTGAGAGGTCTCTGGAAAAAATCAGGATATCATCCAGGTAAACAAAAACGAAACGATCCAACATGTCACGTAGGACGTCATTGACCAGACTCTGGAAGACAGCTGGGGCATTAGTGAGACCAAACGGCATCACCAGATATTCAAAATGCCCCAGGTGGGTGTTGAAGGCAGTCTTCCATTCATCTCCGTCTCGAACCCGGACCAGGTGGTAAGCATTGCGGAGGTCTAGTTTAGTGAACACTGTGGCTCCCTGGAGAGAATCAAAAGCGGAAGTCATGAGGGCCAGAGGGTACTTATTCTTGACTGTGATGTTATTGAGGCCTCTATAGTCAATACACGGCCGGAGGGTCTTGTCCTTCTTGGCCACAAATAGAACCCCGCACCAAGGGGTGATGATGACGGGGGAATAAGACCATCAGCCAAGGAGTCCTTGATGTACCTCTCCATGGACTCCCGCTCAGGCTTGGAGAGGCTATATAGGCGGCTGCTGGGGAGGGGAACGCCCGGCAGCAGGTCAATAGCGCAATCATAGGGGCGATGAGGAGGCAGGGAGAGAGCTTGCTGCTTGTTGAACACGGCTTGGAGGTCATGGTACTCTGGAGGCACCAGTGACAGGTCAGAGGTCTCAGAGCTTGACACCTGACAGGGGGCAGACTGGAGGCATATGGCATGACAGACGGGACTCCAACTTGAAATTCTGGCCGATGACCAATCAATATGGGGACTATGCTTAACCAGCCAGGGATGACCAAGTATAATGGGAACAAAGGCAGAATTGATAACGAAAAAGCTTAACTCCTCTTGATGGTTTCCCAACAACAGGAGGCGCACAGGCTCGGTCTTAGATGTTATCCGGGCCAGGAGACGTCCATCCAGGGCATTAGCTTCAAGAGGCTGGTCCAGACTCACAGTGGCAAGACCTAGCTGCTTCACAACACTTGCATCCAAAAAGCTTTCATCAGCTCCAGAGTCAATTAAAGCCAAAAGTTTAGTGGACCGACCTTTAAAACTGGTGGTAGCTTGCAACTGGGTACGTGGACGAGGAGACAGAGGGCAGACAGTTGGGCTCACGAGGATCCTCCCCCTCCCTCGTGAGCCTGCTAGTTTGACGGAACGGTGAGGGCAGGAGGCGAGAAAGTGACCAGGCTGACCACAATACAAGCAGCTGTTCTCGGTGATGCGGCGTTGACGCTCCTCCAGGTTGAGCCGGAAGCGGCCGAGTTGCATCGGCTCCAAAGCTGGGGAAGAGTCACGCCTCGGGCTTTCTCGGAGGACGGCAACCTCAGTTGAGCGAGCTCGGCCCCCAGAGTTTGGAGGTGTGGCCCGTGGTAAGTTGTTGTGACCAGGAAAGCGGCGCGTCCTCTCGCCTCCGCTCCCGGAGACGGTTGTCCACACGAATGGCCAGGGTAACCAATTCCTCCAACCCTCCAGGCTCGGGGTAGGAAACCAATTCGTCCTTTATGGATTCGCTGAGACCGTTGGAAAAGCCGGCCTGGAGGGACTCGTTGTTCCATCCGCTCTCCGCTGATAGCGTACGGAACTCAACTGAGTAGTCAGCGACGCTGCGGGAACCCTGGCGGAGAGAGATCAGTTTTTTGACGCATCCTTTCCCCGCACGGGATGATCAAAAACCTGGCGAAAAGCAGTGGTGAACTCAGCGTAGGATGAGGAAGTGGAGGCCCGCATCTCCCACACCGCTGTAGCCCAATCCAGGGCGCTTCCCCGGAGAAGACCCATGATGTAAGCGACTTTGGCTCCATCCGTGGAATATGACTGGGGCTGCTGGTTAAACACAATCTCACACTGCATCAAAAAAGGGCGACAAAGTCCAAAATCTCCATCATACTTATCGGGCGGGGCAACCCATGGTTCCTTAGCCGAAGTTGATGGCGCTGGGGGTGGCGGAGCTGGAGGGGCGGATCCCGGGCTAGTGGAGACACTAAGTTGGGTCTGGATTCCGGAGAGCTTTGAGCTGAGCCCACGGAGGGCGTCAGCCATCCCCTGTAGCACCTGGCTGTGCTGGCCGAGGACCGATTCCTGGTTGGCTACAGCCTGGCAGACCGTGGCCAGGTCTGTGGTGGAATGGTCTGCTGGGTCCATAGTGGCTGGAACATACTGTCACGTATCGGGAAGGAACCCAAAAGCAGACGGGACAACCAGGTAAGGGAAGAATCCAGTCTTTATTGAAGTGACCGATCTCGGGGGTAGAGCAGGAGGTGGCTCTGTGGCAGGTAGGCAGGCAGGCAGAAGTCCATGAATGGCAACGTTCCAGCGAAGACTGGTCCATAGTGGAGGCCTTTTAAGGGTGAGGGCGATTGCCGGGTGAAGGGGGGGTCAGCAGGTGTGAGCTGGCATAGCAGGTGTCAGCTGGTGTAGCAAGTGTCAAGGGCGATCGCTTTGATGTCAAGGGCGAGAGGCTGTGACACAAGCAGAGCTTTAGCTACAGGTTTATTCAAAATATCTGCAACCATGTCTGATGTGGGGCAATACTTAATAGTTATCCTTCCATCACTAAGTGCAGACCGAACAAAATGATATTTGATGTCAGCATGTTTACACCTTTGATGACATACAGGATTCTTGGACAGGGCAATGGCACCCTGGTTATCCTCATGGATAGTCACTGGTGTATAATCACATGCCATATCCATCCCATTCAACAGTTGAACAAGATACATACTCTCGTGTAGTAGCCACCAAAGCCATGTACTCGGCTTCACATGTGGATAAAGCAACAGTGGGTTGTTTCTTAGACTTCCAAGAGATAACGACCCGTTTCAGAGAGGCAAAAACAATAACCAATAATACTTCTTCTGTCATTCTGTTCTGCGGCCCAGTCAGCATCACTGTTATGTCCGTAGACGCCTTGTCTTACTGACATAAGAATAATTCAAGAACGAGCCGACTTCGTAGGTTCTTAACTGTGTAGCTTTTACTAGCGTTCATCCGACATACAACCTTCATAACATGCGCTTCTCCCTTCCTGTATACATCACACGCACTGCACGTACACCCGTGAGTAGGTCAAGTAAACACGTGACCTTTCATTCATTACATCTCCCCCTCTAAGATGATTTTCTAACCTGTATATCACCCCCCTTTTCACAAAAAAAATAAAAAATCTCCCACAGTACACAAGTCCATACGCCTCACAAATCCAGCCGGATTGCAGGCTTGCTCACCCTGCCAGAGCGAGTAACATATGGTGTGGAAGTTGGCATTTCTGCTGCTCGGGACTCATCCGTGTTTCCACTCTCCCCTGGAGTGACATGGTCAGGATCCCTGCTGACAAAGGTGAGTGTTTTAGGTGTGGCCAACAGGTGGCGCCTGTTCCTTCTGTAATGTTCACCTTGAGCTGTCTCCACTATGTAGGATCTGGGAGTGGAGCTCTGACTGTGAACAACTGCTGGCATTGTCCATGTTTTCTGTCCATCAGGTTTGGTGAGTACTGCGTCACCCGAGTTCAGTGGGCGCAGTGTCCGCACGCCGTTCCTGCGGTTGTAGTAGAAAGCCTGCCTCGATTTGGCTGCGGCGTCAGCGGTTTTGATCAGTTCCTCTTTAGGCCAGGCCGGTTTCAGGTTATGCTGCAATGTGGGTAAGGTGGTTCTGAGTCTCCTACCCATGAGCAATTCCGCTGGACTGGCTCCAGTGGAAGAAGAGGGTGTAGCTCTGTATGTCAACAGGGCGAGGAGAGGGTCTTCCTGCCTTAATATGCTTTTGGCTATCTGAACAGCCCTCTCTGCCTGTCCATTACTCTGGGGGTAGTGTGGGCTTGAAGTCACATGGATGAAATCATAATCCTCACTGAACCTCCTCATCTCTTCTGAAACTAGCTGTGGCCCATTATCGCTAACTACAATTTCAGGGATACCAAAACGTGCAAATGTAGCCTTCAGCCTAGCTACAACCTGACTGCTAGTAGTTGTTGGTAGATTTAGGATCTCCAAAAACCTGGAATAATAGTCAGACACTATCAAGTAGTTTTGCTTTTTGTACTCACACAGGTCTATGCCAACTTTCTGCCATGGTCTGGATGGGAGCTCACTTGACATTAAAGGCTCTTTTCTCTGTGTGTTCTTGTGTTCTCTGCAGAATTGACATTGCTGTACCTTTGTTGTAATGTGCTCTGTCATTTTGGGCCACCACACTGACTGGCTAGCTCTCTCTCTGCACTTAACTATCCCCTGGTGCCCGTCGTGTATTCTGTCTAAGATCACCTCCCTCATCTCTGTGGGAATGACGATACGACTGCCTCTGATGACTAAACCATCTACCTCAGATAACTCCCCTCTCACCTAATAAAAGTCTCTGACTGTCTCCGGCACTTTATCGACATACTCAGGCCAGCCGTGTCTGATGAAGCCCAACACTGTCTGGAGCTGCAGATCCCCATCCGTGCTCTGTTTTATCTCCTGCATCCTTTGAGGTGTGGCAGGCACCTGGCACACGATGGCATCAATGTGCGCTGCAACATCATCATGAGAAGCACTATCTCCGAAGCGCTGCTCTGGGCCTCTGGAGAGTGCATCAGCCACAGCTAAAGTTTTGCCTGGTGCGTATTCAGCCACTGCATTGAAACGCATCAGCCTCATTAACAGTCTCTGGCACCTAATGGGCACATTATCCAAGTCTTTGCTGTTCATGAGAGGCACTAGTGGTTTATGATCGGTGACAAGTCTGAAATTGTCAAGCCCAAACAAGTACTTCTCGAACCTTTCACATGCCCAGACGCTGGCTAAGCACTCTTTCTCGATCTGTGCGTACCTTGTCTCTGCGTCACTCAGCCGTCGGGAGCAGTAGGCCACGGGCTTCCAGTGTTCCCCGTGCTGCTGGAGCAGAACGCCTCCCAGCCCGTAGCTGCTGGCATCTGCTGACACCACCGTAGCCTTAGTGACGTCATAAAAGGTGAGTACCGGGGCGGTGGCGAGTGCTGCTTTAAGGTCTTGGAATGCTGTGTTCTGTGCAGGTCCCCACAGCCACTCTGTCGTTGCTTTAAGCAGTTCATAAAGCGGCTGACCTACAGTGGACAGCTCTGGGACGTATTTTGCCAAATAGTTCACCATCCCGAGGAACCTCTTGAGTTCCGTCACGTTCTGGGGCTGAGGAAAGTTCTCTATTCCGGCCACTTTGTCCGGGTCAGGTCTGACGCCTGCCTCGTCGATGATGTGACCAAGGAAGCGGACTTGTTTCTGTTTGAGACCTGCTGTTTCAATGACCCCCAGCGCTTCTGCTAGGCGCCGGTCATGGATTTCCTCAGTCTCTCCATGTATAAGGATGTCATCCATGTACACCTCTGTGCCCTCTAGCCCGGTCAGAGTTTCCGCCATCTTTCTCTGGAAAATCTCTGGAGCACTCGTTATACCGAATGGAAGGCGGCAGAAAGCATACCTCCCAAATGGGGTGATGAAAGTGGTGAGCCCCCTGCTGTCTTCATGCAAGGGGATCTGGTAAAACCCACTTGCTGCATCCAACGTTGTGAAGAACTTTGACTCTGCGAGCCTTGGCATTATTTCCTCCATAGTGGGCAGCACGTATTTCTCACGTTTCACCGCTCGATTCAGCCTGCTGAGGTCAGCGCAGCAGCGAACCTCTTTCTTGTTCGGTTTCAGCACCGGCACCATAGCGGCGCACCATTCTGTGGGCTGAGTCACTTTTTCGATAGTGCCCTCATTTTCCATGCGCTGCAGTTCTTTCTTAACCAGTGGTACAAGTGGCAGCGGTATCCGTCTGGCTGTATGCACCGCGTATGGCTGGGCACCCTCCACCAGAGCTATTTTCACTGGGTCTGTTTTCAGCAGTCCACTTGAACCGAAAACTCCACTGACCTCATTCATCCGCTTCACTAGACCCATCTCCACTGCCTCTGGACGACTCAGCAGACAGCTGCCTCTCCCCTTGATCACATACACTGGAAAGGAGTATTGTTTCTCCTTGTAGTTGGTTGTGGCTTGAAACTGTCCTATGCAGCTGATGTTTCCACCTGGGCTTATGAAGCATGTGTCAGGAGGTCCCAGTTTTATGTTTGGCTTCAGCTTTTTAAATGTCCCTTGGTTGATAACAGTAGCGTCAGCCCCCGTGTCAATTTTAAAGGTTATTGGTACATCACTTATTGTTAAACTAACAGTCCAATCTTCCTGACTGCTCTCTTTGCCAACTTCTCCCAGAAAGTACAGCTGTTTAACCTCTTCAGTGACTTCTCTCACCACTTTAGAGTGACATACACGCTCCCAATGTCCCTTTTTATGACACTTGTTGCACTTACTGTTCATTGCAGGACACTTCCGCTCATCGGTGTGCTGCGTCTTGCCGCACCTCCCGCATTCATCTACTTTGTTGGTTGCAGGTCTGCTGCCACCATGACGCTGTCCGCCCTTTTTGTTTTGGCGTTCGTCCCGCCATCGGACAACATTGACGTTAGCCAGCTGGGCCTCTGGTTGGTTAGCTTGGAGGCTGAGCTGCTTTGTTATTGCCTCCGCCTGGCGCACTTGTTCAATGACTTTCACCAGAGTAAGGTCCGCTGTGAGCTGGAACTGACGGGAGAGCACCTTATCTTTTATGCCCACTACCAGACGATCTCTGATATGTTCATCCCTCTTGTCCCCAAACTCAGTGTTCAGACAGCTCATACAATGTCCGGATGTACATCTCCGCTGTCTCTCCTGGCTGCTGGCTACGTTGATAGAAGCACGCCCTCTCATGTATGATGTTACGGCGGGGAATAAAGTAGTCATCGAACTTTTTCAGTACGATATCATAGTCCACTTTATCCCCCTCCGCCACGAAGTCAAACGAGCTGAATATCTTTTCAGCCTCGCTGCCCATTGCATAAATCAGCGAACTCACTTGAATCTCCCCGTCGTCTTTATCCAGCTTTGTCGCGAGCCTGAAGCGCGAAAACCGTTGTTTCCACTCCGGCCATTAAACGGGGCAGTCAAACTTGAATTCACTCGGCGGATTAAACTTCGGCATGACCGCTCGTGTTCCGATACACAGACTATTCTGACACCATGTAATGTCCGTAGACGCCTTGTCTTACTGACATAAGAATAATTCAAGAACGAGCCGACTTCGTAGGTTCTTAACTGTGTAGCTTTTACTAGCGTTCATCCGACATACAACCTTCATAACATGCGCTTCTGCCTTCCTGTATACGTCACACGCACTGCACGTACACCCGTGAGTAGGTCAAGTTAAACACGTGACCTTTCATTCATTACAATCACTGAATGCAATAAGCTAAGGTTCACATCACTTCTCTTGTAACACAATTCATGGTTAACAGTTCCCTTCAAATATCTGAGCACATGCTTTGCAGCTACCCAATGCTGCTCTCTTGGGTCAGACAGGTGTTGTGACAGTTTACTTACAATGAAGCTAAGGTCTGGTCTAGTACTTGTCATTACATAGATCAAACTGCCAACCATTTCTCGGTACCTCCTCGAATCAACAGGGTTACCTTCATCCTCAAATTTCAGTTTGTTCTCACATGGGGTCGATCTTGGTCTGCAGTGAATCATGTCAAACCTCTCCAGGATTTTTGTGATGTACCTCTTTTGGTTCATCTTTATTTCACCATCTCCCTGTGTAAAGTCAATACCAAGGAAATGTTTTAGTTTACCAAGATCTTCCATCTTGAATTGATCTCCCAATAGCTCTTTCACATTCCTGAGGGTTTGACTGTCACTCTCTGCAATAAGAAGATCATCGACCCAGATAATCAAAATGACTCTCTCACTCCCAGTTTGTTTGCTGTAAACACAGTGGTCAGCTGGGTTCTGAACAAAACCATTTTGGCAAAGGAAATCATGCAGCATTTTATTCCAGTTTCGTCCTGACTGTTTCAGGCCATAGAGTGACTTGTTGAGCCTACAGACTAGTCTCTCACTGTTGTGGTCCAGACGCAAGGCGCGTCTCCGCCTGAGTCTACCAGCAGGGCTCAATCAGCGCGCTCGTTGAGAGCGCAGCTACGCACCAGAGGCTCATCGGTGATCAGCGCACCTGAAGCCAATCTGCAGCCAGCTATAAGAGAGGACGCTGACGTGCAGTCGTTGCCAGATTGTGCCATCTAGTACGGTAGTTACCCAGTAGATCGCTAGACTCTTTGGCTGTGTTTTCTCCTGCGATTCCTGTGTTGTGATCCCTGAGTCTAATCCTGTGTCTCTCTCTCCCGTCCTCCCAGAACCCGCCGGTGCTTCTCGGGCTCCGTCTTTCTCGCGTCCTTTGTGTTCCTCGGACCCCTCCCTTGTGCTCTCACGCTGCCTCCCGCAGAACTCCCACTCCTGGACTTGCGCTTCACCAACACGCACAAACACCCTCCAGTCATTTACATTCCTGCTCACACGCACCACACTCGCCCTGCACACAGACACATAGTCTTTTACACACCCCACATCCAGGACTCTAGTCCACCATACACATCCCGCATTTCCCTTCCCTTCCCTGAACCGAAATAAACGTGCCTACAGGCTTGACCCTGCCGGACCCCTGCACTGGTTCCTTTCCGACCCACAACAGTACAATCTGGCCACGATGGAACCGGGTCCAGCAGAAACTCCAGCAGCAACTCCGGCGGCTACTCCCAGCGGATCTGGCGATCCTCCGCTCATCGTAGGACTCAACGCAGCAGTCCAACAACAGGACACACGGATGACGGCGCTGGAGAACCGTCTCACCGCTGCCTTCGCTCAGGTCCTCGCTCGGCTGGATCGCCTGGACGTGACGGTAACCCCACCGCAACCCGCGCCTCAAGCGGACCAACCTGGCTCAGGACCAGTTCCAGCCCCAGCTCCGGTTCTCTGGCCCGCTCATAGAGAGCCCAAGCTAACCCCCCCGAAGTCCTATGAGGGTGAGTTTGAGCTCTGCCGTGGCTTCTTAGTCCAGTGCGAGCTGGTTTTCCACCACCAGCCCAGCCGTTACACTTCAGACGGCACTAGGGCCGCCTTTATCATGTCCCTGCTTACGGGTAAGGCCCTCAGATGGGCCATGGCTGCCCTAGACCAGAAACCCGCCATGTCTTCTGATTATGCAGCCTTTTCCGGGGAATTCACGAGTGTGTTCGATCACCCCATTGGTGGCTGTGACGCCACCGCCCGTCTCCACACCATCAAACAGGGCTCTCGTTCGGTGGCCGAATACACCGTCGATTTCCGAGTCCTGGCCGCAGAGTGCCGTTGGAATGACGAGGCCCTGCTGAGTGCATACAGGCGAGGCTTAAGCGAGGAGGTCAAGGATGGACTTTTTAGAGACTGGCCAGCGACCTGCAATGAGTTAATCGGCCTGGCTCTGAAGATGGACCAACGCCTCCAGGCAAGGCGAGACGAACGCACTCGAGCTCATCGCCAGTCCCTCACCCCTCCCTGGGGTACCCCCCCAGTCACCTCGCCCCCTCCGGGATCCCCAGCCAGCACCAGCAGCCCCGCCCACTCCCTCGCCACGACCACCTGAGCCTGGGGTGGAGCCCATGGAGGTGGCTCGGTCACGCCTCACCGGGGCTGAGCGCGAACAGCGCATGCGAGGCCGGCTCTGTTCGTACTGTGGGCAGGCCGGACACTTCATTCGGGACTGTACCACACGCCCAAAAGGCCGAGCTTACTAGGGGAGGGGCTACTAGTAAGCTGCATGACTCTGCCCCAGAACAAGCCGCCCCCCTCTCTTTTATTCTCTGCGTCTCTTGCCTGGGGTCAGCAGTCTCTGCCTATCGGCGCCTTTATCGACTCTGGAGCCGACGGGAGTTTCATCGACGGGGCCCTAGCTCGGCAGGCTGGCATCAGTCTCACCCCGCTGGAGACCCCTATTGAGACCCGCTCGCTGGATGGACGCGCTCTCTGTCGCATCACCCACACCACTGAGCCTCTCAAGCTAACAGTCTCGGGCAACCATGTCGAGACAATCCGCCTCCTTGTCTTCACTGCTCCCTCCTCACCACTGGTTCTCGGGAGGCCTTGGTTGCAGAGGCATAACCCCAACATCGCCTGGTCCTCCGCTCGGATCATCGGGTGGAGTGTTGCGTGCCACGCGAACTGTCTCCGCTCTGCCTCCTATCCTCCTGGGGCTCCTAAGGCTGAGCCTCCTCCTCCAGATCTCTCCGACGTGCCCGAGGTTTATCATGACCTTGCGGCTGCCTTCAGCAAGACCCAGGCGCGCTCTCTCCCTCCACACCGCCCCTACGACTGCGCTATTGAGCTCCTCCCTGGTGCCCGCACTCCACCCGGGAGGCTGTATAACATCACCCTTCCGGAGAAGAAGGCCATGCAGGAATACATCACCGACTCTCGCCTCCGGGATCATTCGCCCCTCCGACTCCCCAATGGCGGCCGGATTCTTCTTTGTTGGTAAGAAAGATGGCACGCTCCGCCCCTGTATTGATTACCGACAACTTAATGACATCACGGTTAAGAACCGCTATCCATTACCCATCATGAGCTCCACGTTTGAACCCCTCTCTGCTGCCACCATTTTTTCCAAGCTTGATTTACGCAGTGCTTACCATCTCGTCCGTATCAAAGAAGGAGACGAGTGGAAGACTGCTTTCAATACGCATCTGGGGCATTTTGAGTACTTAGTTATGCCTTTCGGCCTCACAAACGCCCCCGCAGTTTTCCAGACCCTTGTTAATGACGTGCTCCGGGACATGATCAGTGTTTTCGTTGTGGTTTATTTGGACGACATTCTAGTTTTTTTCCGCTCTCTGAACGAACACATCCAACACGTTCGCCTGGTGTTGCAGCGCCTTCTGGAGAACCGCATGTTTGTCAAGGCGGAGAAGTGCGCTTTTCACACCCCCTCCCTGGAGTTTCTTGGCCACATTGTGGAGGCGGGGCGCATTCGGACCGACCCTAAGAAGGTCGAGGCAGTGTTGGAGTGGCCCAGAACCGGTCAGAGCTGCAACGCTCCCTGGGTTTTGCGGGCTTCTACAGGACGTTAATCAAGGACTACAGCCGCATCGCCGCGCCCCTCTCAGCCCTCACCTCCACCCTCCGCCAGTTTGACTGGACCTCGGAGGCTCAGACCGCCTTTACAGAAGTCAAGAGGAGGTTCTCCGAGGCCCCGGTGCTCGCCTACCCGGATCCTACCCGCCAGTTCGTGGTGGAGGTGGACGCCTCTGACTCTGGGTTGGGGGCGGTCCTCTCGCAACGCTCAGCAGAGGATCACCGTCTGCACCCCTGCGCCTTTTTCTCCCGGCGCCTCACACCAGCTGAGCGCAACTATGACGTCGGCGACCGGGAGCTGCTGGCCGTCCACGCCGCCCTGGCAGAATGGAGACACTGGCTCGAGGGGGCGGAGCATCCCTTCCTGGTGTGGTCGGACCACCAGAACCTGGTGTACATCTGGTCAGGTAAACGGGTGAGTGACCGCCAGGCCCGGTGGGCGCAATTCTTCAGCCGATTCAATTTTATGCTGTCCTATCGTCCAGGGTCGCAGATGCGCTCTCTCGGCTCCACCCGGGGGCATCTACGAAGGATGGCACCCAGGAGGGTGCCCTGGACACCATCTTGCCTCCGACCCGTGTTGTGGGCGTCGTCACCTGGGCCATCGACTCTCTGGTCAGGACCGCCCAGCAAACTCACCCCAGCCCTGGTAACGTTCCCCCTAACCGTCTGTTTGTGCCTGCTCCTGTATCTCCAGGGTTCTCGAGTGGGGCCTCTCCAGCCGCTTCACCTGCCACCCTGGCGCTTCCAGGACACTGTCCTTCCTCCAGCGGCGCTTCTGGTGGCCTACCATGGAGGCTGACGTTCGGGAGTTTGTGGCGGCGTGTATCACCTGCGCCCGGAGTAAGACCTCCCATCGCCCCCCTGCTGGTCTCCTGCATCCCCTCCCGGTCCCCAGTCGCCCCTGGTCACACATCTTCCTGGACTTCGTGACTGGACTCCCGGTGTCTCAGGGTAACACAGTCATACTTACCATTGTCGACCGTTTTTCCAAGCAGGCCCATTTCGTGGCGCTCCCGTCCTCCGCCGAACTGCTGGTTGTCCACGTGGTCCGTCTCCATGGCACTCCCCTGGACATTGTTTCTGACCGGGGTCCCCAGTTCTCTTCCCAGGTGTGGCAGGCCTTCTGTA
The DNA here is from genome assembly GCF_029633865.1 of Lampris incognitus. Taxonomy (NCBI): domain Eukaryota; kingdom Metazoa; phylum Chordata; class Actinopteri; order Lampriformes; family Lampridae; genus Lampris; species Lampris incognitus. The sequence goes on from NC_079215.1 coordinate 32,318,494, forward strand.
GGGGAATTGGGGCCACGGTCAGTCTCTCTTCTGGTTACCCCCCTCAGACAAACGGACAGGCAGAGCGCACCAACCAGAGCCTGGAGTCTGCCCTGAGATGTGTGACCACCAGCAGCCCCTCGACCTGGAGCAAGCACCTGGCCTGGGTTGAGTATGCTCACAACACCATGACTAGCTCTGCCACTGGAATGTTTCCTTTCGAATGTTCACTGGGCTACCAGCCCCCCATGTTTCCTCAGCGAGAGACTGAAGTGGCGGTCCCGTCAGCCATGGATCATCTCCGCCGATGCCGCCGCAGGTGGAGGTCTGCTCGTGCTGCCCTGCTGAGAGCCAACGACTGGTCCCAACGCTCCTCTAACCGGCATCGCATCCCAGCCCCGGTCTACCAGCCTGGTCAGCGTGTCTGGCTCCTGGCCAAGGACCTCCCCATCCCGACGAACTCTCGCAAGCTCGCCGCTCGCTACGTGGGACCCTACACTGTGGAGAGGATCGTCAACCCCACTGCGGTGCGTTTGTCTCTCCCTCCTTCTCTTCGTGCACATCCCGTGTTTCATGTTTCCAAGCTGAAGCCTGTGTCCGTCAGTGCCCTCGCCCCACCTGTCGCAGCCCCGCCTCCTCCCCGTGTACTCCAGGACGGCGACCCGGTCTGGCCGGTCCGGAAGCTGTTGCGTGTCCGCCGCCGTGGGAGGGGCTTCCAGTACCTGGTGGACTGGGAGGGCAACGGTCCGGAAGACCAGAGCTGGGTGCCCCGGTCTTACATCGCCGACCCCGCCCTCCTGTCGGACTTCTACTTGGAACACCCTGATGCCCCTGGACGGTCGCCCGATGGCTCCCGTAGGAGGGGGGGGGGGTACTGTTGTAGTCCAGACGCAAGGCGCGTCTCCGCCTGAGTCTACCAGCAGGGCTCAATCAGCGCGCTCGTTGAGAGCGCAGCTACGCACCAGAGGCTCATCGGTGATCAGCGCACCTGAAGCCAATCTGCAGCCAGCTATAAGAGAGGACGCTGACGTGCAGTCGTTGCCAGATTGTGCCATCTAGTACGGTGGTTACCCAGTAGATCGCTAGACTCTTTGGCTGTGTTTTCTCCTGCGATTCCTGTGTTGTGATCCCTGAGTCTAATCCTGTGTCTCTCTCTCCCGTCCTCCCAGAACCCGCCGGTGCTTCTCGGGCTCCGTCTTTCTCGCGTCCCTTGTGCTCCCACGCTGCCTCCCGCAGAACTCCCACTCCTGGACTTACGCTTCACCAACACGCACAAACACCCTCCAGTCATTTACATTCCTGCACACACGCACCACACTCGCCCTGCACACAGAGTATTTTACACACCCCACATCCAGGATATAGTGCACCATACACATCCCGCATTACCCTTCCCCGAACCGAAATAAACGTGCCTACGGGCTTGACCCTGCCGGACCCCTGCACTGGTTCCTTTCCGACCCACAACACTCACCAGTTTGAGACTTAACCTCAAAACCTTCTGGCTGTTCCATGTATAGCTCACAGTCAATGGGAGCATGTAAATATGCAGTTTTTACATCCATTTGGTGCAGCGCCAAACCATATTTTGCAGCAACCTGCATTAAACTGCGTACAGAGGTCATATCAGCGGCTGGGGAAAAGGTCTCACTATAGTCTATCCCTTCAATATGACTATAGCCTCTAGCTACATATCTTGCTTTATATGTGGTTTCAACTGGGTTTTCCTTAACGCTGTAAACCCATCTGCCCCCCACTGCATGTTTACCTTCTGGCAATGTTGTTAGGGTAAAAGTGTAATTTTCCCTCAGGGAACTCATCTCATCCTGCATAGCTTTAGCCCATAGTGAGGACTCTGGTGAGCCTAGGGCTTGTTTCAGGGTTTGGGGTACATCACAAATAACCCTGTAACAGTAGTCAATGCTGGTTAAAACCTGGTCATCACACTCATAATCATCTAGATACGGGGGAGGTCTCCGGTCTCTCCTTGGACGACTACCTTCCCCACTCATGTTGGTGTCTGACTCACATTGCTCTACATCTTGTGTACTCTGACTCGTCATCTCGATTTGTGGTTGGGTCTTAGCGCCCTCTCTAGGCAGAACACATTCACTGGTTTCCTGGTCTGTCTGAGTCTGACATTCAGTAGCGCTCTTTGTAATGAACTTCACCAACCTGTTCTTAAACACTTTCCCTGTGTCTGGATAGTATACCAAGTATGCAGGACTGTTCTTGTCATAACCAACAAAAATACCCTTTTCACATCGGGGATCAAGCTTTTTCTTATTTTGTTTGTATGCATAGCACGCAGAGCCAAAAATATACATTTTGGAAAGATCAGGCTTCTTCCCGGTCAACATGTAGTATGGAGTCTGCCCTACACGCCCATTATAACATCTGTTACGGATAACCGCAGCAGTCTGAACTGCATATGTCCACAGTTCTTTCGGTAGGCCACTCTCAAGCAACATACATCTAGACATTTCAAGCAATGTTCTCCAGCTTCTCTCGGATGTCCCATTTTGATGAGGCGAGTAAGGGGCCGAGGTCTCTAGTCTAATGACATTTTTGCTAAGCAGTGACTGAAAATCTCTCGACATAAATTCTGTACCATTATCCGATCTGATACATTTGACTTTGCCATAAGGTGCAATGTGAGCAAAGAACTTTTCTGTGCCCTTCACTGCGTCGCTCTTGGATTTCAAAAAATAAGTAAACATTGCTCCTGAATAATCATCAGTGAATCCCAAAATGTACTTGAATCCATCTTTGGCTGTTGGCTCTATAGGGCCAGCTAAATCTGTGTGAACCAGTTCAAGTGTGACTTTAGCTTTTACATCTGCCTCTCTATTTCTGCTTTGGGCAAATTTACCTTGAATGCATATTTCACATGGCACCAAGTTACACTCAGTTTTGCCTTTAACACTCATTCCCTTAGTGACACTTTCCAATTTTAACACATCATCATACTTGCAGTGACCAAGGATTTCATGCCAAGTCTGTACATCATAGCATGTAACCCAGCCACTGAGGATGCACAAGCCAGTGCATCCTTAGTGCTGGTCCCAAGCCCGGACAAATGGGGAGGGTTGTGTCAGGAAGGGCATCCGGCGTAAAATCTTTGCCAAATCAAATATGCGGATCATAAATAAGACTTACATACCGGATCGGTCGAGGCCCAGGTTACCAACGACCACCACCGGTACTGTTAACCACCAGGGTGTCGGTGGAAACTATGCTACTGTTGGGCGAAGGAGAAGGAGAGGGGGAAAGCATGTCCAGAGGCAGCTAGAGAGGAGGAAGGGTAGGCATGTGGAGGTGAGAGTTGGAACTTTGAATGTTGGCACTATGACTGGTAAAGGGAGAGAGCTGGCTGACATGATGGAAAGAAGAAAGGTAGGCATACTGTGTGTGCAAGAGACCAGGTGGAAGGGGAGTAAGGCGAGGAGTATCGGAGGTGGGTTCAAACTCTTCTACCATGGTGTGAATGGGAGGAGTAACGGAGGAGTAACTCTTCTGAAGGAAGAGTATGTCAAGAGCGTGCTGGAGGTGAAGAGTGTCAGACAGAGTGATGAGTATGAAGCTGGAAATTGAAGGTTTATTGCTGAATGTTATCAGCGCATATGCCCCGCAAGTTGGGTGTGAGATGGATGAAAAAGAAGAATTCTGGAGTGAGTTGGACGACATGGTGGAGAGGGTACCCAAGGAGGAGAGAGTGGTGATTGGAGCGGACTTCAATGGACATGTTGGTGAAGGGAACAGAGGTAATGAGGAGGTGATGGGAAGGTATGGAGTCAAGAAGAGAAATGTGGAAGGACAGATGGTGGTCGATTTTGTGAAAAGGATGGAAAGGGCTGTGGTGAATACATGTTTCAAGAAGAGGGAGGAACACAGGGTGACATACAAGAGTGGAGGAAAGTGCACACAGGTAGACTATATCTTATGTACACTGCTCAAAAAAAATAAAGGGAACACATAAGCAATGCAATGTAGCTCCAAGTCAATCACACTTTTTAGATATCAACCTGTCCAGTTAGGAAGCAACACTGATTTGTGAATCAATTTCACCTGTTGGTAAATTCGAAATTAGACAATTTGCAAGACAACCGCTATAAAAGGAATGGATTTGCAGGTGGTGGCCACAGACCATTTGCCTGTCCTCATCTTTTCTGGCTGATCTTTGGTTAGTTTTTCATTTTGCTAGTGCCCTCACCACTAGAGGTGGCATGAGGCGGTATCTGCAACCTACAGAAGTTGCTCAGGTAGTGCAGCTCATCCAGGATGGCACATCAATGCGTGCTGTGGCAAGAAGATTTGATGTGTCTCCCAGCACAGTGTCCAGAGCATGGAGGAGGTACCAGGAGACAGGCCAGTACACCAGAAGACGTGGAGGGGGCCGCAGGAGGACAAAAACCCCGCAGCAGGACCGCTATCTGGTCCTTTGTGCAAGGAGGAACAGGAGGAGCACTGCCGGAGCCCTACAAAACGACCTTCAACAGGCCACTAATGTGCAGGTTTCTGCTCAAACAGTGAGAAACAGAATGCATGAGGATGGTATGAGGGCCCGACGTCCACAATTGGGGCCTGTGCTCACAGCCCAACACCGTGCAGCCTGATTGACCTTTGCCAGAGAACATCTTGGTTGGCAGATTCGCCATTGGCGCCCTGTGCTCTTCACAGATGAGAGCAGGTTCACACTGAACACATGTGACAGACGTGAGAGAGTCTGGAGACGCTGTGGAGAACGTTCTGCTGCCTGCAACATCCTCCAGCATGACCGGTTTGGCGGTGGGTCAGTGATGGTCTGGGGAGGCATATCCTTGGAGGGCCGCACAGACCTCTACGTGCTAGCCAGAGGTACCATGACTGCCATTAGGTACCGGGATGAGATCCTCAGACCCATTGTCAGACCATATGCTGGTGCAGTGGGCCCTGGGTTCCTGCTCATGCATGACAATGCTCGTCCTCATGTGGCCAGAGTGTGTCAGCAGTTCCTGTATGTCGAGGGCATTGATGCTATGGACTGGCCTGCACGTTCCCCAGACCTGAATCCAATCGAGCACCTCTGGGACATCATGTCTCGTACCATCCGCCAACACGATGTCGCACCACAGACTGTCCAGGAGTTGACCGATGCCCTGATCCAGGTCTGGGAGGAGATCCCTCAGGATACCATCCGTCGTCTCATCAGGAGCATGCCCAGACGTTGTAGGGAGTGCATACAGGCACGTGGAGGCCACACACACTACTGAGCCTCATTTTGAATCGTCTTGAAGAATTTCCACAGAAGTTGGATCAGCCTATGTTCTCATTTTCCACTTTGATTTTGAGTATGATTCTGAATCCAGACCTTAATGGGCTAATGATTTTGATTTCCATTGATCATTCTTAGGTTATTTTGCTCTAAACACATTCCTCTGTCTAATAAATAAAGATTTTCAGCTGAAATATTTCATTCATCGAGGTCTATATTGTGTTTTTAGGTGTTCCCTTTATTTTTTTGAGCAGTGTAGAAGGCGCCATCTAAAAGGGATTGGAGACTGCAAGGTGGTGACAGGGGAGAACGTAGCTAGGCAGCATCGGATGGTGGTCTGTAGGATGACTTTGGAGACCAAGAAGAGGAAGCGAGTGAAGACACAGCCGAAGAGCAAACGGTGGAAGCTGAACAAGGAAGACTGTTGTGTGGAGTTCAGGCAGGAGTTAAGACAGGCACTGGGTGGTAGTGAAGAGTTGCCAGATGGCTGGACAACCACTGCAGAAATAGTGAGGGAGACAGCTAGGAAGGTACTTGGTGTGTCATCAGGACAGAGGAAGGAAGACAAGGAGACTTGGTGGTGGAATGAGGAAGTACAGCAAATTATACAGAGGAAAAGGTTGGCAAAGAAGAAGTGGGATAGTAAGAGAGATGAAGAAAGTAGACAGGAGTACAAGGAGATGCAGCGTAAAGCAAAGAGAGAGGTGGCAAAGGCAAAGGCAAAGGCGTATGGTGAGTTGTATGACAGATTAGACGCTAAGGAAGGAGAAAAGGACTTGTACCGATTGGCTAGACAGAGGGACCAAGCTGCAAAGGATGTGCAGCAAGTTAGGGTGATCAAGGATAGAGATGGAAATGTGCTGACAAGCGAGGAGAGTGTGCTAAGAAGGTGGAAGGAGTACTTTGAGGGGCTGATGAATGAAGAAAATGAGAGAGAGAGAAGGTTGGATGATGTGGGGATAGTGAATCAGGAAGTTCAGCGGATTAGCAAGGAGGAAGTGAGGGCAGCTATGAAGAAGATGAAGAGTGGAAAGGGAGTTGGTCCTGATGACATACCTGTGGAGGCATGGAGATGTTTAGGAGAGATGGCAGTGGAGTTTTTAACTAGATTGTTTAACACAATCCTGGAAAGTGAGAGGATGCCTGAGGAGTGGAGAAGAAGCATACTGGTACCGATTTTCAAGAACAAGGGCGATGTGCAGAACTGTAACAACTACAGAGGTATAAAGTTGATCAGCCACAGCATGGAGATTTGGGAAAGAGTAATAGAAGCTAGGTTAAGAGGAGAGGTGAAGATCAGCGAGCAGCAGTATGGTTTCATGCCACGAAAGAGCACCACAGATGCGATGTTTGCTTTGAGAATGTTGATTGAGAAGTATAGAGAAGGCCAGAAAGAGTTGCATTGTGTCTTTGTAGATTTAGAGAAAGCTTATGACAGAGTGCCGAGAGAGGAGGTGTGGTATTGTATGAGGAAGTCAGGAGTTGCAGAGAAGTATGTAGGAGTGGTGCAGGATACGTATGAGGGAAGTGTGACAATGGTGAGGTGTGCGGTTGGAATGACAGATGGGTTCAAGGTGGAGGTGGGATTACATCAAGGATCGGCTCTGAGCCCTTTCTTGTTTGCAATGGTGATGGACAGGTTGACGGACAAGATCAGGCAGGAGTCTCCATGGACGATGATGTTCGCGGCAGTGTTGTAGTCGAGTCACTAAACCTCGAGTCCGAGTCGAGTCTCGAGTCCCCAGTGTTCGAGTCCGAGTCCAAGTCCGAGTCACCAAAGAAAAGTCGAGTCGAGTCCGAGTCGAGTCCCCATTACCTGAGTCCGAGTCGAGTCCCTATTACCCTAGTCCGAGTCCGAGTCATCAAGGTTGAGTCTGAGTCGAGTTCCAAGATGGCTCCAGTGATCCACTCGGGCACAGTCAAAGATCTGACATACAAATAAAAAAGGTCTACATTAAACAAAAATGACACAGCTGTCACCATTACAAAGGGAGTTTATTTACTTTGTGACACGATAGCCAAACAAATGCACACCCACACACTCGCACACATGCACGCGCAAGCATGCGCGCACACACACATTTTTAGAACAGTCTGAATTTCTTTGACATTTTGAACATTGGATGTGCTTCAAAACACATTGATAGCTGTAAATAGCATGATATTAGCAAATGGTGGAAACAGTATACAGAAGTAAGTTCCACAGCATACAATACATTCATAAAAACAAGTCAAAAGACATTGTCTCTCAGGAATAGTTAGGAACAAAAGGCTGGTGGCACTAGTTTTAAGCATACACGTTGCATTTCAAAAACATAAGATCTGACAGCATGGAACTACTCAACCTTGCACGGTGAGGCCTCATCAAAATGCCTCCATGACTAAATACCCTTTCAATGGGCGCACTGGAGGCAGGGATAGAGAATACCTGTGTGGCAATCTGATAGAGGGTAGGGAATTTTGATTCGTTTTGCTGCCAAAACCTGAGGCACGGGACTGAGTCAGAGTCCTGCTCAGCAATCAAGTTGAGGTATGCAGTCAACTGAGCCTGGCCAGACGGCTTCTTCTCGGTGGAGGAGGGAGTCCTCCTATAGTGGGAGAACATTCTCAACTGCTTCTCAGGAGGAGACTCTGAAAGTTCACCTTCCCCTGGTCCTGTTGCTTCCGCTGCATCTGCTGTTGATACCGCTTGCTTGTCACCCTCTGCCTTTATATACTCTGAAATGAGAGGGGGGCATGGAGGACTCATTACAAATATGTTATTGACTAGGCCTTCATGACAAATGACACGTCTATGTGCTTTATTGTAGGTCCTTCAATGATATAAACATCACAACAATCAAATAGTTAATCATGTTCTAGCCACTGGAAGCCAAATGCTGGGTCCAACACAGATGCTATGAAGTAGGCATTGGTGAAAGGAAATTTGGTAGGGCCTCTTCCTTCAGCTGGCTCACATCCTGGTATCTTGACTGCACTGAAAACCTCTGCAAACCTTGTTTTCAAGGAGCTCTCCAGAGCTCTCACCAGAGGCCCACAATATCTGGCTTTTTCTCTTATTTCCTGCAGGTGACAGCGCAGAGTGAGGACACAGGGCACAATCACACTGATGGTGACAGTAGTCTCACCCTGAGTTAGGTTGGTTGCCACTAAGAACGGATCAAGAACTTCGATCAGTTCTTTAAGCTGAGCATACTCTCGCGGGGATAAGATAAGGCTTTTGTGCCCCTCTGATTCCAACACACTGGACAGCTTTTGCATGTCTAAATGCACATAAGCCTTCACCTGCTTCAGAGTGGAATTCCATCGTGTGGCATTCGCTGTTGGAATTGTTGCATCACCAAAACACGCTTCAAAGCAGTCTTTAAACGAGGTGCCACTGTGGAGGAGGTTGGCTGCACGGGATAGCTTTGCTAGGGTGCTTGACAGCCCACTGGTGTCTTTCAGACCATCTTTTATGACCAACTGCAGTGAATGTGTGAAGCATGATAGTCTCTGCATCTTACAGTTCTCAGCCAAAGTGTCATTGACTGTCTGTTGATCTTCTGGCATCAGGTCTTGCCATATTTCATCATCCTCCTCAAATGTGCTGGGATCATGAGCTTCAGCATCACAAGGATCCTCTAGGGGAAAGCTGGCCTGGAAAGCTTTTCTCATGTTGGATGCATTGTCAGTTATGACAAAGTTGATCTTGTCCTTAATCAGGTATTCTTCAGCACAGCATTCAAACATCATTGCAATCTTCTCTCCTGAGTGTTTCCCATGCACTCTTTTGCAGGAAAGAAGATATGACTGAAGGCTGAGTTCCTGTTTTTTTTTTTATCCATTGCCACTGTGTGTGCTGTCACTCCAAGGAATGACCGCATCTTTCGATCACTCCAAATGTCTGTGGTAACAGCAACACTCGATGCTTCTGCCAGCTGGTTCTTTATCTGTTCTTTCTTGACTTCCACCATTCCTGGAATGGTCACAGAGGAAATTGTGGATCTTGCTATGGGCCGGTACTGAGGGTCCAGGACATGCAGGAAGTGCTTGAAGTCCTCGTTGTCAACGATGGAGAGTGGCAAGCAGCACTTAATGATTAGATCTTTTACAAGGGCATCACTTATAGCCTTCTGACGTGGATGTTTGAGGTCGTACATCCTTTGCTGTCCATCATTTAAAAATGATGTGATAGTCTTCTGACCTGAAGCAGCTGGCATCACATCTGAAGCAGTGGAGGCACGGTATTCTTGAAACCTAGGGGAAGATAGGATACACACTTTAGCTTGCTGATGCCAAACTGTTTCAAGTAATCTTTCTCACAGCAAAAAATGTGTAACGTTATAGCTATAACAATATGCAATAACAATACAAATGTTACACATTATACACATAGTTGTTTGAACCATATCCAGTTAAGTTACATATTTAGTTATCTATATAACTAACATTACCATATTAGTAGATTAACTAATGTAAGCTAGCTGGATAAATGAAAAGTATGAGAAAAGATACATAATTTATGAGACAAACAGGACAGGGATTAATTAGCAAAACCCAGTCATTTAATTATTGATTTAAGTATGTTACATGCTACCTAGCTGAGCTTTAACTCTCTATCCTCCGTGAGTCTGTATGTTTATTCTGTATGGGTCAGGGAGGGTGTGACTTTGTTAGAAGACAGAGCCAGTTCATAGTACTGTTCAAAAGCTACGTCGCGCGTGTCTATTTTTAGAATTTGGCACACCCAATGCTGCATATATGCAAAGAAAAATATCCCCATATTTACAGTAGCCTATGCCGTGTCACCAATCGTGATACGGTTCGGTAGTTTTCGGTACATCGGGGGGGGGGGGGGGGGGTGCCACATCCGTCAAATCTCGTACCGTCTCCAGCTCTCAAGAAAACCAATGGCGGCATCCACATTAGCTTTCTTCAATTAGTCCATTTGGCGAGTAATAGCCTACAATTATTTTTATTTGCATTGTAAAGTTGTGCACATTTTATCAACATTATGTGTGGATGCATATAGGCTAGACTTCTTCCTTCTCCGCACGTGGAGAATATTCATGGCGGAGACCTGCCATGTGCAGATTTGTTATTGCTAGTTAAGATTAATGCTAACACGGTAGTTCAGAGTGGTGTGTTTTTTTCTGTTAAGTGTATGCTACTTGGTAATTAGCTAAATGATAAATAGGAGAAATCAGTTTTAATCTCCCTATAACACGAAGACGCTGCGTGTTACTTACCAACTCATCATTAGTGAGATGGATGGCACGCTCGTACCGAAAGCGAACCGTACTGTGACTTTTCTGTGCAATGTTGCATTAGCACTCTAACAGTAACGTTACTTAACTTACTTATACAATCTCACTTGGTTCTAGTGATATGATATACCCGCCACACGACCTAACCGAACATCTTGGACCAGTGGTTGAGTTACTTCAGAGGCTATTGTTACCGTAGCTAGATAGCTAGCTAGCTAACGGTAACTGATCACCAACCATATCATCAACTGACTGCATATCACTTACTTTTCTGGGTGCATCCTTGACAGATGTCTGTTGAAGTTTGAGGTTGTCCCGGTCTTCTCCTCAATGGTTCGTTTACATATCGAACATCTAGCAGTGATCTTGCTGGAATTTGTTGTAAAATCTGTGTAAGCAAAGCGCACAATTCGGGGCGTCTCTTTCGGCATCTTCGCGCTACTGAACATGACGGTATGCACGCCACGTGAATCCGCATGTAGGTGGAACACACGTGCCTGCCCTTACACGAAATTGAATAATGTTACAGTACTAATATAGCTATCAATATATTTTAATAGGGCCTATTATTAAAAAAAATCTAACAAAAACAGCCTTTATCAATTAAAAAGTCAGAGTCCGGGTCTCCAACTTCCGAGTCCGAATGCAGTAAATTCGCGAGTCCGAGTTCAAGTCCGAGTCATCAGTGCTCAAGTCCAAGTCGAGTCACGAGTCATGAAAATCAGGACTCGAGTCGGACTCGAGTCCGAGTCCTGGACTCGAGTACTACAACACTGGTTCGCGGATGACATTGTGATCTGTAGCGAGAGTAGGGTGCAGGTTGAGGAGAGCCTGGAGAGGTGGAGGTATGCACTGGAGAGAAGAGGAATGAAAGTCAGTAGGAGCAAGACGGAATACTTATGCGTGAATGAGAGAGAGGACAGTGGAATGGTCAGGATGCAAGGAGTGGAGGTGACAAAGGCATTTGAGTTTAAATACTTGGGGTCAACTGTCCAAAGTAACGGGGAGTGCAGTAGAGAGGTGAAAAAGAGAGTGCAGGCAGTTTGGAGTGGGTGGAGAAGTGTGTCAGGAGTGATTTGCGACAGAAGGGTATCAGCAAGAGTTAAAGGGAAAGTTTACAAGATGGTTGTGAGACCAGCTATGTTATATGGTTTGGAGACAGTGGCACTGACGAAAAGACAGGAGGCAGAGCTGGAGGTGGCAGAGTTGAAGATGCTAAGATTTTCACTGGGAGTAACGAAGAAGGACAGGATTAGGAACGATTATATTAGAGGGACCGCTCAGGTTGGACGGTTTGGAGACAAAGCAAGAGAGGCAAGATTGAGATGGCTTGGACATGTGTGGAGGAGAGATGCTGAGTATATTGGGAGAAGGATGCTGAATATGGAGCTGCCAGGGAAGAGGAGAAGAGGAAGGCCAAAGAGGAGGTTTATAGATGTGGTGAGGGAAGACATGCAGGTGGCTGGTGTGACAGAGGAAGACGCAGAAGACAGGAAGAAATGGAAACGGGTGATCCGCTGTGGCGACCCCTAATGGGAGCAGCCGAAAGTAGTAGTAGTAGATTTTTTAATAAATTTGCAAAAATTTCTACAAAACCTTTTTCACTTTGTCATTATGGGGTATTGTGTGTAGATTGATGAGAAAAAAAAGGAATTTAATCCATTTTGGAATAAAGCTGTAACATAACAAAATGTGGGGAAAGTGAAGGGGTGTGAATACTTTCCAGATGCACTGTAAATCAGATATTTTTCAAATTTTGAAAAATCAAAGTGATAAAACTGCCATCTATTTTCTTATTTGACAATGCAACGTTAAGGTTATAAATAAAATTTAATTCAATAATATAGCATCTGTATTTTCATGTTTTCCCTTAATGGTAGGCAAAATTCAAACGTTAATTCATTGTCGAAAGAGTGAAAAAGTGCCACTGCAAATATTTTTTCATGCCCATTTATTTCAAGTTTTTTTTTTACTCAAAATGTATGTAAGTGTACAGTTTGGTTTTGAAGAATCCTAATCTGATCATATGTTCACTGTTGAGTCAAATCAAATCTAGTTTAATTATATAGCCCAAAATCACAAAGTAGTCCCAAAGGGCTTTACAATCAGTGCATTATGACATCTATCCTTAGACCATGGACTTGAATGAGTAAAAACTCCACAAGAAAAACTGAAGTGTTATAGTCATAGTAGCCAAACAAGTAACGTTCCTGGGTAAAGTGTCTTTATGTATGCTCAATAATCCAAGTAAGCAAATCACAGAAACTTGAATCAGTTCATCGAGACACTACGTTTATTGGGAGACATGTCTCATCACTCATGTGACCTCTTCAGTCTCAAACTCAACTGACTGCGGGTATCCCCACCCTTATGCAACTGTGCTGTTTATTAGGGCGGGGATACCTACCATAGGCCGGGAGCCAGGACCAGCCCTCAGGATGTTTTCTGCTACCTTTTTTTCACTATTATTTCTTGTTAGCCTATACCTTGGGCCATCAGAAGTTGATAACAAGCACCCCCAACTCAGCCCCGTTTGGCCACAGGGGGCCAAAAACCCAATTTTTGGGCCATGTTCCTGGTGAAATTATGTACATGCAAATATTAAGGTACTACAATGGCATAAATAGTCATACAAGAATGAAATTTGGCAGATAGTATCCTGATACATAGGGGGAAGCAGGGAAATATGATTCTGGGGCTTGTTGCAACTCAATTTTAAGATATCACCCATACCATCCCCAAAAAGACAAAAAAAAGTACTGTCCGCCTGACAAATTATCATCAAAATGATTATTCTTCAGCATTTTATGGTGAATATGTGTGCCTCACTTGTGTATAGACAACTTCCCTAGTTCTTAAGCTTCAATTTGAGCCCAAGATGATCTTTCTATTTCAAAAATTACTCTTGCTGTGGCCGAAAGTCTTCTCTATACCTCAAATCAGAGAACATTTAATTTTTTAGCATTCCAAATGGGGGTAAGTGCAATTTATTGCATTTAACAATATGTTCATATGTACTGCTTACTACTGCTATCTGAAGTGAACATGAAAAGTGAATACCAAAGAACCTGTAGGAAAACAAATGCTTTTAAATGGTGTCTCATAGGCCTATAGCAATGGGCCTATAGGTCCAAAGCAATGCACTCAAGTAGAAGCCAACCACCAATAGAGTACAGCAAACATTTTTTATTATAATATTTTTTTTTAGAAAACAGATGGCTTTCATTTTATTAACAACAATGAAACATTAATTCCTACCCTTCTTACCCCATCCCATCCCACTGTCCCCAAAAAAACTACACAAAATATAGGCAAAGGGAGAAACAACAACAGAAGAAGCCAAAAATTCACCTTAAAAAAATAAAAATAATATAAAATAAATCATAATTGGTGGTTCACTGGGATAGTGCGCGTACCACAACACTAGTCCCTAACGCATCAGCATGGGTTTGAATCCGGCCCACTTCCATATGCTGCATGTCCTCCCTTCTCTCTTTCCCCACTCATGTCTCTTTCAACTGTACTATCTAATAAAGCTGAAATCCGGAAAAAAATCTAAAAAAATAAAATAAAATCTAAATTGCATTTGATATCTTAATCATCCCCATATTCCTCCTCTTCCTCATCATCATCCATGTTAGTGTGTATTTCCTCAAGGTCATCCTCATCTGTCCCCTCTTCTTCCAAGACATCAACAAGGGCCTGGGGGATGACGTCACCCTCAAACCACAGAGGTTCTAGCTTGCCATTGTCATTTACATGAAACCCATGGTCCAAAGGGGATGGGACTTCTGGGTGGTTTTCATGAGCCCTTTTCCAGATTCCTACTTGGTAGTTCACTCTCTTTATGTGCTGCAAAAGGACTTGCTTGCACGGTGGAAAGGTGGAAAGGTCAATAGAGAGACCTTGTCGCAGCTTGAGGCTTGAGCCACATATTTTCTTGACCTTGACCTCTCTTGCCTCATCAACCTGCTTAACTCGAGGACCAAAGCCATAGAGGCGACAGGTGAACTCTTCGGCACCACTGAGGACAAGCTCATCAAGCTCCCAAGAGTTCCCCACTGCAGCAAAGATCTGAATGAACTTTGAATTCTGATTCAGAATCTTGATCGGTCGCACCTTTCCTTTGCCTTTGAATGCTGAAGTGCAGTCGGCACCAGTGAAGGCATGCAAGGCCAGCAGAGCTGAAACATGTTCTTGTGAATAATTGTCAGCCAGCTGGTTGATACTGATCAGCTTATTTACCATGTCAAAGATGATGTCAACTGTGAATGATTTGGCGTAGTAGAGGAGAATGAAGAAAATGTCAGTCTTTTGCTCTGACTCTGACTGTTTTGATGTGAGGCATTTTGGTTTGGAAATAATTTATGTAGAGGATCACCCTCACATCAGTTTCCTCATGGTTTGAACAGATCTCAGGTAGAAGTTCTTTTGATATTACTCCAGCATGACATTCTATTTTGAAAGCTTGACCAGCCTCTATGAAGATGTCAGGCCTTCTGAGGATCTCTTCCATCATATCTGCAGAGCTCCAGTGCTCGAGAAGTAAATGAATGAATGATTTCTTGTTTTCATCATTTGTGAGGAAAACTTTCCAATCTGCAGGTCGATGAACATTCAGACCACTAACTATGAACCGTTCCCCACAACCTCTACGATCCCTCTCAGCTGATTTTGGTGAATGAAGACGGTCTGCATAAGTGTCTGTGCTGAATACTGTTTCAGCTGCAGCAGGTAGACATTTGAAGGTGCACTCTGATATAGTCTTCATTGTCCGGGGCACATCGTTCATGTAGAATGAGGAGTTTCCATCTTGAATGAGAGCACATTGGCTAGGAGAGGGGAGCTGTGCATTCTCAGCATCTTTGATCATGTAGTTCATCCCTTGTGCCTTGTTGGTTTTTGCAAAAAAGCCATCGATTGTTGAGATGGAATATGGCGTCAGAGTCAGGGGATAGCACATCAGGTCAGAGATGCTGATTTGTGACCTTAGTAGCTGTGATTTGATGAAAATCTGAAAGATAAATCCACTTGTAGCCTTATACTGGATTACTCTCTGGTTTGATGCCATAAGCTTCCTTTTAGGTGTTGTGGAAGACATTGTCTTGAATTTGTTTCTCTTGATAGGATTAAAAAAAGGACTTTCTTTGTAAGAAGACGATCACGGATGAACTCTTCTTTTTGAGTTTGGCCATTTTTCAGAGCATTCAGCACATCAGAGCGCACCTCTTCTGGCATAGCAGCGCCTGAAGTCAAACTTGTCAAGGGTTGAGAAGTCTCAAGCTGAAATGGGTTGATGAAACTCTGAAATGCTTCTATTGTTTGCTGCACTTGCTCCTCAGACCGATTGATTTCACGTGGTCTTAGATCTCTTTGCTGCTTCTCTGAATGCTCACCTCGGCTGCTAATCATATTCCACATGGCCTCTACAAACTCTCCTTTAGCATGGGCAGTCAGGATGTGACGTTGGCTGGCTTCATAATTGCTGGTGATTCCACAGATTCCAGCTGAGTATGTTCCAGAACCCGAGTTTGACTTAAGCCATTTCATAGCTGTCTCCTCTATTTTTTTGTCAACGTGGCAGCGGTTGCTTGGGATATGTGATCTGGCTACACTGATTGCTCCAGCGCGCAAAAGTTTCTCTGAACCAGGATGTGTTTCCTCAATGTGTTCAAGAAAGCATCCAAAGTATGTGAGGAATCTAGCATAATTCTGCTGATCTGAGCAGAAAAAGAGGTCTGGCATGATGTTTATGGCAGCTTTGTACCCATCATAGTCATTAATTTTGATTGCACTGTTCATTGACAGGACAAGCCAGATGCAGTCAATGTATTGCATCCAAAACCGGCCAGTTTCTCCCAGCTCCCCCTTTCTCACTCTTTCTCTAAATGAATTGTATTCTGTTATGTGGTGAGATATATCAGCCGATGATAGAACTTCAGTTAGAGTAGATTCATTTGGGGTATGTTTTTTCCAGAAAAAATGTACCTTCAGCTGAGAGTGCTCCATGAGTTTCCAGATACTTGTCATAGAGGAGTCTTTCAAGACCTTCTAGCATCGACTTGTGTGTGTTCATAGCTTTGTCCCAATTCTTTCCATCAGTGACCCCAGCCACAGAGCCTGTGGTGATCAGTTTTGCTTCCAAAGCCACTTCGACCCATCCACTCCCTTGACAGTATCTTCGGCCTATACCGTTCAAGTAAGCTCCACAGCAATGGAATGTACCAATGAGGATGATGTGCTTTTTATATTTTTCAGGTTCATTCCATATTAGAGGGTAGGCTTTCATGCAAACACCTAGGTCAAATGTACTGATGGTGTACTCTTGTCCAGCTTCAGAGGATGCGACTTGGCTGCATCTAAGGCATTCTTGAATGGTTGTCAAGTCAGTTATAGGAGCATTGAACATGGGATAATACCCAATTGTGGTGAGGCATTTTGGAGAACGGCCAGTAACAGACACCCAACCTGACAGACCAGGGATGTGCTGATCGCCGGAGTTGATTTTATGAGCGACCCAAATTATATCACTATCTGATGATTTTGAGTGGTATGTGGATGTGTTATTTGAATTGGATGACTCCAAGTTAGCTGGTTCAGATCGTTTCCGCTTGTAGTAAGTTGGCAACTCCTGAGCAGGACTTTTAAATGATCGTTGTTTTTTTGGAGGTTGAGTGTTCGGATTAGTGTAGGCTGACTCTTGTGTAGGCTGTGTTGTGGTCAGGGCTGCTGCATCTGCACAGGATCCTTGATCTTGCAGGTAGATGCCTACAGCGGTATGAATGGAACCTGCCCCCATATACATCTGATACTAGCTGATCAAAATTGTCCCAATCACAATGGAAGACTGCTCCATCAGGTTGTCTCTTGATAACATCTGAGTTGCTGATTAATGAAGCACTGTCCACAACTGAATTTGCCAGAGCCGTTTCAAGTTCTATTGAGTATGTGTAGGACTCACAGGGGCCAAGTCTATTTATCAGAGTGGTGATGCTCTTGGATCGGAAGAGATGGCATAGTGTCATACATAGTAAGATGTGTTCCTTCATCTTCCATTGACCTGCTGTAACTGCTCTGCAGATGTCTTGAGAAATTGATGATGCCAGATTGTCCTCCCGATATGATGGCTTCCTCTCACCGCAGATTAGGTTTAAAACAAATCCGAAAACCTCAGAAGGAATCTCCTCTTTTGGGTCAGGGAGATCCTGAGCTCTAGGAGGCCAAGGGAGTGGTTCGGAATTTTTGAAGGCTTTTAGGATTTTCTTGTGAAGATCATGGCTGATCTCTTTACTCCAATCAGTAATTCCCATCTCATAAGCTGAACGCACTGTCGTCTTCATAGATTCTTGGGATGTACAAAACACTAATGTGTCTTTGTATGGGCAAGATGAGAAGTCGATACTATCTTTGAGATCAGGACAGCATTAGATTTTTAGTCTCAGGTTATGGCTTGTTATCTGAGCAGGAGCTTCTTCTCCAAATTGTCTCAAGGTTTCATTATACAACACAGTAAGATGAGCAAGTTTCACAACCTGACCCTTTTGAATAACTTCTGTTTTTATATGAACATACACCCCATTGAAAGCTTTACCGATCATTCCCTTCTTTGTAGTTATTTCATCCGCTGCAGCTGTAGTGTCAGGCTGAGGTGCTCGCTTTACTAAGTACTGCTTGCGACAGCAGTCATGAAATTGAGCATCCTTAGCAAATAAATCAACTCCCTGGATTTTGCACAACAAATCTTCATCACCTAGTTCCATAGCTTTTTGCTTAATATTTTTGTATGCATTTGATTGGAATTTCTGCAAGCTATATCTATTGCCAGAAGCTTGCTTCACTGTGCCACTTTTGCAGAATATGCAATAATTTCCAAACAAAACGGAAGAATCCACATGCTCACGTGTTGGTCTAGTAGCGTATTTTTCTGCTTGACAATTTCTTGCTAAAGCACGGTTAGCATTACAGAAAAAAATGCGTCGACAGTTTTCATGATACCCACAATCAGCAGATAATTCATCAGGAATTGAGTCACAAACATCTGGCATGCCACCACAGTCAGACGTTTGTGTCAAAAGTTTGTTTTTCATGTCGTGGATTTCAGTAAATGCATTAAGTGGATCAGCCTTAGAAGAAAAGGCTATAAACTTAACATTTACTGTCCCCTTACAACCATGCAGAATGCAATTTCCCAGAGGTGACTGGGGTCAGGCACGTAGCCAGGTAGGTGGTTTTCGTGTCTGAACCCCCCCCGAAACCCCACGGCCCGTCTGAAATGGCACCAATAATTATTTAGTTATCGTTTTGATTATTTGTCACCGCCCCTCTAGCCTACTCATACACTGCATCTATCGTGACTGACAGGCGTTAAACCTGTCAGTTAATTTGTTTCCAAACATGATGTATCTTATTGGTCTGTTTCGTAAAACAAATAAAATCACACGCTTTTGATTGACTCAGGGGTCTGACGAGTCAGCTAAGCAACCTGCCACTGGTTATGCTAGCTAAATGGTCGATCTATAGTTTGCTTTTCAAAAGCAATGGAGCTGCCGAAAGCTACCTGTAAATCAGGCAAGAGCAGTAAAGTTAATATTCGTAAAATCAGTGATTTTTTTGTTTCAACGTGTCCCGACTCAAAAAAGAAAAAAAAAGAACATTACAGATGATCTGGTCACTAACGTTACCGAATTCCCGGAGCAAGTGTTAGCAGACCCGCCGTCCTCCTCCTCGGAAACGGAGCCAGAGTTAGCAGACCCGCCCGCCGTCCTCTACCTCGGAAACGTTTTCACACGACTTTGTGGATTATATTGGTGGGAAAATATCAGACGAACAGAGAAGAGAAATATACTCACTGGACTGGACGGCCAATATCGGACAAACATTCCCTACAAAACTAGGAGGTAAACTACGTTTCCAACGTCATGGGATTGACCAGTTTAGCTGGCTACCCTTACCAAAAATGAGTATACTTACAGTATATTTTTTAAGTATACTTTAAGTTAAGTCCAAGTATACGTGTAGACTTATATTTATAGTATACTTGTAGTATACTTGCTAAAATACTAAATTCGGACCACTTGAAGTATACTACGAGTATACTCTGAGTAACTCATAGTATACTTACTCAGAGTATACTCATAGTATACTTCAAGTGGTCCGAATTTAGTATTTTAGCAAGTATACTACAAGTATACTATAAATATAAGTCTACAAGTATACTTGGACTTAACTTAAAGTATACTTAAAAATATACTGTAAGTATACTCATTTTTGGTAAGGGAAGTGCTGTAACCTTTCATCAGCTGAACACTAGACAATAGAATTGAATTAATGATCCACTAGATGGCACCATTCTACCCCTTCCCTCACACACACACACACACACACACACACACACACACACACACACACACACAGTTTTTCATATACCAACCATTATGGATTATTCAACCAAATCTTATAAAATTGGCTAATTATTCTCTTTGTTTTTAACTGTTTTATTGGGTAAACAAGTTGAATAAACAAGTAAACATTTCTTGCAGCAAGGTAACAGAATGTTCACAAATAGACAGCTGCACACTAATTTTTTTTTTTTTCTTAATCAAAATGGATAAATGTGCGGCTACGTAGCGCAGTGGTTAGCGCAGCACGCTCTGGTGCCCAAAAATAAATCTTAAAAAAAAAGGATGATCAATGAATCACCTTATAATTTTTGGACGTATAGGCCAAGTTGTTACACTTCTGACGGATGATACGCCTCACCTCAGACACGGAAACAGACGGAAATTTGATCCGGGCATGCCCTGCAATGGACACAATTACCACAAGTTGTAAAGGTAGCCTTATGAAAGATATTATAATAATAAATAGGAATGCATGTTATACCCTTTAAAGATTGCTTCTATACATGAACAGCCAATCACAGACAAACTATAGCAGACCAATCATTTGCGTGGAGCCAATAACCCCCCATAAGTGAGTTTCAACCAACTGGTGGTAGTGTGTTGCACATGCCGAAATGGGTGAATGACTCTTGGTATGCGAGAAGTGACCACAATATTAAAAAACTCACCAATTAAGGCTTCGAGTTTTCCTCTATCCAATGACGGCTTGCATTCTAGCTCCTTGTGCGCCGCAGACTGTCTGCCTGTCAAGCTGGAGCTTGACAGGGCATCCCTGCCAAAGACTACAACGGCCAGGTCCCCAATGTAAGACGCATGTGTCGTTGAGCGTAGTGCGCTCAGCTTGACTTTTGAGACATAAACATCGGAACCTGGCACAAGACAGACCTGTAAAACATAATAGAAACAATTAGCACAACAAATCTACTTAGAAGAAGCTTTGAGAACAGGAGCGGGGCGTTCGAGCCTTTCGGCTCAAAGGCTCGATCAAACTGGAAGCTTGATGTACAAGTACACCCCCTGGACATAACGACAGTACATCACAGGGAAATTTCCCCAATCCAACCCTTCATGCTGAATGCCAAGCAGGGCGGCACTGGGTACCATTTTTACAGTCTTTAGTACTATGACGCAGCCACAGCCGATGGTGGGATTCGAACCAGCGTCCTCCCAATCTCAGGGCAGACATTCTAATCACTTGGCCACTGAGCCAGAACAAAAACCATGTATAGCAACGAGGGGCTACGACCGAAAATCAAAAATGGTCTGGGCGTATCTCTATGCCGGATGTCCATGCTAAATTTTGTCCAAATCCGTGCACATTTAGGCCCTCATATCGTGGTACAGACACAAACGCCACATTACGAGCAAAATGGCGGACTTCCTGTTGGACTAGGGCTAATTCTGCTAGTCAGTTTTGGTGTGTCTTCATGCCCTTAACCTGCATCCCAAATTTCATTTGCCTACAAAAAACCTTTGCACCTGCCCAAGCCATAGCGCGGCATTCAACGTGCCGCTCAGCCACGCCTGTTTGGGCTACGGACAAAATTTTAAAATGGTCTGGGTAGGGCTGTTCGATTTTGCCTAAAAAGAAAATCCCGATTTTTTTCTCTCAAAGCCGATTTTTCGATTACGATTACGATTGTTTTGTAAATAATAATTTAAAAAAAAAGACAAAATATATATATTTTGAATGTCTTTTTTTTTAACTTAACTTTTTTTTTAATTCAAAGTGATAATCACATTATATTTAGTGATGCAAATGATTAAAATATTTAATTGTGATTAATCGTACTATTTCCATAGTTAACTAAATGTGTCTTGAAATATTAGCCTAACTGTAAATGATGGGTCACTCACACATATAGCCTACAGTAGAAAAGTAGAATAGAGGGATCAAGCACACACACACACACACACACCAGAAATCTCTTCATTACTAAGTCAGACAGCAAGCGTTGATTTTTTGGACACCGACTGCATGGGCTCACAGAAATAACTGATAATCCCATTGCAAGAGCTGCATTGCAGCTCGTGTCGTGAAGTATGTTTGGCCCACACACACCCCGGGCCCAGACCTCTGCGCTCCAGCACGCACATACACTATGGATGCATTCTCATCGCATTCAACCCCAAAGCATACCGCATGCGCGTAACGCACTACTAGAACGCAAAATACTATCTACCGGTAGTCCATATCTACTGTTTATCTACCGTAGATATTCACAACTTGGAGTACACACAGATACAGACACAAGTCACATACAGACAAATGGCCTACCTGCACAGTGTTCCCCTGCCTCGGGCCAACGGTACAGACATCATGCAAGCAAGACAGGTAATACAGTTGAGTTGTAGTTCATGGGATGTGCGCATTTAGCCTATGTGCAACAACGTGAATCCTGGTATTGGTAAACACGGATCGGGACTCGTCATTGTTGCATTTGCCCGGTAAAGTGAAGTACTGTACCAGTTCTTTCTGCCGAGAATGGAAGTTTGTAACGGTAGTCCAGTAGCGTCGCGAGCCGGCATTGTTATTGTTTTCAAGACTCGCGCTCGTGTGTGGAAGATGAAAGGCAGCGGAAACTACGGTGGCTTATATATACCAAAAATAACGCGTTTGTGGAAATCGAATGTACGATGTGAACATTTAAATAACCGTTTTCACCAGGAAATCGTTCTGTTCGGTTAAACCGAAACATCGCGCAGCTCTAGGTCTGGGTGTATCTCCAGGCCAGACGCACGTGCAAAATTTAATCAATCAAATCCGTGCACGTTTAGGCCCTCACATCGTGATGACAGACAAACGGACAAACAATCGGACTGACGGACACAAAGGTAATCCAGGTGAATGTGCTTTAAAAGTGCAATACTTGCCATGTTGTTAGACTCATTAGATGACTCTTCAGCAGATGGACACCTCACTGGTTTTGCAGCTGGAGATGTTGGAGATGACATTGCAGCACGTGCAGATGTTGGTGATGACATCACTGCTGCAGCTGTGGTGCTAGATAGATTAAAACAAGTGGAAACCAGTCAAAAAGAAGTGGGAAAAGTGGAAGACTGCCAGTCTTGAAACAAATTATTTTCTAAAAATTCTGGTACAGTCGTAGTTCTGTCGCCCCACAGCTAGAAGGCCCTGGGTTCGAGTCCTGCAGAGGACGATGTGTCTCCAGTGGGGGGGGGGGTTCAGAAATGGGGATGGCTAGTGACTCTACGGTGTCCATTGTCCGGGCCGTAAGGTGAAGCCAGTTTCAGCCAATCTCTTATGTGCAAAACTCCCAAATATGTGGACACGGAATAGGATGGTTTTTGGGCCTTTCTGTGTGGAGTTTGCATGTTCTCCCCGTGTCCCCAGGGGTTTCCTACTAACAGGAACCCCTCACAAAAACATGTAGTACCCTGGTCACTATAGCACCTCCTCTGGTCAATTGGGCGCATGATGGGAGAGAAAGGAATTGGTGAGAATAACTTGATCCTCCCACGCATTACATGCCACTGGTAAAAAGTCTCCAACGCTACTTCACAACAAACGATTGAGCATGTTGCCTCACAATCCATACCTTGGGTGCTCTTGCTGGCTAGCTTGAACCCGTTCCAGCATCTTTTTCAGATGCCTCACAGCCTTTGGAAGCTCTGTTAAGAGAAAGAAGAATAATTTTAACAAGAAATCAAGCAGACACCTTGCATAAAAGCGGTGTTGAACAGGTTGAAGTGTGGAGGGTTTGAATGGGCCATGGTTTTAGCAATGCAGTCGTAGTGTGATCATGGCCCCTTTACAGGCATGGATTTCAGCAAGACTGGGCTCACGCTTCAGCAGCAGAACTGTCGCTAGGCTTTGCTCATAGCAAACTTAAGCAGGGGATAGGAACCACACATCAAGCACATGCCTGACTGCTAAGCCACATCCAGCCATTTGGAGTTGTGGCAACTATGTCGGAATTTAATGAGTGAATTTGGTGTTTTATTGTGTTGATTGATTTAACTTGGCATGTACAATTGATATTGTAGGCTGAATGAAGTCAGTGAACACTTTAACAGACTGGCAAACAAAATGCTGTATAGCTCACTTGCCCTTGCGCTGAACGACTGCATATAAAACCAAGAAGTGTATCCCACTGTCGGATCCTGGTGTGAAAATGAAGCATTAAATCATGACAAGCAGTGGGTTGACCTATTTCAACCACACCTAGGGCATGGAGCATTAGTGATAACATAAGTGAATGGCATTCATTCATTCATTAATAATAATAAATTATTAATTAATAATATATATCAACTGGAGCGAGCACGTAACCAACGAGCAACTGTATGGTGGGCTGCCACGGTTGAGTGACAGGGTTGCATCCAGGAGGATGCAATTTGCAGGTCACTGTCACCGACACCCGGAGCTTCCAGCTGGCAGACTTGTGCTATGGGAGCAGTCACGTGCACGTGGGCACCGATCGAAGGGTCACCCCACAAAAACATTCGTGGAGGTTTTGGCGCAGGATGCTGGGGTGGAGAGCTCTGCGGAGCTGGCCAGATGTATGTATGAAAGAGAAGATTGGAAAATACGTTGGCGAACTCGTCTGAGGACGACCTAATGAATAGGGTGGTTGTGAGACCCGAGCGAAGCGAAGTATTGATCTGAAGTATGTTGAAAGCCTAAGGGTGCTGGGTAGAAAGTTCCAACTATGAAAAATGAAACCTCTTGTTCAAGTTTATTTCTATATTTCAAGCCTATAAGTGTGCTCCTTGTTCAAGCCTGAAGCTGGAAAAGAATCTTGAACAGGAGCACTGTTTGGGGGTGGTGGTGGGATAAAATATCACCAAAATTGATTATCGTCTTGAGGCGTTAGACCCCCTAGGTGTGGTTGAAACAGACCGACCCACTGCTAGGAGTGATTGAATGCTTTTCAACCCGATAGGCAACAACAGTCCCGCCCCTTCCTGTTTACTCCAACGGACTCAAGCTAATTCGGAAGTCATTCATTTTCCCATAGACCTGTAACTAAATCATCATTTAAACGATTTCTAAGCCTCAAACCGAGTAAAAATATATATGTGGGTTATCAGGACCACAAGCCTCATTGATATATACCAAAGGAATTTAAAAAATAACATAGAAAAAATCGTTTTTTTCTCATTTTTCCTGTTTGTTTTTTTAAATTCCTTTGGTATATATCAATGAGGCTTGTGGTCCTGATAACCCACATATATATTTTTACTCGGTTTGAGGCTTAGAAATCGTTTAAATGATGATTTAGTTACAGGTCTATGGGAAAATGAATGACTTCCGAATTAGCTTGAGTCCGTTGGAGTAAACAGGAAGGGGCGGGACTGTTGTTGCCTATTGCTATAAAATAACACACATTAGTAATTGACGCATAAGGGAGAAGGAGTGGGTTGGCCTCTTTTCACCACACCCTTCAGCCAATCAGAATCAAGAGGCACAATCAAGAGGCACTACTTGCCGTAGTAGAAATGTAAATTGACAGCCTTCCAGGGCAGGGGTACGCTTGCGTTCAATGTATGACGGATGCTTCATTGTCACTACACTAAGCCAGGCTATCAAAATGATTTGTGAGCTGGAAAAAGTTGAGATCAAATTATCACCTCTGGCTGCATCGAGTAGCTCCCCCTTCAGGTTCTGGTTTTCTTCTTTTAGTTCTTCGTTTAACTCTCGAAGTCGCCGATTTTCCATGATGGCCTGGCTCCACGTCCGGGGGAGGGGGGGGTGGGTCAGGTCCTCTGGTTCATCCAATGCCTCGTCCTCCATCTCCTCAGGCTCTTGCCTAGTGGACTACATCACAACAAATTATGGTATGCTCACACCGAAAATGCACCACTAGGAAAGCTAAGAGCTCTAAAGCCATGGGATTTACTGGTCACTTGTTGTAAGTCAATGAGATAGTTGAGCTGGGGGGGGGGGGGGGTCAGATCCTAGCCACAAGCAACAACAATTACATGTCTGTACTGTACCGAAAGCCCTGTACCAAGTATACCGAACATCAGAATCAAATCATTCGATCAGATTGATGTTAGCACACTGTCAACTCCAGTGAAATAGAGTAGCGCTTTTGACTGTTTTGCCCTCTCCGCCAAAGAAATTGGTTACTGGCCAAGGCTGGAAATTGGATGTTTACCTTTATCATGCACTGTAACAAGTTGCACTAAGGGCTCCGTTATGCTTGTTCTCGAGAGCCTGTCGCGCGACATTTGAGCAAGGAAGTTCCAACAGGAAGAGTTACGGTGGGCATGGCTAGCCTCTATGTAGAGTCCTTGCGAGGGGTGAGTGCTCAGTAGAAACTTCTACAGACCTCTGTAAAGGCTTCTGTTGAGAATGCACCCCTCGCAGGGACTCTAAATAGAGGCTAGCCATGCCCACTGTAACTCTTCCTATTGGAACTTCCTTGCTCAAATGTCTCGCGACAGGTTCTCGAGAACAAGCATAAATGAGCCCTAAGTCCCACCTTTTTCTATTATGTTAAAAAGATTGATTCCTTTTCTAGTCTTTAAAGACACATTCAGTGATTTATTTATGTGAATACAGCACCAAAACAGCTCCACATTCTCTTAGAACACACTATTCTAAGGTGTCTGGGCAAATGCCCAATATCTTGAGACCCCCTCCTTTCCTGTATTTGGGTACTGAAACTTTCTTGGAGCCACCCATTTTTGGTTCCTAATGGTTTCCCTAGTGGTAATAGTTTCCGTAATGGTTGCTCTAAGGTGTCTGGGCAAATGCCGGATATCTTGAGACCCCCTTCTTTCCTGTATTTGGTGTCTGAAACCTTCTTGGAGGCACCCATTTTTGGTTCCTAATGGTTTCCCTAGTGGTAATGGTTTCTGTAAAGGTTCCTAATGGTTTTCCTAATGGTTTCTAATTGTTTCCTAATGGTCTGGCAATTTTTTGTTTTTCATTGGCCAAATCACTGAAGGTGTCTTTAGGTCAGAGTAGTGCCAGCGGTATGTACCGAACTGCAATATTTTCCATTACAGTACAGTCGATATCTGCATGGTCGAAACATGTCGCTGTTTGACATGTCTAGCCACTAGGCTTTTTTATTTAAATAACTCCTGCCGAGTGCCTGGAAAAACTTTTTTCAATCTGATTCGTTTTTCCAGGATATCCAAGAGCACAGCGCTACACTACTTGATTACCAACCTTGAGTGCCTGGTTAACACACCCCCAGAACAACATTGAGCTGAAAACTTCATTTTATCACAAAGTTGATGATAATCCCAGTGAATGTACTAACTCCATGTAAGATGTTAGAGTTTACCCTCTAAAGGCTACACTTTGGTGAAGCGCAGCATCATCAAAGCACCAAGAAGTAGAATTTAAAAATTCTACTTCCTGTTTTGAAAAAGAAAATGGCCAGTGATTTGTTCTGTGTTACATACTGATCAAAACATCCAATTGGAGCAAGTCTCTAACGCATTCCTGTGAGGGGTTTTGGACGTTTAAAGAATTTGGTCATATGACCAAATCGTTAGCTAGCTCATGCTACCTTGTGTTAGTGATCCTTTTGGGGTAAGGAATCATTAGAAATTAACTTGTAAAAAGGGTGCAGTGGCCCTTTAACCCCTCTACTTCCAGTCTATGTCTAATTCAATACCATTAGTTCTTCCTTCAATTTTTCGACCATGTCCGACGAAGCTTTTTTCTTGTTCTTCTGGCTCTGGGCTGTCGATGACACCTTCTGTTGGAAAGGAAAATCAGATTGTTTTCATTATGAGAGTGCAATGACAGATGTGCATTTGCGTTTATGAGGACAATGAAAAATGTTTACAATTGTGCTATTGACCTGATACGCTCAATGTAGACTTTTTTCAAATGTTCGATGCAATAATATGAAATACCTATGACAGAGGGGTTCGCTAGTCATGCAGTACTCATAATTAAAAAGGGTATGGCCTTTTAATTTGGAGGGTAGTAACAAGTAGGCAAATCAAGAGCATGAGTGGATACACCAGTAACAAACAGTGAGTAGAAGTATAATGCTTTGTCTACATGCAAAAGGTGAAAGTGCTTTTTTAAGGTTACCTTCGGTTTTTTGGGCCGAATCTCCTCCTCCTCCTCAGTTAATTTTTTGGGGGGATTCGCTTGCGGGAAGTGTCCCAAATGTTGGAGCCCTTTCTGCCAAACTCCTCTCGTTTCTGGCATAAATCAGGGTAGTCATCTGGACGGAGAAAATTGTTATTTCGAGAGGAAGCTAGTAAAGTATTCACACCCTTTCATTTTTTCCACATTTTGATACGGTACACCCTTATTCCATGATGGATTGAAAGGGCTACTCCACCCTTGATACAAGTTAATTTTTAATGATTCCTTACCCCAAAGGATTACTGTAACACCATCTATATGCTAGCTAACGTTTGTACCATGTGACCAAAACTTTAAATGTCCATAGATCCTCACAGAAAAAGAGTTGACTGTTGCCCCTTTAAAATGAGTCTTTTTATGAATTCAAAAGGGCTGCCGTCCTACCCGCCTGTCATCCTAGGGAGGAACAAAGAGCTTCTGAGCACAGGACAATGGCAAAAATAGTAGCTGCACAGCATCATGACTCAATTTAGCATAGGAATGCCTTTTTTTTCTAAATTGAGTCAAATCTGTAAATTTCATTTTTACCACTAGAGGTCGCTAAAATCACTTACTGTCCCTTTACAGATTTTGGTCACATGGTAAAAACGTTAGCTAGCGGACGCTAGCAAGGTAGCTATCATAAGCCTATATGAATGGCACTAGAACTAGCTGGCACAAGCTGGCAGACTGATGCTGGGAGCTAACCGGAGCGGGCACTAACTAAAATGTATCGGTGGTTAGCATTTTAAATGGTAGCAAGCTTGATACGCTAACGTTAGCTCCGGTTAGCTCCCAGTATCAGTTTTCCAGCTAGCTAGCTAATAATGTCACATTTTCTAGGCTAAAGGCTGGGGTTGCCAGCCGGATAGCCTATTGCACGTGTAATAAATTACACTCTATCTCTAACGTTAAATAATGAAGGAAATGGCCTTTTACTCTGATATGTCAGGGTAACGTTAAACATTTTCAACAAGTATGAAGTAATTTTAACTCAACTTACTACCGAAGAGCAACACTTTGGCCTCGTAGCTACTTTCTGTCTTCTTTTTCCCCTCAAACACCTTCCACCTGACCTGGATCCATCCATCGTCATTTTGAAGGTCTGGACATTCTTCTATCACTGGGTCTAAGCCCTCCAAATCGTCGGGTTGAATTTGGGTTACCGAGCCCACTTCAACTTTTTTGTCATTTTTAAAATAAAACAAAGCGTACTTGTAGTCCATGTTCAGATTGTAATTTTTGCTAACGTGCACCCACGCCGTGAAATGACCGAAATCCCGCTCTTGAAGGGAATTCTGGGATTGATATTTTGGCACGCATGCGCACACTACACAACATAAAGGTAACATCGCTTTTCGGTTCTCGCACGCAGCTAACGTAGCTAGCCAGCTACAATGGCGAAAAAAAGGGGATCTTACAAAGGATACCTTGAAGATGGAACAGAGAACATTCCAAAACAAACACAACATAGCCGGACGAAACGGGTAAGTGACTCCAGGTAATTCTTGGTATTACGGCGGGATATATGTTTGAACTTCAGTTCAGCATGCTAACGGTAAACGGTAGCTACCGGTAGCTAGCACTAGCAAAGATTCGGGGTCCTCCCTATAGTCCCCGGGTCCTATAGTCCCCGGGTCCTATAGTCCCCGGGTCCTATAGTCCCCGGGTCCTATAGTCCCCGGGTCCTATAGTCCCCGGGTCCTATAGTCCCCGGGTCCTATAGTCCCCGGGTCCTATGTTCCCCGCTTTGTATGAGACCGGGGAATATCGGACCTTTTTGTAAACAGGGGGCCCTATATTCCCCACTTTTCCCCAAAAGGGTCCCATGTTCCCCGTTTTGTATGTCCAGGGGAACATAGGACCTTTCTTTATAAAAAGGGTCCTATGTTCCCCTAGGGCACCCGGGGAACATAGGACCCTTTTTATAAAGAAAGGTCCTATGTTCCCCGGTCAGCAGGTTTGACGCTGTTTGGCGCAAAAAGTGCATTTTCAATAATGCATTATTTAGGGCAGATTATTAAGAAGACAATGACAATACGATTTCTATTTTTATATCACAAAAACGAATTCACAAAGTCCAGGTTGGCTAAAGTATGTGGAAACTTTCGACACTAAACCAATTTCAACTTATTAGGCTATAGCCTATATTTGGGCGCATAACCCACCCCGGTAGTTCTCTGATATTTATGCGTGAAATGTGTCACTTATCGAGGAAAATGCGCCTCGCCGAGTAGGTGAGCTGGCTCGTCTGTGTCTGAATGTAATATAGTAAGCCTATGCTCCTTGGGCAATAGTACCCGGGCGTAGCTCAGTCGGTAGAGCTCTCGCCTATGGATCGCAAGGTTGTGAGTTTGATCCCGGGTGCCGCCAACTCAGCGTATGAGTAGCTTTTGTGCCAACAGTGCGGGGAGCTGAGGATACTATAGGCGTGATAATCTTTGGTACTCGGTCTGTGGCTTTGTGTACCTATGACTGAATCAGAGCAAAGGATGGTAGTGGAAAAGACCTGACTGGCTCAGCGGGGATTGATATTACCATGACTGTACCAATCAGGGACGGCTGGTATAAATGGGCTCCAAAACAGAGACAGCCTATCAGCCTACACTATCAGGGGTGCAAGCCTTTTAAATGCAAAATGCGTAATTATTTGTATGTTATTGATTACATTTTAATGCTATTATCGTCCGACAATATCGACAGACTGATAATATTGAGTGTTCCTGTTCCTATTTGTCACCTCTTTTTGACATTGATGTCAGTTTTCAATGGTGCTAGGTTTGCATCCCTGCGCTATAGCAAGGAATTGAAGAATACAAAATTAAACATTTTCCTGTTTTGACCTGTAGGAAGAATCAGTTGATCCTGTTGAGGGCACGAGCATTGGTGACAAAAGAGCCAGTAAAGACTTGATGTTGGGTGAATCTGATGAAGAGAGCCTGCCTGGATCTAGTAGCAGTATTGTAAGTGTTATCAAAGATATTATATTAGAAGATTTCTCGCTCGTATAATTTTGAATGGATTTTACTGTAATAGGGGTGGAGATCAAAGATGGCACTCTATTCACACTCTGACCAATCACATTACAGAAGCCTGACACGCCCTCGTAATGTGATTGGTCATAGCCCGAGGGCACTATGTCGAGTATGCCCAGAAGACACTTGGGCTGCCCAAGTGTCTTCTGAGCATGCTCGACGGAGTGCCCTGCTATTACAAAGATGGCAGGAGAGGGAGCTGTCTCGCACAAGTGTCTCTGGTGTTATCTACACAATAAATTGTAAGGGTGTCGAGTATGCAATGGCTAACATAACATGCTTAACGTGTGTCATCTGATCATTTCAACCAATAGTGCAAGACTATGACAAAAAATTAGGGCGAGAAAGGGGGTTGTCAACATCCTCAAAGGGCCACAATTGAGACACCACCAAAACCAATCAAGCTTGAATAAAAACTCTTGCAATGCATGGGTTGACCAGTTACTTACTGAATGTCACATTACTCAGCCTACACAGGTGACTTTTACCTTTGTTTCATGTTTGTCCCTGAGGCTACAATAGCCTACTAGGCTATGAACGGCCTTGTCCGAGGCTTGTGTGCATAAAAAGCTGGTGGTGCAAAACCACTGACAGGTTCAGCAAAAGGGCATTTTTGTGATGTAAAACAAACATTCCTCATTAATTGCTCTTGCGACTCTCACGCCATCTACTGGGACTTGAGTTTGATGTGGGCCTAAGCTGGATTCTCTCTGTAGCACCGCGTTCTGGGGATAGCTCCACCTCCTGTCCCGTCAATTTTTGCTAAGAAGATTCGACTCTTTCACAGGGGGTGTGGTTCACCTCCATTGGAAAGGGGAGCATGCTCAGTAGAAACCTCTACACTGCACTTACACACCAGGCCAGCAGAGAACAGTGAGAGCTGTGGGCGCCTCATGGCTCTCGCACACCGGGCCAGCAGAAAGCAGTAAGTGCAATGTAGAGGTTTCTACTCAGCATGCTCCCCTCTCCAATGGAGGTAATCCACGCCCCTTGTGACTCTTCCTGTCGAATCTTCCTAGGATTGTTGTAGTAGTTGCCGGTTTAGTTTCAGGAAGTACTCATGTTCTGCATAAATCCTATTAAACAACAATGGTTAGAAATGTAATGGATGAACTCAATCATATTTTTTCCTGTGTTAACTCTTAAGATTGAGGAAGATGCAGCTGGTTTTGAGGACAGCTTGCCAGTTGAGGAGAATCTGCCTGTTGAGTGTGTGGAGGACAGCAACGAAGGAGCCAGTGGAGACTCGATGTTTGATGAATCTGAAGAAGAGAGCTTACCTGGATCTTCAGAGGTGCGTCCTCAACTTTTGCTTCAGTAGCCGTCTTAAAATGAACGGACTGTATACATTTCTAAACTGTATCAAGACTTAAATCCTAAAAAAAACTGCCTCTGCATCAATGGGTTAAGCAGGTCTGTGCTGCTGTTTGTAAGGGTTTTTAAATGGAAACCAGCATTCTGCATGCTCTTTTAGCATTGCGCATGTGAAAAATTCCACTTCCTGTTTGAAAAAAAAACCCCAACCAATGGCCCTTTAAAGTTACACGCTTGTAGATGGCATAATAATGCTGTTACCACATTTTGCAAGTGATGTCAACATACTGCATAAACATGCATTGGATAGGGCTGTGCCGGCCCTCATTTGTTTACATTTGGAATTGATCGCCTGCCCAACAGCCACTACACTGTTGGCTCTTTTTTCTGTACAGTCAGATAGTTATGATTCCTCTGGACCGATTTATAGCATATTTGGGATTTCTGATTATAATAGCTTCTGTCTTCGCCTGGGTGTGCCTTTACTAAGTAAAGCAGTAACGTTAACATTAACCAAGAGGAGCCTAGCCTAGTACTTCAACCTTGTGGGTCGTGACCAAAATGTGTCTCACCGCTCGCCAGGCCGTTTTGTTTATGTCACCCCAATACCATGTTGGAAAGCGGAGAATTAGTAGAATCCACCTCAGATGTTCATTTGGATGTCCCTAAAGCCGGATAAGACACCAGGACAAGAAAGGAACTACTACATCCCTCCCTCACCCTTTTACCCCATTGTGTATCCCAATTGCCCAACAGGATATGCCAGCCATGGGTGACATATCCCCACTGGCATCAGCCCCCCCGTCCCCCGAGAAACACTTGCACAAAGCTAGACTATGTTCAGGTTTTGGGGTTAATGAAACTAAATTGCATTTTCCTGTCATCCTGCAGAACGAGGGTGTATCTGATGAAGAGAACCTGTCTGATGAGGGTTTGATGGCAGGAAACCAAGGAGATGTGGAAGACTTAATACAGGCTGAAGCTGACGTTGACATCATTCCTGTGCCTCCAGAAGATCAAGCAGATGATGATGCAGATCTCTTGTATCCAGGGGCAAGTCTTACAAGAAATGAAAGTGTATTGATGTTGATGTCTTATATATTGCGTCTTAATTTAACAGGCGAAGCAGTCAGTCACTTGTTAGAAATGTTCAACATTATGTTTCCAGGTCTCATCCCATCGTCACATTACCTTTTCAAAAAAGAGTTTGGAAGTTCGTCAGATTGTGAGGTTCACTTTTATTGTGAAAAATGTTCGGCTTACCTTGGCATTCGAGCCAACTGTCCTTCACACTGTAATTCATGCAACACTGTATTTGAAGCTGAAACAAATCTAAAGAATGGTATTTACTTCCTTTTTTTGCCCTTGCATGACCAGATTAAGCAACTTCTAGAAGAACATGATGTCAGTCTTAATGAGAAAACTAGTACCACTGGGGTGTTATCTGACATGCAGTCTGGTCAAGAATATCAAAAGTTGTGTGACACTGGAGTGTTGGGCAAAGATGATTTGTCACTCATTTGGAATTGCGATGGTGCCCCTGTTTTTAAAAGTTCTAAATGCAGCATTTGGCCTATCCAGTGTCAGGTAATAGAGCTCAAACCAGAACTTAGGAAAAAACATGTGCTAATGTCAGCTTTATGGTTTGGGCCAGGCAAACCATCTGTTTTTACATTGCTTGAACCCTTTGTCAAAGAGGCCTCACTCTTGGAGAAAGAAGGAGTGGAATGGCAGGATGCTCAGGGAAACTCTCACATTTCTAAAGTGTTTGTACTCATCTCCAGCTGTGACTCGGTTGCTCGTCCGATGCTACGTAACACAAAGCAGTTTAACGGCAACTATGGTTGTGACTTCTGTTACCATGAAGGGGGTGATAAAAAATATCCGTACAAACAACCTGAACCTCCCCTTAGAAATGAAAAGGATCATTTTGATCATGCAATGGCTGCTACAGAGTTGAACCCAGTGTTTGGTGTCAAAGGGCCATCTCCGTTAATGAAGTTAAAACACTTTCAGATGGTAAATGGGTTTGTCCCTGAGTACCAACATAATGTTTGCTTAGGAGTGACACGACAGATGGCAGGATTGTGGTTCGACACCGAAAACCATCAGAGCCCATTGTATATCGGTAGGGAAATAGCAGAGGTGAGCAAGCGACTTGAAAATATCCAACATCCTGCTGAGATTACTCGAACCCCAAGATCTCTTAATGACAGAAAGTTCTGGAAAGCTTCAGAGTGGCGAGCGTTTCTGCTTTTCTATGCTCTTCCTGCCTTAAAAGGCATACTCCCTGCTAGATTTTGGAATCACCTTTTCCTACTTGTTTTTAGCATATATACGCTACTAGAGGATCAGGTCAAGACCAGCTGTACATTTGTGTCTGAACTGTCTCTGAAGAAATTTGTCATAGAATTCCAGAGGCTTTATGGAGAACAAAACATGACGTTTAACATACATTTGCTCACGCACGTCCCTCAAAGTGTTAGACATTGGGGTCCATTATGGGCTACGTCAACGTTTCCATTTGAATCAAATATGGGCACTCTGCTTCGTTACTTTCATGGAACCCAATATGTCCCCTCACAAATAGTCAGAAAGTTTATCTTGTGGAGAGAGTTGCCTCGGAAAATCAAACAGATTACAAGTCCAAATGTGCACTCCTTTGTGGAAAAGCTCTACTCAAAAGAACGACAAACTAAAAAGTGTGAGGTACTGAATGAGACTGTCACAGGATTTGGGCACCCTCCTGTGCGAGCAAATGTCCCAAATAGACATGCCATCGACAACTTGTGTAGATCAATTGGTAACTTCACTGTAGCTGACTGCTTTTGGTCACATAGACGTTTTTTGATAGATGGGGTTCTGTACCATAGTGAAACATATGACAGGCTTAAAAAAAGACGTAACAATGGTGCATGCTTGAATGATGGTACATTTTGCTTGGTTGGTGATCTTGTGGTTTTTAAAATCAACTGTGAACATCAAAGCCCACCTGCCACTTGTGAATGTGAGAAACATTGCTGCATATTAGTTGAGATGCTCAAAACAAACAGGAGACCAGTGTGTAATGATGCCCAAGTTGGGGCAGAGAGTCGTTTCATCCATGTAGTTGAGAAGACTGGCAATGTCTGTGCAATCTGGCCATATATGGTGAAAAAGAAATGTGTTCTTGTTGAAACTGATCAATTGTATATCATGCAATTGCCAAATGTGCATGAACGTGACTAGCAACTTGTGTATGTGAGATGCATAGTATCTTAAAGGGGCCCACACAACCTAAATTCACTTTCATGTAGTAGCCTTCTTCATTTGCACATAGCAAAAGCTGCGATTATTTCACACTACTATGAAATGCAGGAACAGCGTTTATGACCGACAGTCTTGCTAACCAATCAGAATCACGTTGCTACGTGTATGAATCCTTGCTCTCCAATCAAAAGTGGTTGCAACAACTCGGGCGGGCAAGGAGACAGCCAGAAACACATGGCTACTTGTCATTCACGCGACTCGTTCACGTCGCTTAACAAGAAATGCAAGAGCATTCAAGTTGTCAAATTGGTTCCCAAGCAGCACTTCCATCATTTGTAAATATTTCGTATTTGAGAGACGAGGGACAGAAGGTGTCTCTCGGAAAACGGTTCTATGCTAGATCTGCCGAACCCAAACTGCTAAGTCGCGAGCAACACAAGAAACCTACATGAAGATCTTCTTATGGTGACCAAAGGACATTACATAACACATTTTTTAGGCTAAAACTACAGATTTGAGGTATGTTAATTTGGGATGTGTGGGGCCCTTTAATTAAGATGCACAGAATAAAGAGTAGTTGACCATATTAGGCTAGAGCAGAAAACACTGCTCTAATTGAAGCAGCAGATATGTGTACTTGTTTAATCTGATCAATTGCACACTGCAAATGTAATGACTTTCTCCACTTGAAATGTGACTCATCTTGTCCCACTTTGAATGGATTTTTGTAAGTCACTTTGATTAAGTTCCTGCCGAAGGACTATGTAAACTGAACGTGAATTGAATGGTCAATAATGCTCAATAAAAACGTAAAAAGAGGAACCATGTGTATCTGTTTTTAAAATGTTACATGCATGAAATAGTTGGATAGTTTGCCTGCATGCATGCAACTAGGATACAGCACACTTGTACTTTTATGTATTGTATACTTTAGTTAAGTAATATCCATGATGGTAGTAAATTTGGTTTGTAAATAGTATACAAGTACTTTAGCACAGATCTTGCATGACCACAGATGCCTAAACTCACTTACAAATGTAGTAGTCTTTTTCATTTTTGTCTTTGTCGATCTTTAAGCCACCAGATTTTCAGAGCTAAAAAATCCCAGCTTCAGTACGATTTCCAGGCTGAGATAAATGCCCCATCTCCTTGGCCCCATTCTATTTTCTGTCTCAGTGTGATGTCATCATGGGACCACAGAACTTAAAACTAGCTAATCACAGGTATAACAATCTGATTTTTTAAAATCTACCAACTTGAAAACATAGGGTCACATGTTTAAGGCCTGTCTGCAGCAGAAGTCTTTCCCCTTATTAATGCTCATAAAATCAGGACGGTTGAACTTGAGGTCAGAAAATGGGGTAAAGAAATGGTCGAAACAGGACCAAAAAATGTCTGTTCTGACGAAAGGACATAAGATAACACATTTTTTAGGCAAGAACAACATATTTGGTGTGTTACTTTGGCATATTTGGTCCCCTTTAAGATTCTCAGATATTTCCTTATGGGAAATGGCTAATGGTTTGTAAGATTTTTTTCAGCAGGGAGGGCTGATTTACTGAAAGTACTGGCTTAGGCTTATACACTTATTTATAAATTATAGCTATACTTAAAGTATACTTCGACTTATTCTGTGTCAGTTTATAATAGGCCAAGTATACATTAGTTATACTTTTAGTATACTTTGGTTTAAGTATACTCCTGAATAGTAAATTCAAAGTTAACTTAAAGTATACTTACACAAGTATAAGATTATAACAAGTATACTTTGGTTTAAGTATACTCATGAATAGTTAATTTAAAGTATACTTATACAAGTATAAGATTATGAAAAGTATACTTAAAGTATACTTAGTTTATAAAAAGTATACTATACGTATCATACTTTTTGGTAAGGGCAAGGTCCGGCGGTTGTTTCTGTAAGCACTGTGTTGCGTTTGCAGTCGAGCATGTGGGCAAGGGAGGGCACAGAAAAGCTGGCAAGCTAATTAATGTCCACTTCTCAGACTGGAAACATGCTTTAGAGTCGTTCAAAGACCATGCACAAAAGGCATATCACAAGGATGCATGTTTGAAAGCGGACAATTTCCAAATGGTTCTCAACAATAAAATGGATGCAATTTCACTGAGGCTAGATTCTGAGAGAAAAAAGCGAGTCCAAGAAAACAGAGGAAAAACTCAAAAGCATCATTGCAACGTTGATTTTTTGCGGTCGCCAAGAACTCGCCCTGAGAGGTGATATTGATTCAGGACCAGTGACATTGAATGCGCCAACTCACAATGACGGAAATTTCAGGGCTTTACTCAGGTTTAGGGCTACATCTGGCGACACAGTACTGTTACAACACTTGAGTAAATGTGCAGCAAACGCTAGCTACTGCAGTCCTGATGTACAAAATGAAATAATCAGCATAATTGGAGATGTGATAACAAACAAACTGGTGCAGAAAGTAAACTCCGCGCAGTGTTTCGCTGTGTTGGCAGATGAAATGAAAGATGTTTCAGGGCGGGAGCAGCTTTCTGTCTGTGTCAGATATGTAATGAATGAAAGGTCACGTGTTTAACTTGACCTACTCACGGGTGTACGTGCAGTGCGTGTGATGTATACAGGAAGTGAGAAGCGCATGTTATGAAGGTTGTATGTCGGATGAACGCTAGTAAAAGCTACACAGTTAAGAACCTACGAAGTCGGCTCGTTCTTGAATTATTCTTATGTCAGTAAGACAAAGCGTCTACGGACATTACATGGTGTCAGAAGAGTCTGTGTATCTGAACACGAGCGGTCATGCCGAAGTTTAATCCGCCGAGTGAATTCAAGTTTGACTGCCCCGTTGAATGGCCGGAGTGGAGACAACGGTTTTCGCGCTTCAGGCTCGCGACAAAGCTGGATAAAGACGACGGGGAGATTCAAGTGAGTTCGCTGATTTATGCAATGGGCAGCGAGGCTGAAAAGATATTCAGCTCGTTTGACTTCGCGGCGGAGGGTGATAAAGTGGACTATGATATCGTACTGAAAAAGTTCGACGGCTACTTTATTCCCCGCCGTAACATCATACATGAGAGGGCGTGCTTCTATCAACGTAGCCAGCAGCCAGGAGAGACAGCGGAGATGTACATCCGGACATTGTATGAGCTGTCTGAACACTGTGAGTTTGGGGACAAGAGGGATGAACATATCAGAGATCGTCTGGTAGTGGGCATAAAAGATAAGGTGCTCTCCCGTCAGTTCCAGCTCACAGCGGACCTTACTCTGGTGAAAGTCATTGAACAAGTGCGCCAGGCGGAGGCAATAACAAAGCAGCTCAGCCTCCAAGCTAACCAACCAGAGGCCCTGCTGGCTAACGTCAATGTTGTCCGATGGCGGGACGAACGCCA
This sequence comes from Lampris incognitus, assembly GCF_029633865.1. Taxonomy (NCBI): domain Eukaryota; kingdom Metazoa; phylum Chordata; class Actinopteri; order Lampriformes; family Lampridae; genus Lampris; species Lampris incognitus. Next base: position 32,357,418 of record NC_079215.1, read on the forward strand.
AAACAAAAAGGGCGGACAGCGTCATGGTGGCAGCAGTCCGGCAACCAACAAAGTAGATGAATGCGGGAGGTGCGGCAAGACGCAGCACACCGATGAGCGGAAGTGTCCTGCAACGAACAGTAAGTGCAACAAGTGTCATAAAAAGGGACATTGGGAGCGTGTATGTCACTCTAAAGCGGTGAGAGAAGTCACTGAAGAGGTTAAACAGCTGTACTTTCTGGGAGAAGTTGGCAAAGAGAGCAGTCAGGAAGATTGGACTGTTAGTTTAACAATAAGTGATGTACCAATAACCTTTAAAATTGACACGGGGGCTGACGCTACTGTTATCAACCAAGGGACATTTAAAAAGCTGAAGCCAAACATAAAACTGGGACCTCCTGACACATGCTTCATAAGCCCAGGTGGAAACATCAGCTGCATAGGACAGTTTCAAGCCACAACCAACTACAAGGAGAAACAATACTCCTTTCCAGTGTATGTGATCAAGGGGAGAGGCAGCTGTCTGCTGAGTCGTCCAGAGGCAGTGGAGATGGGTCTAGTGAAGCGGATGAATGAGGTCAGTGGAGTTTTCGGTTCAAGTGGACTGCTGAAAACAGACCCAGTGAAAATAGCTCTGGTGGAGGGTGCCCAGCCATACGCGGTGCATACAGCCAGACGGATACCGCTGCCACTTGTACCACTGGTTAAGAAAGAACTGCAGCGCATGGAAAATGAGGGCATTATTGAAAAAGTGACTCAGCCCACAGAATGGTGCGCCGCTATGGTGCCGGTGCTGAAACCGAACAAGAAAGAGGTTCGCTGCTGCGCTGACCTCAGGAGGCTGAATCGAGCGGTGAAACGTGAGAAATACGTGCTGCCCACTATGGAGGAAATAATGCCAAGGCTCGCAGGGTCAAAGTTCTTCACAACGTTGGATGCAGCAAGTGGGTTTTACCAGATCCCCTTGCATGAAGACAGCAGGGGGCTCACCACTTTCATCACCCCATTTGGGAGGTATGCTTTCTGCCGCCTTCCATTTGGTATAACGAGTGCTCCAGAGATTTTCCAGAGAAAGATGGCGGAAACTCTGACCGGGCTAGAGGGCACAGAGGTGTACATGGATGACATCCTTATACATGGAGAGACTGAGGAAATCCATGACCGGCGCCTAGCAGAAGCGCTGGGGGTCATTGAAACAGCAGGTCTCAAACTGAACCAAGCGAAATGCAAGTTCAAACAGAAACAAGTCCGCTTCCTTGGTCATATCATCAACGAGGCAGGCATCAGACCTGACCCGGACAAAGTGGCCGGAATAGAGAACTTTCCTCAGCCCCAGAACGTGACGGAACTCAAGAGGTTCCTCGGGATGGTGAACTATTTGGCAAAATACGTCCCAGAGCTGTCCACTGTAGGTCAGCCGCTTTATGGACTGCTTAAAGCAACGACAGAGTGGCTGTGGGGACCTGCACAGAACACAGCATTCCAAGACCTTAAAGCAGCACTCGCCACCGCCCCGGTACTCACCTTTTATGACGTCACTAAGGCTACGGTGGTGTCAGCAGATGCCAGCAGCTACGGGCTGGGAGGCGTTCTGCTCCAGCAGCACGGGGAACACTGGAAGCCCGTGGCCTACTGCTCCCGACGGCTGAGTGACGCAGAGACAAGGTACGCACAGATCGAGAAAGAGTGCTTAGCCAGCGTCTGGGCATGTGAAAGGTTCGAGAAGTACTTGTTTGGGCTTGACAATTTCAGACTTGTCACCGATCATAAACCACTAGTGCCTCTCATGAACAGCAAAGACTTGGATAATGTGCCCATTAGGTGCCAGAGACTGTTAATGAGGCTGATGCGTTTCAATGCAGTGGCTGAATACGCACCAGGCAAAACTTTAGCTGTGGCTGATGCACTCTCCAGAGGCCCAGAGCAGTGCTACGGAGATGGTGCTTCTCATGATGATGTTGCAGCGCACATTGATGCCATCGTGTGCCAGGTGCCTGCCACACCTCAAAGGATGCAGGAGATAAAACAGAGCACGGATGGGGATCTGCAGCTCCAGACAGTGTTGGGCTTCATCAGACACGGCTGGCCTGAGTATGTCGATAAAGTGCCGGAGACAGTCAGAGACTTTTATCAGGTGAGAGGGGAGTTATCTGAGGTAGATGGTTTAGTCATCAGAGGCAGTCGTATCGTCATTCCCACAGAGATGAGGGAGGTGATCTTAGACAGAATACACGACGGGCACCAGGGGATAGTTAAGTGCAGAGAGAGAGCTAGCCAGTCAGTGTGGTGGCCCAAAATGACAGAGCACATTACAACAAAGATACAGCAATGTCAATTCTGCAGAGAACACAAGAACACACAGAGAAAAGAGCCTTTAATGTCAAGTGAGCTCCCATCCAGACCATGGCAGAAAGTTGGCATAGACCTGTGTGAGTACAAAAAGCAAAACTACTTGATAGTGTCTGACTATTATTCCAGGTTTTTGGAGATTCTAAATCTACCAACAACTACTAGCAGTCAGGTTGTAGCTAGGCTGAAGGCTACATTTGCACGTTTTGGTATCCCTGAAATTGTAGTTAGCGATAATGGGCCACAGCTAGTTTCAGAAGAGATGAGGAGGTTCAGTGAGGATTATGATTTCATCCATGTGACTTCAAGCCCACACTACCCCCAGAGTAATGGACAGGCAGAGAGGGCTGTTCAGATAGCCAAAAGCATATTAAGGCAGGAAGACCCTCTCCTCGCCCTGTTGACATACAGAGCTACACCCTCTTCTTCCACTGGAGCCAGTCCAGCGGAATTGCTCATGGGTAGGAGACTCAGAACCACCTTACCCACATTGCAGCATAACCTGAAACCGGCCTGGCCTAAAGAGGAACTGATCAAAACCGCTGACGCCGCAGCCAAATCGAGGCAGGCTTTCTACTACAACCGCAGGAATGGCGTGCGGACACTGCGCCCACTGAACTCGGGTGACGCAGTACTCACCAAACTTGATGGACAGAAAACATGGACAATGCCAGCAGTTGTTCACAGTCAGAGCTCCACTCCCAGATCCTACATAGTGGAGACAGCTCAAGGTGAACATTACAGAAGGAACAGGCGCCACCTGTTGGCCACACCTAAAACACTCACCTTTGTCAGCAGGGATCCTGACCATGTCACTCCAGGGGAGAGTGGAAACACGGATGAGTCCCGAGCAGCAGAAATGCCAACTTCCACACCATATGTTACTCGCTCTGGCAGGGTGAGCAAGCCTGCAATCCGGCTGGATTTGTGAGGCGTATGGACTTGTGTACTGTGGGAGATTTTTTATTTTTTTGTGAAAAGGGGGGTGATATACAGGTTAAAATTGTTGGCAGTAAATGTTCAGAGAAATGTTTAGAAAATCATCTTAGAGGGGGAGATGTAATGAATGAAAGGTCACGTGTTTAACTTGACCTACTCACGGGTGTACGTGCAGTGCGTGTGATGTATACAGGAAGTGAGAAGCGCATGTTATGAAGGTTGTATGTCGGATGAACGCTAGTAAAAGCTACACAGTTAAGAACCTACGAAGTCGGCTCGTTCTTGAATTATTCTTATGTCAGTAAGACAAAGCGTCTACGGACATTACAAGATACGTGAACCAGCATGACAGCAAATATAGCATCAGAGAGGAGTTTTTGTCCTTTTGTTGATATCGAGAAGGCAACCGGGTAGGCAATCGCCAATTCAATCGAATGTCAGTTGACAAATGCAGGCGTTGATTTACAGTTTTTACGTGGCCAGGGATACGATGGCGCATCTGCCATGAGTGGCCGTTTAAATGGTGCCCAAGCTAAAATCAAAGAGAAGCACAAGCAAGCAGTTTATGTGCACTGTGCCAGCCACCGTTTGAATTTGGTCCTAAACAAGTGCTGCACTGTACAAATGGTGCGAAATTGCTTTGGAATTGTCTCGGAAATCTGCACTTTTTTCCATGATTCGGCTTTGCGGTCTGCATGCAGTCTGCGACACGAGACGGAGCGTCTTTTACCCGACTGCAAGAAAACGCGACTGACGAAGTTGTGTGAAACGAGATGGGTCGAACGCCACGACACAATATTTACATTCAACGAGCTTTTAGACCCTGTGCGATCCAGCCTGCAGAAAATCAGTGAAACCTTCACAGGGGACACATCTGTCAAAGCCACTCAGCTCTTTAATTCAATTGACAATGCAGAATTCATGCTGTCCATGAATGTGAGTGAGAAGATGCTTGCAAAAACCTACCACCTGTCCACCTTCCTTCAGAAGGAAAATTGTGACTTGGTGAGTTGCGTTTCAGCTGCTGATGCTGTTATTAAGCAGGTAGATGAGATGAGGGCTAACTCCGAGATGGAGTTCAGGCAGATTTTCCAAAAGACCTCTTCCCAAGCAGCCAAGTATGGGGTTGAATTTCGACCACGAAGAGGCATGGACTGCAATGAGGATCCATTGAAGGCCTGTAAAAATCACTACCGGCAAAAGCTTTTCATAGTCATGCTTGACTTTTATTCATCACAGATGAAGGAACGCTTCAGCAAACACAGAAATGTGATCTCCAACCTCTGCTCCTTACTGCTATCTAAGGTCAGCATGCCGAACGACAGCTCAGCTCAAGCGCTCTCCAACCTGTATCCTGATGAAGTGTCACCGCATCTGGAAGTTGTAAAGTCATAAATTGACACCTGGCGGGATAAATGGAAAGATGCAACTTATGTTCCACAAAATGCCATTGAGGCATTAAATGCCTGTAACAGTGAGTTGTTTCCAAGCATCTTCAAGCTTCTCCGCGTTTTGACCACGCTTCCTGTCACCAGTGCCCATGTCGAGAGAAGTTTTTCCCGTCTGGGAAGGATCAAGGACAAAATGCGAAGTACAATGACGGAAAGACGTTTTAATGGACTGACATTGCTCTCGGAGCACAGAGACATTGTGGTGACGCCGGAAGAGGTACTGGACATCTTTTGTAGACAAAAAAGACGATTGGACCTACTTTTATAAGGTAAGACCCACTTTTATTTATTAATGCATTGATGATTATCTACGGGCCATTAATACGTTGACATTTACCGTACGGTTGGGTATTAGGCTATAGTATACAGTGTGGGAATTTTATTTACCGGTAGTTTTCGGCAGTGTTGCCCGACCCCCCCCCTCCAAATATGTTTCTGGCTACGGGCCTGACTGGGGTGGTGGCTGTTTCTTCTGCTTTGAAGAACTCTGGCAAGGTGTCCAGTCTTCATCATCTTGTCGTCTCTTTAGCATCTTGACTGATTCATATACTGTAACAATGCAACCATCTTAAAATCAGTATTGCAATAATGAAATAGGGAGTACTATTCAGTGTGCCAATTCACATTGATTCAAATATAATGCTTTGCATTACAATTATTTCTCTAATCACCTCAAATGTGCAGACTGATAGTATTTCAACTGTAGCTACAACACACCTCATGAATATTGCAACCTCGCTAGCTTGATTGCAAAATTGTGCTTGCTAGCTAGCTAAAACTAAAGAGACTAGCTTAAATCATGTTAGGGTTGTTAAATATCAGTTTAATAAATATTCTAATCATTGTTACAATTTTTAGTCACTGGTCTAGAACCTAATACATACCTTCAATCTGTGGTGGCCTTGGGGTATTCAGGCTGCTTCTGATACAGCCCACAGTTACCATGGCAATGGAAATTATACATATCTGCTTTTTTCATATTTGAGGTACTGTAGGCCTATAGTGAAGACTATCGGCCACAGCAAGAGTAATATTTGAGATAGAAAGGTCATCTTGGGCTCAAATTGAAGCTTAAGAACTAGGGAAGTTGTCTATACACAAGTGAGGCACACATATTCACCATAAAGTGCTGAAGAATAATCATTTTGATGATAATTTGTCAGGCGGACAGTACTTTTTTTGTCTTTTTGGGGATGGTGTGGGTGATATCTTAAAATTGAGTTGCAGCAAGCCCCAGAATCATATTTTTCTGCTTCCCCCTATGTATCAGGATACTCTCTGCCAAATTTCATTCTTGTATGACTATTTATGCCATTGTAGTACCTTAATATTTGCATGTACATAATTTCGCCAGGAACATGGCTCAAAAATTGGGTTTTTGGCCCCCTGTGGCCAAACGGGGCCGAGTTGGGGGTGCTCGTTATCAACTTCTGATGGCCCAAGGTATAGGCTAACAAGAAATAATGGTGAAAAAAAGGTAGCAGAAAACATCCTGAGGGCTGGTCCTGGCTCCCGGCCTACCAGCTTGTTCTGCTAAATGTGCTTGCTTTTTAGCCACACCAACTTCGCGTTTTCTTCATGCTCGCTATGTGCCTTTGGTATCTACCCACATCTGGGTGCTACGGTGAAGACAAACTCAAATTTCCCTAAAACTTTCTCCTTTACAGCAACCATCAAAATAAGCGACTACAAAAACGTGCATGATGAAGGCGTTCGTAACAGGGAATAGGCAGTCTCAAAAAAGACACGTTTGCTTGTGCTGTATCTTGAACGCTGTTTCAAAAAGTGGAATTTTTCAAAAACAGAAAAATATCGGATAAGTGAAAGTTTCAAAAAAGGATTTTCAGTAAAGGTTGCGTCGACTATCTTTTTTTTTGTTGCTTTGGTATCCTATCGTGTATACGGAGATAATACTCGCAAAATATTTTACAACACTTCGCTGCTTCCAAAAGCGTGCCTCGATTGGCTCGACGATCCTCCCCCTCATCATCATCATCATCCTCATAATTTCTGGGAAAGATAAAAAACAAACACCGTTTGCTCTCTACGGCTCTGCCCCAGCTCCCCAGACCAGAATATTCAGCCATCACTGCACCTATCTCCATGGGAGCCTGTGCAGAAGCAGCGGCCCCCGCCCAGTGTCTTCGCTCCCGCCGCCAGGAGCACCCCGCGATGTGTAACGTAGTTACGCCCACTACCCTGTGTGTGTGTGTCTGACGGGCCGGCGGTAGGAGGGACGTGATCGTGAGCTACGTGCGAAACGTTGACGTGGAGAGGGGCAACTCCTATAGCAAACAACGATTTGGAAACCCGGGCAGACCTCTGCAGAGAATTTCTTCAGAACGCTTGGCGGTGTCCTTTTCTTCTTTGTCCTTCGTGAACGCGTGGAGTGTACGACAGTCTTCCGGTCCCGGCGATATCTCGTTACCATTAGACACCACAAACGGAGGCTGTTATGAAGTCGTTTAACAGCGGCGCCTCTATCGCGTTAAGATAAGACTTGTGTTGCCCGAGGGACCGCCGCTTCATCGACTTATCTTCTCCTCGAGTTACCGATTGGCGTCCGCGAGGAAGTTAAAAAAAGGCGAGAAGAACCAGTCCGGGGCCGAAGGGGACAGTTGGTGAGTAGTGATGAGTCCCTTTCACACATCATCGTTAGCTAACCTACGTTAGCTTTGCCGAGTTCCGTATGTAGACCAACCGAAGTCCCATAACAAAAGATGTGATGTAGGAGGTACATGCATAGATAGCATAGCCATATACAAACCCCCCTCTGTCAGCAAAAAAAAATCATTATCATCACGTACGAGTGGTAGTTATGACTACGATAGCGATGGTAATCGTACGAGTATGTAACGATTACCGTTTTTTGCTGGCGTAAGTGTTGATGTTTAACAGAAATGGTTGTTGGTTAGTCCACGTTAAAGTGTCTCGCATCCTTAAATAAACCGAACCATAACATGTATTGACTGTTGCTACCTAGTCAACTTCAAGTCTGTAACGTTAATGTCAGCTATCGCCCTATCTAGGGATCATCTCGCCACTGACATGATCTCAAAGGTAGCTAACCCCGTCGCCATACATATTGAAAGCTTTTTTCCCTTTTCACCAGGGCGGTTTCAATTCAGTGACACAGACGTGCAGCCATAGTTTCTTTATTTGCAGGTTGCTGGCCCCTGCATGAATGCGTGCGGTCAGCTGGTTTAACACAGTAATTCATTCGCATTAATTATTAAGTAATTCTTGCACATCTCGCAATGACGTCACCACCATCGCTTTCGGCATATCATGGGCCCTACAGCGATCTAACCCATGACAGTGTATTGATTCTCTATGGGATGATGCTACAAATCTGTTTTCTTCTGGTGAACTCGGACGTTGGTGTATGTGCTCACCAGTCAAACGAAAGGGCTCCCGTACTTTTGTGGAATAATGTGGGAGTGAAAGCGACACATCGTCTGCCTGTATTAAATTAATAATATACCAAAAGGGCTAATAAAATGTAGAGTTTTAGTTATAACTAATTCAGACCGGATAGCCTACTGCTGCTGCTTGCTGAGAAACACAGCCCTCTTTGCTGTTGAGAGAATAGGTCTGGGCAATATGGAGATCAGATGTATTTTTAAGGCCAGGTCTTTTTTGAGAAAGGCTTTTTTTAAGAGATTTTTTTCATTTTAAGGAAAGCCTCTCCTTATTGGAAGATGATCTTATATTATCAGTGAACATCTGCCCAATGAACAATCCTTTTAACAGAACCTGGGGTTAAACATTGTTATGCATGCGAATGGATAAATAGGCGATGCTATACATCTGTATTGGCTTTTTTTTAATGCAAGGGATCAATGCCAGCAATGGCTTTTAAATCCACTTTGCTTAGGGCTCTTGTCAGTTTATTGTCGGTAACTATGTAGTAGCTCATCGTTGTCACATTTTTGAATGTAGAATAATCGTCACTATGTCAACAAAATGACCGATTCAAACAATGTTTTTACCTGGAAATGTTTCATTGGAGAAAAAAAATGATAAATTATATTGGCTAATCACCAAGAAGATGTTTGGAAGCCATTATCATATTTAACAAGCATTATTACTTCTTAAAGAGATCCCATAAATTAGTTCAAAGTGACCCCTGTCACCATGCTCTGGAAGACATGCATTAGAAGCATAATACTCAGACTGTTGAAACAAAAGGAAAGGTTTGCCATTTTGGCTTATTTCTCAGTTGTAGTTTTCTTCTCAAAACTAATAGTATACAGAAGTGAAGTAATACCTTAGTGAAGAAACTATGTAAACAAGCCTCTGCATGATTTTAACCAGCATCCCAAGTACACTGGAGAGTAGCCTGATCCATGTTGAAGCATAGAACAACTCATTTATTTCTGACTATCACTATCACTTTCACTGAAAAAAAGAGTTTTGTTTTCGAATGTGTGACAGCAGATGTGTCATTTGTCTTGATATCAGCAAATCTTGTTTTTATATTAAGCATATGTATGTTTACTTTCATTTTGCCAATTTAATGATGTTGTTGGCCCTAATTTTACAAGTATAGAGAACTTGGCAGCTTTCAGTTTTAGATTTCTTGTGTTAGATGCCAATTACTACCAACTATCTTATTACCAACAGTAGTAAGTTGGTAAAGTACTGAAATAGCATGTTTATCAAATAGGTAGGCAGTATCAAAAAATTGTATGAACAAGTGCCCATTGACTAAAGAAGTACTCATAGGTTGTGAACTCGATACTTCGGCTTATTTGGTTTGTCACATTGATCCCAAGTTTAACTAGTCCTTGATACCTAACAGGTCAGTTGCAAGTTACCTCAAGTGCTGATAACCTGTGCTAAGTTGAATTTGTGTTCAGTTGTGAATAACATGGTTGTTTTCAAGTTGTAGCTTATTCACACTCACATGACTACAGGTTTTATTTAGCTGCATTAACCCTGCAGGCCCAAGGGTCATGTGGAAAGCTATGGTAGGACATGCTACCACATGCTTAGTTCTACTATTCTGTTTCTCACCAGATCATTGTGTTTTTGATATTAATGTCGGATGTTTTGTTGAGAAGTATGCTATAGATATGTTTCAAATGGAATATCTAAGGTTATTGATGTTGTTGCTAGGCTGTACAATGCCACAGAGTGCATGAAAACAGGCTAGAAATGAGGTCAATGAAAAGTTAGACTAACTTCTATCGTCAGTTATTTTTAAGTTGACAGGGAAGACATGAAGGGAACTGGATGGCAATCTATCTGAGACAGCTGCATCTGTCAGGTCCTTGTGTTTGTGCCAGCTTGTGTTACAGGCCAAGTCCACCAAAGAATGAAGGAGGTGAGGAGAGCAAAGACACACAGCTCACTATACAGAGATTTGTGCCAGATTGGGTTTATTGTAGGGGAGGGAACCAAAAAGCAAACACAGGAAAAGTCCCAAGTTTATTACCTCCACCAGGCAGTGGCCTGGAGTGTGTGTGTGTGTGTGTGTGTGTGTGTGTGTGTGTGTGTGTGTGTGTGTGTGTGTGCACACACACACACACAGTAAGAGGTGATGAAGAACCTCGTGGTTGCGGTGATTTTCCAATCACACTTTTACCTATTGTTTCTTTTGAATACATTTGATCTACCAATGATTTCACTCCAAGTAACCATGTTCAGGAGGAGTGTGCACGCATTTCTATTTCCCCACCAGACCTTTGGTTGTCAAGTTTAAACACAGTTCATCTTACAAAGGCTTATATTATCCAGAAAAGATGCATATAGTTTTTTTTTTAAAAGTGGATTTTTGCACAGCCCTACCACTTTGAGTCAGAGTCCGTTCCAGAGGCTGAAGGCTTTGTGCAATGCTTGTGCCATAGATGAACACAGTATAGGATAAGCTTTGAAAGACCACAGATGTCGTAAAGTTTCCTGTTTGGGATTATTTTGTGAAAACACATGAGGATGGACATAGCTATAGCTGAGCTGCTTGCACTTTTAAAGAGTAAGCTAGCATTGGCTACTTCCATTTTTTAAACAACTAGCTGCTGACAGACCCAAAACTTGCAAGGGGCAGTGTAAGGGAAAATTCATCTTGAGTATTTGGTTCATCTCTGGGTAGAAAATTATAATATTACCCCTTGCAATAATGCATTACAGGCCATTATTCATCTCAACCACAGTGAAAAAAGTATGGCAAATCTAATAATTTTTTCTGCTTCCGCTGTTTCTATCAGTGTGCAGCTCACCACCCTAGCCATGAGTTGTGACCCCTGTAAGTATACCAATACACGCTAATAAATACAAAACTTGAATTGGTAGTGCTCAAAAATTCAACAGTTATTTTATCTGGATGAGTTTTCCCGACATCATTGGAATCTTCGTCAGAGGGCTTACTAAATCGTGCTTGGTTTTGGTTTGATTTGGTGTATATTTTCTTTTAGCAGTTGCGAATGATCCTTGAATATAAATCAGACATTGAATATACATTTCCTTGAGTAAGAATATAACTACTATCACCCCTGCTGCCATATGTGTGTATAATTGAATTGGGAAAGTCAAATCAAGTTATGCTCTCCTGTTGGGTGGTACTGCTACATGGGGTTATATCTAAGAGGATCAACAATCGGACCTCTATCTGCAGATGGCTTTAGGTCAGTTGAATACACTGAAGTGCTGTGTCTCTCACATCTCCATAACTATAGTTCCAGTGACCTACTTATTTCAGAACTTGGCAAAACAATGAAAAACAAACAATTTCTTTTTTTGCATATTTCAGAGTTCAAAGGGAGAGAACTGTTTTTCTCCTGAACTGACGAGTTTCCAGTTGCACACTTATCACCCTTCTGTACTATCTTTTTACATAAAATAACCAAGCCATGTGCATTGTCGCGCAGCTTCACCAGAACAATGTAGAGTTTTCCCATGTTTCTATACCCTTTAGTTACTGTTGGAAGCCAGACCTGTGCTTGGCATGCTTTCCCTGACCATGGCTGACTTGACTAATTTGTGTTTCCTCTTACTAATAATGTTAAAAGCAGATTAGCTTGTCACTGTTTCTTTTTAGGTTTGAACCCAGGCTGAACCCCCACCACCACCACCACCACCACCACCACCACCACCACCACCACACACGCACACACACGCGCACACACACTCACAAACCTCCTTGAAAAAAGTGGACTAAAAGTTCAATAAACAATTGTCAGAGGAACGTGGACTCGTACTAATGACAGCACACACATTTAGAAGATCTCTGTGTACTGCTTTTGAGGCCCAGGGGTTTGTTGTTGCCCTTTGGCATACTAAATTTCAAATGTGCAAATCTCATTGCTGGCCATGGCTGCTAGTGGAAATTTCCACCTCGGTATCAGACAGATTCAGAGTGCAGCCTTTGTTTGTCGTATGATGGTATATTCACAAATAAAATGAATAATAGGGCAAATATGCCAGTTATTGTTTATGATAACTGTTTTAAAGAAGAGGAAAAAAGGTTAAATGAAGAAAAAAAAAAAGGATTTAGGCAGGGCATATGTTTGTTGTGTTGAGCAGGAGTTATAAACTGATGAAACGCAGTTGTGGAAATTACAGCCTGTTGTTGCTCTCAGTATTAGGTCTCAACACTTAGACTTACTTTTGCATGTCATATCATAAATGTCCTGTAATGGATTCTTCTACTTCTGCCACTACTTAGCATGTCTGCCTGGACAAATGCCTCGTTAATATTCCTCAATTGACCATTTTTATGAAGCTTAATTTTTTTTTCTAATATGATCATTATGAAGTGTACTCTGAGGTTCAAAGGTCATCATTTGTCCATGTCATTTAGCTCCTTATGGCACAGACACTATTGATAACATGTGAGGTCTGAAGGCAGTCCTCTGAGATATATGAGGGAGACATCCATGTCTTTTGTTTTGGTTTGGGTGTCAGGTTCATAACACATCAGCCCAAAGAATTTCAAAACAGATTGATCCTGTTGTGTTGTTCTGTAGCCTTTTCTTTATTACAGATAGCTTCAGGGCAAGGTTATGAAAATAACAAAAAACTGTGTATTGCAGTCACTCTTATATTACAAAATTCTCTTCACTATTTCTTTTCTTTTTGATCACCTCTTGAAATTGGGCCATGCTACTCCTTTCTGTATCCTTCCAAGTGCAATGGAAGATTACTGCAATGATACAGAGGAGCTGCTCTTTCCTGGGGTTCACTTGGCTCTGGGTCACATAGCACAATCATTTAGACAACTTCAGTTTCAGCTCCAGTGTTAATACTGATGCCATATACAGTTGAGATCCTTGGCAGCAGGCTCTCTGACTCCATTGACTTGTTACACAACTGAGCCATGCAAAAGCAATCTACTGAGCATCCCTTTCATCACAACAGCCCTTTGACTCAGGCTCCTAAAGGTACATTGAGATGATGATATAATTTGTATGATGATATAATATGGTGATATAATTTGTATGCTGTGGTTGCACAAGGAGAAAAGGTCATTTCATAGCTGCTTTCATTGTTTACACAACTGTCTTTTTTGTTTCAAATTTAAACATTTAATTTTCTGTAGAATTAAAATAAAGGCTTATCCTTACTAGAGGTTGAATTTACCCCAGATGTGTAAAATGTTTCTTGCTCACTAGGTAGTTGTCTGGTTTAAACCAGCAATATTGTTCCTTTAACTATTATTAAAGCCAAAAATGCATCAAATAGGGGAGAAATATTTATTAACAGTCTGCACCAGCGTTTGCACTTTAGTTGGTGATGATATGTTTCTGATGGACAGAGTTGTAAAAATTCTGCCGTAGTCTTTTTATTAGCCAGATTTGTTTTTATGTTTACAGTAATGATTTCCACCAGGCATGGAGCCTGGAGGGAATTATGCATTTGGTTGCATGCGTGTGTCTGTCCACATCTAATCTCGCATACTACAGGACCTATCATCCTAATATTTTTCATGCAACGTTATGACTGTATGATCAAGGCCCTCTTCTGGTTGTGGTGATTCAAAACCTTTGAAAAATGTTTGTTCTCGCTACTGCTGCTCCCTCTCTTAATTCACTCTCTAGCTTGCTCAACCACCACTCTCTCTCACTTGCTCTCTCTCTTGTCTATCTCTTTCTGTCTCTCTCTCTCTGTCTCTAGCTAGAGCTGACCTGACTGGGGTTTTCCGGAACATTAGCGAACACAGAGCTACTAGACTGCAACCAGACTGGTCACAAAGCAAACCTTTTCTCTTTGGACAGTGCAAGTTAATATTACATTTGCTCGCATTTGTGCGAGGGTCCACCTAGGAGGCTGCGCATGCACAGACTGACAGCTAAAACGCTTTTATTAGGTAGATTTTTTTTAGCTTGAGCTCTGCATATTAAAACTTTTTTTTTCATATTTCCTGTTCATTCCACTCGGGTGCCGTGCAAATGTCTTGTAATTACAGTGAAAACACTGGTTTTTCTGTCTGTGCGTGCGTGTATCTATCCGGTGCTAATCTCGCATACTACTGGGCCTGTCGGCTTTATAATTTTTGTGCACAAATATGACTGTGATCAAGGACCTCTCATGGTTGCTGTGATTCAAAACCTTCGAAAAACCTGTTTTATATTGCAATTGAGTGCTAACTCCTTAGCTGGTTTTTGCCTAAGTCCGAGCACCAAAGAAGGGGAGCGGCGCCTGTCAGTTCCTCTGTACTCTCCCATCTCCCAGTACGTGATAAAAGGGGTGGTTTGTTGTGAAGTCTGGGCACCGGAGAAGGGGAGATATGCCTGGCGGAGATCTGCACTCTACTGAGTGCACTCTTCTAGTTATAGTTTGCATTGCATTTATGTATGTGTGGATTAAATGCTCAATGCCAACTAGGGATGGACCGATACCACTTTTTGCAGACCAAGTACTTACATTTGGGTACTTACCGATACCGAGCACTGGTATGAGTACTGAATGATACCATTGAAGTTCTAACAATGACTTCGAAAACGTGTTTTATTTTCATCAGATATTCCTCATTTTGGGCGGCACGGTGGCACAGTGGTTAGCGCGGTCCCCTCACAGCAAGAACGTCCTGGGTTCAAGTCCCAGGGTAGTCCAACCTTGGGGGTTGTCGCAGGTCATCCTCGGTGTGGAGTTTGCATGTTCTCCCCATGTCTGCATGGGTTTCCTTTGGGTGCTCCGGTTCGCTTCCACAGTCCAGAGACATATAGGTCAGGTGAATTGGCCATACTAAGTTGCCCCTAGGTATGAATGTGTGTGTGTGTGTGTGTGTGTGTGTGTGTGTGTGTGTGTGTGTGTGTGTGTGTGTGTGTGTGTGTGTGTGTGTGTGTGTGTGTGTGTGTGTGTGTGTGTGTGTGTGTGTGTGTGTGTGTATGTCGGCCCTGTGTGATGGCCTGGCGACCTGTCCAGAGTGTCTCCCCGCCTGCTGCCCAGTGACTGCTGGGATAGGATCCAGCATCCCCGCGACCCTGAGAGCAGGATAAGCAGTTTGGATAATGGATGGATGGAGTCCTCACTTTCTGACTCTAGGAATTAAATATACAATATGATGCTGTTGCTGACATTTTAACATTCAGCCTTGTGTTTTGCTGAACAAACATTGCACTGCCACATATTTCACATAAGAAAAGATGTTGTCATATGTTAGTGCTGTCTATGAGAACAAACTTAAAATACACCAGGCATGAATGCAGTGCATCAAGTAGGCAGGGCAGAGCGTTTTTTTTAACCTGCTACTTCAACTGCAACTGTGTTGCGTGTGGTTGCATGCCAACTGTGGTTTCTGCTTCACTGCGTACATATTGAGTTTTGCAAAGTCATAATGCAGTTGCATTTGCAAAGTTTGGAAGTATAGGCTATATTAACTGGTACTCAGTTTATTAACTAGATTGTTTTAACTACAGGATAATGGATACACATTGATTTGATTGATTAATGAATGTGCAATGAAAAAACCCCAACAAGGTTGCATTGCTATGTTGCATTACATCTGTTACAATGAGGTATTTATTTTAGTCATTTTTAAACAGATTGTACTAATTTTTTTAGATGGTTCTATGTAGTTTTTAACCTGTCGAAGCAGAAAAAATGGCTGGCACACAACCACAAGCAACACAGTCGCAGTTGGTGTATCAGGTAAAGCAAGACTAGGTTAAACCCTACTATATGGCTGGACTGCGACTACATTTATTAAATTGCTGTTTAAAAAACAGCTGTTTTGGGCATCTGGGTAGCATGGCTACGGGATGGCTCAGAAGAGTGGGGTAATTGGCTGGATACAATTAGGGGGAAAAAAAGGGCGGGAAATCCCCCCCCCCCCAAAAAAGCAGCTCTTTTGACATGAGTTCCGTGAACAGTTAACGACGTAATAGAAAACTGTTCGCGCAGCCAACGGGGAAACTTCAACTCAGCCATCCAACCAATGGGGAACCTCCATCACTCACTCAGACACTAACAAACAACTGCATGTGTAGGGCTAGCCCCGCTGTTGCAGTCCAACCAAAACCTGCTCCACCTCGCCTATGTGACGGGTGTTGTGGGTACTCCACACGGGTTGCATCCGTGCCTGGGCTGTTTGCGCTCATCCAGGTTACACACACTTTTAACTTAGTCATTTATTGCTCCGTTTGGACAAATGACACATCGATAGGTTCGTCTTTTTTTGGTTGTC
Source organism: Lampris incognitus (assembly GCF_029633865.1). Lineage (NCBI taxonomy): Eukaryota > Metazoa > Chordata > Actinopteri > Lampriformes > Lampridae > Lampris > Lampris incognitus. The sequence continues at coordinate 32,373,762 of NC_079215.1, forward strand.
GCTCTGGATTGTCTATCTGGCTCCATCGCCTCCTCATTTCACACAAATGGTAAATAAAGACACTGCTCACTTTTCACAATTTCCACTGGAATTGTCTACTCGGGTATCGGATGCATAGTAGTTCGGATGAGTAGTTTTTCGAGTATGAGTATATGTACATTAGGCCCGTATCAGACTGGTATTGGTATCGGTGCATCCCTAATGCCAACACCACTAAAGGCCTTACCAAGGGCTGTGCTGACAGAAATATTAATTTATAGAAAGATAAAAAAAAGGCAGTTTATTTATACTAGAGCAGATGTTACGCCACATGAAAAGACTTGATTGGCTACTACCCGATGATGTTTGCTTCCAATTTGCATACATTTCACCATGTGATGTTCATTCTGCTCCAGTATAGCCACACTATAATTAACAGGAGTAAAAATCAAGAGTTTTCTCGAAAATCCAAAGCCAATTCCTTTTGTATTCTTTCATAATGATGGGTATTATTTGAAATTATCCATCAATGGTTTATAAAATTTGGTAAATGACGGCTAATTCTTGATTAACGCAACCTTTGGGTCTGCACATCTTTAACACTACATTCACACCAAACTCGATGCCAAAAGTGGATTTGCTCTTCTCACACAAACAATTATAGCGTGATTAGCACAAAGATAGTTTGGCAAACATCATCAGGAATTTTGACCAGTGGCTACTGAGCTAATGCTCGCATACTAGCGTCTTTCTCAGTAGAGCATGATTTTGTGTATTGATTTATTCTTTATGTTGGTAAAAAATTGCATGTCCTTATTTTCCAAATAAATATATAGAACTTACCGGGAACTTCATCCACATCACTGACCTTGGTTCATGCTAGTTCTTTTTATGTTTCCATCCTCCTATGACATTAATGTTGGGTTGTACAGTTAGGCAGCAAACACAGCAATGATTTTGTTCACGTTTTTTGTTGTTGTTTTGTTTTGTTTTTTTTCCCTAAATATCATTTACCTGGAGGGGGAGGGAGTCTCTAGCAGTCATACTCTAAGCTGATTGGTTCACTACAAATGAGAGCGACTATTTCCTTAATCTTTATCATGTGTATTGTGGCGTGAAACAGGACCCTTGTTTTGGTTCTTATTGACTTTACATTGATTTACTTGATGCCAGTTTGGTGTTGTGTTTGACATGAATGCACAGTAAGAATTTATAGTTGTGACTAGACACTTAAAGTACAAATAAATTAAAAAGTGTAGCCCCGGGACCACACTTTAAAATCACTAATGTAGATGGTTGATGATTCACAGGCATAGTGTTGTGGGGACCTGGATATATTTTTTGATTTATTATTATTATTATTAGTAGTAGTAGTAGTAGTAATAGTAACAATAATAATAATAATAATTAATGATGATGACAATGATAATATTATTATTATTATTATTATTATTATTATTATTATTATTATTATCATCTTCATCTCCGCCAGGCTAGGGTTGGGTACTGTTCACATTTGTACCGATATCTAGAATTTGGTACTAGCACCCAACTAGCATCTTTTTTGTGGTACTTTATGCTCTCTGTAATAACAAAAAATTAACTTCAGTAGTAAACCAGCTTGAAACCGTCCAGACCCACGGTGCACCTGTGCATAGCAGGGATTTTGCTATCCTGCTGTCCCTCAGCATCAACCTCAACACCGATCTTTGGGTTTCTGTCATACTCAAATTTTTCTACCATATCACAACTCTCTTCTTCATTATGGAGATGTGGGATCAATTACACCCAGACAATTTTATACATTTATGTTCCAGGGACTCGTCATCCTAAAAGTGTCATGAGTAAAGCTAGGCTAGCTGCAAGCACGTCCTCCTACTCCCTCTCAGGTCATCCATGAGTAACCACAATTTGCTTGCGCATGTGCGACTCAAATTTACAGTTTACACAGATTGGGCAGTGACATGATCAAAAGTAATTAATAGAATATTGATGCAAAAGAGCAAGAGCAAAAAAGAAAAAGTGCGTAAGTTATAAAGGAATAACTTCCTCTAGGTTGCAGTCAAAACAGGAGGTGTTGCATATTCTTGTCGCTGTCCGATCTGAGTCAACCATAGATTTGAGTCCCACATGCGTGAGCTTAAATGGTTTACCCAGCTTTACTATATTCTGAAAATAAAGACATGGTAAGGGTTTGACCAAAATGGCCACATAGCAAACCTTTTCTTTTTGAAAAGTGCAAGTTCATATTAGACTTGGTTGCATTTGTGTAAAGGCCCGTCTAGGAGGCTGCACATCCATAGGCAACATTTTTTTTATTAGGTAGAGTTATTTTTTTTAGCTTGAGCATTGGCTATTAACCCCCCCCCCCCAACACACACACATATGCACACATTTCCCGTTCAATTGACTTAGGTGCTGCACAAAAGTCTTATAATGGCAGGAAAAACTGGTTTTTCTGTCCATTTGTGCGTGTATCTGTCCGCTGCTAATCTTGCATACTACTAGGCCTGTCAGCGTAATAATTTCTGGGCAAAGTTCTGACTGTGATCAAGGACCTCTCATGGTTGCTGTGATTCCAAACTTTTGAACAACCCGTTTTATACCACAATTGAGTGCTAACTACTCAGCTGGTTTTTCACCTAAGTCCGCGCACCAGAGAAGGGGAGATACGCAGAAAATGCCTCTGTATTTTCTCTTCTCCCGGTAGACGAACAAAGGGGTTGTTTGTCACTAAGTCCGAGTACCGGCCTGGTGGAGATAAGCAATCTACTGAGTGCACTCTTCTAGTTATTATTATTTATTATTATTATTATTAGAAGGGCCATGACCTGGATACAGGTTCCACCTCCTTAAGTAAAGCCAAATTATGAAGGGGTTTGAAATTGAAATTGAAATTGGAATTCTTTTGTAATGTTTTGTAATTTAATGTTTTTTTTTTTTTGTATTTGTGTCCTTATTCACTGTTGAAATCATGATTTTCAAGCATCCTCCTGTCTTAAAATGCCCTGTAACTGCTGGGTATGCTCACCTGGAAAAGAATAGTTTTTTTCTGGTTGATTTGTAAGTAGTCGTTAAGAGAAAAATCATTTAGCAAGCTGCTTAGCAGTGGCTAAGAGGTTCTTCAGTGTGTAGTGTGTGTATGCGTGTGTGTATTTGAGTAGATGTTTACATAGATTAGCCTGTACTGTGGTTAACTTCCTGTCATCAAGATATCCTTAGGTAACACTGCGGTTCATTTACCTTAGAATACCCTGCTGACAGGTGCATCTATTTTATTTTTCACTTAAATCGAGTTTGTATCAATAGCAACCTTTCTACACTTTGGGCAGTATTGGAAATTAATTGCTCTGTCTGAAATTTTGTTATTCACAATAAAGTCTAATACAAGTCTTTGAAAAATATTGTAGATCATCCCTGAGAAAGTATGTTATGATGACCTCTTAAATTGACCACAGAGCAAAATCTTAAAATCCAGTGAAGAGATTTTTGTTGAAGAACTGAATTCTAAAGTGGAAAAAGTAGTAATGTTTAAACACCTTAATTTTTATTTATTTTTTGCTTGACTTTGGTGGAAATAGGTAAAGCGGAGGCCTAAATTGTAGCGCACAAGGTGTTGATTATAAATCCCCACTGTACTGAATAAAATCTGAATTTCATCTTATGGGGGTATTGATACAATAGGTGAAGAGGACAAGGAGACCAAGGGACCATGCTGTCAAGAATACGGCGGAACATTAGAGGCATTTATTTACCACACTGAGAAATAAGATTGTAAAAGAGCTCAGAAAAGCAAAAGCAACATTTTTCATTGATGCTGTTAGTGAAGCAAAGGGAAATGCCAAAGAAATCTGGCAGAATTTAAAGAAATTTACAGGGAAATCTAATACTATTAATAAAACAATAGAAGTAAATATAGAGGGAAATGTGACCCATAGGCCAAGTAAAGTGGCAACAGCATTTGATACTTATTTTGATAGATTCTACAAAAATTCTTGACTCAGAATTTCCTTTGATCGAATTATTCCAGTTTCACAATAATATAACATATTATTCCAAGTGCCTGGAAACAGCAATAATTACACCAGTGTTTAAATCAGGTGAACATACAGGCATTAGTAGCCACAGAACCATCAGTGTCTTTCCAGCAGTATCGGAAAATTAGGTGATGCTTGTTGCTTCCATGAGAAAACACGAGACGTCTAGCAAGCAAGGAAGTAAATGCTGTAATTACATGTGCTTTACCTTTAAGGGTACAAGTTTCCGGAGCAAAACCAAATAGGGCACATAAGGGGTTAGGAGTAATGTCTTTTTGAAACATCTTGCTATAGGCGTAAAAAATACTGAACCAAAATGTGTTCAGGTTAGGGCATGACCAGAACATATGTGTATGATCTGCTGGTTGACTTTTACAGCGAGAACAGGCAGGGTCTGCAATAAAAAAAAAAATGTTGGCCAGTCTAGCATTGGTCATATCTGCTCTCAAAACAACCTTTAGATGTATTAAGCTGTGTCTTGCACATGGTGAAGGAGGTATGTACTATTAGGCCAGGTGCAGCCTCCCAGTCATCATCCGTCATTTCCCCTTTGAGGTCCTCTTCCCAAAGTCTCCTAACAATTTGCAGTGAATGAGGGGAGATATTACTTATTCTGTCATAAAGAATTGATATTAAGCCTTTGCAGTATTGTTTGTTGGAAAATTTGGAAAAGAAGTAATGTTTTTCTGGGCAAAGTGTCGGATTTGGAGATATCTGAAAAAGTGAGATTTTGGCAGATCGTACATTTGGGAAAGTTGTGTAACTGAACCGAATTTTCCATCAACATATAAATTAGAAAGTGACTTGATTCCCTTTGAGAACCAAACTCCAAAGGTAGAATCAGAGAGACAAGGCGGGAAGTTGTAATTATTTTGGATAGGAGAAAGTACTGATGTTATATGCAACTTAAAATGTCTCCTAAATTGTGACCAAATTCTAGTTGAATGGCACACTATTGGGTTGGAAGAAAATTGGCTTTGAGGAGGGGGTGAAGAGGCACAAATTAAGGAGCGTAAATGAAATGGGCTGGAAGCATGTTCCAGTTGTACCCAGGCCTCACAGCTGTCTGTCACACACTCTTCCATCCAGGATAACATTTTCTTGATATTACAAGTCCAATAATAATAAATGAAATTAGGTAGAGCAAGGCCAGAAAGCTATTTAGGTCTCTGCAACATGCTTCTTTTAATTCTATGTGGTTTATTGTTACAGATAAATGAGGTTATACTTCTCTAATGAATTAAAAACAATACTTTTTAATCAGAATGGGGATATTTTGGAATAGGTAAGTAAATGTTGGTAATATAATAATTTTAATGAGGTTGACTTGTCCAACTATGGACAGGGGGAGCTTCATCCATCCAGCCATAATTTGTTTACATTTTAAAGTGAAATGCCAAAATTCTTGGTGAAAAGAGCTGAGAAAGTGCATGTGATTTCAACCCCAAGATAGTTAAAGCCATTTTTGACTATCTTGAATGGGAAATGTGAGATAGAAATTTGAGTAGCTGCCCGATTAAGGGGGAAAATTTCACTTTTCTGAAAATTAACTTTGTATCCTGAAACTTTTCCAAACTTAGTAAAAATATCAATAATGGGAGGAATGGAAGTTAAGGGGTTTGAAATATACAACAGAAGATCATTGCATACAAAGACAGTTTATAAGTTATGCCTGCACGTTCCACACCCAAAAACTCCCTAGCCTGTCTAAGAGCGATAGATAAGGGCTCAGTGGCGATAGTGAAAAGAAAGGGCGACAAGGGGCAGCCTTCACAAGTACCCCTGCCGAGTGAGAAATATCTAGATTGTTGTCCATTGGTGATCACACTTGCCAAAGGAAGAGAGTAAAGTAGTCTAATCCAAGAGATGAAGGCATTGTCAAATCCAAATTCATTTAGGGTTGAAAACAAATATTGCTATTTAACCCGATTGAACGCTTTTTCAGCATCAAGTGATACAGCCATTTCAGGGGAGCAACTCGTAGGGGAGTACATACTATTTAGTAATTTTCTCAAGTTTGAGCTGGAATGCCTATTTTGAATGAAATCTGTTTGGTCAGGAGATATAATCTCAGGCAAAATCTTCTCAAACTAGCTGCTAGAATTTTAGCTAGTATCTTATAATCTGTATTTAATAAGGAAATCGGATGGTATGAGGCACACTGAAGTGGGTCCCTATCCTTTTTTGGCAGAAGTGTTATCAACGCTTGTCGTAGGGTTTGCAGAAGGCACCCTACTGACAGAGATTCATTAAACATGGCTTGAAGCAGGGGGGACAAGTTGGAAGCAATTTTTTTGTAAAATTCAGAGATGAAGCCATCTGGTCCAGGTGTCTTATTATTTTGGAAGGATTTAATAGTTTCTAGAATTTCTGTCTCAGAAATCTCCCCACCCAGTGAGCGGTTTTGTAGGACCAAGACTGAGGGGAAAGTTAGGTTCTCCAGGAAGGAGTTCAGTTGTGGATGATTTCCGTCACATTCAGAACCATATGACTTACTGTAATTTGCTTAAAAATGTTGTTAATTTCTATCAGGTCCATTACCATTTCCCCTGCTTGACTGCAAATCTTAGTGATTAAGCGAGAAGAAGCAGCTTGATGTGCTTGCTGGGCTAGTAGCTTGCTGGCCTTGTCACCCAATTCATAAGTGTTGCGTCGAGCTTTTGTGAGTAGATATACCGCCCTGTCTGTAGAAAGTAAGTCATATTCTGTGTGCAGACACAGTCTTTCTCTGAAAAGGGTTGGAGTAGGGGAGGAGTAGATATTTATCAATGTCAGCAATGGATCTAGGGATATTATCGAGTTTAGAAGCTATTGCTTTATTTACCCTAGAAGAGTATTCAATTATCTGCCCACAAAGATAGGCCTTGAGTGCCTCCCATAAGGTTGAATGGGACGTCTCTGAAAATACATTAGTTGCAAGCAAAAAACGAATTTGAGAAGCGACGAAGTGTATGCATTGTTCATCAGCTAATAGGAGAGGGTTGAGTCTCCAGCAATGAGAGGACCTGAGGCAGTTAGGTAGAGCTAAACAAAATGAAATGGCACCATGATCTGAAATTATAATACTGTGACATGAGCAGGAGTTTACAGTCCCCAGTAAAGTGGCACCAGCAGCCGTAATCCTGTACGCACCGTGCATAATTTTTTTTTTTTATGATTTTGTTCGTTTTTTTGGCCACTCACGCCGTTTGACGCAAATACATTTGAAGGCGGATGATTGGTGTTAACGTCACTGGCTAATAATGCACGGTGTGTACAGATCCCTGTATAAATCGTGCGTACAGGATTACAGCTGCCGGCGCCACTGCTCCAGTAGTCTATTATAGTCTATTATCATGTATGGTGAACCTTAGAGAAGAAAGAAAAACATTTTTTGGTCAGGGAACTTAAATCTCCAGATGTCTGAAAGACCATTCTGAGTGATGTAATCATTGATAACCTTAGCAGACTTAGAGAGAGGCTGAGCTCTGTTTGACGATCTATCCAAACTGGAGTTGAGAACACAGTTAAAGTCGCCTCCCAGTATCAAATTATAATCATTATTCCCGGGTATAATAGAGAATAGCTTGTTGAAGAAATTATGATCATCACTGTTTGGGGCATAAACATTGACCAAAATAACAAGACTGGTGAACTGTTGCCCAGAGACAATAACAAATCTCCCATTTGGATCACTAATTACCCCTTTCACTTTGAATGGGATATCTTTATGTATGAGGACTACTGTTCCTCTGGCTTTAGCATTGAATCTTGAATGAAATACTTGACCAACCCATCCTCTTTCAAGGTAAACAGCATGATTATTTACAAGATGAGTTTCTTGCAGGAAGGGTACATCCGCATTTAAGTGTTGTAAGTGGGACATAGTTTTCTGTTTTTAATCCAATTATTTATGCCTTTAGTATTTAGAGAGACAAAGTGGATGGGTTGGTTCTGAGTGTAATTAGAGGTCACTGTCATGTGTTATTAACCTGGTTTGAATAGTATAAATGAGCGACAAGCAAACCACGCCAAGGGCTTGGTACTTAATCACTGAAGATGACGGAAATATGGGAGCAACAGAGATGAAAGGGGGAAAGAAAGAAAAAAAACACAAGATTGAGAACGAAGGTTGAGGGATGGTAAGGAGGCAGGGGTTAATTACCTCTACCAGCCTCATAATACTCCTAACCGCCATTGTAAGGTACCTAACTTACATCTGAACTGTTTTAACAAATGTGAAACAAAAGGAAGTGACAAATGTATCTACTTTTGCATTAATGACTGAATGAAAGTGAATACAATGAGATATCGGCAAAATGAAAGTACCACCGTGAGAGAAAAAAAATAAATAAAAAGTTTTAGTTAACCTTTCAACTGTCTTAAGCGTAAATTAGTGGTACTAAATAGTGCAGACTGAAAAAAAGTTTCATAATCCAACAGAACGTTTACCTGCACATCAAAATGACCGCAATAAACACAAGTAGGGATTCACATGAATCAATGACTGAAGCTTGCCTTATTGTTGTGAATTTCAAATTATAACTACATCGTTTTAACAGCTATATACAAACACATAACCTGCCAAAAAGAAATCTACAAAAAATAAGAAACAGCAAAAAGCATCCAGTCACCTTCCACAGAGACTACTCATGACCACCGGAGTGATAGTTGATTGTTCAAGAAACAAATTGATGCAGGGCTTGTGTGTAGCAGACTATTCTGAAGAAATGAAGATGCGTCAGCGGGAAAAAGAAAAATAATTTCTGTCCATTCTTGTTGGTGACCTGGAGTTTGGCAGGGAAAAACATTCTGTATGTAAAGCCAGCATTTCTCAGCTGACTGAGTACACAGCTCTTTTCTATGAGACCTCCACGCTGTAGTCCAGGTAGATGTGTATTTCGGACCCACGGAAACTGAGGGATCCTGCCTCCCTCGCCATCTTCAGGATGTGCTCCTTCGTCTGGTAGTGGTGGATCCATGCGATGAATGGATGTGGGGAATCATTCTGTTTCCTCCAAAGAGTGGGTACTCTGTGAGCCCAATCCACAACTAAAGGGGTGGGAAAAGTGCCAGCACGAAAAATTCCTTTCAGACATGCTTCAAAAAAAGGGGTAGGTTGTGAGCCTTCAACTTTTTCCGGTATGCCCGTTATACAAATGTTATTGTGCCTTGATATGTTTTCCAAATCGTCCAACTTGAATTTGAGTGTTTCATTTTCTTTGTCCAGGGCTACACAGGAGGATTCTAGGGAAACAAGTCTTGTTTTCATGTCATTGAGCGTTGTTTCCATTTGTACAATTGTCTGATCATGTCGGTCAATAATTCCCCGATCAGCAGAGAGTTGGACAATTAGTTTGGCTATGATATGTTCTTCCATGGCCTTCAGCAGTTTCTCCGTGTCCATTAAGGTTAGCGGCGAGTTGCTAGCTTCCACAGCGCTAGTTTGGCTAGTTTGTGCTTTGTCATCACAGTTAACTCCATCATTATCATCCTTTGCCTGTTGGTTATGCTTTTTGTTTAGTTTCCCCATCTTTGGTAGTCTTTCACAAAGATTTACACAAAGTAGAAGTGTGTTCCCCACATATTTTTAGAGCTGTTCACGGACATATGCGCTACAAAGTCAAGACTGCGTGAACACAAGCTAAACAAAAATATTAATTTGCGTGTCTGCATCAGACTGCTTCTGGTGTGAAACGGGAGTTTTAATGTGGAAACTGCCTAGAAATGGGGGGTGCTAGTGCACAGCGGATGGAGTGAGACGTGCATTTGGGAGCCCCGCTCCATTTGTCTTTTATTTGCTTAAACCTACCGTCTTTCTGTCAAGTTTGCTCTCAAAATCCATCACAACCTGTTTGCTCATCTTTGTGTGCCCTGGACTTGCATAAAAAGCTTGAAAATTAAAAAGAAAAAAGCCAAAAACGACCAATCATCAAGCGACATGGCTGACGGTGGAGCTGATAATGGTGGCTGCTCCCTATCAACAGGTGCAATGTTGAAAGAGATGTCAGATGCCATTCTGAAAACCATTAACGACTGGTTTGACCAGTTCAAAACAAAATTAATATCTCTTCAGTCCTCACACAAGCGGCCCAAATGGATTCCATGGACGACACGGCTTCAGATCATAAGTCCCGTCTGACGGCTATGGAGAAAGCAATCCATGAGCTACAGGCAGAAAACATTCGCCTGCGAGCCAAAACTAATGACCTAGAGGGCCATGACCTAGAGGGCCGCTCTCGCCGCAATGATATTAAAATTGTGGGCATTCCGGAAGGAGCAGAGAAGGGAAAACTGACAGAGTTTATAAGCGCCCTTATCCCCAAACTGCTGGGTGAGACACATGTTCAAAAATTGCTAATCATTGACTGTGCACACCGCATCCAGCAGCCAAAGCCCGCTGAGGGACCCAGGCCTCATACACTCATTGACAGGGTCCACCATTACCAAGAGAAGGAAATACGACTTGGCCGACAGCAAACCCTGGAACACAACGGGCAGCGAGTTTCCATCTACCTGGACTACACAGCGGAAGTAATTGAGCAGCGACGCAGATTTCGCGATGTCACACAAACCCTGTGGGAGTTGGAGGTAAAATACAGCCAGCGTTTCCCGGCCAAACTACATCTGCAATACGATGGGCAGCCAAGGGTCTTCACTTCCCCCGGAGAAGCAAAGAGATTTGTGGACGGGACCATGAGACACAACGCGGGAGATGAATTGTCAGGATGGCTCCGCTAGACAGCGGAGATGCTTGTTGAGAGCATTAAGGTATACTTCAATATAACAAAAGACGGTACCATTGTATATTTTCTATATTATTTGAGATGGTAGAGGGGCTTGCTACAGTTTGTTATATTTGTTTATAGGCTGGTTAGTTAGCGGATTGTTAGAGACACTTCTACAAGCCATACGGCCGGTGGTCCTCGTCAGCTGCGATGGGGAAAGGGACGCTTCGTGTGGGGAAGTGTCGGTGGGGAGGGGATTGGGATTTGTCAGTGTTCAATGTTGTTAAGAGCTGCCAGATTTATTGTTTTATATTTATTGCTAGTTTCCACGTTGATATGCCTTTTATGCTGTTTTTGCTTTCACAGCTGTATATATGTCAGTGGTTAACAGTATAAATCAGGTAGATAAGAGTAACATAGCATTGGTTTCACGGAATGTACGGGGGTTTGGTCACGATGTCAAGCGGGGTAGAATGTCCGCACATTTAAAATCCTTGAAAGCTGACATAATGTTTCTACAAGAAACTCATATTAAAGCTACAGAACAGAGGCAACTGAGGGCTAATTGGATTTCTTAAATTTATCAGTCGCCTTTTACATCCAAAGCTAGGGGTGTTGCCCTTCTTCTTCTCAAGAATATTCAATTTCAGCTTGTCTCCATGGTCACAGATCCAGATGGCAGGTATATTATGATTACTGGAAATATGCATTTGCTCCCTGTCACATTACTGAATCTATACGGCCCAAATACTGATGATCCAAACTTTTTCCATAAAGTGTTTGATTTGATTCCAGATCTCAATACCACCAATCTGTTAATGGGAGGCAATTTTAACTGTTACCTTGACTCGTGTCTTGTAGGCTCTCCTCCCACATCCCACCTGCCATTACATCTGTCCAAACATTAAATAAACTAATTAAATCAAGAAATATGGCTGACATCTGGAGACTACAACACCCAACGGACAGAGACTATTAATTTTTCTCTCAAATCCATAAGTCATATCCGAGAATTGATTATTTTATAGTGGACGCAAAATTAGTATCTAAGTATCATAACATATTGATATCAGATCGTAGTCCAATATCGCTAAAACTAAAGCTTGATTTTCCCAAACAAAGTTATTATTGGTGCTTTAACCCATGGTTGCTCACAGACCAAGTGTTTATTAAGTATAAGGCAGCACGGTTCAAAGATTTCCTTTAAGACTAATGATAGTGGGGAGGTGTCAGATTCCATACTCTGGGAGACCCTGAAGGTAGCAATGAGAGGTTTAATAATTTTATTTGAAGCCTCCAAAACAAAAAGGAAAAAAAAGGGAACAGCGCCATGGATCGGTGGAGATTGAAAATATACTCCCAACTCTTGAACAGTTCTACAGGAGCTCTCTCCTACAAGAAGATTACAATAAGATCTTGAAGTTAAAATATGAGTGGAAATGTATTGTCAGTGGAAACATTAGCAAACTCTTACTCAAACTCAGACAGAGACATTTCGAGTTGGGTGACGAACTGGAGAGGCTTTTGGCCAGACAATTAAAGGGGGCACTGGGGAGCCGTGCAGTTCACAAAATTAAATCCAAAACAGGTGATTTGTTATTAACCATAGAGAAATAAACAACCGATTTAAAGAATTTTATTCAGAATTATACACCGCTAAGTCTCAGACCACTAGTGCAGACTTTGCCAGCTTCTTCAACTCTCTCAATTTGCCAAAACTGGATGAGTCAGCTAGGGTAGAATTAGATTCAAATTTGTTGGAGAGTGAATTAATAAAGGCAGTTAAAACGTTTACCTCCGGTGAAGTGCCAGGCCCAGATGGGTTTGGTTGTGAATTTTACAAGGCATTTCATAAGACACTTGCCCCACTTTTATTCAGGATGATTAGGAGCTCCATTAAAAATAACAGATTGCCTAAGTCCCTATATGTGGCAAATATATGTATTTTGTTAAAAAAAAAGGGTAAGGAGGAAAACAGAACCCAGAAGTTATAGATCGATCTCTCTCCTCAACTTTGATCAAACGTTGGTTATAAAAATACTAGCTAACAGATTGGGGGGGGCATATTTCATCAATTATACACCCTGACCAAACTGGGTTTATCCCAGGTAGATTCTTATTTCGCAATGTACGTAGGCTTCTGAACAATTTACACTACCGTTCAAAAGTTTGGGATCACCCAAACAATTTCGTGTTTTCCATGAAAAGTCACACTTATTCACCACCATATGTTGTGAAATGAATAGAAAATAGAGTCAAGACATTGACAAGGTTAGAAATAATGATTTGTATTTGAAATAAGATTTTTTTTTACATCAAACTTTGCTTTCGTCAAAGAATCCTCCATTTGCAGCAATTACAGCATTGCAGACCTTTGGCATTCTAGCTGTTAATTTGTTGAGGTAATCTGGAGAAATTGCACCCCACGCTTCCAGAAGCAGCTCCCACAAGTTGGATTGGTTGGATGGGCACTTCTTTGAGCAGATTGAGTTTCTGGAGCATCACATTTGTGGGGTCAATTAAACGCTCAAAATGGCCAGAAAAAGAGAACTTTCATCTGAAACTCGACAGTCTATTCTTGTTCTTAGAAATGAAGGCTATTCCATGCGAGAAATTGCTAAGAAATTGAAGATTTCCTACACCGGTGTGTACTACTCCCTTCAGAGGACAGCACAAACAGGCTCTAACAGGTACTATTTAATGAAGATGCCAGTTGGGGACCTGTGAGGCGTCTGTTTCTCAAACTAGAGACTCTAATGTACTTATCTTCTTGCTCAGTTGTGCAACGCGGCCTCCCACTTCTTTTTCTACTCTGGTTAGAGCCTGTTTGTGCTGTCCTCTGAAGGGAGTAGTACACACCGGTGTAGGAAATCTTCAATTTCTTAGCAATTTCTCGCATGGAATAGCCTTCATTTCTAAGAACAAGAATAGACTGTCGAGTTTCAGATGAAAGTTCTCTTTTTCTGGCCATTTTGAGCGTTTAATTGACCCCACAAATGTGATGCTCCAGAAACTCAATCTGCTCAAAGAAGTGCCCATCCAACCAATCCAACTTGTGGGAGCTGCTTCTGGAAGCGTGGGGTGCAATTTCTCCAGATTACCTCAACAAATTAACAGCTAGAATGCCAAAGGTCTGCAATGCTGTAATTGCTGCAAATGGAGGATTCTTTGACGAAAGCAAAGTTTGATGTAAAAAAAATCTTATTTCAAATACAAATCATTATTTCTAACCTTGTCAATGTCTTGACTCTATTTTCTATTCATTTCACAACATATGGTGGTGAATAAGTGTGACTTTTCATGGAAAACACAAAATTGTTTGGGTGATCCCAAACTTTTGAACGGTAGTGTATATACCAATCAGGTCGAGGACTCTGAAGTGGCCATCTTGTCCCTCAATGCTGAAAAGGCATTTGATCAGATAGAGTGGCCCTATATTTTTGAAACACTTAAAAGATGGGTTTGGGGATTCCTTTATTGCATGGGTCAAAATGCTGTATCTCTGCCCATCATCCTCTATCCTCACCAAAGGTGACAGATCTGGGCGTTTTGACTTACAACGTGGGGTCAGACAGGGGGATCCTCTGTCTCCCTTACTTTTCAACATAGCCGTTGAGCTCCTTGCAATAGGAATTAAGAATCATTCCAGTATCAGAGGTATTAAGTTAGGAAACCTGGAAAGCCGTGTGAGCTTTTATGCTGATGATACATTGATATATCTCACCAACCCAGAAGCCTCTTGTTTCTCTCTTGTTAGATTTTGTTAAATCATTTGGCAAACTCTGGTTACACAATTAATTGGGGTAAGAGTGAGTTCATGCCACTATCGGAAAGTATAGACTCAGATTTCCATAATGCTCTACCATTTAAACTAAAGTATGATCATGTTGTGGCGGACACTGGGGGCTGTGCCTCTCACCCAGCAGGGCTGTGGACTGGGGGCGTGGTTTACGTTCCCGGGCTCGCTGGTGCAGGGTTGTTCCTGCTGCAGTTTGGTTTTTGTAGTTGAGGAATAAACATCAAACTCGCCTTCGTCTCCTGTGTTTTTCCTCATCCTGCCACATTGGTGACCCCGACGTAATCACCCCATCTGGGCTTTTTGAGTTCGTGCGTATGCCATTTGGCTTGAAGGGGGCAGCGCAAACCTTTCAGAGGCTGATGGACTCGGTGTTGCATGACCTTGCTTTCGTGTTCGTTTATCTTGACGACATTAGTGGCCAGTCCGTCAGCTGAAGAGCACCTGGCGCACCTGAAACAGGTTTTCCGTCGTCTGGACGAACACGGCCTGATAGTCAACCCGACCAAGTGTCAGTTTGGACTGCCTTCTGCAAAATGCGGTGACTTCTTGGGTCACCGCATTTTGCCGCAAGGCGCGGTCCCGTTGCCCTCTAAGGTGCAAGCAGTGGCGGAATTTCCCCGCCCAGTCTCTGTTAAGGCATTGCAGGAATTCTTGGGAATGGTGAATTTCTGTAACCGTTTCCTCCCTCGCGCTGCCCACCTCCTTCAGCCACTTTACGAAGCCCTGCGGCTTAAGAAGGCTAACAACCCTGTTGACTGGACTCCCGAACGGGTCCAGGCCTTTGACGGAGCTCAGTGCGCCCTGGCTAACGCTGCCCTCCTCGCCCATCCCACACCCACGGCGTCCATAGCTTTAACAACCAACGCGTCTGACATAGCTGTGGGGGCTGTGGTTGAACAGCGCGTGGCGAATACGTGGCAGCCACTCGCATTTTTTAGCCGCAAACTGCGAGATAGCGAGCGCAGGTACAGCGTTTTTGACCAGGAGTTGCTGGCACTGCACCTTGCAACCCGTCATTTCCGCTTCCTGCTGGAGGGTCGCTCATTCACGGCTTATGTGGATCATAAACCACTGACTTTCGCCATGTCCAAGGTGACCGAGCTGTGGTCTGCTCGTCAGCAGCGCCACCTAGCGGCCATCTCCGAGTTCACAACAGACATTCAGCATGTGGCCGGGAAGTCCAACCCTGTTGCTGATTGTCTGTCGCGTGTGCTTGTGTGTCCTGTGCACCTCGGTGTGGATTTCTCCGCTATGGCTGCCGACCAGCCCAGCGACCCGGACGTCCTTGCCCTTAGCTCAACGCGTACCGGTCTCAAGCTAGAGGATGCTGTGATGCAGGAAGGCAGTCCTGCCCTCCTCTGCGATGTCTCCACTGGCCGTCTCCGCCCCGTTGTTCCAGTGGCCTGGCGCTGTCGAGTTTTCGAATCGATTCACTCCCTCTTGCATCCTGGAGTTCGGGCGTTGGTGAAGTTGGTCGGTTCCAAGTTCGTCTGTCCTGGCCTCCGCAAGGACGTCAAGGGGTGGGCGGCTGCATGTGTGGCGTGCCAGCGCACTAAGGTCCACCAGCACACTAAGTCGCCCCTCGAACCGTTTCCGATCCTGGCCAGACGTTTCGACCACGTGCATGTGGACCTGGTGGGCCCTCTACCTTCTTCACAGGGTTTTACGCACCTGCTCACAATGGTAGATCGGACCACCAAGTGGCCAGAGGCTGTCCCTCTGTCCTCCACAACATCCGCGGACGTTGCACGCGCGTTTCTTTCCTCCTGGGTCACCCGTTTCGGCACTCCGTCAGATATCACCTCAGACAGGGGCCCCCAGTTTGTGTCAGAGCTCTGGTTGGCACCTGCGCGATCTTTGGGTGTACAGGTACACCGCACTACCGCGTACCACCTGCAGGCTAACAGCTTGTGTGAACGTTTTCACCGGTCGCTCAAGGCAGCGCTGCACTCTCGGATGTTAACTGGGTGGATCGTTTACCTTGGGTTATGCTCGGGTTGCGTTCGGCTCCTAAGGAGGACCTCGACGCTTCGCCTGCTGAGCTGGTGCTCGGTGAGCCGCTCCGTGTCCCTGGGGAATTTTTGCCTGGGAGTTCCGCTCCTCGACCCCGTCCGGCCGTTTATCCTTTTTTGTCCAACAGCACTCGGGTTCCAGGCCCCATTCACCACTGTTTTCCGCGGTCGTTCGTGCCTGCGGAGCTCATGTCGGCTCGTTTTGTTTTTGTACGGAATGATGCTCACTGCTCACCCCTCCAACCCCCATACGATGGCCCATTTTGGGTTCTTGAGACGGGTCCTAAGGGTTTTGTGCTGGATATGGATGGGCGTAGGGAGCGTGTCATGCTTGATGGGCTTAAACTGGCGCACAGGGTGGCAGGCGAAGTTGTGTTTCCGGTCCAGGTTCCCCGTCGGGATCGCCCTCCTTCCAGGACCCCGGCAGTGTCTTCACGGGTTCAGCATTCTGCTTCTCAGCTGGCATTGGACTGTGTTTCCCCTACTGTTTCAGGTTAGGGACGGCACAGCCGTTATGGCAGGCTGCTTAAGCCTCCAGTGAAACACTGATTTTCTTTCCAGGAGTCTCTTCTGGGTGTTCGGGGGGGGGGGGCTGTGTGGCGGACACTGGGGGCTGTGCCTCTCACCCAGCAGGGCTGTGTGCTGGGGGCGTGGTTTACGTTCCCGGGCTCGCTGGTGCAGGGTTGTTCCTGCTGCAGTTTGGTTTTTGGAGTTGAGGAATAAACATCAAACTTGCCTTCGTCTCCAGTGTTTTTCCTCATCCTGCCACAATGTGACATCTAGGGCTCATAATACCATGAAATCCCATACTCTTATTTAAACTCAATTATGCCGATATGCTCACAAAGCTTAAACTGAACATAGAGAAGTGGAGGATTCTGCCATAATCTGTGGTGGGGCATATCAACGCAGTTAAAATGGTGTCTCTCCCTAGATTTTTGTACTTAATCTGCCAAACTTTCTGAAGTCATAATTTTTTAAGAAACTGGACTCCATTATCTTTCCATTTGTTAGGGGATATAAAGCTCATCGCATAAGAAACGCACATCTACAAAAGCCAATAATTTAGGGAGTCTTAGGCCTTCCTGTATTTAGGAACTATTATTGGGCAGCCAATGCAAGGGCATTGATTTACTGGCAATGGGGATTCCCAGGTAAGACGTCTCAGAAGGGATAACCCCCTTGTGGATAACCCCCTTGTGGTTATCCCTCTTGTGGTTCAACGCTTAACCACAAGGGGGTTAAGCGTTGAAACTACAGCAGTAAAAAACTCTTCCCTTTGTACTCTACTTTTTTCTAAGACAGAATCCTCTGATAAATTGATTGGTAATAATTTTATTTTAAGAAACTCTCTTGGGAATCTGAATCAGATCAGAAGTGTTAACAAACTGCCTAATGTCTCAATATACACTCCTATATGTAATAACCATTCCTTTTTGCCATCTCAGACGGATGGGGCGTTTGCTGTCTGGAGGGACAGGGGTCTTGTGACCCTTTAAAGATTTATATATAGATAAAAAGTTTGCGTTATTTAATCAGTTAAAAACAAAATTTAACATCCCTAACTCCTCTTTTTTCATTATCTCCAAATTAGGCATTATGTCAAAGACAAAATTCCAAATTTTGAAAACAGGCCAGAGAGTTGCCCATTTTATAACCTCCTGCAGCTTCCGCCGGACTCCAAACATCTGAGATCTCACTTGGTGTGTCTGTTTACCACCTCTGTATCTGCTAACTACCTGAAGGAAGCCTGGTCCATTGAGCTGAATCTTGAAATGTCTGACGGCATTCGGAATGAAGGTTTGACTAGAATCCAAACTTGCTCGAACAATGTCAGATATAAACTGATCCAATTCAAAGTCATCCGTAGACTCCACTATTCAAAGACCAAACTACACAACATTTGCCCATCCATTTCTCCATTGTGTGATAGATGCAAAGTTGCAGAAGGTTCTCTCGCGCATCTTTTCTGACTCTGTCCTCATTTACACAAATGTTGGTGTGAAATATTCCAGTGGTTCTCCAGAGTCTATGAAAGGGACATTCCTCCTGATCCAGAACTGGCACTCTTTGGATGCTCAGAAACTGCTTTAAGCTATACACCTGAGGAACAGTCAGCATTGATGGTTGGCATGGTAGCTGCCAAAAAAATGATCCTAACAGATTGGAAATTACCTACACCCTCCTGCTTTCAGAAATGGCTCAATGAAATAATCATAATAACACAGATGGAGAGAATACGCTTCCATAAAGCTAAAGCACCCAGTAGATTATTGAGCATATGGGGTCCATTCATTGACTATCTCAAAGAGAAATAATTTTTAATTACAGTCTGTAGTGATGCAACCCAGTACTAACCCAGTACGCTTTACCTTTTATCTGTAGTCTTGTTATACCTGTATCATTCCTTGAAAACTGATGTGAACCAAGTCATATACCTATGTCTGGCAGCTCTTTTTCCCCTTTTGTTGTTTTTGTTTTTTTGTCTGTTAATTTTTGCTTTATTTTGTTTTATCTTATTTGCATGTGTCTTGAATGTAAAACTGAAAATAAAATATGTGGGGAAAAAAAAGAAACTGCCTAGAAATTGCCTGTGTGTACACGTTGCAATCATACTGCATATTCTTTAGGAAATGCAGTTTTCTTGTTTTACAATTTACAATTTCATGTAGCACACACTTTTATCCAAAGCGATGTACGTCTGAGAGGTGGTTGGTTTGTATAGCATTAGGAGTCTAAGCCATGGACACTTACTGGAGACTCGTCCCAACGGGGTTTGAATCCCTGATCTCCGGTGGGAAAGCCAGTGTTCTTACCTACTGAGTTATCCAGCTGCTGCTGCTTGGTATTATTATTATTATTATTATTATTAGTCAGGTTATCACACATACATTTTTATGCTGAATTCGTATTTTGTCATTTTCAACAATATGGCACCCAGACATATCTGGAAACCTCCCAGTGCGGGTATATTTGTTTCCTTACTTACTGTGGTGTATCACAGGGGGTGTATGCTCTGCTGCTATTCATCCATGAACAATCTACATTATTTGCTGGGGGAAAATACTATAGTTGGTCTGTTTATTTCTGTTTTAATGTAATAAAAGTCGGGAAGTAGCTCATGCTGATTGATATGAGTAATTCACTCACCCACACTTGCTCTCATTTCTCAGGAATGTAGCATTGCACTGCACATGTCCTTGTTGGTGGTTATATAACAGGGTGAGGTAGAGGGAGATGTGGAAAAAAAGCAGATGGTGGGAGAGAGGATGGGGGTAGGAGGGCATGATAACTGCATTTCTTTCAAATAGGAGATATTATTTACCATCTTATGTCTTCTGTTTAACTGCTTTGTGTGGCCACATAGAATGCTTATTGTGTGGCCACATAGAATGCTTATGTTTTGTTTTTGTTTTTTTGTTACTGCATGAAAAAACCTACAGATTTAGAATGAATATACCAAAATATTTGTTAAAATAGGCCCTCTGCTATGCAATTGATGTAGTGATTTCTCTTAAGCTCTACCAAGATAGCTTCACTGTGCATTCACATCTTTATCCCCTCTAGTTAATTTTCCAGTCAAGCATACCATGTTGGCTTATGGTGTCCTGAGTAGGCCCTTAAGTTTTAAAGAGGGAAAGAGACTGGAAGGTATTTTTAGATGCAGTCTGTGGAAGCCATTTGGTTCCATGAGGCAAACAAGAGGTCCCTAAGCAGTGAAGTGCAAGTCTTAAACTAAATCTTTTGTAGCCACTCTTCTTCCGAGACCAATTTTATTTGGTAGAAGTTATTTTATTTCCTCACAAAACTATTTATTGAATTTAGTTGGTTGGTAAATTGAAAATTTTAAGTAGTCCTATTTTAACATAACCCTGAAATGACCTTTCAGACAGAGCAAATTGCATTACTTAATCTAATTATTGAAATGTTTTTAGTGTACTTGAAAGTCATCATGCAAACTTACTTTTCTTGTGATTAGAAGTACAGAATTACAACGGTTACAACAGTCAGTGATCCCTACAGTCAGTGAGGTAGTTTTTGGTTCTACTACTATTGTCAAATCAAATTCTTTCTCTGCCCTTCCAATGTGAATTACCATTTCTACCAGGAAGATACAAGGCCTCATCCTGACTTGTCACGTATTGGATTGCCTATGTTGAACACTGACAATGACTGGTTATGAAGCATTATGTTGTGCAGAATTTTGACGTTCAATAGGACAATGATTAAAGAGGGAGGAAAACATTTGAGACCTAATCTGGTGTAGGCCTTTTTTTAAAAAAATAATTTTGACCATTGTACATGTTTTAAGAGCTGCATCAGCAGTTGTATGGCCCTTTTTCAATAATGTGTTTCTGTGATGCCTGAAATGTGTTTTTATAGGTGGTTTATTTACTGCAAAGGGGTAAACCTAGAAGGCAGGGTGTACCCGAGACCTTCTAGCTCAGCGAATCTTGATACTTTCTGTAGGAGTTCTGTGCAGAGGGTGGGAGGCAGTCTCACACTTATGACCTGAGAGAAAGGATGAAGAAATTGTTGCCTTGAGAAAAACCCCAAATCTTGTGCTCTTAATCCTGACCCACCAACCTTAAATGCAGCAATTTATCTCCATGGATTTTGCGCTAATCTGTCGAAGCTCTTCTACACCAACTATAGAGATCTGCAGAGACAAAATAGCTATTTTGATGGAAAGCCAACACATAGGCTGGACAAATTTGACTTTGAGCGATGCTTGAGTATGAGTAGGCACATCCAGTAGAAGACAAACATATGATTCCAGATTTTTGCCAAGCAATGATGCACGTACCAATATTGGTAAACCCAACTCTTAAAGACCCCTTCCAGACATGTTTTAAAACATATTAAATGCTCTGTTTGATATAATAAATTGTTAAAATCCTTAAAATCACATCTATTCCTTCTTCCTCATTAAAAAAAAATCCAGAATCTATAAATATGCAAATCATCCCTGCCCTCAACTACCCACCCCTCCGCCGCTTTGCAAATGGTAATATAGGAGTAATTTAGCCATCCATGTACAAACCAGAAACTGATTCTGAAGAAAAAGAGCAAGTTGGACACGGTCATGTTCAAGTGGACATATCAGAATGGTTATGTATTTTATGTATCCCACTCTACAAAGTTAGAAACGCAACAGTAATAGATAACATTAGCCTTTGGCTTGATTACGTTTTCAATCAGCTAATAATGTATTGCGAATGTTAGATAAACCTTGGTCTCGCTTGCCAGCTCTGACAAGTTATCTACGTTGTAAAGATAAACACTCGGATGCACCGTTAGGAAGAAACGCTTTGAACACCATAGAAAGTCTCTGTCAGGCCCTCCACATCCACCTAGTCTGCAACCAGTCTCTCTCTTGCACTGTCTCTCCTGACCTACATTCACGTCACCGGCTCAGCCACACACCTGCTTTCCATCAAGCTCATCAACCCCAGTAGTATAAGAAAGCTGACTGTTCAACCACTCATTGTCAGATCGTTGTTTGAGCTACTATGTTAATCTTATGCGCTCAGCCTTTCTACAAATCTTTCAGAGTATTTTCTCAGTGTTGTTGCTTGTTAGTCTAATCGTCTTTTCTTTCATCAGTATTGCCACTTTCCAGTTCATCTGCCTGCTTGTCTCGCCTGCTGGTCCCCACTCGCTCCTTCGTCTGCTGCTCCGGCCCAGCTCAGCTCTCCGCCTCCGCCTTTACGCCATCACTTCTCTGCCACCAGCCAGCCTCACTAAACTCCTTTTCCCTACTCCCCTTCATCCCTTGTCTGTATCTTGCAGCTGGGTTCACTAATTTTGCTGTTAAGTCTCTGGAGAAAGAGAAAAACTTACCAGTTGAGCAACATGTCGGCTCTTACTTGCTGTGTCCCCCAGAATAAATGGATGGCACAGCCTCAGGTTTCAATGTAAGTTCTGTGGCAAAACCCAGCTGTTTTTGTGATAAATTTTCAAACGGTGCTCTTGAAAATGGCTACTGTAAACCTGCGTTTTCTCTGGAAGTTTGGCAGGGACATGATTTTTCCAAATAAACTGCAGCCTTGGATTTTCAGATCCTTTGGTAATAAAGACTCACTTTTTCTCCTTTTGGAAACTAGTGAAACTTATAGCTGGCAAAGTTACATCCGATTTCCATATGATGTACATGCATTAAAAATAAACGTGCACTCAAATTCAAAGCTATAGTCCTGAAATTGTCATTTTTGTTTAACATACAGCATGGACAGCATGGTTGTTGCAGTAGTGTTAGATCCCTTGCTAAAAAAAAAGATATTGTTGGACTTGGGTTTCAGCTATGGAAGTTGTAGTACCTTTTGGTAAAGATCTATTACAAGCTGCTTCTAACAAGAATCTTTCCTATACTAACGCTTGTTAAAAAATCCGGTTATGGTGATCAAACAGTCCACTTAAAGTGATAATTTTGGATCTTTCATATCATGCATGGGACTACTCCCATGGTAGCCTACTGAATGGCGCCACCTCCGAAATTTCGTTTATTATCCAAACCGCTTATCCTGCTGTCAGGGTCGCAGGGACGCTGGAGCCTATCCCAGCAGTCATTGGGCGGCAGACAGGGAGACATGCTGGACAGGCCGCCAGTCCATCACAGTGCATCTATACAGCATGGATAAAATTAGTAAATTGCTGGTCATGAAATGTGGGGATCCCAGAAACCAGGCTCCTGGCCCATACTGTAAAAGACAGGGGTCTAGAAAAAAAAAGAGATTAATCTGGGCTTGTTTTAGTGTTTGCTACTGTAGTTCCTCAAACCAAAATGTTGTATATGAGATTAATGAAAAAATCCTAAAAATCACTTCTAGATGAACTCTACCCTCTTCTTCATGCCCACTATGGAAGTTTATAATCGACTATTGTCAAATGAAAATGCAATCCCATTATTGCATTTTAGTTTTCAATGTATAGATGCACCTCTGAAAATCTGTATTGAAAATCACCAAATAACCTGATCGGGTCGGACCCTTTAGTTGACTGGTTAGCGCAGTCGCCTGTGGTCTTGGCTCTCCTGGTTCGATTCCCGGCTGCGGTGGATGGCTTCCCCCTGAATTTGCTACATTGGTGCAAAAAACAAAAACAAAGGCATACTTTCATTTGAAGGCCCTAGCCTACTGTTATTAAAAATGTATTTAAGCAATGCTAAACGATATTTCTTTAACCCAGTGGTTCCCAATCCTTTTTTTAAGGGACCCCTATTTTACCATTGTATACACTGACAACACTGACCACCCCCCATCCATATACAATTACAAAAAAGGGGGAAAAGTAGCATAATTATTTTGAAATAACTTTATTTATATTATACTATGTACTTCTGTAATACAGGACCAGGTAACTGAGCTGGATTGCTCTACTAGCTTAACTCTGTGAATACTGCTGGTGTTCATGTCTACATGGCACCCTTATCCTCGTGAGATTTTTTAAAAAGTTTATATCTTAATAAATAAATTAAGATATAAACTTCTAAAATAACCCTTAAATTTAGTTGTCTTCTTCAAAGAAATTACTTAAATGCTGAGGTGTGTGTGTGTGTGTGTGTGTATGTATGTATATATATATATGTGTGTGTGTGTGTATATATACATATATATATACACATATACATATACATATATATACACATATACATATACACACACACACACACACACACACACATATATATATATATATCTTACACCCTTAAAGTCAAGAGGGCTTTGCGAACCCCCCATCGAACTTTGGCGATCCCTAGTGGGGGTCGGGACCCCCCGGTTGGGAACCAACGGTTTAACCTGTAGTCTGTTTTAGAATTCTTGTTTGAAACAGTTGATATTTTATATTTGTTACAGTACTATAGGCTATCGTCTTTCAGTCGATCAAATCCTGTAAAATAGAGAAGTTGTGTGTTCTATTACATTTTATTTATTCAATAAGTGTACACAAGTCAATTAGATAGTTAACTGGGGGGAAACCCCCCCCCTCCAAAAAAAAACAACCTTTGCTTCAGTTATAGTGATTGACTGCTTGTGGTAAAGCCCTAATAGTGATTATATCATTCTGGATGGATGTGATCACTATAAGCAGTTTTAACTGAATAATGACACATGGAGCTAGACAATGAAATGAGCAAATATGAGAGCGGCAGCAGTTTACAGCCATCATGTTGAACGTTGTGGCATCTCAAATGTGAACACAGTCTTATGTGGTGTGTGTATGTGTGTGGGTCGATGTCAAACAGAGTGATGTGTGTTGTCAAGGTTTTCTATGGGCTTTCTCTCGCCTGGGCTTGAATTTAGTCAGAAAATTGAATCGAAGTCTTGGCTCGTGAGCCAGTCAGTACTGTGAGTGGATGAGTAGGGGTAGCGCTTGTTAAATATGATTTTGATGTACATTTTTACACTTGTGGAAAATAAAATGTGATATACTACAAGTAATTACTTTGTGACTTTTAAATGTAATTTATATGTAGATAGTTTTGATATCAGATTTATCCCGTTAAAACTTGGAAAAACACGTTGTATATTATGGGCTAGTAAAATTTTATCTGGGCTAGCAAAAACTCTGCTTCACTAGCCTGGTTGTTAAAGGGCAACATTTTCCATTCCCCCTCATTCTGTACAAAAAGAACCTCTATGGCACAGCCAAAGCACTCAGGATGTTACAGTAGTATATAACAGCGAATTCAAGTGATCATTTTAAACAATAAACAATTGTTTATGTCAAGCCCTCGGCCTGAAAACCAGTTTTCCTTTGTGTGTAACTGCTACAGAATGACAGATTGGTATAACTGATTTATCAATAAATGGATGCCTAGACCTCATCTTATAGTTGAAATGCTTAAACCAAATCTTATTTTCTTCCTGACAAGCAGCGATTTCATTTGTTTTTGTTAAGTTATCCTGCCAATGACCCATATTCCTTCAGCCATATTTTATGTGCTGCATTAAGACATGTAAGTCTCTTATCCTCATTTTTCCCCAAACTGAAAAACATTTAAAGTGTTTTTGATTGATTAGATGCCATGTTGGGTTAGCTCTCCTCACATGCAGCAGTGAGGCTTCATGTCAAGCTGTGGGCTTGCTTAACAGCAGTATATGGTGAGGGTCTCCAGCAACAGTAAAGATACCACATAGTATTATGTAATCTGACTCCATGGTTCAGATGGATAAAATAACTATTTATCGATGGAGAAAAATCACAAACATCAACTTTAACTACAAGTTATTAACATCTTAATTATTATTTTCCTGGAAAGGTCCTCCCCCTAAGAGCAACCATAAAAATGAGCAACCACAAAAGTGGCAGTGATGTTGATAGTCCTAGACTATATTCATGGATTAATCTTGAATACGCCAGCAATATAAAGTATCGTTAGTCATTTGTTTTTCATGTAAAGGATTTCTTCAGGATTGTTGCTTTAGACATCAACCCATCCTCATGAATAGTATTTAAGATTTTGTTTAAGTTTACATTTTCCCCTAAATTGTGGGAGTACATGAGTTCCTGCATTTCTCTGTAACATGGATGAAATAGAGCTGTGTGGTTTCAGTTGTTTGTGTGCTCAAATAACCAGAAGAGGTCAGCATGGCTGGGACTTCAGAGCTTTAAAAAGCCGGAATTGTAAGTTTATATTGTTTTAGTAGTCAACAAGCGAGTAGCTCTGGTTGTGAATATCCAGCTATTAACAAGGCCCCTGAGAATAAACCATATTGTTTTTTCTATCAGGGCCTTGTTCTAGAGCTATACAGTATTTTCTTCTGTGTGCAACATGAAGGCAATATGAGCATGTGTTTGTCTTTATGTGTGAAAGAGTAACTGGGCATGATTTGTGGAAATAGGGTCATGCAGAGCATTTTCCCTGAGCGGAATACATGGGCTTGGCCTTGTGTCTGCATGTCTAGCTGAACAGGGAGTAGAAAAGAGCTTGGTGTTGTGTATTGATGAACGGATTTGTGCGGGGGAAGGGCTTCAGTACTAGCTTTCAAAAGAGCACAATGCCCATTCCTGTCTTCTCCTCCTCTTTTCTGGATACTTTCAGGCATGTCTGGACTTGTCCCTGTAGTCCATTGAGAGGAAGAACTTAACCCATACCTTGTCTTGTGAAGATATGCATTTTGTAGCCATCTTATTCTGATTCCATAGTAGCATATGTTTTCTTTTGTTTTCGTTTGATTAGCACTATTTTAATCAGAAGATAGACGTTTTAATAGAAGATATAAGACACAAATTATTTCTGCTTGTGTAATTTGTCTCATTAAATGGTTTGCTGGGTCTTGTAGAAATGTATGTAGAAAAAAAAGCAGTTTTGCAGTACCTCATAAGAAGTGAAGCTACAAAAACATGTATGCTTAAATGGGCCAAGTTAAAATTTAATGTCGATGAAGACCAGTGTTTTTGCTTAAAAAAAAGGGGGGGGGACTTATAACTGGATCATTCTTTAAACTGTCTGTGTCTTGTGTGACAATTTCACATAATCTTTATTATATACCATCAGTTTGACTGATTCATATACATATGATATTTAAGGGTTGTGTCAGTTTTCATTGCCATTTTTTTCTCATTGGTTGTCAAATGAAGTTTGATGCATAATCAGAGAATTTCTCATCTTTCTGATTTCCTTTCTTTTTCTGTCTAGACTATCGATGAGCTCCGATTTCCAGCACTACAGTTTCAGGATGCCGAACATAGGGTTCCAGAACCTCCCTCTTAATATTTACATTGTTGTATTTGGGACGGCCATTTTTGTCTTCATCCTCAGCCTTCTCTTCTGCTGCTACCTGATAAGGTAAGAGCCATACCACCTCTTGGTTTTGCTGAAACTTTTTGTTTAGAAGGTGTAGAATTTTGACTTTTTATGATATTTTTTTACTGTTTAAGTTTACCAAAAGTGCCATACAGCAAGTTCTTGAGCTGGTTTGCTATTAAAAAATTTTGCTTTGAAATACTAACAATATTGATTGAATCCAATTAAAAGTGAGCCATGCTTCATAGAATACACCATCTGGTGATTGTACGTGACTTGGGGTTTTTCAGAAGAATTTAATGGATGATGCAAGAACCACATGATGGAATAGAAAATACTGCGTTCGCAGAATCCATTAAAGCAAATTAAGTCTTTGTTGTATGTTATAGTATAATAGTGCATAATTGTGCATTCAGATTAGAAGGGGGAAAGTGCTTATATCTATCACTATTTTTTTCAGGTTATAGCAGCTGAACTTTAAAGATTCACTGCTGGTAGGAATTTTCAGATTGTTCAGAACCTAAGAAACTGCAGATCTCCTCTCCTTAGTTCTAGTTAAAATAAAAACAGCTTCATGGCTGACTCATCAACTCAACTCTTTCTTAATAAATGACCGCCTTTAGCATCCAGAAAAAGCAAATTGACTTGGATGTGTTAATGAATGACATATTAAATCTTCATTTGCATATCATCATGTCATTACATGACATTGCCTTTACCTACAGATTTTTGAAACAGACTTTTGGCATGTAACTTGGGGATGTGTCATTAGAAATAGTAACACAAAGAAAATAATGCACAAATTTGTGAATTTTATGGGGAGAAAAAAAGGGGGAAATCCCCTCCCCCCAAAAAATTGTGCATAGGTGTTTGGATGAACAAATACATTTTTACTATAAATGCAAATATACAACCTGACTATGGTTAAATAAATGTCAAATGATATGTATAAAAATGTTTGTTTTTGTAAAATGTTCAATATGTCCAGAATTTTCCTGGCATGTAATATATCTTGGAAGAAAAACTGCCTTTTGAATTGTTGAATCTGCATTTGCAAATAACAAACGTGTGTTTTCGTTCACAGATTTTGAGGCAAAATTAGCAATAAGCGCAACTCCTCAGATCCATAAATTCATTTTTACCTCAGCCAATTGATACCCTACTAACCCTCATCCAGTTTTTCTTTTATTTTGAGTAAAATATTCAGAAAAATACCCAACTTCTGCTGAAAGATATGCGCAAAAAAAATTAATCAAAGCATTTTCATACATATTGTCAGTTATTGAAGCATGTCCGAGTGTGTGGATTTGTTCATAGTTCAAGATATTTGCTAAGCTGATATTTCTTGACAGAACAATACATATGAATATAATATTTTTCACATCATTATTTCTGATAACACATTCACATATTATCTGTTGCATTTTCAACCTCTATGAGACACAGACATTTGTATTTTTTTCTTACCCTCTTTAGTTTATGTCCCATCAAGGGGCCTTAAAGAGCCAAACTTGATGCAGTTATTTTCCTCAAAACTAGTTAAAATTTCATCATCATTTGCATTCACAGGGAAATGGCCGACATGGTGATACTATAGCAGCCTATAATCCCTTTCCAGGCTTTCACCAGAGCCAATTATGTTTGCTGTTTTCGCCAATCTTTCTTTGCTTAACTTTTCTAAATCTCTCACAAATACATTAAGCCAGTCGTGTTATATATAGAATTATATAAAAGTGCCCAAAAAGGATGCGATAAGCTTGAAATTTTGTGGTTTAGTATCTTATGCAAGGCTGTCAATGAGCAGTTGAGCAGCAAAATGAGCAAAAGGACAACTGTAGTCA
Source organism: Lampris incognitus (assembly GCF_029633865.1). NCBI lineage: Eukaryota > Metazoa > Chordata > Actinopteri > Lampriformes > Lampridae > Lampris > Lampris incognitus. The sequence goes on from NC_079215.1 coordinate 32,402,887, forward strand.
CTGGCACCCCAAAGGAAAAGCACAACAAAAGCTAACAAATTAACGCTTTAATATTTTACCTGTTAGCAAAGTGTGCACTACTTAGCAGGGTTGTATGTGTCTTTGACTTGAAACTACTCGAATAGGAAATTAAGAATGCTATGATGTATACAATGAATCATTGAAATGTCTATAAAAATAGTGACATGTTTTACTGCTATCCCACCTCCAGCAATAACAATAATATCTAAGAACTTAACCAGAAATACAATCTGTATCTGTTTTTTATCCAAAACATGATATTGGAAATGCAAATTCCTCTAGATTGCAACTCTGCAGATCTCGTAGTGTGCAAATGTTAATGTTTTTTAAGCATTCAGTCTTAATTGATTAAGGACCCTATAACTTGGTTTAATCATAGCTCTTTTGAGATCAAGTGGGTTTACACACACACTAACAAGTGAAAGTTGCTTTTCAATGTAATGTTTTTGGTCCCAAAGGTCAAATTTTATTTCCAGTAATCTTGTACAAGGATTATTTCATTCTATGATGTTGACAAAATCCTAATTCTAAGGTTATTTCCAAAGTTTATCTGCAAATATTTAAGTATTTTAATACTGTATGGCACTTTGGTTTTTGTATGTTGTCAGTTTGGGTCATAAGCTAGTTGCTTGAAATGTTTTCTTTTACTTCTCATAATTTAGTTCTTTCACAAATGGTCTAAAAGGTTCAACAGCACAGTTTGGAGAAATTGGCCAACTGACTTGATAATCTGAATTTAACAAAATCCTACCAGAAAATCCTACCACGAAGATTATGTACATATTCAAAACTGCTTTACTACATTGTGATGATCTCAGCACTCAGCCTTGAAAATAAATCTGACAAATTTTTTTGATTCCCTTTTAAGCCACTCATTCCCCATATTTGGACCTGTTATTCGAACTGAAATTCAGTTGTTTCCCCTGAGGCAAAGGAGGCATGTTTACTAGTCTTTCAGTTTAGCATCATATATTCAAATTCTGTAGGCTAATCAAATTTGCATTGGCCACTGTTGCTTTGGAAGTGGTCTCCTGGCAGTGGTAAACTGTAGAGATAATGTCTAGCATCTTCTACCTAAGACTGAGAGTCAGTGGTTCCCACATTTCACTCCTCAACACCTTAATCTTATCCAGCACCAAAAAGGGTAAGTAGTCTCCATGCACACCTGTTTACCTACATGTCCTCTTTACATGCAGAAAAACTATGCAACTTTAAAAGAAAATTGTCAGATTACCAAGTCATAGTTAAGAAAGACGAAAACTGGCAGTTTTACACCATAAAGAGGCTACTAAAGATGCAGTCTCCCAATGGACTGGCCCAAGATTACTTTGTCCGTAATATGCACCACCAAGCATGAATACACAATTCAAAGCCTCCATACTGAGAGCCCATGTTCTAATTACCAGTATTAATTTTAAACAAGTGGTTGTAATTAGGCTCCAGCATCCCGCGAACCTGAGAGCAGGATAAGCGGTTGGGATAATGGATGAATGGATGGTTGTAATTAAGGCCTTGCTGACAATAAACACAGCAAAAATAGTTTGGCAACAAGTAATAAGCAAGTATTAAGCCTTTTAAATGGTGTAGCAAAAAGGCCGAGCCCAGCGGCTTGTTTGTTGCCAGCTAACAGTGGAGGAAGTGAGAGAGAGAGTCGTACGTTGGAGTTTACATGTGAATACACACAGTGTTGGCAAAGACAAACAAGCACACACAGATTGACACAAGGCCAAACATCACGGTAATGTTCAACAGCCTCCGTAAGGTTAGTCCATAGCCTACATACAACCAAAAACTATTTGGCGGGTGGGTGAATGTCCAGCACACAAAGTAACTGAGAAATATTTCTTGAGGGGTGTCTTTGAAGGATTTGAAAGGGACAGTGAAGGAGGCCTTGAATGGTCAATTCGTAAACGTGTAGAGGTTCATCAATGTGCAAAATAATCAATAGTAGGTTGCGCTTTCACAAAGTAACACACCAACCTACAATAGTTGGCATTCGTTATCATTGCATTTCTCAACAATTTCACTGCAATGAAATTATGATCTTAGTTACAGTAAGAGAGGGCTCGTTTTGGATACCTGTATTTTTCATACAGGGCTTCATGTCATTCCTTCTCAATGCTGTGCTAAAGGGGCCACTGAACAACCTCTCCCCTACACCTACCCTCAGACATTCACCCATGACCCCCCACCCATGACCTTGTCCCCTGCCCATGGGAGTCTCTGCACCTTTACCTGCTGGTCTCTTTCAGAATGTCAGTTTCTCTCCTAGACTGTGCTGCCTGTTTTACAGATCCCTCTCACTCTGCTGCGAGAGGTTAAGGTTACTTGTATTGGAGGTAAATCTTACAAATCTATGGATCTCTTATCTCTCTCTTACTCATACTTTCTACCCTCCTTCCCTCCATAGCTTCTGTGAATTTTTATCCTTATTCTATGTATTTACTGTCCTTTTCTCTCCTATTCTCATTTTTTTCTTTTGCAAATTTATGCCAAAGAGCATGGTTTTAACATTTTGATTTTTTTGTACTTGTATATATTTTCCATTAATCTGAAGTTTTTCTGAGTGTTCGGAGTACTTCACTACCTGTTTTGATGTGTTTTCATATGCTGATGCAGTATATTGATATATTTGGTGGTAATTATGTGCATATATTTTACAAAAAAGTAAAGTGTAGTGCTTGTTTTCACAGGAAACTAAAGTGTAGGCCTAAGGCCTTTGCAAATGAAGTTTTTATTCAAGCTGATTTACTGTCACACCGTTTTGTAAGAGATGTTGAACAGAATTTAGTGGAATTTGTTGCGAAATTTTAACTTTCTATAGTATATCTGTCAGTATTTCCTTAACTGCTCTGCCTGAGGTTTGAATGAAATTTATCTACTTCAGGTATGTGAACTTCTCCTCCTGTGCTGCCAGGTCTCTCTCTCCACATGCTTAGATTACTTATCCTTCTAGCTATACATTCCAAATCTATACATTTACATATAGCATGGATATGTAGGTTTAGTGTGCCTTGCTAGTTTCCTTTTTTCTGTTAACATTATTCTTTAAGTATAGCCAAGGAGGAGAACGGCAAAGTGGCGAGTCCATTAAATGTCTATTAAAAAAAAAGTTCAATATATTGTAATTTAAGACTATTAAGCCATTGAACATTAATCTTAAAGATTAATGAAGTAAAGCAGGTCTTCTAAGTGTATTTTCCGATTAGACTCAAACCTTTAGACCAGGGAATGGAAACTAAACATAAAGTGTAACAGTCCCGTTGATTGCCAAATCAGTAGAAAAGGCCTGAAATTTGTCAAATTAATATGTCTCCCACATTTCAAAGTCACATTTTTTTTTACATTCCAAACAGTTATTACCCAACCACAAATAGGTCTATTATAGCAACTGGAAACTGAGTTGGAAATCAAAGATCCCCTACTCTGATCTCATACCAGTGAATGACGTGGAGAGTTACCCCATAGTTAATGAGTGGGGATACTGCCTTAAGTGATTCCCACCATTTTTCAAAGCTTTTATGAGCATACAAAGAAATTAAGTCAGTTATCGCAGCTCCTTTGTAGAAAGAGTGTCGTTATCTCTAATAATCATATATCACAGTTGCCACCTTTGTCTCTATCAATCCATTATCCGTAGTGGTATGCTACTTTACCATTACCAGTGAAAGGGCAGGGCAGATACCTTTTCTGGGTGTGAGAATCTAGTAAAAGTTTAATGTTTGGTCTTCATGGTCAGACATAGCCAAACCAATGCATACCATGAAATAACAGTAAAAATAAATCATATTGAGGGAGAATGGCTGGTCCACACTCCTAATCACAGACCATAAAAGAGAAAAAACTCAACATAGTACCATTTAAAAGTAACAGTTGAAGCTTCTTAAAGATTGTACAGATTACATTTGGCCATACTTGTGGTGCATTTATATTTAATGTGAGTGTGAAATGTAACATATTGGGTATAATGATACACATTTCAAGCAAGCAATTGCCTTTGAATAAAATCATACAAAATCATACAAAACCCTTAGCCAGATGACTGTTATATAAAATGGTGTCATGTGACTACTTTGTTATATAAAGTGGTATCAAGAAACTACTATGTGGTAAGAAAATCTGTCTGCCCTTTATCCTCTCCTTTTCCTGGGTGTTTTTGACATGTGTCTCCATATTTAATGCACCCAGCTAGAACAAGACACTTGCTAATCCAAAATATAATTTCTCTTTACGTTTCCCTAGGTTACGGCACCAGGCGCACAAAGAACTGTATGCATACAAACAAGTAAGCAGCCCACGAGGGTATACACACACACACACACACACACACACACACACACACACACACACACACACACACATATTTATTTAAAATGCAGTTAGCAGTATTATGTGCAGCTGGTAGGCATTATGTAACTCCAATGAGACAAGCACATCGTGGGTTTGCTGTTAGAAAAAAATGTCATACCTGAGTCTTGCAGTTGCAGATATTTTACAATAGTGAGTTTGCTCAGTGGGTATCTATCCATCCATTATCCAAACCACTTATCCTGCTCTCAGGGTCATGGGGATGCTGGAGCCTATCCCAACAGTCATTGGGCGGCAGACGGGGAGACAGTGGGTATAATCAATTTAATTTTTGCAGCTAGAAAAATTGTATTTGCAGCTGGACAATTTGGGTTCATAGCTAGTTAGGGCTGTCCATGGCCACAAAGCGTAGGCCTTAAGGATAGCTTAGCACTTAGGCAGAGAGCACTGATGGGCCATTATCTTGCCCTCCATTTATCCAATGTCAGTGCAAGAAGCAATTTACGAGGCCTGATAAAAACATGTGCTAGGCAAACAAACGCAGACCCACCGAAGCAGAAATACACTGTCCTTTCTGTTTTGCTCTGCACTAAATGTAAAGGCAGTAAGGTTAACTTGAGCAACTTGTCTATTGGTTATATAAGAGCAGCACACACACACGCACACAAACACACACACACACACACACACACAGGAACACGCAGACCCATCCCCACCCCCTCCTCTACATTCGTTTGCACAAGTGCTGACCTTCCTTACTGATGCTGATGGGTTTTAACTCTAGTCATCCTCGCTGAAGTCAGTCAACTCTGTCTGAAGGCCAAAGACCAGATCATCCATCTCTTATGTTCTTATGTCCTTAATTCAGTCTGAATAGCTGTTTTATGTGCAGCAGGTTGTAAATAACACATTCAATATTAAAGACTAACTCCTCTTCCCGGTCTGAGCCTAACTCTACCCACTGCATCATTTTGAAAAATGCTAAAGAGGGGAGTGGGGAAGGACTGAGGAGGGGGGGGTGGATATGTGAGACAGGTGCATGGGCAGGAGTAGCCGGGGAGTCCCCTCCACTGGCACGCCTTCCGGCATGTCAAGGACCGCCCCGCGAAGACACCCCAACCCGCGATGTAGATGTGCCGCAGACAGAAGGGGGGCCCCACGAGATGGGCCGCGGCTCTCCGGCAGCGGAGAGGCAGGCGACGGGGCGACTGCTCCCCCAGCCACAGTGCGAGCCCAGCCCGACCGACCCAGTTGTCCGGTGGTGCTTTTACAGCCGTCAAAAGCATGAGTCCAAACCATTGTGCCAAGATTGAAAATGATGAAATAATATAAATATAACTAACTGAAAATTGAGAGAAATTCAAAAGGTTGGTAGAAAATGTAATAAAGGCGCAAGCTTAGTGAGAAAACGTGAATGATGGGTCTCGATCAGCATATTTGAAAATGGGAGTGGTTTCACAGACTCACACTCAAGGGCGGGGTCACTGGTCACCTCTACGTCAGCATTGGCCTTGCAAGGTTCATGGCTGATTTAAAACAGTAAATGGCGTGTTGAGCAATTTTCAACCTATGAAATGCCGATTTTTATAAATTTGGTAAGAAGTGTCAATATTAACATCAGCATTGATATATTTCATCCCCATACAGTCGTAATCATTCAGTTTACAACTTAAAAAAAACTTTATTTAGTACCTCTTTAAGCTGTCTCATCTCTACATTATTTCAGTAGAAATCTGTCAAGTCATTGGGAGAATTCTGTTTTCAATAAAACTCAGACATTTGTGTCAATGAACGATTTGTTTGATATCTCTGCTTATCTCCTGTCTTCCTCCAGGTTATACAGAAGGAAAAAGTCAAAGAACTAAATTTGCATGAGGTAAGCATGGAATATTTTTTAATCACTTGTCTTCTATAATGAGTTGGTGTGGTTGCTTGAGGTCTGTTCAACATTTAGGCCTGTGTACTGGTGAGGAACGTTGCACTGGAGACAGACCAACACACACTGTATCCCTTTCTACTAATTTTGGACTAACCAGCCATGTGAAACATAATCCACCAATGCTACAGTTATAATATTTGACATTTATATTGATCTGTCCAGTTTTTGTGCTTTGTTCATTCTCTTGGTTGTGCAGTGGTACAGAGTCCAATGATTAACTGTAACCCTCACTTATTGATTTCAAAATGAAACTCTGTGACACTGCCTGTATAACTAGCATTACCACAAACCACCTTGGTTTCAAGATGGCACACACATCCTGTTATGCAATGTGCAAGTGGAGCAGACATGTGCCCCATGTCCTAGCACCCTGGTGCAGTTGGCTGTATTTTTGGTATCTATGTCACAACAGTCGCACTGCAACTCTCTAGCTATGTGAGCCTAAGTGTGATTGCTAGGTGTGTTTTGCAAGCTTTGTAGACCTTTCTTTGGGACTCACTGTAGTTTCATCGTCCATAGTGCATGTTTTGAGTCATTACAACATAGGTGTGTTCACAGTGCAATTTGTTGTAAAGACAGTTGTTAAACAGATATGTTTCAAGAAACTGTATTGTGAGCAAGTGTTAAAATAATCAGAGTGTGAAACAACAACGAAAGAATACAGTGGGAGAAAGCAGGCCCCAACCACTGGTGCGCTTATTTAGGCACATTGGTGCAAATGAATTGCTAGAAGCAGCATCTCCATCCTAAGAGTTCTGTTCAGTGCCATCAGGCTTACCTCACATCATGTCATCACGGCTGGAATTTCCCACAGTGCTGTGTTGGTCTTTGGCCTGCACTCACTGCCCTTTTATTTTCTCAGTTATTAGAAACTGAGGGAGCACCAGAGAATCTGTCATGTGTATGAAGTGTGAAATGAGGCCAAGCTGTTTTGTGTAACTAAAAACAACTCTCTCCCTCCCTATATCTTCCATGCACGTGTCCACGTTTGAGTAAATGATGCTAATTGGAAGTCAGGAAGTCCAAAGGAAACCAGTGGAACATTGTTAAAGACTAATTTGAATGTAATAAATCCTGGTTAATTAGTGAAATGCCTCACAATAAGAGTGCTGATTTGGGACCAGTTTAATTCAAAGCCATATTAAGGTTTAAAAGGCATTGTTACCTGACCAGTGATTTGTGCAGTTATCATTACTTATATAAGGAATGATAACTGATAAGTAAGAGTGCCACCCCAGTCTCAGTTTGACATTCATAAATGTATTTAAAGTAGTACATATTACTGGTTACCAAGTTCATCATTTGAAGTTTTCTTTTGATATCCATGTATAAATCCTGACGCACAAAGTGGGACGTGTTAACTGTTGATACTGTAGCACACGAAACTTTGTTGCCTTGCTCCATTGGTCACTCCAAATAATTATGGTTTAAATAAAAGACTGTCCATAAGATTTTTTTTTTTGGGGGGGGGTTGTTTCCCCCTTTTTTCTCCACAATTGTAACCAGCCAATTACCCCACTCTTTCGAGCCTTCCCGGTCGCTGCTTCACACCCTCTGCTGATTCGGGGAGGGCTGCAGACTACCATATGCCTCCTCCAATACATGAGGAGTCGCCAGCCACTTCTTTTCACTTGACAGTGAGAAGTTTCACCAGGGGCACATAGTGCATGGGAGGATCATGCTATTCCCCCAGTTCTCGCCCCCCCCCCCCAAACAGGCGCCCTGACCAGCCAGAGGAGGTGCTAGTGCAGCAACCAGGACACATACCCACATCTGGCTTCCCACTCGCAGACACGGCCAATTGTGTCTGTAGGGACGCCCGGGAATTCGAACCAGCGACCCCCGTGTTGGTCGGCAACGGAATAGACAGAGCCATGCTACCCGAATGCCCCTATCAGCATTTTTCCACTTTCACACAGCACAATCTTTCATTTAGGCATCAATTTAAAGTTGGGCTGCATCTTTTTGCCTCCATTCATGAGGTTACATGGCTTTTTGTCCTTTGCAATAATCTAAGTTGATGTGTAATGTACAGCAGTAGCAAGTAGTACATTACCTAAAAATTATTGTCAGTGAGATATTCATTAAGTTACCTCAAATTTCATTCTTTAAGACACATTGCAAGATCTGCTCAATTATCTATTAGGAGAAAATTCAGTTTCAGTAATAAAAATTAAAAATACAATTCAGTTTCTGTTGGCACTGATCTGTTCATGAATATTCTTTTCCTTGTAGTCATGTCAATGATAAAAGCCAGGAGACACTATATTTTAAAACCTCTCCCATGTATTTGTTTAGACCAGAATATTTGTTAAGGTTGTGTTCAAGGTATGTCTCCAGCTGTAGGTGACAGGTCAGGGTGTGTGCTGGTATTCTTTCTCATAAGAGGTTATGTCAGGGATTGTTAGATTTAGCATAACCTTGCACTAATAATGTCTTATCACTTTGATAGTTTAACTGGCTCCATGTTGACTTTTGATGACACTATCAAGGCCAACTAATATTTGTGTGTGTGTGTGTGTGTGTGTGTGTGTGTGTGTGTGTGTGTGTGTGTGTGTGTGTGTGTGTGTGTGTGTGTGTGTGTGTGTGTGTGTGTGTAATTCTTTAATGGACAGTACAAGCCTGTTTCATGCCATAAGCAATCAGCTGTCAACTAAATGACATCTTCAGTCTCAACTAAGTGACTGAAGATGTCACTTAGTTGATTGATGAAACGTATCTGTCAGTAAACATTGTATCCAGATGAACTGACTCAACCTTCTTTGATTTTCTTAAGTGCTAACTTTATTTGATTATATTGACCGTGTTGGACTGAACAAATATGTAGTATTATTATAGTGGCATCTGACTTGATAACTGACATTTGTCATAAGTTTTTCATTCAAAGCTAGTATTGTGTTCTGCACAGGCAAAGGGATATCGAATGCTTTCATCCAGTCAGTGTTTGGATTTCTTTTTGGACTTTACAAAACACAACTAACAGGACAGTCCAAATTTATTTGTGAACTGTGTTTATTTTAAACTGATACATGAATAAATGAACAATACCAGGCATTGTCAAGTAATAGCTGGACCGAAGAGAGTGCAAAGTGGTTGTGTGGGAATGTTGAGGGTGTGGACTATAGTTGAGAATACCATGTAGGCTACCACGATGGTGCTTTTTGCAAAGAATTTGCTTAGCAAGTAAACAATTATTTCAAAGAATACAACAACAGTACAACTTCTACCACGGTAAATGAGCCAAACAGAAAGGCAATGCTGTTTGGTTAAATTCTGAAAATATAATGCGTAGGGATTTGGATTTGTAGACTGCGGTATCTGGCTTGGGTCTAAGACTACAAAACTGGCTGAGCTGTGCAGCTAATTGTCCTGTGTGGTTATCGGAGTCTGTGCCTATGGTTATACAATGTCATGGTCAGGTTTTTTTTTTTTTTCGTAACCTAACAATGTGAACATATTAAACACTATAGGAAAGTCAGGTCTGATTTGATAGGATACGTACCAACAGTACCATAGAGAGTACATTAAAAATCCTACATTACTGTAGGATTGATCTGGACTGATGTAGGTTAAGAGGGAAAAGAAACAGCTGACAGGCTAGTGAAAACTGCTATGCAAATATACAGGGCGTAGAGATTCTAGCTGCATCTTATGGATCAGAATGTTAGTGTATGTAAAACTGGATTATGTGTGCAGGGCTCTATGAAATCCATTTTATTTTTTTCACATTTTCAGTTCCCTTGTTTTTCAGTTTTGTGTTTTTACTCTACTGTTAGAGTTTGTGTAATAAACTACAATGATAAAAAAAAGAAATGGCAGTGTTCTTAGTTTTTTTTATATATATATATATCATCTGATGTGATGCTGGTGCCATCATTGACTTTTTTCTTTCTTTGTATCCCGTACAATAAACCAATGTGTGTTTACTTATGTGCATGTTGTAATGTGTACACTCGGGTGCACAAAGACATATAAACACGACAGGGTTTCTACGAGGGAGTGCAACAGATTGTCTAAGGACAAATTACATTAAATTCCTAATATGTTCACAAATTTTGCAATAATCTAACCCTAACCTTCAAATTCTTCGCACTTCCCGTGGTTATTTCTGGAATCTTTTTTGTGTCTTCATTGCATAATTTCATATGAGCTTTCCACATTGCAGAAATCTTAAGGCCCTATTTGTATGTGGACCTATTAGATCATTTATTTTTCATTACAGATAAGATCTTTTCACTTGAATAAATACTTCTGAATGTGTTTGGCAGCCTGAAATCAGAATATGGCTATTGCATCCATTAATGGTTCCTTTTTAAGATGGTGTATTATGTGAAAATAGCAAAGCTATTCTAAAAACCTGGCTAGGTGTCAAAGCAAACAACATAACTGCGTCACTTTACATTTATCAGACTAAGTGTTAGAATTCCAATGAAATCATACGTTAGTTTGCTTGTTTCGGTCACAGCCTTGTTTCAGTTAACCTAATTGAATTGTCCACCTTCATTTTTCAAAATACACACCTGTGTTCAGATGATTATGGAGTGATATTTCTGTATGTCTGTATGTGTAATAGGCCTTGTCCTACTTTCTTTATGAACCATCATTGTGTAAGGTGTGTGAAATTGTGTAACATTATTCAGCCAGCTTTTCCCCCGTTTGCTGCTCACGATTGCTGGTTAATTAGAAAGAACAGCAGAAATGCAAATATTGTTCCCAGGACATGACATGGGTCCATCTTGAAAATTGTATTAACAGGCAAAACCACTTCTTCTACTCTTATATTTCCGGCATATTAGATGCTTCACAGTGGGCGTAACCACTTTGCGCATGTCATAAAAGTTATATTCTGATTAAATGCTTTGGGACATTTAAACACGCATCTTATTAGATCACTTTATTTTGTGTCCATGTAAACGGTTAAGTTGAAATCTCTAATTAGAATTATTTCAATCAGGTTGAAGAAATATTGTCCATGTAACCTCAGCTAGTTAGGCCTTGCTTTTCCTGCCCTCATTTTTATGGACATATGGTACAGTTAAGAGGTGAGAGTGCATTCCTTTTAAGCTCTTTTTAGTTCAAGATAAGATTTTAAAAACAACAAAAACAGCTTTAGCTATAACATGAGCCTTGTTATCAGTGCTGCCATCTGTTATTTGGCACTGTCATCTAGAATCAGCTTTTACTGCATCTCATGCTCTCTACAATTCTCACTTGGCTGTTCAAATCTCTCTCTCTTTCTCTCTCTCTCTCTCTCTCTCTCTCTCTCTCTCTCTCTCTCTCTCTCTCTCTCTCTCTCTCTCTCTCTCTCTCTCGTCTTGTGAAATGTTGGAAGTTTTTTTTTCCATGTAGCAATCTATTATATCTTTAATGCACAGGAACGTTTGGTATAGTGTCTTAATTTGAATGAATTCTCAAGCAGCATATAGTTGCTAAGAAGACCCTAAATCAACAGTAAGTTGACTCCTTAAAGTTATAAAGCATTAATGTCATAGCCATTGAAACGTAAATGGTTGTTAACATGAGTACTGAATTGTAAGGAGTCAAGAAGTTCTATTCTGTAACCAAACCTCATTAAGAAGCAATCAAATAAACATAGCCTTATTGTGCTCACAACATTTAATAGTACAGTCTTGCGGTGCCATGAAATAAGTAAAACTGCTGTGACTTTCTGGCCCAGTCACTTGTTGAAAAAAAGTTTTTTTTTTATAGCTGCCAGGCTTTTTCCATGAGTGAGACCATAGCCTCAATGTTGAAAAGAGCAGAAACATTGATCTATAGTCTCTGAGAAAGCAAGCAAAGCAGAGCTATAGAGTCGCTATAGACTTGGTCTTTTTATCTAAAAAGACCCCAGAGGAGAAACTTTAGAACTCTGGAATGGTGTCTTTCATCCTCAGTCTGTCAACAACCAGCTATTAAAAAAGGGAAAAAGAAAGAAGTGTGCCCTTCATCCCTGAAGGGGTTCCTTTTGCACTGTTGGACAACAAGGAAAGACTAGGGCAAAATGCAAAAACTGCCAGGACAGCAGTACCCCTGGCTGGCTAGGTTTGTGTGAAGGACACTGCCCTAAACTTTTACTTACTATGGTTAAACAAAGTTATTAAAGAGTAACTAAACCCTAGACCATTTTAGTGAATTCTAGACCATTATAGTGAGTTTACTGACATCTACAGGTTAAAAAATATTGAGGTTAAAACAAATTGTAGTCTGGTCAGATGCAGATCTACTACTACTTTTGGCTGCTCCCGTTAGGGGTCGCCACAGCGGATCATCCGTTTCCATTTCTTCCTGTCTTCTGCGTCTTCCTCTGTCACACCAGCCACCTGTATGTCTTCCCTCACCACATCCATAAACCTCCTCTTTGGCCTTCCTCTTCTCCTCTTCCCTGGCAGCTCCATATTCAGCATCCTTCTCCCAATATACTCAGCATCTCTCCTCCACACGTCCAAGCCATCTCAATCTTGCCTCTCTTGCTTTGTCTCCAAACCGTCCAACCTGAGCGGTCCCTCTAATATAATCGTTCCTAATCCTGTCCTTCTTCGTTACTCCCAGTGAAAATCTTAGCATCTTCAACTCTGCCACCTCCAGCTCCGCCTCCTGTCTTTTCGTCAGTGCCACTGTCTCCAAACCATATAACATAGCTGGTCTCACAACCATCTTGTAAACTTTCCCTTTAACTCTTGCTGGTACCCTTCTGTCACAAATCACTCCTGACACACTTCTCCACCCTCTCCACCCTGCCTGCACTCTCTTTTTCACCTTTCTACTGCACTCCCCGTTACTTTGGACAGTTGACCCCAAGTATTTAAACTCAAATGCCTTTGTCACCTCCACTCCTTGCATCCTGACCATTCCACTGTCCTCTCTCTCATTCACGCATAGGTATTCCATCTTGCTCCTACTGACTTTCATTCCTCTTCTCTCCAGTGCATACCTCCACCTCTCCAGGCTCTCCTCAACCTGCACCCTACTCTCGCTACAGATCACAATGTCATCCGCGAACATCATCGTCCATGGAGACTCCTGCCTGATCTTGTCCGTCAACCTGTCCATCACCATTGCAAACAAGAAAGGGCTCAGAGCCGATCCTTGATGTAATCCCACCTCCACCTTGAACCCATCTGTCATTCCAACCGCACACCTCACCATTGTCACACTTCCCTCATATGTATCCTGCACCACTCCTACATACTTCTCTGCAACTCCTGACTTCCTCATACAATACCACACCTCCTCTCTCGGCAGTCTGTCATAAGCTTTCTCTAAATCTACAAAGACACGATGCAACGCTTTCTGGCCTTCTAAATACTTCTCAATCAACATTCTCAAAGCAAACATCACATCTGTGGTGCTCTTTCGTGGCATGAAACCATACTGCTGCTCGCTGATCATCACCTCTCCTCTTAACCTAGCTTCTATTACACTTTCCCAAATCTTCATGCTGTGGCTGATCAACTTTATACCTCTGTAGTTGTTACAGTTCTGCACATCGCCCTTGTTCTTGAAAATCGGTACCAGTATGCTTCTTTTCCACTCTTCAGGCATCCTCTCACTTTCCAGGATTGTGTTAAACAATCTAGTTAAAAACTCCACTGCCATCTCTCCTAAACATCTCCATGCCTCCACAGGTATGTCATCAGGACCAACTGCCTTTCCACTCTTCATCCTCTTCATAGCTGCCCTCACTTCCTCCTTGTTAATCCACTGAGGTTCCTGATTCACCATCCCTACATCATCCAACCTTCTCTCGCTCTCATTTTCTTCATTCATCAGCCCCTCAAATTATTCCTTCCACCTTCTTAGCACACTCTCCTCGCTTGTCAGCACATTTCCATCTCTATCCTTGATCGCCCTAACTTGCTGCACATCCTTTGCAGCTTGGTCCCTCTGTCTAGCCAATCGGTACAAGTCCTTTTCTCCTTCCTGAGTGTCTAACCTATCATACAACTCACCATACGCCTTTTCCTTTGCCTTTGCCACCTCTCTCTTTGCTTTACGCTGCATCTCCTTGTACTCCTGTCTACTTTCTTCATCTCTCTTACTATCCCACTTCTTCTTTGCCAACCTTTTCCTCTGTATAATTTGCTGTACTTCCTCATTCCACCACCAAGTCTCCTTGTCTTCCTTCCTCTGTCCTGATGACACACCAAGTACCTTCCTAGCTGTCTCCCTCACTATTTCTGCAGTGGTTGTCCAGCCATCTGGTAACTCTTCACTACCACCCAGTGCCTGTCTTAACTCCTGCCTGAACTCCACACAACAGTCTTCCTTCTTCAACTTCCACCATTTGATCTTCGGCTGTGTCTTCACTCGCTTCCTCTTCTTGGTCTCCAAAGTCATCCTACAGACCACCATCCGATGCTGCCTAGCTACGTTCTCCCCTGTCACCACCTTGCAGTCTCCAATCCCTTTTAGATGGCGCCTTCTACATAAGATATAGTCCACCTGTGTGCACTTTCCTCCACTCCTGTACGTCACCCTGTGTTCCTCCCTCTTCTTGAAATATGTATTCACCACAGCCATTTCCATCCTTTTCGCAAAATCGACCACCATCTGTCCTTCCACATTTCTCTTCTTGACTCCATACCTTCCCATCACCTCCTCATTACCTCTGTTCCCTTCACCAACATGTCCATTGAAGTCTGCTCCAATCACCACTCTCTCCTCCTTGGGTACCCTCTCCACCATGTCGTCCAACTCATTCCAGAATTCTTCTTTTTCATCCATCTCACACCCAACTTGCGGGCATATGCGCTGATAACATTCAGCAATAAACCTTCAATTTCCAGCTTCATACTCATCACTCTGTCTGACACTCTCTTCACCTCCAGCACGCTCTTGACATACTCTTCCTTCAGAATTACCCCTACCCCATTACTCCTCCCATTCACACCATGGTAGAAGAGTTTGAACCCACCTCCGATACTCCTGGCCTTACTCCCCTTCCACCTGGTCTCTTGTACACACAGTATGCCTACCTTTCTTCTTTCCATCATGTCAGCCAGCTCTCTCCCTTTACCAGTCATAGTGCTAACATTCAAAGTTTCAACTCTCACCTCCACATGCCTACCTTTCCCCCTCTCCTTCTCCTTCGCCCAACAGTAGCATAGTTTCCACCGACACCCTGCTGGTTAACAGTACCGGTGGCGGTCGTTGGTAACCCGGGCCTCGACCGATCCGGTATGTAAGTCTTATTTATGAGCCGCATATTTGATTTGGCAAAGATTTTATGCCGGATGCCCTTCCTGACGCAACCCTCCCCATTTGTCCGGGCTTGGGACCGGCACTAAGGATGCACTGGCTTGTGCATCCTCAATGGCTGGGTTTGGTCAGATGCAGATAATGACATTAAAAATGAGTCTTTTTGATTTCGGTGTGCCAGACAGACAGACAGTCATTACTAACAAGTGTCAATACCACTGTCAATGCTGGTTCTTTAGCACACCTAAATCAAGCAGACCCAGTTTTAAATGTATTAGCTACAGCTGTGTTCATCCTGCTCTGCTTATATCACGGAGTATCAAGACCAGCCTGTCATGTGTTTAACCTTTACATGATTTTTAAGATGTAGGTTTCAGTAAACTCACTAAAATGGTTGAGGGTTTAGTCCCTCTGTTGCTCTCGTTTTTGACTGACCAATGTAGAACTGTCTTCTTGTAGTGCTTTAGTCTTCAACCTCTCATTGGAAATTCCAACCATAGCCTATAATCTCATTAACACATAGAATCCATCCATCCATGCTGACAGTAGCTTTCAGAACGAAGCCCAGTATGGCTAACAGGCAATTGAATGAACTGTGTTCAGTCTGTCTGTCTGTCTAACTTTTCTGCCAGCCATGCTGACCTGTCATTTCCTTCCTCTTTGTGTGAGAGGGCAGACTTTGGTCAACACCCATGCAGTGACAAACACAAGCAACTGCCTCCATGGCACTGGTAGAGTAATAGTATTTTTTTTTTATTTTTATTTTTTACTATTATTGTCTGGCACTGATCCTCAGCCTGGTCTAAATCCCAGTCAATGTATACCTTAGCTCTATGGAATCTAATTCGCTTTTTAAATTACACACATAAATAATGATTGACTAATCAAAGAAGGTTGAATCAGTTCATCTGGATACAACGTTTATTGACAGATACGTTTCATCACTCATCTAAGTGACCTCTGTAGTCTAAACTGACTGCAGGTATCCCCACCCTTATAAACAATACAGTTGCATAATGACTGAAATCAATGATCAGTTTATATGCAAATGTGGGCGTGACCATTAACTAGAGTTTCAATGGCCACGTGGACTATTCATAGAGGATTTGGGAATGTTTGCAATTACAGCATTGTAAGATGGCGACAGATGTATTCTTAGCCCCCCGCTCTCGGTTCAGGGATGGTCGTGCCCTTTTCACACAGATGGTCTCTTTGACTCCCCGTTCAAACCAGCGTTCCTCCCTATCAAGGATGTGCACATCCTCATCCTTGAAAGAGTGGTCACTGGCCTGTAGATGGGTGTAGACTGCGGAGTCCTGGCCTGACGTGTTAGCTCTTCTGTGTTATGCCATTCTCTTGGCCAGCGTATGTTTAGTTTCCCCAATGTATAAGTCACAGCAATCCTCCTGGCATTTCACAGCGTACACTATATTGCTCTGTTTGTGCCAGGGGACCTGGTCCTTGAGGTGGATTAATTTTTGGCGCAAGGTGTTTTGGGGTTTGAAAGCAAGTGGGACGCGGTGTTTGGAAAATATGCGTCTCAACTTTTCCGCCACTCCCGCCACATATGGAATCACCACTTGTTTACGCTTAGGCAGCTGTTGTCCTTCTCCTCTCTTCGATTGGCTGGTGCAATGTTTGGGTGTCTTCCTGGCTTTGACAAATGCCCAGTTAGGATAACCACACTTAACCAAGGCCTGTTTAATGTGGGATTTCTCCCCTTCCTCAGCCGCTGTGTCAGTGGGGATGTTGTCAGCTCGGTGCTACAGCATCCTGATGACTCCTAGTTTGTGCTCCAGTGGATGATGAGAGTCAAACCTAGAGTACTGATCAGTATGTGTTGGTTTATGGTAAACATCACTAGTCAAATGTCACCCATCACCAATTGCAATTTCACAGTCTAAAAAGGCTAACCTGTCATTTTTCACATCCTCCCTGGTGAACTCGATGTGTTTGTCCACAGAGTTAATGTGGTCAGTGAAATGTGGTACATCCTGAGATTTAAATTTAACCCTGGTGTCGTCCACAAATCTGAACCAATGGCTAGTTGGTGTCCCTGGATAGGACATCAGAGCCCTCTTTTCCACTTCCTCCATATACAAGTTGGCCACTACAGGTGAGGCTGGGGAACCCATAGCACACCCATGCCTCTGCCAATAGTACTGCCCCCTGTATCTGAAATATGTGGACTGAAGACACAGTTTCAGGAGCAGACACACTTGGTCAGTGTTAAGGGTGGTCCTATTGCTAAGGGTGGGATCATTTTGTAATTTCATATGGACTACCTCCACTGCCAATCCTGTTCTCTTCAGCTAAGAAATATTGCAAAAATCAGAAATATTTTGTGTTTTAAGGATATTGAAACATTAATTCACACTTTAATTTTCTGCTGTCTAGATTACTGTAACTCCCTCTACTCTGGCCTCAACCAAGCTACTTTAAATCATCTACAGTTGGTTCAGAATGCAGTTGCTAGACTACTAACTAGAACTAGCCATAGGCCCCATATTACCCCTATTCTTGCATCTCCACTGGCTCCCCATAAAATTCAGAATAATCTATAAGATCTTATTGATTACATTTAAAGTACTGCATGATCTTGCCCCCAGTTACATTTCTGTTCTTCTCATTCCACTTCCTTACTACTGCGATCCTCAAACCTTGGTCTTTTATCCATCCCTCACTCCAACTGCAAAACAAAAGGTGACTGCGTCGTTGTAGTTTTATCCCCAAGCCTTTGGAATAATCTTTTCCAATCCATTAGATTTGCTGAATCTTTGGACTGTTTTACCTAGCTTCTAAAAACCCATCTTTTCAGGCCAGCCTTTTTATAGAACCCTTCCCCTGCCTTCTGTTTTGGATTGTTTTTAGCTTGGTCTGTTACTCCCTATGTCATGTTTTATATTCATTCAATTTATTGTATGTATTTATTCATATTTTGTGTATTGAGTGTAAAGCACTTTGTAACTGTGTTTTTAAGTGCTATATAAATAGAATTTTGCTTGTTTGCTTGCTTCATCAACAGGAACACACGTGAAGAGAGACTTAACATCATAAGAGACCATTGTTTTATCCCCCTCCATAATGATGTCTCTCACCTTATCCACAAAATCCATAGTGTTGTGACTGTAATTTTCATTACTGCCTACCAGCAGGTTTAGAATAGATGCAAGAAACTTAGAGATGTTATAGAACACTGAGGTAATCATACAAACAATAGGCCATAATGGCACATCCTGTTTATTTATCTTAGGTAAACCATACAGACTAGGTGTAGCTTCCCCTGTGTATAATCTGTGGTACAAAATTCTGTCTATAGCATTGTCCTTTCTAACAGCTTCAGACAATCTATCACCTTTTTCTTGTAACCACTTCCAGAATCTCGTTTCAGGGGCTCTTAAGTATTTATGTCACTAAGTAACGTCGCAACTTTCTCATGATAGTCTCTCTGGTTTAATACAACCGTGCATCCTCCTTTGTCCGCCAGAAGGATGATGATGTTATTGTCCTTACTGAGAGTCGTGAGAGCTTTCCTGTCATCTCTACTGATGTTGGATGGTAGCGCCTTCACATTGCTGAGGCAGGCTGAAACTTTCATCCGCAGTTGCTCCGCGATGTTGTTTTTACAGATAGTTGATTCTGTGGCTGTGATCAGTTCCATTAGCAGGATCTCCCTTGATGTGACAGCAAAATTCAGCCCCTTAGCAAGGATGTCTTTCTCCACCTGAGTGAGTTGTCTGTTGGACAGATTCTTCACCCACTTGTCCACATTGCTGGCATGTCTGGCGTCCGTCTCTCTGTCTGCTGTTGAGGACACCGTCCATTGTCTGCCGATGTCTCTGACGTGCAGCAAGTAGGTCCAACTTCTTTTGCTGCCTGTTTTTTTTTACTTTTCATGTGGAGTTAGACGAGCCTTATCCGTGAACTCGATCACACGTTGGAAAGTGGTCTCATCTAGACGCGACATGTCTGTTGGATCTGCTCCTCTTTGGCTTTCAAAGCGTTGATGGTAAAATTTGTTTGTCTCACCCGTTCGTTCAACAGCTGGCTCTGTGCCTTCTGGAGGATCTTGTTAGCTCGGTGGCCCTTGGCTGAAGATTTAAATTGCAGGCTCTTATGTGTAATCTGCTCTGTCTGCATCTGAGGCTGAATCTCAGGTGGTTCCTGTAGTCTGCCATCTTAGGTGCCGTTTGCTTGTACTCACGTACAAGTTTAAGCTAATCCTCACTAAAATGAGTCAAAATGTCTTGATACATGCTCAGTAATCCAGGTAAGAAAATCAAAGAAGGTTGAATCAGTTCATCTGGATAACATGTTTATTGACAGATACATTTCATCACTTACCTGGCACTCTTAGATGAGTGATGAAATGTATCTGTCAATAAATATTGTATCCAGATGAACTGATTCAACCTTCTTAGATGATTGATGACATGTATCTGTCAATAAGTCTGTGAATGTTCTCATTCATCCGAGTCATGGTTATCCAAAGGAGTTGAATCAAGTGCAACTGGACTTGGTATATATCCGTGAAGACGTTTCGCCTCTAATCCAAGAGGCTTCCTCAGTTCGTGCCTTTCTGACTAGACCAAGCTAGTCTGACTGGCTGGTGATGAGACTCAGAATTTATTCTCTTGGAGTCGTTGTCAGAGCTATAGATGTCCATGGCTCTTTGTGTTCCGATGTTTATCAACGCCCGTCGCTACACAAAAGAGCCACTCATATCTATGGCTCTGTTAGCGATGGGCGTGAACACAAAGAGCCATGGACATCTATAGCTCTGACAACGACTTCAAGAGGATAAATTCTGAGTCTCATCACAAGCCAGTCAGACTAGCTTGGTCTAGTCAGAAAGGCACGAACTGAGGAAGCCTCTTGAATGAGAGGCGAAACGTCTTCACGGATATATACCAAGTCCAGTTGCACTTGATTCAACTCCTTTGGATCTGTCAATAAATGTTGTATCCAGATGAACTGATTCAACCTTCTTTGATTTTTCTTACCTGGATTATTGAGCATGCATCAAGACACTGACTGACTAATTTTCTGATTGATTAAGTCTCCAGGAGGTATTTGTCTTTCTTGGAGGTTTCAGAGATATTTCATACTAAAAGATCTACCCAAACAGCCAATATACTGAGTAATTTTCCATAACCATGTCTTGATCAAAATGTTACTGCAGTATTTTACAACTACATGTTTTTTATTGCACTATGCAAACATTATTTCTGAATGAAATTGCCAAAGTTTAAAATGCTACTATGCAAATGAAGTTAACTGTGTGCAGTAGGGTTGTGGGCCCCACTGTCATGTATTTCCAAGTTCTACCTCACTGAGTAAATGCTCCATCTAGTTTTAACTGGTCTGCATTGGAATGCTCTCAGTCAAAGCAAGGGTGTAGTAGAGTGAAGCTGGCTAGCAGGGTAGAGCTGGCATCAGTGGTGTAGACTGAAGTGCATGTGTGTTTAAGCATTACCCAATCAGTTTGGTTGTTACGACAGAAGTGTTTGCTGATGTGTTTGATAACTGCGTTTAATTATTTTGCTCTGTCTAAGTTGTGGTAGTACGCATACAATGTAGGGATGGAATAGGTGATTGTCAGCAGCAGGCTGTCATGAAAAATAAATACAACTGCCATTTTCGTTATGGAAAAGTGTCTCTCAGAGGCTCTGAATTGACTATTTACAAATGCAAGCCTGACATTGACACTCTTGCTCCTGACAACAGAGAATTTATACAACAATGAACCAACCTCTTTGCTCGAATGTACCCTTGGGCTCTCTTAGAGTTTTTCTCACCTGCCTCAAATGCAATTCCCTGAAATATTCTCAAAACTGTAAGTGCAATTCCCACAATGGTTTTAAGTGTTTAGCACATTATACAACACCAGCAAAATTCCCTAAAATATTCAAAATGTTAAACTCATGTTACAAATTTAAATTATTAGCGAAGTACAACAATGTAATTAAATGGAAATATGTCTATCATTGCATAAATACAGATGGACAATATGATAAGTATCGGCATCACTATGACATGGTCATTGTTGAATGCGTCTTCCTTTATCTTTTTCCATATTTAGAGCTGGTGATTCCCAAATTACTGTAATTAGACTATATGATAAGGTGTCTAGTTTTGCTGCCAAAGTTTTGCTTGCAATCTTGAAGGACACAATATAAGTCGTTATGAGAACTGATTGCTGATCATTTGCACTTGTTACGTTGGCGTGTATGTGTGATTGCTTGCATTCAAATGTGAGAAATTTAGCTAATCTCTATTTCCTCACTGTAATCTCACATATTTCAGTGTCTGTTTGCTAACTGTTTTTGGTATTTTGCATTTAAATCTACGCTGTCGATTTCTTGTCACAAATTTTCTCAGAAATTAATTTGGCAACAAAATAACAGTTGTAGTACGGGAATTATAATAGCTTACAGTTGTGGGTTTTGCTTTCCTCTGCCAGATCAAAATGAGTGCTGGGATCTTTTGTGTATTTCAAGTTTGTCGTTGATGCATACTCTTTTTTTCTGGGTAGTTCAATTGAAGCATTTGAAGCATTCTTGGCTAAATGCAAACATATGATTTGAGACAGTACTTGCTTGGCTAAATGCAAACGTATGATTTGAGACAGTACTTGCGCCTTGACATATGATGTTTCACAAGTGCACAAGTACAGATGAGTACAGTTGTTGATTAACGCCCCATGATTATCTGACAGTAATGTCTGTCACAATAGGTGGTAGAATTAAAATCAACAGTACTATAGGTCCCAAAGAAATGGATTGAAAACCACTGGTCTAATGAAATCTCTACTAAATCCAAAGTTATTGTAACAAAATTATTAGGTTAAATTATGATACAAAGCAAGTCTACCTCAAAGAAATACTAATGTACTACTTACAACAAACTGCTACATTCCCATCTATAGTAACTGACTATTTGATCCTCTCTCTCTATCTCTCTCTCAGATATGTGCGGTGTGCTTGGAGGAGTTCAAACAGAAAGATGAACTGGGGATTTGCCCATGCAAACATGCCTTTCACAGAAAGTAAGTACACACACACACAACTACACAGCTCCATTAAACAGCATCGAGTTCAGCATAAGAACTCTTCTCACACATTACATTGTACTTGTCACTGTGCTAAGCTGTAGGAACATTGATCCCCTGGGTGAGGGAACTGGGCTGGCTCTATACCTCTTTAGAGACCAGTTTTCCTAAATGGTCACAAAAGAGTGAGAGAAAGTCAAGTGTAGTGATTGGGCAGAGAAATGCAAGTGAGCATCGCAGGCAACAAATAAAAAAATCCACTTCAAATTTAAGCAGAATATCTGCTTATGAAATGTGGAACTGCTGCAACGCATGATGGGGAGCAAATTGCCCAATTTCCCAGTCAAAGCCCTGCCTCTAATTATTCCTGTTGAGGGCTTTGCTCAGCAAGTCTCATCCCTTGGATTGAGCCACTTGTGAGAACAGGATTTGATGCTGATTCAATCACAGCTTCTTTGTAAACACTCCTTAACATGGGCAGTCTGTGTTTATGTGTGAGAGTTAGGGCTGCACAGTTGATTTTCTCAATTTCTTAAAACTTTATAATAGAGTTAATATGCAGATATTTCATTTCATTTTCAACCCTAGTGGTGTGATCAAGTAATCTCAATAACTACAGAAAGTTTAATCAGTTCATCTGGACACGTTTGAGAGAGAAATGTTTCATCACTCATCTAAGTCTCAACTGTCTAACTGACTGCAGGTGTCCCCACCCTTATAAACAATACAGTTGCATAATAACCGAAAACGATCGGTTTCATATGCAAATTTCCATCACCATTAACTAGAGTTTCAATGGCAAGATGTACTATTCATAGAGGATTTGGGAATGGTTGCCATCACAGCATTGTAAGATGGCAACAGATGTACTCTGAGCCCCCCACCCCCACCCCCCGCTCAGTTCAGGGATGGTCGTTACCTCTTCACATAGATGGCCTCTTTGACTCCACATTCAAACCAGTGTTCCTCCCTATCAAGGATGTGCACATCCTCATCCTTGAAAGAGTGGCCACTGGCCTGTAGATGGGTGTAGACTGCGGAGTCCAGGTCTGGCATGTTAGCTCTTCTGCGTTGTGCCATCCTCTTGGCCAGCGTCTGTTTAGTTTCCTCGATGTACAAGTCACGGCAATCATCCCGGCACTTAACAGCGTACACTATATTGCTCTGTTTGTGCCGGGGGACCCGATCCTTGGGGTGGACCAATTTCTGGCATAGTGTGTTTTGAGGTTTGAAAGCAACTGAGATGCAGTGTTTGGAAAATACACATCTCAACTTTTCTGAAACTCCTGCTGGGGGGCTAAAGGTGCATCTGTTGCCATCTTACAATGCTGTGATTGCAACCATTCCCAAAACCTCTGTGACTAGTACACATGGCCATTGAAACTAGTTAATGGTGATGGCAATTTGCATATGAAACCGATTGCTGTTTTTGGTCGTTATGCCACTGTACTGTTTATAAGGGTGGGGATACCTGCAGTCAGCTGAGACTGAAGAGGTCACTTAGATGAGTGATAAAACATTTCTCTCTCAATAAACGTTGTGTCCAGATGAACTGATTCAACTTTCTGTGATTTTCTTACCTGGGTTATTGAGCATGCATAAAGACATACTCTCAATAAAACTTTCCCTCTATTCACAATGCTGCTGAAATTAAGATAAACCATTGGATGTGCAGCATACATAAATTTTTGTCTCAGATTGTATACGAGACATATGTTGTTGGCAGGGGAAAGCAACTGTCTAAGGCTGAACAATAAAAAGTATTCAGACTGTGCAATTGCTGCCTTAGAGCTGTACCTTTTTCAGTAAATCAAATCTATCAGTCAATCATCTTGTTTCATTTCAAAGTCCCATATGATTAATGCATAAAAGCAAAGGGGCTGTTTCAGTATTCAGTCTTCATTTGTCTTCCTGCAACACCGACACTATAAAGATCTATGGATTTAAAGCACCCACTTGAGATGTGGTGCTGTGTCCATTTTTTTCACAACAGCTCTCTGATTGACTAGATGGCAAAGTCATATAATGGAAAAGTAATGCACACCAAGGGTTGTAGGGAGGTGCTGATCACTGGAAGTAGACGTGAAAGTAGGAAAATGTTGCACATTCTGACTCCATATGCATTTCTCTTTTATTATTTATATTTTATATAGATGATGTTTCGGCCCTCAGGCCTTCAAGTTTAACCAAACTGCACTTTGATGGCAAAGTCAAACACTGGAAGGAAAACATGTTAACATTGTAAACACAGCATGTCTTACATATACTTAATGTCAACAGTTCATTTCCTGGAATATGAATTTCTATGCACAGCCCCATCATTGGGGCAAATATCAAAAAGACAGATTTTGCACTGGGGTTCTACGATGGCAACCTAAGTGAGCAGAAAATACAAGATGCGTATCTAGGAAAGGCTGCTTCTTTTTGTGTAACCTATAGCACACTTAGCTATAGCACCATTGGAGCTGCAGTACTCGAGTGGTCCCTAAATTTCAAATATGTTTGCTTCTCTATAATATGAGGATCTTTGATAGAAGTTGGAACCAACTTTATTCATATCAGGAGGCAAAGACTTTTAACTTGTAAATAATGGACAGGTTATCTCTGAGGAAATAATGAGGGTCAACAAAGTTCTGCCATTTGTGCTGCACTGTGAAGACTT
This sequence comes from Lampris incognitus, assembly GCF_029633865.1. Taxonomy (NCBI): domain Eukaryota; kingdom Metazoa; phylum Chordata; class Actinopteri; order Lampriformes; family Lampridae; genus Lampris; species Lampris incognitus. The sequence goes on from NC_079215.1 coordinate 32,428,066, forward strand.
TATGAAGACTATGTGAAGACCTTGTAAGGGTACCTTAATCAGTCCTCTTGGTTCTTTGTAACTGGATGAATTTTAAAGGCCTTTTTTTTTTTTTTGGACAATTTCTCCTCCTCTGTCTCAGGTGCCTCATTAAGTGGTTGGAGGTGAGAAAAGTGTGCCCGCTGTGCAACATGCCTGTACTACAGCTTGCCCAGCAGGCTGGCACCCCAGAGCCCCCTGTGCCAATACAGCAGCCTCTACCCGGTGTGGAGAACCTGGTGTAGCACACACAGACATACTGTTGTGATACACTACAAATATGCATACACATACACATACACATCCTAACACATATTTGCTCAGTTGTACAGGTACTATTACATACAGCATGTGTCTGAGAACAGACAGGAGACACCAAGAGTTACTATGCAGAGACTCGCAAAAATGTGAATCTACTGCTCTCCTTAATTCTCTAATTTTTGCCTTGGCGGATTAAAGAAAAGGATATCCTAGTATCAGTTGTTACTGATATTCAACTGCTAGTTCTCCTTTCATTTTGTTCTTTTCATGGACAATGATGAAGAGTTTTTAGTTTTCTTCTCAGCCATGCCTCAGTCACTGACTGTTTCATAACCAAAGCACTTTTCTGGGGACACCAGCGGAAGACAAGAGAACCACAAAGCCAAGAACTACAAAACTTCTCTTTTTCTTTTTTTCTTTTTTTTTTTTTCTTTTTTCTTTTTTTTTCTTTTTTTTTACTTAATTTAAATTTTTTTAACATGCACTTTATTCGAACTCAACCTTAATTGCGTGTGATGGTAGTAGCAAGGTCATATTTTCTTATTTTTATTAACTATTTCTTTATATGTACAGAGTGAAATGGTTTTTAATTTTTAATTGAGTGAACTGTGGTTTTTGAAGGATAAAATATATCTTAAAGGGAAAACAATACCTTAGTCAGTGTAGGTGTTTCTGTGTCAGGAAATGTGGACAGTGTTTATAGTGTAATTACACTCATACACGCATGCGCGTGCACACATAAACATGAACGCAAGCTCAAAGCAACTTCAGAACTTGATTTCCAGCTAAATGTGAATTAGGGTTGAAGATTTGAATGTTTAACCGAGGATTGATTTCTAGTCTCTGACATAAACACACACACACACACACACACACACACACATATATATATATATATATATATATATATATATATATATATATATATATATATGCAGCTAACGCCTAGGCTATACGGTTTATTCACAAGAGTTGTCTTTGTTACAATGTCACTTTCATTGCCCAGTCAAAAGAAACAACATTACTATTATGTGGCATAAAGATGTGAATGTTCTAGCATAGTGCAACAATGCTGAGATGTTTTGGTATATAGTACAAGAAAATACTGTGAATACAGCAAGTAGATACAGTGGAAAAACAAATCCAGTTTCCCTTACCTCTGTACGTAAGTGCTGTTTGACAAGCACACAGGCTATAGTCACTTCTTGCATCAGGGACTTTAGAATGACTTCATATCCATAGTTCCCTCTGACCCACAGCCAAGGAGATGTCATGCTATGTACCTCATAAGGCCCCACTCAGCTGTGCCCCAAGCATTACTTGTAATTTTGGCAGATCTTTAGTTCTTTTTTTTTTCATTTTCCAAATTAAAGTCTAACACAGTCCTTGTGTTCTGTTTTGGACAACCCTTAAAATGAGTAAGACTTCTTCAGTACTATTTGTTACACATGTAGCCAGACTTTTAATTCTGTTTCAGAGAACAAAAGCTTGTCAACCAAGGCATTGTTTGACAGGAGGTAAAATCAGCAAATGTTTTGACAGTGCCAGAAATGTGTCAGTTTTACTTTGTCTTGTTGTCAATTTGCTGATGCTGCTGAATTAAGAAAGAAATGTTACATTGTTATGCGTTATGATAAGGCTGTTTTTTCTTCTTCCTCAAATTGTGAAAAAATACATTACTTTTGTGTCTGTCTATCTCCAAATGTAGTAATCTGTATCTCGTTCGAAAAGTATTGGTGACTCTTAAGAGACTTGACCTAGTGAGTTTATAGGAGACCGGAGTTAGACTAGAACAAAATGAACTTTTTTAATTCAACTTCTGTTTAAAAGGGGGCACTTGCATGCAACTGCAAAAGAAAAAAAATGGTCCTACCCTTGCTTCTATGCTGGTACTAGATTATCTTTAATCATATTGTAGCTATACCGATAGTACAACAGTAAAGCTATCTGGTAAAGTAATGCTACAGTAAAAGCTAGCTGTTGTGCAAATTGGTACGTGCAACACAATTTCTATGCTCAGCATAGAAATTGTTTTTGTAAATGTACACACTACTAAATACCCCTGACAAACACACACACACAAACACACACAAGAGGTGTGTGTACCCACCATCCTCAGTTGGACAGTTAGAGGTATTAGTCAGCAGGTTGGGATGTAGTAGTCCTGCTTTCTGGCCCCACTATTCTAGTGCTTTCCTCCCCCTCGCTCACTGTACAATACAGAGTGTTTGTTGTCCAGAAGCACACAGACCTCTGTGAACCATGCTTTTGTTCATACATTTGGCCATACTGATTGCCCTCACCCACAGCATCACTACGTAGTGTTTTGAGACTTGTTTATTAACAAAGGTGTGTAAAAGCATTCATTTGAAAAGGGGCAGACCCAAAAAAGTTGAAAGCTAGAGTGTCATTAGCTTTTCTGACCATGGTTTAAAGACAGTTAAATTATCTTTAATAACATCCTGTTCCCAAACACTTAGTCAATAGTCGAATTGCATATGTAGGTTCCTGGACCGATTTGGGCAGCTCAACCACATATTTGAGTTTTACCTGATGATTTGCCTTTACCGAGACCGTTCTGTCAGAAATTGATGCCATACGGTGGTATCCTACTATGAAATAGAAAACTATTGGGTGCAGGACAACCATTCAAAGAGGTTCTCAGATATTTTCCCCAATGGCTTTTCCCAATTAAAAAAAAAAATCCAAATGAACAGATTAACGCAGCCAGAAAAGAAGCACACCACTTTTCTTTATTGCCAATATCAAAGTCTTATCTCATAAAGCTGATGAATCAGGTGAGGTTGGAGTAATGTTTCATTCATCTTGATTGTGCTTTTCGTCCGTTGTGGTTAACAAGCTTATTTCACTTCTAGCCAAGAGACTAATTAAATGTTAAAAAATCAAATGTGTAGTTTATGTAGTAACACTTAAGCTACACAGAGACTAACTGTTTTGACTGACCCTTTATCTCAATTGAAATCTATGAAATTGAGAATTGGCTTTGAATCACAACAATCCCCATTCTCTAGATTCCCTCACTACAGGATTGGGTAGTATCCCTTCGAATGCCCCTCGAGAATATTTCTTTCTTCTGTCACAAGGCCAATAGTTTAGATCAAGTCTAACAGCTTCACAGAATGTACGGTTTATGAAAGATTAAAAAAAAAATCGTGTTGACGGTGAAAGCATGCAATTTTGTAGACTGCCGCTGAAATTGCCATTGTTTAAGTGTAAATGGAGAGTTCTATCAGTCATAGTGTATTTGTACATAATGGAAAGTGAACTGAAGATGCTTCCTCATAGAAAAGAAATGGCAGCTGAGCACTTCCTGCCATTAACCCAACCAAGTATTGTGTTTAATCGTTGTCTGTCTTTCCATCCAACCTTCCTGTTTTGTCCTGTTTGCCGTCCTATTCCCGTTAAAGACAAAGTGCCAGGTGCCAAATGTTGAGTGGTGAGCACAAAGTCATAGTAAAAGCCAATCATGGCATATAGCTTAAAATAGTAGAAAATGTTTTGAATATTGTATTTGTAATAGGTATATAAATGAATGCCCCCCCCCCAATTGTAGTCATTGATGTTGGCGCTGGCTTTTTTTTTTTTAACTGTTACCAACAGAGAAGGCACAGTTTGCAAAACCAACCTGCTTTCTTTTCGACATCACTGACTATTCACTGAGATATGATGCCAGGGATTTGTGACATGGGAACCCTGTCTATGTGATACATCTCGCTGTTCTAGACACATTTTAAAGCCTTTTAAAAGTAGACTTGGTATTTTGGCAGAATGTCAAAATTCATTTATTTGGAAAGTAACATTAACGCGGTTAACCTGTCCCATAATGTGTGAAAATTTTCATCATCCTAGATATTTCCATGGCTCTTGTTAGACCAGACCATTTATGCTTTTCCATCTGTCACTGCCTCACAGAACTGATTTTTCTTCTTGTTTAATGGAGTGTATTCCTCCATAACTCTGGTTACTAACTGCCAACTAACTTACTAACCTCCGCCTGCCGGTGCACCCAGTCCTCTTCACCATCGGCCCATGTCTCACAGCCTCTCTGTTGACACTAGTTATGTTTGTGGACTCTCACAGACATTGTTTTTAAATGAAACTTCTGCAGCAGAATATTTTTGGAGACAGTTGCTGTACAGTATTTGTAAGCTCTATTTTTGTATATGTAATTGCTATTTTGGAGAAAATAAAGAATTCAATGCATTTTTTTTCCTTTTTTGGCTAATTTTATGTCTATTCATTTAAAAAAAATGTTGTATGTGACTGACTTGAACTGTAAATAAAGTTTCCAAGTTATGGAAGTTATTCTGTGTGCTGCCTTGTGTAAACATGCCATATTTTTGTTTACCAACATGATCGTGATACCTGATGTTATCCTGAAGGCTTGAATGACTGAGAACATCTGCATTTTAATAGCTGTGCAATACCTGGTTTGATTTCTCAGATGATTTAAATTGTACTTACACGTTTAATGTCCATATCTTTAAAATTAGTGGCTTCAACAAACGAGGGCCCCTAAGACATTGGTCAAATTCACCTTAAACCTCCCTCTGATCTTATTTTAATGATAGAGTAGCAGTCAGACATGTTATTAGGGTCTCAAATGTAAAGGGCTTGCACAAATGCTCAATTTATGCTGATGATACCCAGCTCTTCCCACCAGATGATCTCACAGTCTCGGCACAGATATCATCATGCCTTGCTGATATCTCTGCATGGATGAAAGAACGCCACCTTCGGTGTAACCTATCTAAGACTGAGCTCCTTGTCATCCTAGCCAGTCCATCCTTACAACAACAGACCTACACTACCGTTCAAAAGTTTGGGATCACCCAAACAATTTTGTGTTTTCCATGAAAAGTCACACTTATTCACCACCATATGTTGTGAAATGAATAGAAAATAGAGTCAAGACATTGACAAGGTTAGAAATAATGATTTGTATTTGAAATAAGATTTTTTTTACATCAAACTTTGCTTTCGTCAAAGAATCCTCCATTTGCAGCAATTACAGCATTGCAGACCTTTGGCATTCTAGCTGTTAATTTGTTGAGGTAATCTGGAGAAATTGCACCCCACGCTTCCAGAAGCAGCTCCCACAAGTTGGATTGGTTGGATGGGCACTTCTTGCGTACCATACGGTCAAGCTGCTCCCACAACAGCTCAATGGGGTTCAGATCTGGTGACTGCGCTGGCCACTCCATTACCGATAGAATACCAGCTGCCTGCTTCTGCTCTAAATAGTTCTTGCACAATTTGGAGGTGTGTTTAGGGTCATTGTCCTGTTGTAGGATGAAATTGGCTCCAATCAAGCGCTGTCCACTGGGTATGGCATGGCGTTGCAAAATGGAGTGATAGCCTTCCTTATTCAGAATCCCTTTTACCCTGTACAAATCTCCCACCTTACCAGCACCAAAGCAACCCCAGACCATCACATTACCTCCACCATGCTTAACAGATGGCGTCAGGCATTCTTCCAGCATCTTTTCATTTGTTCTGCGTCTCACAAACCTTCTTCTTTGTGATCCAAACACCTCAAACTTGGATTCATCCGTCCACAACACTTTTTTCCAGTCTTCTTCTGTCCAATGTCTGTGTTCTTTTGCCCATCTTAATCTTTTTCTTTTATTGGTCAGTCTCAGATACGGCTTTTTCTTTGCCACTCTGCCCTGAAGCCCAGAATCCCGCAGCCGCCTCTTCACTGTAGATGTTGACACTGGTGTTTTGCGGGTACTATTTAATGAAGATGCCAGTTGGGGACCAGTGAGGCGTCCGTTTCTCAAACTAGAGACTCTAATGTACTTATCTTCTTGCTCAGTTGTGCAACGCGGCCTCCCACTTCTTTTTCTACTCTGGTTAAAGCCTGTTTGTGCTGTCCTCTGAAGGGAGTAGTACACACCGGTGTAGGAAATCTTCAATTTCTTAGCAATTTCTTGCATGGAATAGCCTTCATTTCTAAGAACAAGAATAGACTGTCGAGTTTCAGATGAAAGTTCTCTTTTTCTGGCCATTTTGAGCGTTTAATTGACCCCACAAATGTGATGCTCCAGAAACTCAATCTGCTCAAAGGAAGGTCAGTTTTGTAGCTTCTGTAACGAGCTAAACTGTTTTCAGATGTGTGAACATGATTGCACAAGGGTTTTCTAATCATCAATTAGCCTTCTGAGCCAATGAGCAAACACATTGTACCATTAGAACACTGGAGGGATAGTTGCTTGAAATGGGCCTCTATACACCTATGTAGATATTGCACCAAAAACCAGACATTTGCAGCTAGAATAGTCATTTACCACATTAGCAATGTATAGAGTGTATTTCTTTAAAGTTAAGACTAGTTTAAAGTTATCTTCATTGAACAGTACAGTGCTTTTCCTTCAAAAATATGGACATTTCAATGTGATCCCAAACTTTTGAACGGTAGTGTATATCCAGCTCGGATCAACCCAACTCATGCCCAAAAAGTCTGCCCGAAACCTGGGTGTCATGATTGATGACCAACTAACCTTTAAGGTTCACATGGCCTCGATTACTCGGTTGTGCCGATTTGCCCTGTACAACAGTAAAATTAGACCCCACCTGTCTGAGCATGCGGCTCAACTCCTGGTACAGGCTCTTGTAATATCACGCATTGACTACTGCAACTCCTTACTGGCAGGTCTCCCTGCATGCACTTTCAAACCTCTACAAACGACCCAGAACCAACCCAAAACAGCACATGTCACTCCACTGTTCATATCCCTCCACTGGCTCTCAGTAGCTCCCGGCATCAAATTCAAAACCTTGATGCTCGCTTACAAAACAGCAACTAAAACAGCTCCTGCCTACCTGAACTCCCTCATTCAGGTCTACAATCAGTCCTGCTCACTACGCTCTGCCAATGAAAGGCACCTGGCATTTCTGCCACAACGGGGCCCTAAGTCACTAGCCAGACTCTTCTCTTCTGTAGTTTCCTGGTGGTGGAACAAGTTACCAAATTCAGTACGATCCCCTGAGTCCCTCTCCATCTTTAAGAAGATGCTAAAGACCCAGCTCTTTCACGAACACCTTCCCACCTGATGGTATTGAATAGAAAAAAAAAAAGAAAAATCACTTATATGCACCCTATGCATTGCTTTTGTGCACGGCCTGTTGACACCTATGTCCTATCGGACTTGAACCTAGTTTTTTTTCTACACTTAGTTGCGTTGTTGCCTCCTGACTAGAGCCTTGCTTGTGTTGTATTAACTCTCAGATGTACGTCGCTTTGGATAAAAGCGTCTGCTAAATGCTACATGAAACTGTAACATTGAAGTCATTCCCTGTAACATATAAGGCCACCTAACGATGTTTTAATGTGTTAGCTAAATTTTTTTCTTCATTGTGAGTAACCACTTGATGAAGTTTAAACATTTGTGTCCTACATCTGCTGTGAAATTTCATAATTTAATTGGATAAAATTTGATTGGAAATTGAAGGTCAGCCCAGACATATACTTCAGTATAATCACACACTATTGTTGCTGTTATTTGTACCCTTTAGAGAGCAGCGTATCCTTTATCCCCTCTGTGGAAGTATTTATGGCCACTTTCGTTTGTGCCAATGTGTGCTTGGACTGAAAAATCAGAGGCAAGAGTGTAAGTTTTGGTGTATTCTCTGGGCAGCAAGGTGGCGTTATTTATAGAATAACAGACTAATTACGCACTTGTAATTGGCAAAAGCCAGCTGGGGTAGGTTATTTCAGGCCAACAGCTGCCTCTGTGCCCATAAAGTGTTTATTATGTGATCTGTCCTGGTGGGGAGGCTTATTGGAGAACAGGATGAAGTGTCCCCCTTAGAAAAACAATGGGAGGATCGGAGAGACTGGGCCAGTCAGGACAAAACAGGTGTGCCAGGTCTTAAAAGGTACTATGTGTAATATTTCAAGCTGATATAGTTAACTCTGGAGAGGTGAGCAGTTTTGACACCCCACCCCCTTAATCTCTTAGTTACACCAACATTGTCGTTGTGAAGCACTTCTGTACTTAAAGGCGAAAGTGTTTATCAAGGTGAACGCCATTTGGTCTATTATAAGCAACCCTTTACAATTTCACATCGGAGACGCAATGTCAGTCTCCTCTCATCAGCACAGCGAGGTTTTACGGACCGTAAAAACATGTCAAAGTGAGAAATCCTTCCAAAAAAAATTTTTTTTTGGGAGGGGGGGGGGCACACATACTGCATATTTCAACAAGCTCTGTGGTCAAGTCAAGTCAATTTTATTTGTCATCTTCAATTATTAGTTTTAGGAAAAGTCTTCCCCCTATGGATTCTTTAAATTGAAAAGACCTTCCTATTGTTACGGACATGGTTCAGTGGGAAGGAAGCAGACATTCAAACGATGCTCTGTGGACGTTGCAGTTGCAGAAAATAAACCGGTTGCACAGTACTCATTGCTTTATTTGTCGATTTTTATCTGTTTATTTATCTATTGCACGTGCGATTGTATGTGGAGGAAAAAGTATTTGTACACACAAGCAATCAGGACTGCTCGACTATGGCAGAGTTCATCCATCACACTGGATGCATTGCTTTACAAATTGAATTTTTTTCTCGTTCCTTTTTGATTCAGACAAATATTTGTAACAGTTGTTCCTTAGTAATTTGGGACATGATCGTCAAAATACACATTACCTCAAGTTTGCAATGTTGGCTCCGCAGCGACATCTATTGGTGAACGTTTGTTCTTAGTGAAGGCTGTCCTGAAACCGTCACATCCTAAACGCCACGATGAGTGAAATTATTTCACAAATGAAGACAAAATCAAAAGTTGAGATATCTCTAAGAAGTATTTGTCCACTATTGTAAGTGCTACTGTAAAGTGTCCATGTTTTTAATCTGAGGACTCCTGAAACAAGGATCTATACCTTTTTAAAATAAATCAGTAGGGATTACATGCACCTGTGAGACATTGTTGACAGAATACAAAGACACAGCATGGAAAAGATAAATGACAGCAGTCATCAGAATATACGGAAACATTAAAAATGATTACTGCAAAATTAGATTTGGCAGTGATACTTAAGAGGGATTTTAGCGTCCTCTCAATGGCATCCATTTTGACTATAGATTCTCCAACCCTATCCCTCGCTCTGCCTATAACCAGTTCTGTTTCTTCTGTTTGATTTCATTTGTGTGCACTGAATATAAGTTGAACCACATGACATTGTCACAACTGAGCTTTATTATGCTCAGGAATTCGATAAATATTCAGTAGCTAAAAATGAGAAACATCTCAACACTGCACCCTCAGCTTTGGATATGAAGTGTTTTAACCAATGTGGCCACTTTCTCAAATTATTATCAATTTATTCTGCACCAGTTCATCATTTTAGTATGTTTAGAATAAATTTAAGTATGGCAAACAGGTCATTCACAATTCACCAGTTTCTCTCAGCAGCCTCTCCGTGAATGCGTATCAAGGCAAACGGAAGCTGCCAAGCCTGGGATTTATCACGCATACGGGCACAGCCTTGTTTTGACCAACCAAAACTGAGGGACCAAGCTCCACCATCAGCTAAACAAAGTCCAGTGGAAAGGACACAAGGTCAGGGGGTAAATATATAGAGAGGTCAATAAAATGGAAATAAAATTACACAATAGCAACAATTGGCGTGGCGTTAGTAAAAATATTTGGGTGGGCCTACTCTCAGAAGGAAACACAGGAGATGGGCTCTCTGGTGCACCGTGCATGAATTTATTCAACCAAAACATGAGCCGTTGAAGCTGACTCTAAGTGCATCAGTTCTGCGTTTCTTTACTGTCCATTTGAAGCTAGAAGAGGGACGTAATCGTCTGGTGAAACCTGTCTCAACTGGTTGCTAACAGTCGGAGAGATTGACCCCAAGAAGTTTTGCTCACAGGTCACAGGGCATACTGAATTTTATCTTATGTCTTGCTTGGACTGTTGCCCAAGGTTTCATTAATCAGGTGCAGCACACCCTTGGATTTTCCACCTTAGTTTAAAGTAAGAAAAAGATCATCCCGGCGGCATTGGGTACCTCTACAATACTGTAACGTGCATGGATAAGAAGACACACTGGCCGCTGGCTGGCGGGTCTGACCCTTCGGTCGAGCGGTTAGCGACGGCTCCTGCGGCCCGGGCGACACGGGTTCGCTTCCCGGCCCCGGCAGCTCCTGTGGTTGCGTTGTCCCCCGAATTCGCTACAATACAAACAAGCCGTAGTTTAATCTTGCCCATAAGGTATCTCCATCCATCAGTGGAAGCTCTTCATTAATGAATGAATTGTATTTACTTTACACAGATTCTTTTCTGAACATAAAAAATGATTTTAATTAAATGCTTGTATCACTGTGTGTTTATTTGTCTAAACCCATTGAACTCATGACTGAGGGTGTGTATGTGTGTATTGATGTATTCCTGATGAGATAAGGAATGATGATAGCTGATCCTTACACCTCCTCCTTCGAGTTGAACTGTATTTACTTGCCATTTTAGACGTCTGTCTCTGTACACATAAAAAAGGATCACTGTGGGGGGAAAAACCCAACACAATTAATAAATGTAAATCTTTCAGAACTTGTTCTTTTCAGACAAATCTCAATTTGAGATTTCATCTGTTTATATACATTGCATTTAATAGTTCAGTAGAGAGGGCTTACATACTTGATCAGCATTACACTGGCAGAACGGTTATTCATTGATTATGTAAATAATAAACCCAAGGGGTTCATGCACATATTGGAGGTCTGTGCATTTCTTCAGTGATCCATTTTCATTATATATCAAATAAATTCCATAGGCTTTGTCATTAACACACAATAGTTATTCAACAGGTCATTAAATGACTCAATGAAAACTCAATTCCTGTATGGAATAGCGGCTCTCATTAAATAACTTATAGATAGATAGATAGATAGATAGATAGATAGATAGATAGATAGATAGATAGATAGATAGATAGATAGATAGATAGATAGATAGATAGATAGATGTAGGAAAAAAAACTTTAATTCATAGCAGTACAAGCCTGTTTCATGCGTCACGCACTCGTCAGCTGATACAGGACCATGAGTATTGCTTTATTGTTACACAGTCTATGGTATTACCAACAAGGTAAGCTATGGATGAACAGTTTCTTGGGCTGAATCAATGAACATTTAATACTCACCAGCTCAACTGCACAAAAAACAAAAAACTGTTGTTACATCAACACGGGATAAATGGACACTTTTAATTAAGAACATTTTTTCTTCGTCATTTTGGGACTTTATCTTTCAAGTGCTTGAGAATTGTGTTAACTGTGGTATTCACATTGACATTTACAGTTATTTGAATGTGTATGTTAGCATATTTATGCTGGTTATCTTGTACTTATTTGCTGATATGCTATGTTTATGCTGTTCATTGCTAAGGTTAATCACATCTGCTAAAGGGCTGTCTTCTGACATAAGAAAAAATTAATAGTGATAATTCTAAGTAGTTCATGATGTCAGAGTCAGCTAGTGAAAGATATTTTGAGGAGTTGATGGCTGGTTTGCAGCATGAAGTTCAAGACTCATAGAGGGAGCTCCACTTAGTAGTAGATACATCTGAGAGACTACGTCAGCAAGAAACCACTGAAGCAAAACAACCAAGACTGGCTGATCTCCAAGGTAAATCTCAGAAAGACATTGATCCCCTTGAAGGTCTCCGGCGCTCTAAACGCGCATAGAATCTCACAGAGAAGATGTGTGCACTCCAAGCTGAAGAGGCCAAGAAAAGGGAGAACAAATTGCTATTCATGTACGAGCAATGGAAGCTCCACATATGCAAGGCAAGAGATCAACTAAAGACATACATGCCGGAGAGTCAGCTCTGGTCTCTCATAGAAGAACTAAAGAAAGGTAAGGAAGAAATTAATGAACATCTACAGTGAAATTAGAGTCCTCGCCATACTTTCCACTGACACAAGAAGATGAGTTGATACATGTGAATCGGTGACTACAGAAATCATCAGCATTGCCTACAGCAGAACGATAGATGATGAAGCAGAGTTTAATGAGTGACAAGTAAGGCAGTGCCTTCATGAATTTCTCCACCGTGACTATGCAAAGTCTGTTTATGGATCTGACGCCTCCCTGACAAGTCACAGCAAGTCCAATCCCTACTCCATGGCTCCATCAATAGCAAGTAGCCAAGCGTGCGGAGGCAGCTGCCGAACAAGCAGTGAAGGAAGCAAATTATGAGATGCTGCTAGTTGAAGAAAGACAAAAGAAATCAATAAGAGAGTTAGAGTAACAACAAAGGAAAGCTCTGGAGGCACAAAGGTGTGAGTTGGAGAGATTGCAGTCAGAGAAAGAAGTGCGGGCAGCTCAAGCCAAGCTGAAGGTCTATGATAAGGAGACAGAACGTGAAGCTGCTGACTACCTTAATAATGAAAGAAACAAGGAAGCAAAGACTGTGCTGCAGTCCCCCTGACCCACAGAGCAACACCTTCTAATACAGACATTTCCTCTCTCCCCTAAGTCTTGCAAGACAGCATAGTCTCTTAAATAAGCTCCCTGTTCCAGAGCCATTCGTCTTCAATGGTGATACAATATGATACACTGAATGGAAGTCAGCATTCACTTCACTCATTGACCAAAGACCAATCACTCCAGCTGAAAAACTCTACTACCTAAAGAAATAATTTGGTGGCCCAGCACGACAGGCTCTAGATGGCAACTTCTTCTGAAATGACAATGAAGCCTACCAAGATGCTTGGAGCAAGCTAAATCATCGCTTTGGCCAGCCATTCGCCATTCAGAGGGCATTCAGAGAGAAGCTCTCGAGCTGGCCAAAGATCCACCCTAAGGATACTGAGGGACTCAGAAGCTTCTCTGATTTCCTGAATGCCTGTCAAGATGCCATGCCTCATGTCAAGGGCCTCGACATATTAAATGACTGTGAGGAGAATCAGAAGCTTGTTCACAAACTGGCCAGCATCTGGAACCGTCAAGTCATGCAAAGCCTGAATGAGAAGCAAGAATTCCCAAGCTTTAAGGACTTTGCCAGATTCACATCAACTGAAGCAGAGATTGGATGCAACCTGATTACGTCTCTCCATGCCCTTCATTCATCAGACCCTATCACTGAGAAGAGAAATCTCAGAGACACAAAGAGAAACAAGGCCAGTGTTCTCACAACTCAAACGGTCACTGATAAAGAGAACCAAAGGGCAGACAGAGAAAGGCCAAGACTCCCATGTATTCTGTGCCAGGACAATAGACATCAGCTTCATGCATGCTCCAAGTTCACAGACATGTTGTTAATGGAGCGACGGAACTATGTCAAGGAGAAAAAAAAACAACTATGGCTGCCTAAAACCCGCTCACAGCACAATAGATTGTCGCCATCGTCACTTTTATGACACCTGCAAGGGAAAGCATCTTACAGCTCGCCACGATGACAACTATGAAAAGGAAAGGTCAGGTGTCACTGCAACATCACTCAATGTAGCAGGAGAGGGCTCATCCAACACATCAATGGTTATACCATTATGGGTATCTTCCAAAAATAACCCAACTGCAGAGAAACTTGTCTATGCTTCACTCGACTCTCAAAGCGATACTACATTCATTGACCAAGAGGTGAGTGACAGTCTTGGTGCTGACAAGTATCCGGTGAAGCTAAATTTGACTACTGTGAGTGGAAAAGATACAGTTCTCACAAGTGAGAGTGTTTCTGGCCTTTGTGTAAGAAGATACAGTTCTGCCATTCAAGTCGATCTTCCAGTGACCTACACGAAAGACTGCAAACCGTGCTCACATTCCTACCTGTGAGATGGCCAAACAATGGAGTCATTTCACAGAAATAGTGGCTGAGATCCAGCCACTTAAGGACTGTGAGGTAGCTCTTCTCATAGGCTATAATTGCTCTAGAGCAATGACACCTAGCAAGTCATTCTAAGAGGTGACGAGAAACCCTACGCTATAGGGACAGACTTAGGATGGAGCATTGTGGGGCACTCATCACAAAGACACGATTTGCTGAGCACAAGTCATTTGTGTCACAGAGTCACCATTAAAGAGCTGCCTCCAGCAACCCCTGTTGATCTTATCTGCATCCTAGAGTCTGACTTCAAGGATGGCAGTGAAGACAGCAAAAAAGTGTCACAATGTGACATCACATTCCTCAATGAGCTAGATAAAGGTATACAGAAAAACATACACAGTTACCAAATGCCTCTGCCCTTCAAAACCAGACCAAGCTTGCCTGACAACAAGGATGTGGCTATGACACACCTCAAGCACATCAAAAGGAAATTGTAACGGGATGAAAGATGTAAGGAGCATTGTGTCAGGTTCATGGAAGAGGTCATTGAGAAGGGAGATGCAGAGCATATCGAAGATGGTGGGAAAGAAGGTGAAAGATGGTACATCCCCCATCATGGCGTTTACCATGCAAAGAAGCCTGATAAAGTTCATGTAGTGTTTGATTGCTTGGCCAGAAACAAAGGAACCAGCTTAAATTACCATCTTCTCTCTGGGCATGACATATTGAACTTGAGCGGGGTTCTCATCCGCTTTCGACAGCACCCTGTTGCACTGATGTGTGACATTAAAAAAAAATGTTCCATCAGTTTCACGTTGATGAAGCCGATCGCAACTACCTGCGCTTTCTGTGGTGGAGGCAAGGAGACTTGAACTCAGAGCCTGGTGAGTTCCGCATGAAGGTGAACCTCTTCGGTGCAGCCTCTTCTCCTGGGTGTGCAAATTACGGGTTGAAGCATCTAGCTAAGGAAAGTAGCGACATCTACCCTCGAGGCTCACAGTTTGTCATGAAGGACTTCTGCATAGATGACAGAATCACAAATGTTGAAAGCACTGAAGATGTTATCCAGCTTGCCAGAGAAGCACGTGAACTCTGTGCCATGGGTGGTCTCCAACTACACAAGTTTGTGTCTAACGACAGAGAAGTCATAGAGAGTATAACTCCCTCTGAACGAGCCACCAATGTGAAGGATATGGATCTTGCATTCACCGATATGCCACTCGACAGAGCTCTCAGGATTCAGTGGGACGTGGAGTCCTATCACTTCCGGCTTAATGTCAGCCTCAAGGATCAGCCTGCAACACACCGTGGCATCTGTCAGTAGTGGGCTCCCTGTATGATCCTCTCGGGTTTGTGGCACCTGTCCTGCTCAAAGCGAAGATCATTCTTCAGGAGTTGTGTCGGTGTGGCACAGGCTGGGATGATCCTCTAACCCACGAGCTTCATCCAAAATGGGAACAGTGGAGAAGTGATAAAGCTCATTTGGATAATGTCACTATACCCCATACCTACTCACCTGCTGGATTTGGAAGAGCCTCAAAGACAGAGTTGCATCACTTCCTGGACGCCAGCAAGAAGGGTTATGGTCAGTGTTCTTACCTGAGGCTTCAAAATGAAAAGGGAGATGTTCACTGTGCCCTAGTTGTAGGAATCTCACGCGTCTCATCAACGAAAGTCACAACTATACCAAGATTGGAATTGATGGCTGCAATAGTTTCCGTGAAGATGAGCAACATGCTGAAGGAGGAATTTGGATCTACTGATGTTGAGGAGTTCCTCTGGGCCGACTCGAAGGTGGTCTTGGGGTATGTAAAAAATGAAGTACGACATTTCCACACCTTTGTGGCTAACCGCGTTCAGAAGATTCAGCTCAGCTCAGCTCCTGAACAATGAAGATACATCCCTACCAATGAGAATCCTGCTGATCACGCTTTTAGGGGCTTGACTCTCAGCGAGTTTCTGTCATCCACATGGCTCACTGGACCCAAGTTCTTATGGAACAAGGAATTGAAGATGCCAGCAGATGAAATCCCAGAGTTAACGATCGGAGATCCCGAGGTCAGAAGTGCTCTAACACTTAACACAAGAACCACAGTACGAGTAAGCCTCGTCGATCGTTTGGTTAAGCTCTCATCTTGGCCACTGGCTACTCGAGCTGTTGCACGCATTGTAAGGCACATCAACAAGAACAAAACAAACAGCCTCACCACTGTAACGGAACGAGAAGATGCAGAACATCGCATAATCAAAGACCTGCAGAAAAATGTATATCATGAAGAGTTGAAACTGCTGAGCAAAGGGACCTCCCTACCATCTCAGAATCTGTTGCACTCTCTTGATGCTTTCCTTGACAAGGATGGTGTCCTCAGGGTGGGAGGAAGACTGTGCAACTCCTTCCCAACCCCATCAAGCACCCTGCAATCATCTCGAAAGATCATCACATTGCAAGGATGATGACTGCTCATGGTAATGAGCAATCATCGTCCTTTTAATGTGATGTTTGATGTTTAACCAAGGATGATGAGCAATGGTCAAACATCAAAGCAAAGGTCTCACCATAAATGAAGTCAGGTCCAACGGCTACAGGATTCCAGGAATCAACCGGGCAGTATCATTCTCGTCAATGCATCACATGTAGACAGCAACGGAGACCAAAAGAAGAGCAAAGGACGGCTGATCTACCTCCTGAACGTGTAGAGCCATCGTCCCCCTTCACCTTCTGTGGCATGGAATGCTTTGGCCCATTTCTTACAAAGCAAGGGAGAAAAGAAAACAAGAGGTATGGTCTTCTCTTCATTTGCCTGAGCTCCCGTGTCATCCATATTGAGATGCCTGACAGCATATCTACAGACGCCCTCATCAATGGCCTTAGATGTTTCATTGCCATACAGGGCAAAGTTCGTCAGATCAAGTCTGATCAAGGCAGCAACTTTGTTGGAGCCCAAAATGAACTCAAGGAAGCTCTAAAGGAAGTTAATGCAGACCGGCTGGCTGCATTTCTTGCTGAGAAACAATGCGACTTTAGCATGAATGCACCTTATTCAAGTCATGTTGAAGGGGTGTGGGAGAGACAGATTAGGACAGTGAGAAGCGTCCTAAGGTCCACGCTTTCTCTGTCCTACAGTAGGCTAAATGATGCTTCTCTATGAGCATTCCTCTATGAAGCTATGGCAATCGTCAACAGTTGCCAACTGACCGTTAACGACCTCACTGATCCCCACAGCCTCGAGCCTCTTACCCCCAACCATCTTCTGACTATGAAATCTGCCAGAGCCTTACCTCCCCCAGGAGAATTCGTCAGAGAAGACATGTATGGGAAGAAAAGGTGGCGACATGTTCAATACCTGGCAGAACAGTTCTGGAGTCGCTGGCGAAAAGAATACCTTGCCAACATCGCTCTCGGACAGCATTGGCATACCCGCCGAATAAATCTGCTAGTTGGAGATATTGTAATTGTGAAAGGAGATGATGTGCACAGGAATGAGCGGAGATTGGGCAGAGTTTCAGGAACCATTACTGACAAGAACGGACTAGTAAGAAGAGTTAAGGTCTGCCTTGGTGACAGGAAGCTTGGCAAGAAAGGAGAATGTCTTAGTGGGGCAGCTTAGCATAAAAATTGTGCATTTTGTGATAAAAGCGTCAAACTTGGTACATATGTAGCTTAATATATTTAGAAGAAATTTGTATATGGAGCCACTGAAAATTAACCCCGCAGTGGCCATGGCAGGCCGATATTAGATCACTTTTAGCGGGGCTGTGGCCTCCCTAAATTTCATATCGGCCATTGTGACAAGACAGAGGAGAATGTTACCTTTCCAGAGATACCAATATTATTGTTCTAATCCAAATAGAACCAGAGATATGCCATTTTACATATCGGATGTCACCAATACATGTTGAAAAAAACTAAGTTCCCAGTCAATTTTGAGACATTATTCATCTATACACTATGTATAGACATCTATACCTAAACACTCCTCTTCTGTTGGTCAAGGTTTAGAACCAGCGATTGCAGGAAACAATACACAATTCAGTACCTCAACCGTGTTTATTGTTTATTTTATTGTTTTTTATTTACAAAAGTAACTGCTTATCAACTGGCTCTCGAGCTAAAACATCTCAATCTGACTTGAAAAGTTAACTGTGTTAACACTGCCCTTCACAGGCACACAGGGCAGTGCATTCAAGCGCTGCTTTTTTGCACTTGCAGCGCTTCACACAACCATTCTTGCACCTGCATGATACCAGTTCATGACAGGTGTGGGAGGCCTCGGGTAGTTCCGTCCAATATGGCACCAACATTCCTTCCTGGTTCCTGGTCCAGCCCCAGTTGTCTGGTGAAGGCAACTCTGGTGCAAGTAACAGCATCTGGTCCCACACATATCCTCCCTGATAGACTGCCCTCTTCACATGTTGCTCCAGGGCTGCCTTTGTTGGTGGTATCAGCTGAACGTTGTTCTTCTTTGCAAACATCTTCTTTCGTGCTTTATTGATGTCCATGCACTTGCTCGTCCTGTCATACAGGAGTATGACAAATCTTTCTATGCTCCTCATGACCTCTTCTGGTTTGTCACCTGGTGCAGAGGACAGCGTCAGGAGAGCATCTGTCAGGTCTGGCAAAACAACCCATACTGCCCAAGCAGTTTTCTTACCGTGTCCGGCAAATCTGGATACAGTGTCACACCCAGTGAGAGCTTGAAAAATTGGTAACATTTATCACGTGAATAATGTTTTGAAATGTGAATAATGTCTCAAAAGTGACTGGGAACTTTGTTTTTTCAACATGCATTGGTGACATCCGATATGTAAAATGGCATATCTCTGGTTCTATTTGGACTAGTGTAGTGGTTATGGGGATACATAATTCCCCTTATTGAGCTAGTAGGAAAATTGGTTTACAGCTGCTGTTTTCTCAGTTCGGGTTTGCAGTGATACACTTCCGCTGCAGGGGCTTTTGTTGTTGTTGTAATGGTGGAAGGAATAAATGGTGCACGTTGTGTAGCCGAAAGAGAAAGTTGTCACGATTCCTGCTTGAGCCCCTCTACACTGGTGACCCCGACGTTTGTCTCTTGGTAGTTATCAGAGACAATCTTTCGAACGAACATGGTTGACGAAATCAACGCGGTTTCTCTCAAATTGCCACAGTTCTGAGAGTCATCGGCAACGACATGGTTCGCCCAGGCGGAAGCGCAGTTTGCTATCCGCAAAATAACGGATGCTGCTACTAAATACTACTACGTGGTATCGGCGCTCGGGTGTTCGACTGCAACTAGAGTGGTGAGTCTCCTTACAAATCCTCCGGCGGCAGACAAATACAAGGGGCACAAAGATCTCCTCTTGAAGATTTTTGAACTTTCCGACGCCGAGAGGGCCCACCGTCTCTTTTCTCTGCAAGGCTTGGGGTACAGCAAGCCATCCGAGCTCATGGACACAATGCTGAATCTGCTGGGACTGGCGCACACACCTGATTTCCTCTTTGTCCAACTGTTTCTGCGACAGCTGCCGCTTTGGCTAACACCGGCATTACCGATTGCCGCAAGCTAGCTGAAGAAGCTGAGAAGTTCTTCCTGGCCAGCCAACAGCAGCACTGCGCGTCCGCGCTCACCTCTGCCCACCCCCACACGCCACCACCTGGTGACTCCATGGTGGTCGCCGCGGCAACCCCCGGTCGGCGACAGGAGCCCGGCCTGTGTTTTTACCATGCAAAGTTCGGGGCCAGGGCGAAAAAGTGTAACTCCCCGTGCAATTTCAGCTCGTCGGGAAACGCCAAGGCCGGCGCTCACTAGTGGCAATGGGCGTCGGCGTGGAGGACAACAGGCTACTTTTCCTGCAAGACTCCATCTCGGGGCGGCGTTTCCTATGCGACACTGGGGCGCAGAGGAGTGTCGCACCTGCATCGAGGGTGGACGCCCTGTCGGGCGCTCACGGCCATCCCATGGAAGCTGCTAACGGCAGCTCTATCCGTACGTACGGCACGAGGCACATTGACGTGTTTTAACGGACAGCGGTTCAGCTGGGATTTTGTCACCGCCAACGTGGCATATCGGTGCAGATTTCCTTTGTGCTCATGGGCTGCTGGTGGACGTCAGGAATCGACTCCTGATTGACGCCGTCACCTTGCTTCACACGCGTGTGCACTCAGCGATACAGGCTCCATCAGGCTGTCCAGCATGCTCTCCAACGAGGATGTGTTTCTCTATCTTCTCTCCGAGTTCCCTGACCTCACTCAGCCCACATTCTCGTCATCTACGACCAAACATGGGGTTGAGCACCACATCGTCACCACCGGCCCGCCGGTGCACGCCCGAGCTCGGCGCCTCGACCCGACCAAGCTCTCTGTCGCCAAGGCGGATGTAACCAGGTTAAAATGAATGTTTTTATTTTATTTTGTTTGAGTATGAAATATCACCAAATCCTGTCTGTGTGCTGTTATTTGTGTTTACTACATTTTATTTTATGTCATTATTTACTTTTATGTATGTTTTATAACGACCGTCATATACTTGTACTGTCGCTTTAAGAGAGAGGTCTTGTGGGTATACGGAAGAGGGAACGCGGGAGAGGCCATTTTTGTTTTGTGGGAGGAGTCTCAAGCAGCGATCGAGCCGAGCCACGCGTGTTTCTCACCGTAGCACAGTTTTGCTGGTTGAGGAGAACGTAACCTTGAGTATCCCTGTAAGAAGATACTGCAAGCTGTGGGATAAAATACTTGTTTATCCTTTCTTACATCGGAGTCCCGTGGACGGTTTCTCCTTCTAACGCACACGAGTGAAGTCCGGGCAGTGGTTGAGCTTCGACCCCCACGTCAGTAAGAAACACCGCTCCAGCTGGAGGACTAGACGTTTGTCGAAGGGTTTGAAACCAAAATAAATGGCAAGGTGGGCCAAATAGAGTCCTGTGTGTCCCCCCTCCTTCCTTGATCATGATGATGATGATGATGATGAGAGACTGAGGGCCCCCCACAACACCTGGAGCCCCACCCAAAATAGAACACAACGCAGAGCTAATGATGAGAGTGACGGGCGTGCAGCAGGCTGACCAGCATAGAACAGCATAGGACTGCCCCCGTTACACGGAGTTTGAGAACATGGAGCGCCTCGGCATCATCCGCCGCTCCAGCAGCCCGTGGGCTTCACCCCTCCACATAGTGCCTAAGCCTGGCGGTGGATGGCGTCCATGTGGTGACTACCGTCGGCTCAATGACGCAACAACACCGGACCGCTACCCGGTCCCTCACATCCAAGATTTCTCCGCCCACCTGGCTGGGAAAGGGATCTTTTCCAAGGTGGACCTCGTCCGTGGATACCACCAGGTGCCCGTCCGTCCCGCTGATGTCCCCAAAACGGCTGTGACAACTCCGTTCGGACTGTTCGAGTTCCTGCGCATGCCGTTTGGGCTCAAGAACGCCGCGCAGCCCTTCCAACGCCTCATGGACTCGGTGTTGCGGGACCCGCCTTTCCTCTTTGTGTACCTGGATGACATCCTGGTCGCTAGCACCTCCGTGTCCGAGCACTTGTCCCACCTCAGAGCCCTTTTCGAGAGGCTCAGCCTGCACGGGTTGATAGTTAACCCGGCCAAATGCCAGTTTGGTCTGAGCACCATCGACTTCCTGGGCCACCGGGTCACCAAGGACGGGGCGGGCCCCCTTCCATCTAAGGTGGAGGCCGTCGCAGACTTTCCACGCCCACACACGGCCCAGTCCCTCCGGGAGTTCATTGGCATGGTGTCCTTCTACCACCGGTTCATCCCCCGGGCTGCCGATCTCCTCCGCCCCCTATATGAGGCTCTGAAGGGCACAGCCCCCAAACATGCCGTGGACTGGTCTGCAGAGAGGGACAAGGCTTTTAAGGATGTGAAGGCCGCCCTGGCTGACGTGGCGATGCTGGCACACCCTGTGTCTGGAGCGCCCATCGCCATCACGACGGATGCTTCGGACTACGCTGTCGGCGCGGTTTACGAGCAGTTGGTGAGCGGCGCGTGGCAGCCGCTTGCCTTCTTCAGCCGGCAGTTGAACCTGAGCTGCTTGGCCTTTTCCTCGCTGTTAGGCACTTTCGTTTCCTACTGGAGGGCCGTCAGTTCACGGCTTTCGTCGATCACAAACCGCTGGTGTTCGCGATGGCCAAGGTGGCAGAACCGTGGTCAGCCCGCCAGCAGCGACAGTTGGCCTACATCTCTTGAGTTTACCACCGACGTGAGGCATATCGCTGGGAAGTCCAACCCGGTCGCCGACTGTGTCTCCCGGGCCATCGCTGGTGCCGCCCATTTGGGACTCGACTACAGCCAGATGGCGGCTGACTAGGCTGCCGACCCAGGAATGCAGACATGAAGGACCGCCGTCACAGGGCTGCAGTTGGAGGATGTGGCTTTCGACGACGCCGGCGTCACGCTCCTGTGCGACGTCTCTACGGGTCAGCCCCGACCCGTCGTTCCGACTGCTTGGAGGCGGCGGGTTTTCGACGCGGTCCATGGGCTGTCTCACCCTGGCAGAAAGCCTTCACAGAGGTTGGTGGCCGCAAAGTTTGTCTGGCATGGACTCAAAAAGGATGTGAGGGACTGGGCTAACACCTGTGTGGAGTGCCAACGCTCCAAAGTGCTCCGGCACGTCAAAGTGCCCCTGATACCTTTCCCGGTACCTGAGAGGAGGTTCGACCACGTGAATGTGGACCTGGTAGGCCCCCTACCCCCGTCCCGTGGTTTCACATACCTGCTCACCATGGTCGACAGGACCACGCGATGGCCAGAGGCCATCCACGACAGCGCCTGAGGTTGCCTGAGCGTTCATCAGAACCTGGGTCGCCCGCTTTGGCACCCCATCTGACCTCTCCTCGGACAGAGGGCCGCAATTCACGTCAGCGCTCTGGGAGGAGATCGCCGCGGGTTTAGGGGTGAGGCTCCATCGCACCACAGCGTATCACCCTCAGGCGAATGGATTGGTCGAGAGGTTCCATCGCTCGATGAAGGCCGCATTGCGGGCTACCCTCAAGGACGACCGCTGGGTCGACAAACTACCTTGGGTCATGCTTGGGCTCAGGACGGCCCCCAAGGAGGACCTCCAGTCCTCATCCGCCGAACTGGTCTACGGACAGCCACTTCAGGTCCCGGGGGATTTCCTTCCCACCGCCACAGCTCCCTGGTCCGCCAGCTGCCAACGGACTGCGCTGCAGGAGGAAGCCAGGGCTTTTGCACCGGTCCCCACTTCTCAGCATGGCAGCTCTCAGTCCTATGTCCCCACGGAGCTGCGGTCGGCGGAGTATGTTTTCATCCGTCACGACGCACACCGCGGTCCCCTGCAGCCACCCTACGACGGCCCATTTCGGTTACGGGACACTGGAGATAAGCACTTTGTGGTGGAGGTTGGCCTGGACTTAGACCGCCCTGTTGGTCTTGCGCTGCCACTACGGCGGGGGCGCCCCCCGGCCATGCCCCCCTCCCCCGGCGAGCCGCCCCCTTCTTCCCCAGCCCCTCCCTTTCCCCGGTCCAGCTGTGACGACTCTGCTGCTTTGCCTGCGGTTAACCAGCCCCCAGCTCCTGTTCAGCGGGGCCGTTGGGGCAGAGATCCGCCCCCCTCGCCACACTGACTTTTCGTATTAAGGCGAATTCTGGGGGGACGTGTGTAGTGGTTATGGGGATACATAATTCCCCTTATTGAGCTAGTAGGAACATTGGTTTACAGCTGCTGTTTTCTCAGTTCGGGTTTACTGTAATACACTTCCGCTGCGGGGGTTTTTGTTGTTGTTGTAATGGTGGAAGGAATAAATGGTGCACGTTGTGTAGCCGAAAGAGAAAGTTGTCACGACTCCTGCTTCAGCCTCTCTACACTAGAACAATAATATTGGTATCTCTGGAAAGGTAACATTCTACTTTGTCTTGTCATAATGGTTTATATGAAATTTAGGGAGGCCACAGTCCCACTAAAAGCGATATAATAACGTCCATGACTGCCATGGCCACTACGGGGTTAATTTTCAGTGGCTCCATATCCAAATTTCTTCTAAATATATTAAGCTACATATGTACCAAATTTGGTGCTTTTATCACAAAATGCACACTCCTTATGAATATTGGAGCTAAGCTGCCCAATTATCTCCACAAGATGTCTGAAGTTGAGTGCCCAGTCCAGAAGCTAGTCCTGCTGCTGGAGGCCACCTAAATATGATCCCTCTATCGTTCATAATACCCCCTCCTCATAGTCCAGAGTCTTACTTAGCTTGTAAGGGCTTTCTGCTTGTGGCATAAGTTACTGTATTTGTGTTCTTATGTAGGTAGGATAATTTTCAGTCAAAAATCATTCTCAATGCAAACTGTATATTGTTTCATCATTCACTCATGACTGGTGGGAGTGTAAACAATTCCAAATAAGGTATATTAATAAAGGTAACCACTTCCTGCAAGTTTTTATTTTGTAATATCCTGTTCTTCTGTTATGGAGCTTTTATTTTGGCACCCCTCCAGCAAAATAGAGATCATACACCTGAAGGTCATACGACGCTGCTCTGAAATGTAAAGCTTTTATGGTTTGAAAATTAAGCACCTGGCTGGAATGGGAACAAGGTATTGAGAGATTAAATTTGTGTATGACTATGTGCAGTTACATGTGATTTGGTTGATTCAACAGTGCAGTAGTTTTACATGATGTATCACCATCTCAAATAACTCTTGCTAACGTTAGCTCCCGCCAGTAAGGTTTAAATAAATGGCTGTAATGCTACAGAAATGCTAGCCTTTTTCAGCTTTTAATGTGTATGCCACACTTTGTAAGTCAGTAAACATTTTGATTAATGCTCACATGTATGGTTAATATGGCATACAGGTAATGTTTTTGTGTTTGTAAAACTCATTTTTATGTTATTTGTCTGTTCTTTAGCTCTTACGGTGTATAATGAAGAAAAGGCGTAACAGAAGGAAAAAATAAATTTGTGTTCAAAATACGGATTACGGTTGAACATGAATAAAGGCTTCTGGAAACATCAGTACACGTCCGGCTGGGGTCCGCCACACCCTCTGGACCTTCAAGGTATTCAGTGTATACCTGTAACACTGAGTATTTGGACCCAATTGCAGAGAAGAGCCAGAGGCAGTTTGTAAAGTAACAAGTCTTTTACTGGACTTCAAACACAACACAACATAACAAAAAGACCACTGCACAACAGGGCAGGCAATAACTCTTAACTAGAATAAACATACTGTAGTGAACTACTTGCAGGTTACATTCACCATGCGGGCCAGAGACGATCCCTTTAAGACAATGGGTGGGTGGTTTGCAGAATGAATTGCTGACTTAGTTAGAGTTGGAGAAAATAAACGACCCCACGACTGTGTGGTCAAAAGCAGAAGTGGTCTCGTCTCCTTTCTTTCATCCTCCACATTGGTGACCCCGACGTGAGCAATGGCGAACGAAGCTACCAGTGCAGCGGCAGTGACTAACGCGGTCACGCTCAAACTGCCCGACTTCTGGGAAAGGGCTGCGGCAGCATGGTTCGCTCACATCGGAGCCCAGTTCGTCGTGGATGAGACCAAGTACCACTACGTCGTGGCGGCACTCGGAACATCTACGGCGTCACGGATATTGGGCCTGCTGCAAGCCCCGTCGCCTGTGGATAAGTACGGTACGATTAAGAGACACTTGCTGCAGGCTTTGGAGCTAGCAGAGGTGGAGCGGGTGGACTGGTTGTTTTCGCTGGAAGGCTGGGGAGACGGCAAGCCACCGGAGCTAATGGACAAGATGCTGAGTATGCTGGGTTCGTGCGACCCCGCCTTCCTTTTCGGCCAGCTGTTCCTCCGTCAGCTCCCCTCGCACGTCCGTGCTGCCTTGGCCAGCTCCAAGTTGTCCACCACCAGCAACTTTCGGGAGTTGGCCGCGGAGGCTGACAGGATTTATCTCGCCAGCCGACAGCAGTGTGCGGCCGCTCTGCTGCCTGCCCACGCTCTTCTACCACCGCCGGTTGAGGCTGCGGGTGTCGCCGCGGCAGCAGTTTCTCGTCGGCAGCAGGACTCAGAGGGACTGTTAGTCTAGTCAGTTAAGGCAAAATGGCTGCAAAAAGTCATTCACATTTGAGCCTATGTTTTTCTGTTAATTTAGAGTCCAATAAAGAAAAAAATGCAAGGAGCCCAAAATTTTAGGTGGGGGAAGTCTCTGAAATGGCCACGCCCACTTTTTAGGCCTGGAAATCAGTATCTCGGCTCCTGAATGTCGCAGAGAGCTGATCATGGGCTCAAAAGAAGCAGAAGCACCACATTTATATAAGCATTATGAACAAACATATACCCCAAAACCTTTACTTTTTCAGATATTTTAAGAAAACTAATTTTTACTGGTCACGTTTCACGTATCAGCTCCTGAAGGTTGTAAAAAGCTATATTTGACATGAATCTCATTCGCTGCCTATGTTATAAAGCATGAAGCACAATACACACACGAATCATGAGTTTAGAAAATATCTTAGTTGTCTTCAGCTCCATGTCATGAGAATAGCAGTATCATACACAAGATATCTTAACCCAGGCCAGGTTGCAGTGGGTGGATCCGATCAGCCCCTTTATGCCATCAAGAAGATGATACAGTGGGCCATGGGGGAAGAGTTTTCTCATTCATACTTCGCGTTCATGGGTGGGCTGCACCTTGAGAAGGTTTCTCTTGTCTGTGTTGGGCAGTTGATAAAAGGAACTGGCCTTGATACCATCTTAACCTCAGCTAATCTGAATATCACAGGTCTGACAACTGCTGTCTGCGATGTGAATTCCATAAAGAAGGCTAGATACTGTATTCAACTCCTGGCTGTGGTGCTGGCCCAGAAGAGAGATGAAGCATTTCAGGCAAAACGTCTAGAGGACAACAGTTTGACTTGGAGTAACTGGGTGGCCAATGAAAACAGCCCCATGTTTCACTACTGGAACAATGTTGTTGACACAATCAAGAAGGTTCTTATCTTCATAAGATCCTTTCGAGAGGCAAACTTCATCATGATGATCAGTGCACTTGAGCAGCTCATTCCTCTTTTCTTTGCACTTGATCATACACACTATGCCAGATGGGCATCAGTGTTTCTTCAGGATCTCAAAGAGCTCAAATGGAGACACCCATACTTGTTCAAGGAATTTCTTTCAGGCTCTTTCACAGTAAACACCAGAGACAACCCATTCTCAAAGATTGCATGTGATCAAAAGCAGGAACATAACATAAAGGTCATCAAGTCTGACACTGGATATGTCGATATCATCAATCGGGAAGATCAAGAGTTCTTCAGGAAACTCGAACTTGCGCTACCCGAAATCCAGCGCTACCTAGATGAGGTCGAAGGTCAAGATCCATCACACGGGCACAAAGAAATGCTGGATTCCTTCAAGGAAACATTTTCAAGCCACACACTCAAGGTGTACCAGGGTATCCTTACCAACCCGTTCGATGAAGCTCAGTTCATGAGGTTGAAATCATCCATTCCCTTCCCAGATGTCATAAGTAAAGACTCCAGTTTTGTCTTTACAGTCGGCAAAACTCAGCATGACCAGTTTGTGCAGGAGCGAATTGTATTAAGTAAGAAGGATGTCAATGCAACCATCTCACGAAATGCCCTGAAACTCCCAAGTTCATGTGCAAAAGTCCAACTCGCTAGCCCTGCAATCAAGCCACCCAAAGGAACCTTTGCAAAGCTGAAGGAGGCCTGCAGATCAAGAGAAGAAGAGACAAGGAAGTTATTTGGTGGTGAATTCACAGGTGAAACTAATTGATATAAAGTCAGTTATTCAAATATTTTAGATGTTACTTAAGTCTTACCAGATTTTTAATACAGTGATATTCATTGATTCAATTTCACATTCAAGTTAATTGATTTGACAGTAAGCCCAAGAGTTACACTTAGCTTAACTATTCATTTCAATTTCAGGTTTACCCGACGCCTTGTCAACAAAGGATGGAGATATTTATCATAGCCAAAAGTCTCAAATTCTTAAGGACATCGGTGTACAAGTTCAATCTACATCCTCAGAAGGACTTGTGATAGATTTGTCTGTGCAAGTACGAATCATGGCAAAGTCTCTCACCAAAGGCATGACATTCCAAGACTTTGTAATCAAAGTGTTGAACAGCATTGCCAGGATCGGTCATGAGAAGAAAGCCAATCGTATTGACATTGTGGCTGACCTCTACCAGAATATGAGTATCAAGACTGCGACTAGGAAGAACCGGGGATCAGCAGGTAGTTCACAGATGGCTTTCAGTGAGAATGACACCATGCCAGAATCTAAGCAATTCTTTGAAGCTTTTCTGTCTAATGTAGACAACAAAGTAGCCCTGAATCTAATGTTCGCCAGGATTGCTAAGGCACAAGCGTGGAACTGGGACAAGGAGTTCAGCATCACCTACGGCAGAAAGGTGCTTGCAAACTTCGGCGAAAGCGTCGAGATCCAGCTTTATGACAGCATAGATATGCTTGAGGAGGCTGACAACCGCATCGTTTGCCATGTGATGCACATGCTAAACAAGGGGATCAAGTCAGTTACAGTTAGAACAGTCGACTCCGATGTGGTAGTCATCCTACTAGGGTTCACTACACAGTTCCTATCAGTATGTAATGACTTGCAACTTATAGTTGACTTTGCAGTTCCTGGCAAACGCCAATTCTACTCAATCACAGAAGCACACAAGAAGCTTGGTGGAGATGTGGCCGATGCCATGCCTGTGTTCCATTCTTTTAGTGGCTGTGATTCTGTGAGCGCCTTCTTTGGCCACTCAAAGACTGCTCAATACAAAGCCTGGATAAACCACAGTAAGTCCACAGAACTCACTGCTGCTTTGAGAGGACTAAGTTGCTGCCCTAGTATCGAGACAGTTAAGGAAAGCATGGAAGTTATTGAGCCCTGGGTAATGAGCTGGTACAACAAGACTGGACTGTACAACTGTGTCAGTATAGATGAGCTCAGATTCCAGCTGTTCAAGCACTCAGTTAATGATGAGCTGAGAGACCTACCCCCAAGTCAGGATGCGCTTCTACAGCATCTGTTGAGAGCTACATTCCAGGCAGGATGGCTGTGGGGAAACAGCCTGCTACAACTCCCTTGTCCCCCTGTCATTGAATGGGGTTGGACTACCGAAGGAGAGGAACTCTTCGTCAAGTGGAGCACAGTTTCCACAAGAGATACATTGTCTCAAGTAACAGGGGTGTGTAGTTGCAGATCTAATAAGTGTACCTCATGTTCTTGTGCTGGCAGAGGGATGAAATGTCTCATTTATTGCAAGTGCCTCAGCAAGTGTTTGAATCCAGTCTGATGGGATGTGTGAGGTTAAAATAAAGATTTTTTTGGACCTCACATGGTTTGCTTTGTTTCTTTGGTGGTTACTGGGTTCCTCCTCTTATAACAAAGAGTCAACTTGAATACTAGCACTCCATGAGTAGATGTAACACTTTTACTCAAACAAACTGTATAGCCTTCTTGCACAGATTTGGCTAAAGTTGATTGCATGCTGCTGATCAATTCAATGGAAAAAAGAACATGTTCATGAATAGCTCAAAACGTGAAGGTTTTAGGGCATACAGTATATTTGTTCAGAGCACTAATATAAATAGTTATTTCCACATCTTTTGAGCCCAATATCAACTCGGGGCAACCTCCGAGAGCTGAGCCTGAGATATAGTCCCAGGGCTAAAAAGTGGGCGTGGCCATGTATGTGACCAGTGAAAATTAGTTTTTTGTAAATACCTGAAAAAGTAAAGGTTTTGGGGTATATGTTTGTTCATAATGCTTATATAAATGTGGTGCTTCTGCTTCTTTTGAGCCCATGATCAGCTCTCTGCGACATTCAGGAGCCGAGATACTGATTTCCAGGCCTAAAAAGTGGGCGTGGCCATTTCAGAGACTTCCCCCACCTAAAATTTTGGGCTCCTTGCATTTTTTTCTTTATTGGACCCTAAATTAACAGAAAAACATTGGCTCAAATGTGAATGACTTTTTGCAGCCTTGACCCCATATTTGCCCTTAACTGACCAGACTATGTGTTTCTACCATGCCAGGTCTGGAACCAAAGCCAAGCAATGCCGTTCACCATGCACTTTCAGCAGGGCGGGGAAAGCCAGGATCGGCGCTCAGTAGCAGCCCTGAGCGTTGGCCAGGAAGGCAGGCTGCTGTTTATTCAGGACACCATCTCCGGCCGGCGGCTGCTAGTTGATTCGGGCGCGCAGCGGAGCATCCTGCCTGCGACACCAGTGGACGCGATGGCCGGCGGATTCGGTCCCCCTATGGATGCTGCTAACGGCACCCCCGTACGCACCTATGGGACGAGGTATGTGGAGGTGGTTTTTGGAGGTCGGCGGTTCGGCTGGGACTTCGTAATGGCCAAGGTGTCCATTGCCCTCCTGGGTGCTGATTTCCTGCGCGCTTATGGACTGTTGGTAGACGTTAGAAAACCGCCGCTTGATTGACGTCATCTCCTTCTGCTCCTACCCATGTACGCTGGGGGAGGCGGGTCCCATCGGCTTGTCCAACATGATTGCCACCAGGGATGAATTTCAGCGTCTGCTCGCTGAGTTTCTGGACCTCACAATGCCCGTCTTCTCATCAGCAGTCGCCAAGCATGGAGTGGAACACTACATCACCACCACAGGCCCCCAAGTCTACGCCCGTGCACGGCGCCTCGACCCAGCCAAGCTCGCCATCGCCAAGGAGGAGTTTGCCAACATGGAGAGCCTCGGCATCGTGCGCCGCTCTTATGTCACGAAGGCTAACGGCGGCTGGCGCCTATGTGGTGATTACCGCCGCCTCAACAACGCCACAACGCCCGACCGCTACCCCGTCCCGCACATCCAGGACTTCTCCGTGCACTTGGCGGGGGCGGCCATCTTCCCCAAGGTGGACCTCGTGCGCGTATACCGCCAGGTGCCTGTCCGCCCAGAGGACGTGCCGAAGACGGCAGTAATCACGCCGTTCAGTGTGATTTAGTTCCTGAGGATGCCGTTTGGGCTCAAGGGGGCTGCACAGACCTTTCAGCGGCTCATGGACTCTGTGCTGCGAGATATGCCGTCCCTGTTTGTTTACCTGGACGACATTCTCGTGGCCAGTACGTCCGCAGCGGAGCACCTCCGGCAGCTGTTCAAACGGCTCAGCCAGCATGGGCTCATTGTCAACCCGGCAAAGTGCCAGTTGGGCCTGCCAGCCATTGATTTCCTCGAGCACCGGGTTACTAAGGACGGAGCAACCCCCTCCCCGACAAGGTGGACGCCGTTGCCAGGTTCCCACGCCCGAACACGGTGAAGTCCCTGCAGGAGTTCCTGGGCATGGTGAACTTTTACAACCGGTTCATTCCCCGGGCGGCTCATCTCATGCGCCCCCTGTATGAGGCTCTGGAGGGTAAGGACCCCAACGGCCCAATGGACTGGTCAGAGGAGAGAAACCGGGCGTTTGAGGACGCTAAGGCTGCGCTGGCTGACGCCGCCTTGTTGGCGCACCCATCACCAACTGCCCCAGTAGCACTCACCACGGATGCCTCAGATTACGCCGTAGGGGCAGTGTATGAGCAGTGGGTGGGTGGAGCCTGGCAGCCGCTTGCTTTTTTCAGCCACCAGCTGCGCAGCAGTAAGAGGAAATACAATACCTTCGACCAGGAGCTTCTTGGCCTATTTCTCGCCATTCGCCGCGCCCGGTTCCTGCTGGAAGGCCGCCGGTTCTCTGTTTGTGGACCACAAGCCGCTGACATTCGCCATGGCCAAAGCTACCGAGCCGTGGCTCGGCACATCCGGCACGTCGCCGGCAAGGACAACTTCGTCGCCGACTGCCTCTCCCGGGCGATGTTGGAGGCCGTTCACTTGGGACTCGACTACGCAGCCATGGCTGCAGAGACAGAAATGCAGGCCTACCAGACTGTTGACACCGGGCTGGAGTTGAAGGATGTGGTGTGGTGTATGCTTCTCTGTGACATCTCCAAGGGTCAGCCCCGGCCCATGGTGCCCACGGGCTGGCGGCGATGGGTTTTCGACGCTACCCATGGCCTTTCACACCCAGGCATGAAGGCGTCAACGAAGTTGGTGGGGGCCAAGTTGGTGTGGCATGGCCTCAGGAAGGACGTCAAAGACTGGGCAGGCACCTGCATGGCGTGTCAGGGCTCCAAGGTTCATCGACACACCAAGGCACCCCTGGCGCTGTTCCCAGTGCCTGGGAGGTGTTTCGACCATGTCAATGTGGACCTAGTAGGACCCCTTCCCTCCTCCCATGGTTTTGCTCATCTCCTTACCATGGTGGGTAGGACCACTAGGTGGCCAGAGGCTATTCCGTTGTCAACCACCACGTTTGCTGAGGTGGCCCGGGCATTCACTGGGTCCTGGGTAGCCCGGTTTGGCACGCCATCTGACCTCACTTCTGACTGGGGCGCCCATTTCACATCCGAGCTCTGGACTGCAGTCGCTGAAAGCCTAGGGGTGAAGCTGCACCGCACCACGGCGTACAACAGGCAGGGCAACGGTTTATGTGAGCGGTTTCTCGTTCTATGAAGGCCACTCTTCAGGCCAGCCTCACAGACAGTACCTGGGTCGACCGGCTCCCATGGGTCATGCTTGGCCTGCAGACCGCCCCTAAGGAAGACCTCTAGTCCTCGTCGGCCGAGCTGGTTTACAGCCAGCTACTGCGGGTCCCAGGGGAATTTCTCCCAGACGGCGCAGCACCCTGGTCTGCTGCCCGCCAACAGGCTGTGTTCCAGGTCGCTGCCGGCATTTTCACTCCAGTCCCAACTTCGTGGTACGGCCTCCCTCAGTCTAACATCCCCAATGATCTGCAGTCGGCTGGGTATGTCTTCATCCGG
Source organism: Lampris incognitus (assembly GCF_029633865.1). NCBI lineage: Eukaryota > Metazoa > Chordata > Actinopteri > Lampriformes > Lampridae > Lampris > Lampris incognitus. The sequence continues at coordinate 32,460,918 of NC_079215.1, forward strand.
CATGACGCCCACCATACCCCCCTGCGGCCCGCTACGATGGCCCCTTCCGTTTCCTGGCAGCGGGGGCTAAGAACTTTGTTGTGGATGTCGGTGGTAAGCAGGAGTGGGTTTCAGGGGACCGCCTCAAGCCGGCTCACCTGGACTTGGATAGGCCGGTTCAACTGGCCCAGCCCCCTCGGCGTGGATGCCCCCCTGCCCCTACACCCGTCAAGAGCCGTTTTGGCCGCATTATTCGTCCCCCGCCACGTTGATTTTTTCTTATGGTGAATTCTGGGGGAGGGGGGGCATGTGTAGTGACCTAGTTGTAGGTTACATATTCAACATGAGGGCCAGAGACGGTCCCTTTAAGACAGTGGGCGGGGGTTAGCCAAGGGTATTGTGGGTAGACGCGAGGTTGAGGTTTAGCAGAATGAACTGCTGACTTAGTTTGAGCTGGAGGAAATAAATGACCCCACGGTTGTGTGGTCAAAAGGAGAAATGGTCTCGTCTCCTTTCATCCTCCCTGGAGCGCAATAGTTCGATATGACGTCATCAACATGAATGGTTCCTCTATGCTTTTTGGGAGGCTCCAGTTCCACATTATTTGTAAAAGGTGTGCATTAATTTATAGGGTGACGCTGGGTGACCACGGGGCATATACAATATACAGTATATTACACAATAAGAAATACAAATACCACAATACACCTTTTAAAAATGCATTAGCCTTTTTTTTAAATGTTTTAACATTCTACAAATCATCCCATTTTAAGACATACAAATACCATTACGATATGCCGTTTTAAAATTATTATTTCATTTTTACTATTTTACAAATCATCCCATTTCAAGCCGTCTGTCTCATTCATATCCAAGGTGTGCCAAAGCCATCATCGACTCACCACCTATTGGCCCAAAGTGGCCTCCTTTCCTTTCTCTTGACATCTTTCCTCGGTTTCCATGAAGCTGAAAGATGATGGCTGGCCTTCAGCCATGACCTCACGAAAGGTTTTGGGTTGAAATATTCCAATGGGGGTCCATTAATGTCCAAAAACAGAAGTGCACTTAAACTCTGCTCCCATAGACTATCCCACGTCTTGTGATCAATGTCACTGAGCGTAGAGAAACCTCTTTCACTCCCTACAGAGCTGGGTAGAAAAGTTTTAGCAGCAATAACAAGTCTACTCAGTGTGCCCCCTTCAGTCCCCTGCAATTTCCAGTCTCTGTACTCCCTCACAGCCTCCCTCGATGGCTCCCCAAGCAGCTTGGCTAGTTTGTGGACCTGTCGTTCACCAAACAGAACCAGCTCGCCACGATCAGCTGGCCAGAAGCTTTTGTCCAGCGGTTTGAGTAGTTGTACAAGATCGGAGTCGGGTAGACGTTTCACTAGATTGTCTGCTACAGACTGGTGAAACTGCAGTCTGTTGATGTTCCCTGCCATCGACCAGTTGCACTCCATGAAAGGTGGCCATTGCAATGCGCTCATTGGCTACGTGGAATGATTTGCCGCCCATTTCTTTCATTGCTGTTAACACTTCGATAGTTTGTGTGATGTCACGGTTTGACTGATTCAGAGTTGTATCTCTTTACTGTAGTTTAAGAGAGAGAGAGTTTGGAGTTCGCGTAGAACATCCTTCATACATGCAAGATCAGCAGCAAAGCCTTTGCTTACAAGATGATTATAAAGGCCACTGAACTGCCGCCTCTCGGCAGCCATGAGCTTTGGATCCTCACTAGCTTCCTTCAGCTGTTTCACTAGAGCAGGAAAGTCTTCCCACACAGCCTTCACAGTTTTAAAGCTACTGGCAAGCCAGCGTATCGTGAAGATTTTGCCTATCTATACGAGTCTCGTTTCCAGCGCCAGCGCAGCTTCTTTCAGAAGTCCGGTATTTTGGGGGGGGATTGATGGTAGATTGCATACAACTTTGAAATAAAAATGTCAAAATAGTTGGTTCCCATAACTGCTTTAAGTGAATCGTGGACGGCTAGTTCAAGCCGGTGTGCCAAACAATGCACTGCCTGAACATTGGGGAAATCTGTTTTAAGTCGGGCAATAAGTCCAGACATCTTTCCGGTTAGAACGGAGGTGCCATCTGTTGTGATACTAATTAGATGCCCACTCATCGTCCAACCCAGTATCACATACACTTTCTCTCAAAGAGGAATAGATTGATGCAGCATCCGTGCCCTGTTTTGGCTCAACCAAGTCCAAGAAGATATTTTCTAAATCACCATTGCCACTGGTGTCAAACCGAAGGTAGATGATGAGGTAAGTGATCCCATACACTGAGCTTTCATCTATTGAGATGCTAATCGGCAAGTTTGCTTGTTTTTCAGATTGGATATTGTTGTGCGTTTCATTTCGCTGGCTAAGTGGGTTATAATCTCGGCACACGAGTGGTCTGATCTAAGTACGTTTCCCATTTTAGACCCGTTTTGTTCTTTCAATTCCATTAAGGGGCCCATCTTCGTGAATGACATTCGTTCTTTTGTAATACAGTAAGCGGTTCTGAATGCTGCTTCTGTCTCATCAAAGTAGTGTGCACTAGCCTCAATAATAATGTTAGGCGTCACGTCCCTTTTTCCTCTGGCCATTCTTCGGCTTGTTTATGTGCGACACTGTCCTTGTGTTCATATATTTTGTTGCGCATAACTTTTGCACTGTCACTATGCACACTTCCTTTTCCCCACTCACTGGATAAATGAACCCCTCTCTTTGGTCCAAGTAGTATTTTTGCCACTTTACATGTTACACATCCGATGCAACCCTCGTTGAAAAAACAAAACAAAACATGGTTGCCGCTCTTGCCACTCCTTGCTTTGGCTTGCACTCCACACTTTTGGAAAGTCTGAGGTAACGTTAGATGGCACAGTCTCAGGTGGGCCAGATGCTGCTGGTGGTGGGACAGATGTTACTGGTAACGTGCAGTGAGGTCCATGGCTGGGTAGGCAGTGAACTATATATTTTTTTGTGCCAGACAGAGGCACAAGCAGACTCTGCCTCAGCAGCCTACATTCATGAATGCTAGCTTTGGGAGCAAGCCATCCTGAATAGGGCATGCCTTTTATTGATAAAACGACAAGTTTTACATGATTTTTCTTTTATTATTTTTTACAACAATCTTAAAAAATTAAAGTTAAAAATAAATATATAATAATTAAATAAATATTTTTTTGGGGTAACTATTATGATATTTCTTTTTTTTTAATTATTATTAGCCTGGGTGAGGCACTGCCTACCCTGCCTCCCCTGACTGCACATCACTGGTGGGACAGATGTTGCTGGTGGTGGGCCAGATGTTGCTGGTGGTGGGCCAGATGCTGCTGGTGGCAAGGGTCGATGTGCTGCTCCTGCTCCGGACTCCGTCGTTGTAGTTGGGCTAGCAGTACTGGCTATGCTAGCATTAGCTAGCTGGACAACTTTCTTGCTCGTTATCTGCTCCTCCACTTTCTCAATTTCTTTTCCAATTTTTCTCGTTGTTTGACCTTTTAGTAAAACCAAAATTTGGCAAGTCTATTTGTTTTCGTTTCGACATTTTATACTATTTCCATCTGATCGGACGGCTAATTTTCATCTGACATGAGGCACACAACCGACGACGTAGGTAAACTGACACTACGACTTTCAAACAGCCGAACAAGTGTGATCCGATAATTGTCAGCTAAACAATAACAGTTCCCCCTTGTGTGTGCACATGTACATTACTGTACTCTACTGTACTGTTCCGCACTGTACATTACATCCAATTGTAAGTGGATGTAATGTAGCTTAAAGGCACACCACTAGGGGGTGCCGGTGACACATAGAAATGGGGCACTCCTGAACTTTGTATCTAGGTATGCCATGGCCAGAACTAGGTATAACGGGCACTTCCGGGCACCAGCGTAATTCGAACCCAGGTTAATATAATGGAACGGGAAATGGACCTATCACAATTTCTCTTCCGATGGTATCTGGTTGAATCAGCGGCTCCCCTGTGCCAGGACCTTCGGTAGCTGTAACCGAATGCATTTGTAATTCAAGTCAATATGGGCATGAATTTGATTTTGACAGTTGTCTTAGCCAATCATATTTTGTTGAATTGTGGGCGGGACAATATTCCGATATCTTCCGGGTATTTGCGACTTTGATAAACGACAGCGATGGTAGCCAGTGAGTGAGCAAGGGGAAAAAGACGACAGAATGATAATGAAGGATTTAGAGTGCAGAGAAATGGCGGGAGTTACTGAAGAAGACCGTGTGGCTGAATTAATAGAAACTCTATTTTCTGGATTGCATTTTCAGGAAAAAACTAGAAATAATCCAGAAAGCTCGACCATCACCCGCCTTGCCAGGATTGGTGCAAGCTACAAAGAGCTACCAGAGGCATTTTGAAACTAGCAGCTACAGTCGCTATCCCCAACACGGCTCTATGCAGTCAGGAGGAAAGTTATGGATGCCACTTGAACATATCCCGCCCGAAGACTGAGCTATATACACTACCGTTCAAAAGTTTGGGATCACCCAAACAATTTTGTGTTTTCCATGAAAAGTCACACTTATTCACCACCATATGTTGTGAAATGAATAGAAAATAGAGTCAAGACATTGACAAGGTTAGAAATAATGATTTGTATTTGAAATAAGATTTTTTTTACATCAAACTTTGCTTTCGTCAAAGAATCCTCCATTTGCAGCAATTACAGCATTGCAGACCTTTGGCATTCTAGCTGTTAATTTGTTGAGGTAATCTGGAGAAATTGCACCCCACGCTTCCAGAAGCAGCTCCCACAAGTTGGATTGGTTGGATGGGCACTTCTTTGAGCAGATTGAGTTTCTGGAGCATCACATTTGTGGGGTCAATTAAACGCTCAAAATGGCCAGAAAAAGAGAACTTTCATCTGAAACTCGACAGTCTATTCTTGTTCTTAGAAATGAAGGCTATTCCATGCGAGAAATTGCTAAGAAATTGAAGATTTCCTACACCGGTGTGTACTACTCCCTTCAGAGGACAGCACAAACAGGCTCTAACCAGAGTAGAAAAAGAAGTGGGAGGCCGCGTTGCACAACTGAGCAAGAAGATAAGTACATTAGAGTCTCTAGTTTGAGAAACAGACGCCTCACAGGTCCCCAACTGGCATCTTCATTAAATAGTACCTGTTAGAGCCTGTTCATCCTACAACAGGACAATGACCCTAAACACACCTCCAAATTGTGCAAGAACTATTTAGAGCAGAAGCAGGCAGCTGGTATTCTATCGGTAATGGAGTGGCCAGCGCAGTCACCAGATCTGAACCCCATTGAGCTGTTGTGGGAGCAGCTTGACCGTATGGTACGCAAGAAGTGCCCATCCAACCAATCCAACTTGTGGGAGCTGCTTCTGGAAGCGTGGGGTGCAATTTCTCCAGATTACCTCAACAAATTAACAGCTAGAATGCCAAAGGTCTGCAATGCTGTAATTGCTGCAAATGGAGGATTCTTTGACGAAAGCAAAGTTTGATGTAAAAAAAATCTTATTTCAAATACAAATCATTATTTCTAACCTTGTCAATGTCTTGACTCTATTTTCTATTCATTTCACAACATATGGTGGTGAATAAGTGTGACTTTTCATGGAAAACACAAAATTGTTTGGGTGATCCCAAACTTTTGAACGGTAGTGTATGTGTAATGTACGCTATGTCTGACTTCGAAGGACGGAGCCATTCTGATCTCCTCCACTTTCTCCAGCAAAAGGGACTGACCGAAAGTGTGCCCCAACTCCTGCTTTTCACTTGCCTGGCCTTAACCATCCCTGTGTGAACAGCTTCCATGGAGAGAACATTCTCAGCACTGAAAAGGATAAAAACGTACACAAGAAACAGCACTGGACAGGCTCGTCTGTCAGCCGTGAGTTTAATCTCAGTTGAGAAAGAAGTTCTTATGAAGTTGAAGTCAAAGGACAAACAGTAAGACCCAGCAATTGCGCACTTTGTTAAAAAGGATCTCACAATGGACTTTGTTTTCAAGTGATCGTCATTTGGCGAGTGCCCAGCTTTTTTCAATAATCGCCTGGTTTTCTCTATGTTTATTCTATCTCGAAATTTTGAGATAGTAGATAAGTAGAAAGGGTAGTTGAAGATCTAAGCAGACACTGCCCTATACATCACAAGCCGCACCCACTGAAAAGATGTAGAGGTTTCAGGATGGTGCTGCTTGAAGACAGGAAGAAGTTCATCAAAGACAACAACATCTGCTACCGTTGCCTTACATCCACCAGTCACCAGGTAAAGGACTGTAATGTCACCATCAGGTGTGTGGATTGTGAGAATGAGAGGCACTTGGCAGCTCTTCACCCCGGTCCAGTACCACAGACAACCAAGCCTCTCTCTTCCCCTAAAAGAGCATGGCGGGGAGGAAGCAAGCTCATCAAAACTGGATGTTACAGCAACGTGTATAAAGGTATGTGGAAATGGATTCACAGGAAAATCCTGCTCAAAGATTTGCCTTGTGCATTTCTTCCTTGAAGGTCAGCGATACAACAGCAAGAAGATGTACACAATTGTGGATGACCAAAGTAATCTGTCCCTTGCAAAGACTGAGTTTTTTGACATGTTTGACATTCAAAGCACAGTTGAACCATACACCCTGAAGACCTGTGCTTGCGTAGTAGAAAAGTCAGGTAGAAGAGCTTACAGCTACACAATAGAGTCAGTAGATGGGAAAATGAGTTTTCCTCTCCCTACGCTCATTGAGTATAATGCTATCCCTAACAACAGGGAAGAAATACCCACTCCTGAAGCCACACGACACCACCGCCATCTCAGGCCAATAGCTGCTGAGATACTGCCCCTCGACCTAGATGCAGACATGCTCCTGCTCATTGGATGGAACCTTCTGAGAGCTCACAAGGTGAGAAAGCAGCTCAGTGGCAGAGACAACGACCCATACGCACAGAAGCTCGACCTGGGCTGGGTTATCATAGGCGATGTGTGTCTTGGCAGTGCTCACAAGCCCACTGAAGTGAGTGCTCCAAAAACGCATGTGTTAGATAATGGATGCCAAGCCTTCTCTACCCCTGTGACAGCTGCATCAGTGTGAAAGAGAACTTCGGTCTGAGTTACTCAAAAGCCACTCTCCATCAACTTCAAGCTTCAAGCCCATATTCAAGACCCACCGAAGAGAGTTTAGGAGAGACTGTTTTTTGCTGCGCTGATATCGACAACTAGCTTGCGCCATCTGTCGAAGACATGCTCTTTCTGAAGAAGATGGAAGGAGTCTTCAAAGATTAAACTAACAGCTGGGTCGCTCCGTTATCATTTTGCAGCCCCAGACAACAGACCCTATGCCTACAAGCAGCATGTTTCTTCGATGCCAGCTGGACAAGAAGGAAGACAACAGAGCACACTTTGTCGAGTTCATGCAGAAAATGCTCGATAACAATCATGCAGAGCTGGCACCACCTTGTGACAAAGATAAAGAGAGATGGTATCTTCCCACTTTCGGTGTTTACCACCCACAGAAGCCTGGTAAAATTCGTGTGGTGTTTGACTCGAGTGCACAGTTTAATGGAGTGTCTCTTAACGACGAGCTGCTTTCAGGGCCAGAACTCAACAACACCCTTTTGGGTGTGCTACTCCGCTTCCGAAAGGAACCTGTTGCTGTCACAGCAGAATGTTTACCGGCATGGTGATGTCACTCCCCACCAGTGACACGCAGCCATCAGACACGAACGCAGAGAAATCTGACTTCTCCAACTTACAACTTGCCTCAGCTCTCACCTGGTGACAAGGAGAAATTGCAGGACTGATATGTTGCTCAGAAACAGCACATGCAGCAGACTTCCCCGGCACTATTTGCAATAATTGCACATTTTGGTTGCATCAACATACATCTGGCCCCGTGTAGCCCATTTTGGCCCACTCAGGTGAGGACTAGTTCTTTCCTCGCACTTACCTGCTACACGAAACCTGCTGCCATCATCACGAGCATGATACTCACGATCACCTGTGTGTCAGCACATACTCATCTGCCAGCTTAGCTGCCTCCGCAGCGTTCTGCACCTTATGTTTGTTGATATATATGGCAATATGCCTCGGAACAGAATTATTGAACTGCTCCAGAACGACCAAAACACACAAAGCATCATAAGTATAAACTTTCAAAGCTGTACACCGTCGACTAAAATGGGTAACTAGCTCCCTGGCGAACTCAACATGGGTCTGCTTCCCAGACTTCTCCCATGTCCGAAACCTCTGGCAGTATGCCTCAGACACCAACTCGTAAGCTCTCAACACTGCAGCCTTTACCGTTGCATAAACTTTACTCTCAGCCACAGTGAGAGCAGAATAAGCCTCCTGCGCTTTACCCATTAGCACGGGTTAGTGTGCGGGTTAGTATGCGGTCAGAGTCTGACCACTCTCTACTCTCAGCTACACACTCAAAAAGGGAGAAAAAAGTATGTGGGTCCCGTTTGTAAAACTGAGGAACCAACCGCAGATTACTGGCAACATCAAAAGAACCAGAGGTACTGTTAGATCCACCAGGAACAGGAAAAGAGGCATGGCCCGCACCGGCAACAGATGCACTCGAACTTAACCTCCGCTCCCCCACCTCAAGTCTTTTCATTTCTGCCTTCCTCGTCAATTTCTCAGTTTGTAACAGAAGCAGCGCTTTCTGCTCGAAAGTTAATCCAGCCTCACCAGGGGCAGGCGCAGTGAAAGTTTCCAGCCCAGGACCAACAGCATATAACTTGGGTGTAACGACTCCCAGTTCAGTCAAGTTAACTTTAATAATAGCCTTAACGTTCTCCTTCATTCTTTTATTACCGACTTCCAATTTAAAATGCTCGGCGATTTTCAACAACTGCTCCCGCGAACAGTGCTCCAAAAACTTCTCCGATGGAGCTCTCAAAAAATCCTCCACACTAGCTGTAATGAATGAAAGGTCACGTGTTTAACTTGACCTACTCACGGGTGTACGTGCAGTGCGTGTGACGTATACAGGAAGGAGACGCGCATGTTATGAAGGTTGTATGTCGGATGAACGCTAGTAAAAGCTACACAGTTAAGAACCTACGAAGTCGGCTCGTTCTTGAATTATTCTTATGTCAGTAAGACAAGGCGTCTACGGACATTACATGGTGTCAGAATAGTCTGTGTATCGGAACACGAGCGGTCATGCCGAAGTTTAATCCGCCGAGTGAATTCAAGTTTGACTGCCCCGTTGAATGGCCGGAGTGGAAACAACGGTTTTCGCGCTTCAGGCTCGCGACAAAGCTGGATAAAGACGACGGGGAGATTCAAGTTAGTTCGCTGATTTATGCAATGGGAAGCGAAGCTGAAAAGATATTCAGCTCGTTTGACTTCGCGGCGGAGGGTGATAAAGTGGACTATGATATCGTACTGAAAAGGTTCGACGACTACTTTATTCCCCGCCGTAACATCATACATGAGAGGGCGTGCTTCTATCAACGTAGCCAGCAGCCAGGAGAGACAGCGGAGATGTACATCCGAACATTGTATGAGCTGTCTCAACACTGTGAGTTTGGGGACAAGAGGGATGAACATATCAGAGACCGTCTGGTAGTGGGCATAAAAGATAAGGTGCTCTCCCGTCAGTTCCAGCTCACAGCGGACCTTACTCTGGTGAAAGTCATTGAACAAGTGCGCCAGGCGGAGGCAATAACAAAGCAGCTCAGCCTCCAAGCTAACCAACCAGAGGCCCAGCTGGCTAACGTCAATGTTGTCCGATGGCGGGACGAACGCCAAAACAAAAAGGGCGGACAGCGTCATGGTGGCAGCAGACCTGCAACCAACAAAGTAGATGAATGCGGGAGGTGCGGCAAGACGCAGCACACCGATGAGCGGAAGTGTCCTGCAACGAACAGTAAGTGCAACAAGTGTCATAAAAAGGGACATTGGGAGCGTGTATGTCACTCTAAAGCGGTGAGCGAAGTCACTGAAGAGGTTAAACAGCTGTACTTTCTGGGAGAAGTTGGCAAAGAGAGCAGTCAGGAAGATTGGACTGTTAGTTTAACAATAAGTGATGTACCAATAACCTTTAAAATTGACACGGGGGCTGACGCTACTGTTATCAACCAAGGGACATTTAAAAAGCTGAAGCCAAACATAAAACTGGGACCTCCTGACACATGCTTCATAAGCCCAGGTGGAAACATCAGCTGCATAGGACAGTTTCAAGCCACAACCAACTACAAGGAGAAACAATACTCCTTTCCAGTGTATGTGATCAAGGGGAGAGGCAGCTGTCTGCTGAGTCGTCCAGAGGCAGTGGAGATGGGTCTAGTGAAGCGGATGAATGAGGTCAGTGGAGTTTTCGGTTCAAGTGGACTGCTGAAAACAGACCCAGTGAAAATAGCTCTGGTGGAGGGTGCCCAGCCATACGCGGTGCATACAGCCAGACGGATACCGCTGCCACTTGTACCACTGGTTAAGAAAGAACTGCAGCGCATGGAAAATGAGGGCATTATTGAAAAAGTGACTCAGCCCACAGAATGGTGCGCCGCTATGGTGCCGGTGCTGAAACCGAACAAGAAAGAGGTTCGCTGCTGCGCTGACCTCAGGAGGCTGAATCGAGCGGTGAAACGTGAGAAATACGTGCTGCCCACTATGGAGGAAATAATGCCAAGGCTCGCAGGGTCAAAGTTCTTCACAACGTTGGATGCAGCAAGTGGGTTTTACCAGATCCCCTTGCATGAAGACAGCAGGGGGCTCACCACTTTCATCACCCCATTTGGGAGGTATGCTTTCTGCCGCTTTCCATTTGGTATAACGAGTGCTCCAGAGATTTTCCAGAGAAAGATGGCGGAAACTCTGACCGGGCTAGAGGGCACAGAGGTGTACATGGATGACATCCTTATACATGGAGAGACTGAGGAAATCCATGACCGGCGCCTAGCAGAGGCGCTGGGGGTCATTGAAACAGCAGGTCTCAAACTGAACCAAGCGAAATGCAAGTTCAAACAGAAACAAGTCCGCTTCCTTGGTCATATCATCAACGAGGCAGGCATCAGACCTGACCCGGACAAAGTGGCCGGAATAGAGAACTTTCCTCAGCCCCAGAACGTGACGGAACTCAAGAGGTTCCTCGGGATGGTGAACTATTTGGCAAAATACGTCCCAGAGCTGTCCACTGTAGGTCAGCCGCTTTATGGACTGCTTAAAGCAACGACAGAGTGGCTGTGGGGACCTGCACAGAACACAGCATTCCAAGACCTTAAAGCAGCACTCGCCACCGCCCCGGTACTCACCTTTTATGACGTCACTAAGGCTACGGTGGTGTCAGCAGATGCCAGCAGCTACGGGCTGGGAGGCGTTCTGCTCCAGCAGCACGGGGAACACTGGAAGCCCGTGGCCTACTGC